>NW_026054793.1:0-600000 GCF_022836535.1 Colletotrichum spaethianum
GGTTGAGGGTTTCTGGGGTGGTGGTGAAGGCGATGGTCATCAGCGGTCATCAGAGCCATTCGCAGACGCGAATATCGTAGAAGGCGATAAGTCCGGGTTTACGCAACGACCATTTAGTCAAGACATGACGGGGCAAAAGGCGGACGATGTCTTTGGCCCTGCGCTAAGAGGCTTGAATATCCATGGTCAGCCACAAGAGGTTGCAGTTCACACAGCGGAGCCCGGCACATTTCCAGCACCGCGGACGTTGGAAGTGAACAAGTCGGAGGACAAACCCAGAGATGTTCTGGGCCTGGTGGCACCGCTAAAAGAGAAGGCACAGAACGACAACGTTGAGAGTCCGATTCTCGGCCGGGAACCCGGACCAGAGACAGCTGACGGGATGGGTGTCAACGAGAAACCGGGACGTTCACTGAGCCGGAGTGCAAAGACATCCAAGACAAATACCATGGTTAGCGACATGGACGAAGCGGTTGATCGCGGGTTCGAGGCTGAAGCTCGTCGCGACCTGTCAGGTGGACATTCATCAAAAAGCCCGGAACGCAGCTTCGAAATTGGTGGTTTCCGCAGCCCAGTTCCGACCATCTTGCCACCGGTACAGGAAGAGGCGCACGAAGGAGCTGAGACCGAGCATCGACTGCTATATAGACCAGCTTCTCGAACAACGCTTGGCTCGCCAGACCCGACCCGGGACAGCGGATTCGTGACCGGCTCACCTCACCCCTTCAGAAGAAGCGGCTTCGACGAGGACCAACGGGACAGCGGCGTCCATCTTCGGGAGTGGCAAGACAAGAGATCGCCAGGCCGGGACGGCCAACGAACTCCCGAATTGAAGGTTCACAAGAGCGAGAGGCGGAGGTCACGCGAGTTGGAAAGAGCCAAATCACCAACGGACAAGACAGTACTACAGCGGTCCCCTTTCGCCGAAGGAGAAACTCGCGATCATCCTCTTTCCAAGACTCCTGTGCTCCGGGAGCCCACCGGACGGGAGCTCACTCCTGAGCCCCAAAAGTACAGAAGAACCATCAGCCCAGAGTTGGAGAGGAAAAGGTCCAAGTACCAGGACCTGGCATCGGCAGCACTGGCCGGTGCAGCCATCAGCAGTACTTGCTCGTCACCACGCAGTACTCCTCCACCGGGCAATCGCAGCGTTTCCGACAGGGTTGCACGGCTGCAGTCGCCAGTGCCCACAGAGCCAGTAGCGCGCAGGTCCATGTCCAACAGCAGCCTGTCACGGCACAGGCGGGCGATGGGGACGCCAACACCGGAGCCACTAAAGTTGGGGCCTGAGAGCCCAGGCATCCAGCGGTCAGGCACTGCCACCCCGCCTCTCCGCCGGGTCGACAGGCGTGTAAGCGGAGACCTACGATCTCTTAGCCAACGAAGTCAGCTTGACCTCAACAAGGACCACAAGGACTCGACCAGCTCCTCCAACACCCCCGTCGCCAACGAAGGTCGTGTCCGCACAAAGGACATGGCCGACGTCTATGTAAGTTCACTCTGCGTCACTGCTTCCTGTGCACACTTTTTTTTTCCCTGTTTTTCTGCATCCATTCACCCGCAATCGACGACGTCTGCTGCGCGCCCACCGCCAGCCACCCCAATTCTCACCGACACTTGACTGACCTGATCGTAGGATGGATTCGGTGAAGGCCGCATCGGTTCTCCCCGATCGCCGACCCGCCCGCACAGCATGCGCCGACGCCAGAGCATGCAAGTCCTCGAGCTCGAGTCTCGCGTCGAGCAATTGATGGCTGAGAATCGGATGCTCACCGACGCCCGATCCCACGCCGACTCCCACAGCAGCAACAGAGCCTCTGGCATTCTGGCAGAGCGCGATGCCGAAATCGACGTCCTCAAGCAGTCGCTCGAGTTTCTACAAAAGGAGGTGGCCCGCTTGACCGAGGTCAACGAGGGCCTGAACAGTGCCAATGCCCAACTTGCTGCCCAACACAATGAGCGCTACCGTTCATTGGAGACGCAGCACGCTGACACCTCACGACGATTGGAAGAAGCGCGCACCGAACAGGGCCACTTCCAGGAGTCGCTGCTGCAAAAAGACGCCGAGATTGGTCGGCTCCGTTCCGAGCTCGACGCTGCCAAAGACAAGATCCGCCAGATGCAGCGCCAGATTCTGGCTACCAAGGGCGCCGACAGTGACTTCCTCAACGTCAAGGACGTCGACCACTTTGATCATAGGTGCCAGCAGCTCTGCTCTCATGTGCAGCAATGGGTTCTTCGGTTCTCCAAGTTCTCAGACATGCGTGCCTGCCGTCTGACAAATGAAATCAACGACGAGAAGGTCATTGACCGTCTCGACAACTCCATCCTAGATGGCACCGACGTGGACACGTACCTCGGCGACCGCGTCAAGCGCCGAGACGTGTTCATGTCCATGACGATGAACATGATTTGGGAGTTCGTGTTCACCCGATACCTATTCGGCATGGACCGCGAGCAGCGACAAAAGCTCAAGTCGCTGGAGAAGCTGCTTACCGAGGTCGGCCCTCAGCAGGCCGTCCGACAATGGCGCGCCGTCACCCTGACGCTCCTCTCTAAGCGGCCCAGCTTCAAGCACCAGCGCGACCTCGACACCGAGGCCGTGGTCCAGGCCATCTTCCAGACGCTGTCCAAGGTCCTCCCTCCCCCGTCCAACCTGGAGGACCAGATCCAGTCACAGCTGCGCCGCGTGATGCGGGAGGCCGTCGACCTCTCCATCGAGATGCGCACCCAGCGCGCCGAGTACATGATGCTCCCGCCGCTGCAGCCCGAGTACGACCCCGACGGCGAGCTCGCCGACACGGTCACCTTCAACGCGGCGCTCATGAACGAGCGCAGCGCCGACAAGTCTGTCACCAACGAGGCTCTCGAGGCCCAGAACGCCGTCGTCCGGATCGTTCTCTTCCCGCTCGTCGTCAAGAAGGGCGACGACGCCGGCAACAACGACGACGAGATTGTCGTCTGCCCCGCCCAGGTGCTGGTGGCTCGGCCCAAGAGCGGCAAGGCCGTCCGTCTGTTCACGCCCGGTAGCGACGCTGGCGGTGCGTCGCTCGGCGGGCAGACGGCGGCCACGCGCAGCGACATTAGCATGGGGACGTTCCTGCCCGACCAGGCCTCGACCCGGTGATTACACACCCACACTTACACCCTTATACACACACGCACACACATACACTCAAGAGAGTGATACACGAAATGGCGGGCCGCAGATGTAATAAGAAAACATTTTGCCCAGGAGGATTAGAAAGTGAAACTGGGCTGGTACATCTGAGTGTTGGATAGCATGGGATACCAAAAAGAACAAACAAGGTTACGAAGGTTACGAATACTCATTTTCTGAAGGCTTCGGGAGGGAAGAGACTAGAGGCGGAAGAGAGGAGGGGGAGTGTGAAGGAAAAGAATGCCTGGCTTCTTTTTCTTCTTTCATTCCCGGGTGCGCAACGATACCTTACTGGGGGTTATTTTTCTCTTCTCGCTTCATCACACACTTATTTCTTATTTGTAATTTCATTATACACACATACTTTACGTTGCAATCCCTTTGGGGGGCTGCTGTAGACAGTAACGAGTCACGACTTTGGGGTTTTTTTTTTGCCCTTGAAAACTGAACGCGAGGCCCATTCGCGCTTGACAACACTGATAGAGAGGCACAATGTTGAAATACCACTTTTGTATTACCCCACGAGGGAACCTTGCCACGATGGACAAAATCGCCTCGTGCCTCGCAATCCGCAATCGACTATCAGCACACCAACTTTGCGTTACAAAATCCAACCACTCCTTGCGGCCCCCTTCCTCTAGTGATATAACTAGATTTTCTTTTCGTCTCAGATCTGCCTTTCCCACATGTACTCGCAACATAGCCTTGTCCTGGTGGGGCTCTCGGCCCACCCCATTACTTATATACCAAAAGTATTAACATATAGCCATGGCATCATAGATATCTAGAGCTGCCACGGGCGCATATAGCCCGGCGACGTCTAACAAAGCCCAATCACACAAACGCATGCACAGAGTGCCGACTGTCTGCATGATCTGCAATCATCGCTGCACCCAATTGAATCCGTTGATCAACCCGAGGGATGGGTCGTTGAAGCCCGAGATGTTGAGTTCGCCCGTGTTCGGGTCGTGAGGGAACAAGTTGTTGATAATGTCCTAGTTGATACGGTTAGTGTTTTTGTCATCTTTGCTGGCAGGTGCTAAACGAGATAAACTCACCCAGTCAACACCCTCAAGGGGGTTCATCATGTTCACTGGCTGCGAAGGCCTGTGTCCGCCGACGCTGGCACCGTCGCTGATGCTCTCCGGGCTGTCGGCGTTCACGGGCGGCATACTCCAGATGGCCTCGCCATTTGAAACACCCGCGAAAACGATGCCTGGAGGCGGGCCGGCCATCTGCGCATTCGGCGACGCCATGCCCGGGGATCCCATGCCGCTCATGGGTGACGATTGCTGTTGGATGCCGTTGCCCATACCCGGTTCCGTCTTGAAGCCCATCTGCGCGTCCTGCGCGTTGTACTGTTGATGCGGCGGCTGAAGCCCCGCGTTGCCATTCTTGGGGCCGACGGCGTTCCTGCTTGGTGCCGCTCGTGACGTGCCTGTCGGCGCGCGCATTTTGCGCATGCCTTGGTACGCCTGCATCTTGCCCATGATTTCGCCCAGGATATGCAGTCCCTTGATCTCGGGGGGCAGGGTCCGGTCTGTGTTGAAGACGTAGTCCAAGCAGGCCCAGATGCGGTGGGCTTCCTGGTTCTGCGGTCGGTAGTATATCTCCGTTGCCAAGAGCAGAGCAATTTGGAACTGTTGATAGGCGCCGAGATACCACGACCATTCATGGAACAATGGGTCGTTCTCAAGTTGAATGGATATTTCAATAATCATGATACCAGAAGTGATCAAGAGGTTGTTCAGTCGATGTGTCATGGGACTGTTGGCGTTGGCATGGTAGGGGTGAAGAATCATGGCATGAAGCCGGTAGAGAAGCAGGTTCATCACCAGCTTGGCGTATCGTTGGATTGGCACCGTGCCGTCAAGGAAGTGGTGGTACTTTTCAACCATGCGTCGTCTGAAGTTCTCGATTTTTGTGAGAACAGCAGTCAGGGTGGTTCGTCGACTCTCGAGCCTGCGGCGGTCCAGCCAGATTATCCGCATCATCTCGTTGCATTCAAACCGAATGAGAGATGGCAACGTCGAGGTGAAATGGTCAGCCGGCTCAGGCGGCGGGCCCGCGGCGTAAAGGTCGTCTTCTTCGCAATTGAGCGGCAGCTTGGTGTCGTAATCTTCCCTCCTAATGGCCGGCCTCGGACCTTGCGCTTCGCAAGTCCGGATGTCGAGGAAACACAGTTGGTGCCAGATGAGTCTTCGAACGTGAGTGTCCAAGGGGTTCAATCCGTAGGTCTCTCCATCTCTGTGCAAGCCCATACACTCCGCCATTCTCACGGCAGCACCAACGAGAACAGAGTGGGCTCGAGATACCTCAGCTCTACAGAGGGGAAGCTATGTCCAAAGTCAGCGACAGATAGGGGCACACGAAGAGCATGGAACGTACCATGTACATGATGAAAGCCTGCATGGTCTCGACTCTTGTCGTGCGGAGGAAATTGGCCTTTCCTAGCGCCCTCTCTGTGTCGGTCTTCATCCGCTCAATCAGATTGGCCTTTGTGACACCGAACAGTTCCCTGACCGTCGGGTCGTCCATGCTGACTGCGGCACTGAACCATGCCGCAAACATGATGGCCTGGATGGAGGCACGAGGCTCAATGTTGCTATATACCTCATCCCAGAAATTACGGTACTCGTTCTCAAAGGATGGCCGGTGAACACACCGCGCAACGGGATGGACCGCTTGGAAGTACTGCTGGATGAGGCGGTCTGCAGCTTCCTTTTGAGGCAGCCTCCTGTCGAGAGACAGAGCCTCGGATGTGTGACCGAAGAAGAAGCCACTGGAAGGCGGAATGTACGATTCGCCTGGCCTCAAAAAGTCGGGAATTGAGTCGTTTGAACTTCCGCTTACAACGGACATGGCATCCATGCCTGGTGGTGGGCCGGCGAAACCGGGATACCCCGGGGGCGGTCCACCACGGGGCGGCCCGCCTCGTCCGGCCCCGCCCATGCCCCTACCGCCCATCATACCCATCATTCCGCCCATGCCGCCCATCGGGCCGCCAGCAGGCGGTCCCGGAGGACCTCCCTGACCAGAAATACCGGCCGAGATCTGAGTACTGCGTTAGAAGGCTGCCGGTAGCAACGGGAGACGTCGATGCGCTCTGGGATTCACAAAGTCAAATACACACCTCTTCTGCTATCCTTGGCCTAGACAGGCCGCCGATCCGTTCTGTAATGCGCATACGACCGACCTGGACTCCCAGATCAATGAGATCATCGGTTCCGTCTGCGTCCTCCTCGTATGTCACATCAAGGGCAGTCATGTCGGTAGGCTCGAGATCCCGCTCCTCGGCAAAGTTGTCCTCAACGTCATCCGCGAGGATAGCCTGCTGCATGGCGGCACGAGATGTGGTCTTGGCAACGTCGCGCTCCAACTGACGCTCTAAGGAGCCGACCTTCTCCTTGATCTCGGTCAGACGCAGTTGGCTTGCCTCATCGAGTTTGGGGCTAAGATAGACGCAATCGCGGGAGAACTTCATGCAGTTGACGCATGGCTGAGATTTGTTGCACTTGAGCTTGCGTCGGCGGCACTCGAGGCACGATGTGATCATGCGCATGCGCCTGCGGATGGGCTTGGTAGAGGGACTAGAAGCTCCCGACACTGAAGCAGCCGGGGAGGCAGGACCGGCGGGCGGACCAGTCCTGCCTTGCGGCACGGAGGAGGTTGCTGATCCAGGCGAGTGGCCACCGGGCATGAGGTCTGAGTTTGGCAAGACGCGCGGGCTCGTCATGGAGGGCCCTTGTGCGGACGGGCTCACAGTGTTCATCTGGTAATACTGTGGCTGACCGTGGGGTGAATGCGCGGGCGTCTGTAAGTGCGAGTGAGCGTGAGGGTAGGCGGCGTGCGTGTGGTCGATGGGCTGGGCCGAGTAGATGGCACCACCACCTCCGGCGGCGGCGGCGGCGACATGACGTGCAGCGGAAGAATAATGGCCTGAGTCCATTTGATGGTTGGTTGTTGGACGGCGTCAGATCTCGGATTTCTTGTCAGATGGCCGAGCGTCTGGAAAAGGAGGGTGATATGAATGCCTGTTGAGTTCAGAGTGGAAGCAAACACGGCAGTCATTCGTTGGTGAGAGTCGAGGGTGCGGTCCAAAAAAGGATAGAAACTGGGAACGGTCGAGGATCACCTGGGGCTTCCCGGGGGGAGTTACGGACGTAAAAAGGGGACGTGGGCTGTTATGGATGCAGGATGTGGGAGCCACTGGTGGCCGGAGATCTGTCAGAGGAGCGGGCGGAACATGCAGGAGAGTTGATTTTAGTCTGATGTCCCTGGTCGGGCTTCTGATATGGTGGTGGTGGTGGTGGTGGTGGTGGGGAGTCCTGAGAGGGGGAGGACGTGGTGGTGGTGGAGGTCGAGTGGATGAACAGGCGAGCGGGCGAGTGAGGGAGGACAAGTCGGATGTGGGCACACGCATGCCTATGTAAGTGGCCATGCACCCGTTTGGGTTTCTGCCTCTTAAGCCGGTAGAGGCGTAGATGGGATGGCGTATCCCCAATTAGGATTGGATTTGAATTTGACTTCGTTCTCTACGGCGGTATCCAACAATGGACGGAGGTAAGACGAACGGAAAGAGAGAGAGAGAGAGAAAGGGTGGGGGTGCGCGACGGGGACCTGAAATGAGAAAGAGACGAACGGGGGGAGTGACATGAAAAAAGAAGAAGAGGCACCCTTGGCAAGAGGCACCAGCAAGACGACAAGAGACGAAGGCAAGACGAACGAAGCGTGCATCCGTAGGTAGGTAAAGGTAGCTTTCGTGCAGTGACAGGTGGTGGGGTGTGGAGCAGAGAAGATGGGAGGCAGAGAGTCGAGTGGCCCAGAACGAAGTTCCTGTGATGCCATGTACGAGCTACATTGGCAGGAGGGAGGAGAGACCCTTCCTACCGCCCCGCTGCTCAGGCAAAATCACCATGTTATGTGTGCCGACGGGAAGGCGAGACCACCGGCCGGTCACCGTGAGAGGAGGGTAAATGGGATCCGCTGCAGGTACCGGGTACTTCCGGATGCGGGGGCTTTCGAGGTTCGGCACCCCTGGACTTCTTTCTCTCTGCCCAAGACACACCTCCCCGTAGGGAATAGTTTGCTTTTGCAACATCACGCAACAGCCCAGACGCCTCTCTTTTTTCGCTAATCTCTGGCCGACACGCTTCAGCTCCAAGCCTTCGCCCGCCAAACTCTCTGCCTTACCTAGGGCCACTAGACACGCTTCTGTACATTGCACCTTGCAACTCCGAAACTGGCCACCAAGAGCTTATCTGCAGACTGCGCCGGGTTTGGTCCGCTGCCCTGTCAGAGCTAGAGGGGGGGGCGGAGGGCGGAGGGCGCTGCGGTGCCTTGCTTGGCCTTGTTTAGTTGCCGAGTCGCTGGCGTCGGCACGTTCAAGCCGTTCGCCCACCATGTCCATCCAGTACCCGTTGTGGAAGCTGAGCCGCGCTGCGCTGCGCTGTGCTGTGCTTTGCTGTGCTGTGCTGTGTGGTACTGTCTTAACCACATGCCGTCGTCGCATTGTGTCATGTCGTATCCTGTCCCGTACCGTCTTAGGGCCCGTCGGTCTTGTCCATGTCTTTGGATGAAGACAAGCGAACATGAACAAAGTGTCACCATCTGCAGGGTTCTTATGGACCTGGGTTCATTGGCGGTTAGTGGTCGGTGCCGCGCATCATCAAATGCAAATACCAAACGCAGTCCTACTCTCTGATACGTCCAGAGCTGTCGTCTGAACATGGTCATGTCAAGGCCATGCAAGTACTGAGCTAATGCCGCCTCAACGGGGGCTACAGCCAAATGTCGGTCGACTTCGATGTCATCAACTGCGGACCGACGTCGACAAAGCCCCCTGGCTGGCCCACAACCCTCTCGTCGTCCTTTCTTTTTCGCTGCTCATCTTTCGCTGCACGTAATCTCAGAGGGGAGATGGAAGGGGAGCGCCAGTTGGCAGGTTGCCTCGGCCGGCCAGCTCCCAAGTTGCATCGGAAACCACTCGACCCCCCCTGGCCCCTCGTCTTCCCCCCACCTCTCGATGAGCCAAATATATACCACGAGTGTCCAGAATGCTACGGTCCAGCATGAGTTGCCCCCGTATTCCATTTTGTGTGATGCCTTACCGATACGCTGCCCCTGTTTGTTTTCAGGTTCCTCTGCAGGTGCTCCACAGGGTTCGTCAGACTTAACCAACAACGGTGCCGCTTCCATCAGCCTTCCACGCATTCCAGACCTCGCATTCCAGCTGCCCCAAGCACCACGAAGTGAGAGCCTCAAATGGCAACGCCAAGTCCCCCAACCGCCCCAATGCAGCTTCCAGCAGATTCTCATCTGGCCACTACCCGAGGTTTCCGATCGCCATTGACTATGCGAGATTACATGCTTGCTTGCACCTGTTTCGTCTTCCTCTGCTTCATCTGCCCAATGTGTCTGAAGCCACCCTAATGTAGGTACACGACACGACACGACATTACACGCCTCGCACCCCCCCTTTCTTCACAGCCACCGTGCCTTAAGCTTCAAGACATCCTCGTTGGCCCGGCTCCCTCGGCTCGAAAACTGCAAATGAGAGATGCGCTTTCCCCGGGACCATTGCCTGCCGCCAACAAAGCATCAGAGACCCTGCCCCGTCCTCGGTAATCCATATGCCTAGCAACACGTGGAATCACGGTGTAGCAACTATTTCAACGAGCCACAAGACTCTCTAGAGGACTGGGACACGGAGGTATGTCTCATCAGATGCGACGAGGAGACAAAGAAGGTTCGGTTTGTCTTCTAAGGAATTACACCATGTCCAGACGCATGCGGTCTGGGTTGGCTCACCTTGTCACCTTGTCACCTCACCTCACCTTCGGACCCGGCCGAGAGCAGAGTGTCAACCCATTGGAATGCGGGTAGGTATCCCACGGCGTTTTCTCCGTTGCTGTATTACATTCCATCCACCGGCTTTCCTCTCATCATCCTCGTGGCAAAACGAAAGACAAGGGCACGCTCCCGCGCGTTCGAAACATCAGTACCACTGCAGAAGTTCATTGGCGGTCCTGCCCCCCTCCCAATCCATGCGCGCTCGCTATCTGCATCTCTAGTGTCTCGCCCATCACCAATGATCATACCCATCCCATCCTTTCTCCCTCCAGGCACACAAGACACCGCAGGCACCAGCACCGTGGATTTGCACCACTAGGAGTCGATGCCCCAGGCTCCATGTCTCACCGTCTCACATTCGATTTGCACTTCCTTTCACTCCGTAGCCAAAGAACACCTTGACTTGATATTGTGTGTGTTCCATTCTCTAACGAGACCCTGTTCTGTTCACTTTTGAGCCCGCTCCTCGGCTCGACGCTTCGCCACCGCATATAGGTCCCCGTTGGTTATTCTCCACCGCTGCAGCACTTGAGCGACGGCTCGTCGCTCATCAGGGCCCTGATGTTGTTCCAAAAGATCTAGGAACCAGGCTAGACGACTGGTCCGTCCAAATTCACCCCTCTTGAACTCCCTTGTGACCACCGACAGAAGCGCCACAAGAACCTTGTCCGACAGCGCGATGTTGTGTCCGCGGAGCCAACCGACGCATCGACACACTTGCCGTAGAGCCATCGCGTCCGTGAAATGATCCGCCTGCGAGAACCACAATGCCATGTTCTCCATCAGCCTCGTCCTCTTCTTCATGAGCCGCTGCGGCTGCTGCACTGTTTTCCTGAAACTCCTCCCAACGCCGCAGTTGACAAGCTTCCAGATGACCAAGGGGTTAACAGACTTGTCCTCGATCATGGGCTTCACATAGTGCATCCATGACATCCAGTTCCACTGCGCTTTAAGCTTTCCGTCCAACTTGGTGGCGTGAGTCTCCAGAAACATGAATATCTCAAGCGCGGCGTTGTGGTCGCGACTAGCCATAGCTAGCAGCTTAAACGGCAGAATCGTCACTTTCTCCCTGGTCTCACAGAAGCTTTGCAGTGATGCCATAAGCTCCTTTTCCCGACCAAGCCGTCTTAAGACCCTGAAGAAGCTCATCAGGACCGCCACTTGTCGCCCATTCCTATAACCCCTTGGCTCCAGATCGCAGATGTGGGTGGCCAGCCAAGCAAAATTCAATTCTGGATGGTTGGAAGAATCGCGATCCCACGCGGCCTCGACAGCTTTGTGTTCCGACAGGAACCCGCGAGTAGCCCAGTACTGGATGAGAAGTCGGCTGAGATCTCGGCCGACGAGGCTGAACCGCTCGCCGTCAAAATAGGCGGACCTGACGCATGCGTCCAAAAGGTAGCTAGTGTCCACATGCGGCATGTGTGCCAAGGTCTGCAACCAAAGAAAGCGAAGCTTTTGGCGAGTTTCCTCCTCAAAGGCCGCCGAACCTTCGTAGATTGCAGCTTCCATCCCGTCGAGTAGCGCGCCGTGGTCGGTGGGCGACAGACAGCGGAGCGCAACGCCAATATCCGCGGCCCGTCCGCGCCCCGGTAATTGAGATACGGCTAGCGCTTGCACTGCCGCAACAATGCCCTCATGGGCATCGTTGACGTACTGGCGAGGAATTGCGTCGAGGGTAGTTTGAAACAAAAGAATCGTCGCGTCATTTGCCGGTAGTTGTGAGATCCGATTTAGCAAAAGGTTCCAAAGGCGCGCATCAAACTCTGACGGGCCCAAAACCTTGGAGGATGCGATTCCATTGACAACGGCCGAAAGAAACATCTCAATGGAAGCATTGACCACTTCGCCGTCAACACCCGTGTCGATCAAAGACGACGGAAATGTCGAAACAGCCATGTCCACAGCTTCGGAATCCAGTACTCCCATTTTAAGGTCCTCTTGCAGGCTCCCGATAAAGTTGTAATATGCTGGACCGATCGCGTTCGGGGTGGAAGCCGCAACGGCCGCTCGGGCTTTGGCGAGCTGACGGTGGAATTCGATTCCAGATTGGTGCTCGGCTCCAATTCGATCGAGCTCCTCCTCTTTTGGCTCAACCTTGTTTGTCCACCATTGCAGGATCCTCGATGGCACGGGTTGGCTTTGCTGGCTCTGTAGATCCCTGTTCTTCTCCGATGACCGTTGCGTTGGCGGCTGCCACTTCCACTGGCTCAGATCGACCGGAAACTCGATGGCCCAAGGAGGCAGCGTCGGCTGGGTGTTCATGTGCAGGTCCGTCATCTTCCTCTTGCCTAGTCGCCTCCTGTTTTCCAGCGGGCCGGGCACGGAGCTCGACTTCCGTCGTGTGAGTCGTGATACATGGCAATAGCGCTCAAAGGCACTCGCCAGCACACCTTCCGTGATCCATATGTTGTCCAACGGCGCCCGGATCTGTTGCTGGACTACTCGGCAGCAGCGCGCGGTAGGTCGTGACGGCGGCATCGGGAGTGAGTCGCTGAGGTAGTCGCTCGAACGGCAGCCCAAGCGACAAGTGATCAATCGTCCGCAAGATCGACCTATGCCATTGTCTGTTGAAGTGCTGAGCCTGGGAATGGCGAATTGACGCGCGATTGTTGATTGCCAATTGGCTCGATTTGATTCGATGGGAAACGGATTCGGAGCTGCTTGGTGTTGAAAAGCGACAATTTACCAGGGAGGTCGAAAAGAGCTTTGGGTTGCAAGGCCCACTTCCGTCGATGGGGCCACAATCAAGCCTCACTGTGGCTGGAGACGGGCCGGCTACCTCGGCGACGCAGGGAGCATGCACTCGCCATTGGAGGGACGGGCGGGAAGCTTTGGCGGGGTTTTCCAGCAGGCGAACCGCGGGGCACGCTGCATTTGTGCCTTCCGCACCGGTACCTCCAACATCGGCATTTCGCAACACATTTTCGTAGCAAGCCGACATCATGGAGTTGACATTCGAGCCATTGAAGAACGATCTGCTCCTTCGGGCAGCAAGAGGTACGTCCCGGATACATGTTTACGAATCTCCCAAAGTTGCATCAGTCCCGCGCACATGCTAACATTAACCAAGGCGAGACGGTCGAGCGCCCACCATGCTGGATCATGCGGCAAGGTAACGATGCCCTTCCCTCTTCGTCCAAAGATCAGGACATGAACACACAAGAACAGCCTCCTGACATATTGCGTCGCCATCGCGCAACAGCCGGCCGCTACCTCCCCGAATACCATGAGGCCAAGGGCAACCGCGACTTCTTCGCCTGTTGCCGTGACCCCGAGGTCGCCAGCACCCTGACCCTGCAGCCGATCGAGCGCTTCGCTGGCCTCCTCGATGCCGCCATCATCTTCTCCGACATCTTGGTCGTTCCCCAGGCCCTCGGCATGACGGTCGAGATGGTTGACAAGAAGGGCCCTCACTTCCCCGACCCGCTCAGCGCCCCGATGATGGGCAGTACGAAAAGGTCTTGGCCAAGTCTGTCGACGTCGCCGCCGAGCTCGACTACGTCTACAAGGCCATCACCCTTACCCGCAAGAAGCTCGCCGGCCGCGTGCCCCTCATCGGCTTCTGCGGCGCCCCCTGGACCCTCTTCTGCTATATGGTCGAGGGCGGCGGCACCAAGCTCTTCATGCAGAGCAAGAGGTGGATCTACCGCCACCCCGAGGAGTCCAAGAAGCTTTTGCAAAAGATCGCAGAGGTCTGCGTTGAGTACCTCGCCCTGCAGGTCAAGGCCGGTGCCCAGCTCGTCATGGTCTTCGACTCGTGGGCCGGCGAGCTTGGCCCCGAAGCCTTCAAGGAGTTCAGCGAGCCCTACCTGGCGTACATTTCGGCCAACCTGCCCAAGAAGCTTGCCGAGATGAACCTCGAGCGCGTACCCATGACGGTGTTCCCCAAGGGCGCCTGGCACGCCCTGGACTCTGTCATCGACATTGGCTACGACGTCGTTGGTCTCGACTGGCTTCAGGACCCCGCCGATGCCGTTAAGATTCGCGGCGACAGGCGCATTACCTTCCAGGGCAATGCCGACCCGGGCGTTCTGTACGGCACACACGAGGCCATGACTAAGGCTGTTGAGGTGATGGTCAAGGGTTTCGGCGGTGGCAAGAAGGGCTGGATTGCCAACCTCGGTCACGGTAAGTTCAAGCACTCATTTTCTCCCAAATGCGAGACAGAGCGAGCAGCTCGGCTGATAGGATCTAGGCATCACCCCCGGTGTCAACCCCGAGGACCTCAGGTTTTACCTGTCGGAGATTCACCGCTTGGCGGGCAACTAAGCAGGGAAAAGTCAAGTGTGGAGGTTTGGAGTGTAGGACTCTGGTGATTATCAAAAGGCATGCATCGTCAATGCTGAAAAGGAACACCCATGCAGGTATAAAAGGGAGAGAAACGGGGTAACATGGTCTTAAAATCTCTCAGTGTCTTGCTAGAGACGGGCGCGCGTACTAGAGCATCGCATATCACATGAAAACTTGGCCTATGGCCCTACCAATAAACCCGGAAGAATGATGCTCGTGACCAAGATTAGTCAGCCTCGCTATCATGAGAAGTGACATTGATCATGTCTTCATTCGAATTACCTGACGGGCAGAATGTCAAGAGATGGAATACGAAAACCCATTGAGGAAGATGAACAATTCCGATTGGATTAAATTACGCATGTCCATTGTCTCGCACCTTGTTTGGACCTTGCCAGAGCGCAGCGTCACAACGACTCAGTGCGTGGGTAACAACGAGTTTGAATGATTCAAGATTTAATAGATTCCATTGTGTACTTTTCCTTCCCGTCATAGCCCTAATATCGTAAAATGTGGTATCAAGAACTTTTTTTATGTCGTTTCAGACGTTTTCGACCAAACTCCCAAGAACGCCCTTAGGAACCCAGCCGTCGTCACTGGAGCATTTGAGTGGCATACTGCCCCCTGACCATGATGAACTCCGTCACAAGAGAGAAATAAAATACCAAGCCACAAACTCCTCGAGGCCTCTTCAAAACAGTCTCGATGACTGGTGTAATAACAAGTCGGATGCTGTGTCTAGGTGTATGCGAAATGTCGCAAGTGAGACGCCGAGAGGTATAAGTTGACTCAGGGGCAATCAAGCAGAACAAGAGAGCTCATGCCTTCTTGCCCAGGTTGTTGAACCACTGCTTGCCCTTGGCAGCAAGGCCGTTGCCCTTGTCCTCGGGAGACGGGCTCTTGCGGAACGAGGACTGTTCGTCGTCGACGGCGCTCGCGCCCTCGGCCTTGGCCTTGCGGGCGGCGGCCTCTTCCTCTGGGGAACCTTTGAAGACATTGGCTCCTCCCCTACCATAATGTGTTGCGCCACCGCTGTCGCGTCGAGGAATGCTGTGGTAGGAGGCTGGTCAGTTTCGTGATCTTCTCTCATGTCTAACCATGCCCAACCCGGGTACCATCCGCACCCCAGAAGAAGAGGATGGTAAACTTACGCTTCAACATCCTGGAGCGTACGCTTGACTGAAGAATCTCCCGCTACCATATTTCCATGGCCCCCACGGCCAGTGGTAACAACTGAAGTCTTCAACGTAGGCGTCTCGAGGTCCTGGGGGGTGATCTTGGGCGACTGTCCGGATCGGATGTTTCCCGCGCCTCCACGTCCCGTGGATGCAAGCATTGTGATTGTTTATTACTTATGTATCGTCTGCGTATGCGAGTATGTTCTTGGAGGGCGTGGTTGTGTAGTTGTCGTGAGTTGAGGGTTGGAGTCGTGAGGCAAACGGGTGAGTGAGAACGCGGGGTGGCTCGGTCTTATGCGCAACAGAGAGAAGGCGCGACTGAGTCAAACACACTCAAAATGATGTTTAGTACAGACAAAAGGTAACTCGAAAGAGTTTCGGTTGTTGTTATGTTCTTGGGTCTGAAGGTGTGTCTTCTCTGGTGTTGGTGTTGCAAGTCGAGCTTGGTGGACAGCAGATGGATGGGTTGGAGGGGCAGGCTGGATCAGAAGGGACAAAGGATTTAAATAGAGAACCGCAGAAAGGCACAGCACAAGTCCGTCTTTGTTTTAAGCTTCAGTTCCTTGGAGCAAGGATGGGATGGTGGGATCTGGCCGCAAGCAGCCATTGCGCGACCTTTCCCAAGTACGGCGCAAGTAGATCCTTGGCTCGGCCTGACGTAGTGTAGGGTACGCCAACAAAGTGATCACAGGGTCAGTCAGAGCTTTTTTCCCCTTCCTCTGGTCTCTTGGCTTTTTGCCTTTTTTTCGTCTCCACATACGCGCCATCGGGGGCCCGGGGAGCACGCAAAGCGCAGTTCTGGCTGACTGACGCTCGGTCTTCCAAGTTGCGTACGTGCATGTGGGCATTTCAATTTTTTTTTCTACGGTGGATACACCTTAACCACCTACTACGTTACTTGCTAGACCGCGCCGGCCCGCGCTTGTGAACGGCGAGAGAGAGAAAGGGAGAAATTTTACAAGGGAAAAAAGGGCTGGATTCTCAAAACGAGTCCGTCACCCGTTGCATCGGGAGCTTCGAGGCGTTGTGGCCGCGTTGCAACTCTGTTTGGAGAAGAGCCATGGGGGCGGCGACTCCATTGACTAACCAAAACGTAATGAAAACAACGACATCCAGTCGAAAACACCACGCACCCAGGCACGACAGCGGTTTCCCCCCATACACCCTTTTTTCCCTTCCTTTTCCCGAGAGGTCCCCCCTCCAAGTTCCTGACCGGCCCCTTGTCTGGGATAGGCAAGGTTCCAGGTGGTGTCATTCCCTGGCGCCGGTGTCACTTGATCGCAATGCTCCAAACCGTCCCATGCTGGCCCATGGCAAACGCCCCGAAGGAGGGGAAATGTCAGATTCCGCCATCAGCGGCAATACAATGTCGCTGGTGCCTTTGTTCCCCGAGTCGGCTGTCAGAAAGCGTAAACTCGGTGTGACGGGAATCGAACCAAGGCGAGCAACGTCAGAACAAGGCTGTCTTGTCCCTCAATTGACGTTGACTGTCAGACGTGTGTGGTCGGCGGTCTGGATCCGGCAGCGAATGGCAGGGCGACAGTCTACCCCGGATTGCCTGCTTGCTTTTCTCGCCGTGCAGGCGAGCTGCATGAGGGACTCGGCCACGGCGTCGTCCGATGAGCTTGTGACCTTGCTGGAATGAACACCTATTTTGCCGTTTCCCGACCCAGGTGAGCCGAGGACTCTACAACCCACTTTCTCTAATTTTGACAATCCGAGCCCATGGAACCAGACTCTTCGTTCCATGGCAGCAAACCCGCAAGCGCCCCTTGGCGTTGCGCGAATTTCCCAGCGCCAGAGGAGCCAGAGACAGGCGACTGGAATTTTCGCTCAGACTTCTTGGTCCATGTTGGTTTTCCTGGCTCTACCTCGGTCCTGGTACCCGTCGGCACCGCCTTGTCTCTCGGAGTTCCCCATTCTCTCTGTTGTCCGACAAGAAGAATGTGAGGGTGATGCCATGTTTGCCGCGAATGTCGCGAGCCCGTGACTCACTCACATCAACCAGCCCAGGCTCAAACAGGACACCAAAGAAGCTGCTGTTGCTCGCTAGCTCCCGCCTTGCTCTCGGACGTCATTTGAGCACCAGCCCAGTCACCCACGGATATTGAACCGTGCAGAGTGCCCCAATTGGGTCGAAACTGCACCCCGGATTTTCCTAGTTATTAACATCATGTTGATCGTACGTAATGATTAGTGCTACCGACAGGCATTGGCCAGTCATCGAGTTGCTTCTTGACAACCTCTGTCAAATGCAAGGGACCGGCCTTGTCGGAGCTCACCAAGCTGTCGAAGACAATACTCTGTGTGTATTTCGCTTCAGGACAGCTTGCGGAGGCGAAAGTGTCCGGTGTCGGCTACGCCGAAAAAGCATCTAAAATCTTCCCGCCGTCCCCCCAAACCTTAAAAGAGAAATGTAGCCTAGAATGGGGTGTGCTCCCACGGTGATTGGCTCCTTTTCGCACAACCGTCGACCATCCGGAGAGATTTGGCCACCCAGATCTAGCCAGAATGCTAGTCTATCTTGGAGTTTGTCCATGTCTTGCCCAGCCGTTCTTGCCGTTCTCGGCCCTGCCCAGTCATTTTCGGTGGCCGGCGATCTGCACCAGGTGAAGAAGCCCCCGATGGTTGGAGGGACGGGTGCTTGCGGATGACGCGCATCCGACAGAATCTTGTTGGTTCTATCGATGCCGCTGTAGACACCCTTTCAGATGTTCGGATCCAGGGACTTGGGGGGGCAAACATCGGGCCAACCAACATGTGCCGCCGCCTCGCATTCCCGTTGGCATTACACGCACTAAGACGGCCCAAGGTCGGACCGCCGCAATCACATGAGACAAACCACTTCTTCTCTCCTCTCACTGTGTTCCACCATCGACTGCCCCAGCCGATTGCGGAACTTGGTGGGCCAAGCCGAAACTCAGGCTCGAGACCAGCGCTGAAGTGAAGCTGAGTACTCATGTGAAAATCAGCCAGACAAGGCAGTAGTGGTTGGTGGATGATATTGCAGATCGACTTCTGGGCTTTCTAATATCCACCGATAAGCATAACTTGCTGCAAGCCTCAAAGAGCAGGTCACCAGCTAATAATGCATATTGTGATGATGTACTATATCATGACACCAAATAACCCTCCTGCTTATGTAAACGCAGCACCGATTTTCTTGGGTCGAATTTTGGGCTGTTTGGGCTCACACAGAGGCCATTGGCGGAGACATGGCACGATCGGGAGGGATCATAACTTCAGACGGCAACCCCTGGACCTTCTAGCGTCCACATAGACGGGTTGCCCTGGTGCTGGGAGTGTTGCGTTGAAGAACCAAGTTTCTTCTTTGGTCGATGACGACCTCTTTTGGCAGCGGCCCTTTACTGGCACAGTCGGATAGAAAATCACTTGAAAGCTCCCCGTGGCAGCTGTTCTGAAAGCAAGCTCCAGTGAATGCTTGTCAACAGCCTCTTTGTAAACCATGTCAATGGCAAAGGTGTCGATATGCGCCTGATTGAGGAGTCTTATGTCGTCAGTTTAGTCTGCTACTGTGTAATGCTCAGTACTGCCGGCTTAAATGCGGTTCGTCAACTGAGGAGCTTCCATGAAAGTAAGGATTCTTGAACTCATAGCAGTAGTACAACAAGGCAAGTGAAAACATGAGAAACTTCAATTTATATGTGTGCGTAACGAACAAAGTGTTGGTAAGTTATTTGGAGAAAACGTGACCTGATACACATCCTATGGGTGTGGATCGCAAGATAAACTCATCGGAGGCTGTCTTCAGACTTGAGTCCTGCATGAAGCCCGAAACCCATCTTAAAGGCTACAAAGTCTCTCCGAGCATCTGATGGCTGCTATTACAGAGGTCACGAGACCAATCCGTTACAAAACTTGACGTGCTGGTTAGAGTCTGAACGGGGTGACAGCGCCGAGTTGGCATCCAGGCGATATTGAAGAGTTTCTTTCCTTCAAAATGCGCCGTGTTACAACTATCATTCGTTATGGCTTGCATTTGTGCTCTCTCTGGACCGTCACTATCAAGGGAGACGGAAGAGAACCCATGTCAGCAGTCTATCCCGACAACATTGAACGGCTGGCGGGTTACAGCAACGCGATTGCCATGCCTTGGTCCGAAATTGAGGTGCCTTTCGAGGAACCACCAGACTACTCAGATATCTCGTCCTTCACACGTTTCAAACCAGACCAGGGAATTTCCGCGCCCAGTTTAATGGGTTTGAAGCTGACTGGCGGATAGCTAATGACATTACCGTGCCACAATCACCCGAGGCACACAATGAGAGCACTGTGGTGCCTGCCCTACCGATTGACATCCCCGAATCCATGATGGGAACTGAGGACCTGTATAAGCCCATGAACCCGTCATGATACATTTGACAGTACTTCTTCTCAGCACGGTGCCAGATCCTACAAGCACCGTGGGTCACAGGTGTGGCTTTCTCTCTGTCCAGTATCGTGTCGATCTCATAACGCCGCTCACCGCTACACGAATGGACACCGACGCTGAGATCCCGCCTCAGGCGGTTTCATCCCGCAGTCTCTCTGCTACATAAAAGTCACAAGAGCTTGAACCGAGTTGGCCCTCTAATTTTGACTCCCGACCGTCCATGTGAGCTTCCAGATGTACTTATTGGGGTCGACATGCAAAGCCTTCCAGAAGAGTTGCCCAGTGTTTTATTATAGCTCGTAAGCAGCTCATCATCTAGTAGTGGAGCTGCGCTTAGGCAGAAGCTGGAGGGGCTCTGGCTACTGACATAAGCTTCACTAAATTCTCATTGTTACTCAACTCAAAGCTGCCATGTAAGTGAAGTCAGACATGTTGAGCAAGCAGAAGAAAAGGATGAGCAAATTGCCGGGAGCTCCCTGCGCGCCACGTGTGGTCAGCCGGAGTTGCTAATCTTGGTCACCACGTCATGACCAGGAAGTCCTGGACTTTGATCGGGGAGATACTGTTCCCGTGCGGGCAGTCATTTTTATGGGTATGTAGGATCTTCCATTTGTAAACAGGCTGGCTGAATCTCTTACAGGTGTATCAAATCCGGGTCAACCCAATCTCGAAGATAGTGTCGCCGTCATCAGCCGGAATGAATTGGCTAGCAACAATGTTCCCGTAGACCGGCCTGCCATTGTTCACTACGTCAGGTGTAGCGCTGAAGAGTGCGAAAGTGCCGTCGAAACCGGAGCAGTTGGTGAGTTAGACTTTGTAGATGCTGGCCATATCGAACATAATATGAGATATGTGCTTGGCATGAAAGCAGGCTTAGAAGTGATGCACCAAATCAGTGCGATTGGTCGTGGGTTGAACTGAACTCTGACAACAGAAAGACTATTGATAACCTTTAACTATATATACTTGCAATTGATCGGCGTTTGCTGCTGAGATATGAAGCTCACGTACAGCTTGGTGTCCATCAATGCATTATCCGTCTGCACAGTTCCAACTATTCCCGAGATGTCCACTTCGAAACGATCAGCCACGAGTCCATGATATGATACTGGACGTCAGAACGTCTAGAAAGGTCTGCAAGCCTTCCTGGGTCGAAATCCCATCCATCGTGCGATGCAATTTCAGCTGGTAAGAAGTATACCAGCTCCCGACAGCGTTTACCCGCAACACGAGGTAATAGATTTACAGCTTCCAGTAGTCGAACCACCTTGGGAGGGCGTTTTAGACACTTATACGACTGAGATCTTCAGCGGTGCTGTGGATCCAGAATACGAGACCCGCGAAGCGTTGAAGAATTACATACAAAGACTCTATTATCCCACATGTCGTCTCCATTGCTCACTATATGTCAGATATCTCACTTGAACCTTCTTGACGTAAAGAATCATGCGGGAGCCTCTAGTGCAGTGCTCTTGTAGCTTGCAATCGTAGCCGTACAGCAAGATTGCAGCGTTCGGTGCCAATATTAACCCTATCCTCTTTTCACACGGGGAGCAATCATTCTCTTCAAGTCGGGGAAAGCGAGCGAGGCGGATATAGACATTGCCATTTCCCTTCAATCTGAAAGTCCCTGGAAAGTCTCTGGGACCACGTGATCGCTTCTGCAGGCGGGGAGGTTCTCAATGCCATCGTCACAGGGCTAGACTCGTTGCGTGCCATGTCTCAGGTTCAGCTCCAGCTATGCAGCCACGTTGTGAACTACGATTACCCCACTCCGTCTCTTGAAGAATGATTCAGCTACGCATTCCAGACGGATCCATGGTATAACTAAGACCTTCGTGCCGATGGCCGTATCCGATTTGGAGCAAAACGAAAGCGGTTGAGAGGCAAGCATGACACCTAGCCAGCCTCGCTCTCAGCCATAGGCGGCGAGCCGTTGGCGCAGGCCGGGAAGGCGGAGGAGAAGCACGGCCCGACTTTGGGAAGCCGAGGGCGGCCCGTACGGGAACGTGTTGACGCTGCTGAAGTAGGAGGACACCTGGCCGGTACCGGATAGGCCGGGCAGAGGGCTGCTGGAGTCGACTTACCCGAGATGGTTGTCGACGATGTCCTCAGGGGAGTTGGTCGTTTGGTAGCAAGTATCTACGGGGGAGTAGTTGAGGTACCGTCTTGCTGTACGAATACGACGTAGTCGTTAGTTGTTGTTGGGCATCTCGTAGACCTCGGAAAGGGGCGAGTGCTGAAGCTCATCGTCATCGAGGCGAAGGCAACATGCACCAGCCTGCTAGCCTAAGCGGTGGTTACAGTCGCCTGGAAGGACAGGCGCATAGCTGGGACTGATCTACCTAGCTGGCAAGGTTGGTTGCGGGGTGAAGTGTGCCATCTCGTCTTCAGATGAAAGAACCGCGCCCGTGTAGAGGCAATCTTCTCACTTGGGCTCGACGGGTACCCCACGCCTGTGCTGGCGTCGTCCGGACCGTTCTCTGGAGACCCTCGGACTTCGTTTCTAGTTCATCGGGTTCTCCACAGATGTTTGACAGCGCACCATACGTACCCCGCGGGACCCGAGCCAGTCCTTTACAGAGCAAGTCGTCGCCACCGCCTCTGCGGCAACAACAACATGGAAACTGATGATGGATTCGCGAGGATGGGCTCGGATGTATTTGAAGCCGCGGATCTCTGAGCCCAGATGATGGCCAAGATGCCAATCATGCAGGGCAGCCGTCCGTGTTGTCGCTCGTCTACCCATCCTGCTTGACAGGCCTACCCCCCCGGACGAGAACTCTGAGCAAACAAGGCAAAGGAAATTCAAATGCAACATCCAACGAACTGCCGCTCTAGAACGCTTATTTGCGCGGGCTAGACTGGTCGAGCCGGATAAATGCGCCAGGACAACAGCCAGAACAGCTTCATTTCCATTCTTGACCAAAGGCATGGGCCTCGTGGAGCTGATCCGGGTGATGGACGGAGCACAGTGGGTGGAGATAGGGCAACAGCCGGTGATGCATGTGCGTTGTCGACCAACCTTGGAAGTGACTTTGTGCAATCGGGAGATGAGCTTGCTCCCTTCGCACGCACCAAGGCCACCCTGACGAGTCCGAATCGGGCAGTTTGCTTGGAAAGAAAAGGGCCGTACCAAGAAAGCGACAGGCAGGGCCAAGGATGCAAGGGTATGCGATGGGTGGGCGCAGTCACGGAGAAGAGAGCGGCGCGGAACATCCTCGAGCGCCCCCCGTTGGACCCGTTTCCGAGACAGGAGGTGCGGCTGGAATGATGGATGTTCATTCGGTCCCCGTTGTTCTTCGTTGGCCCCGGGGGAGTGGTTTGGCACAGAATACGCAGACATGGTGCTAATGTCTGGTTATGCGTGTGGGCTGGATCGTGGACCAGAGTGTCGGGAATTGGCTGGCTGTTGGACAGGATGACGGAGGAAGGGGCTCGGCTGAGATGTCTGGTTTCGGGATGCGTCGACGACAAAGCGCAGTTGTTTCCAACTCGCTCAACTGAGAGTCGGCAAGTGAGACAGCTTTGGACCATGCCACGCAGAGATGGCAACTCATGGCAAATTGGTTCGCTGGCGTCCGGGCTATCTGTAATTCTTTGGGTTGCCCGGCACGGCATGCAGAGGTGCCATGCGCATCCGTCATCTGCAGAGCAAATCAGCGGGCGATAAGGGCTCCTGATGATTTGAGATACTTCCTGGGAGCGTTCCAGTGTAATGTGCCATGTCTATGCCTTGCCATTCTCGCCATGGACGCCGGATTACTGATGGACTCGAGGTATCCCGTCATGGATGGGCCGAACCGAGGCTTGTAGGCGCGTAGGTTAGGCCCGGCTCTGCCTGCCGTCACCCCCGTTTTTGTATTCTCTCGACATCCTAACCGCACTCTAGTGTAGATTGTGTCTTGTCTGACCTCGCCTGAAGAAGTACAGCACGGCGATGCAGGCAAGTTGGCGAGCCTACACAATGTACGTAACGACGCCCGCCCAGGAGGCCAGCCCCTGCACCGCAACGCGTCTCCAAAGGCAGGGCGGCGGCGCGCAACGTTCTCGCGAAGTGGTAGACGCCGCCGAGGACCTTGTTTACACCTAGGTAAAGACGAACTCGTCTGTTCTTAGATTGTCTGACAAGGATCTGGGCCTCCAAAAAACACGACGACCAAGGTCTTTGGACGGCACCTGGGAGGGCACGGCACCGAAAGGATGATGGGAAAAGAAAGAAAATCAACATGGCGCACGCACGCACGCACGCACGCCCCCTTCAGAAATAGTCAACTCCCCTGCCAGCGACACAAGGACCACTGGGGGGGGGAGAGGCAAGAGAGGGTCTTCACGCTCAAATGGTGAGTGAAGTGGACAGCAATCGGGCCCAACATTTGACGGCCCATCATCCGGTGCGGTGCGGACACTCCCAGACTCCAGTGTCGCGCATTGCGCATCTCCCAATACCCACTGCGGCCGCAACGCAAGGAGGCATGGAGAGACGGGAAGGGAAACGGATGGGCCGGCGGCACCAGTAGCCAGCAGCCAGCAGCCATCAGGCATTGATTGCACCGCACTTCATTGCTGCTGCCGGCCATGTCCAGCATGAGCAGCAGACCCGGCGGCAATCTCGCTCCGGGCACGGTATCCTTCTGTACGCGCTGCACAAGAAGGGATAGTGCGCGGCGTGCCGTCTGCGCAGTTGCTTGCCGTTTGCCTCTGGATCATGACATGACGAGATGGGGGAGGGCGAGGTTCAAAGTCTCTGGGACTGGCTAATTAGTGTAATGGATGGACCCTTGCCGTTATCCGGCCTTACCTAAGAACTTAGTCGTGCTGGGGACACTGCGGGCCGGCTCCTAGCTCTCTCTCTCTCGCGCTCTCTCTCTCTCTCTCTCTCCCTCTCTCAAGCTTTGTTGTGCCGGCCGAGAGTAGAAGTCTATCCTTCTCTATCTTATGCCGTGACTTGGTACGGTATAGTGTCCATGTGCATGTACCTGTAGTGTATGGCACGCAGTGTCCTTGCGCGCCACCATCCACCCCCGATGTGTTATCCTTCCACACTGGTACACTCTGCGCAGCGTGTCTCTCCACCCGAGAACCACTCGGCTACCCACTCGCGGTACACACAGACCACTCACACGCCCACCTTTTTACCCCCCAGTTGCCAGTGTCGTCGTCCCTTTGGGCCCTCACGCATCTCATCCCCCCCCTCCCCTCCCCTCCCTCCACTTCCCAAGAAAAGAGACCCCCCCCCCCTGTCACTCACATTCAATTGCCCAGCGTGAGTGGCTTGCTTAGCTTTCGCGCGTCTCCAAGCTACCTTGCCTGCACAATACCTTATTACCTACGTCGCCGTAGCTTACCGTACAAAGCTCGAGCGTCTTGTCTCCGAAACCCAAAACACCATTGTGCTATTTGAACCCAGCCCGTCCCGTCCCTTACCTGATTGTTATACCTGCCGTTCCAGTTCGCCATTCAATCTGGTTGTCGCTCAGGAAAAGGTACCGCACGGTTTCTCCATCCACTCCCGCCGCTGCAGACAGACACTTTGCTGTTCACGCGGTTCTCTCCACGTCGTCTTTGCTAACCTTTGCCATCGTTGTAGCTGCGGCCCGCCACCACCTCTGCTCCACGACGGGACACATCACGACCGCAGCCACGGGAGACGTCTAGTCGCAACCAAGGTCGCCGAAAACCATGAACTACGACCAGCAACACCCAGCCTCAGGCGGCTACCACCACATGCCTCCTGGTCCCTACAGCCACCTTCCTCCTCCCCCGCCCCAGCAACACCACCAGGGCGCTCCTCAGCACCACCAGCATCCTTCGAGCCAGATGCCCCAGCTCCCTCCCATGGGATACCCAGCGCCCGCGCCGGTGCCTTCAAACACAAACATGCCGCCCAACGTCATGCCCCTTCAACATCACCAGTCAGGCGCGCCCGGCGCACCTTCGGGCGCACCAGGCCAGCAGACCGCCCAGAATGCCGTACCGGCCCCGATGTCAAAGACCGATGACATGGGTAGAAAATACGAGTACGTCACGCCCGCGATACTTGATACTTGGTGATGGAGCGACCCGACTGACATGGTGGTTGCCAGGCTCGTCGTAATGCAGCAGCCCCAGCGAGCGCGCATGTGCGGCTTCGGCGACAAGGTGAGCCTGCTCTCGACGAACGATACATGGCGGGACGCAGCGGCTGACAAACTACCGAATAGGACCGACGTCCCATCACCCCTCCGCCGTGCATCAAGGTCGTCGTAAGGGATGCCAAGACCGGCCAGGAGATCAACCCTAAGTACGTGCGACCACACGGTTTGCGACAAGCTTTGTCGGGTCTCGGCGCTGACTTTTCTTACCAGCGATATTGATTCGGCGTTCTACGTGATCCAGGTCGACTTGTGGTCAGAGGACGGCACTTCGGAGGTGAACCTGGTGAGGCACTCGTCCAACACGGCCTCAATATCGACCACGCAGCCATTCTCGTACTCGGCGTTGCGGGATGAGGGTCAGGCGCCCGCACAGCCGATGCAGGCTTATTCCCAGATGATACCGAGCTACGGCTCTGCGCCCATGGGCTACGGCCAGCAACAGCCTCCCCCGCCGCAGCACATGATGCCGGGCTACGGCATGGCTTCCGGGTCCAGCTACCAAGGTGAGTTGTCCGACGGAAGAAGGCGCGCGCAGCACCCCAAAGTACTGACCATCTGCGCAGCGGCGTACCAGTCATCCAACCCCCAGTTCGCGCCCCCGACCCAATACTTCCCTCAGCACGCCAACCCGGCGCCCGTGCCCTCGCAGGCCGACATGGCGTACGGCGGCCACCGTCAGTCGCTGTCCATGGCGGCCAGCCAGCCGCAGGGCATGTTCACCAGGAACCTCATTGGAAGCACGGCGTCGAGTGCGTTCAAGCTCAACGACGTGGAAGACCATGTCGGAATCTGGTTCATCATGCAGGACCTGAGCGTGAGGACTGAGGGTCACTTCAGGTGAGCGCCCCGACGCGAGCCCTCTCGGGGTCAGCCAACGTTTTGCTAATCGTGTTTGTCCAGGCTGCGCTTCTCGTTCGTTAACGTCGCCAGGCCCCCAACCAGCCCTCGGCAGACGGGTCGCTGGTGAACCAGGGCAGCGCGCCGATCCTCGCCTCGACCTTCAGCGACGTCTTCCAGGTCTTCTCGGCCAAGAAGTTCCCCGGCGTCTGCGAGAGCACGCCGCTGAGCAAGTGCTTCGCGACGCAGGGCATCAAGATCCCTATCAGGAAGGAGGGCGCGGGCGACGGCAAGAAGGGCGGCGAAGACGATGATGACTTCCAGTGAGCGACGGTCCCAACGTTATTTTCGGTTCCACGACGGGCGCTCGGAGTTCAGGCACAACCAAAACACACACTCACACACAAACATGGGCATATGGATACAGCAGGCAGAACAGGGTTACGCGGCGACTTCATCTCGGTTACTTTTTCTCTCCACGCCGGCCCCCCTTCCCGGCTTGTAGTGTTAATGCCGCGTTCAGCATAGTGCTCTTTTTTTTTTTTTTTTTTTTTTTTTTTTTGCGTGCTTGTGTGGCGTATAGAGTAAAAAAGAAATCGCAAGACTTGATAGTACCACGCGCGATGAATTGTCGGTGCTGTGGTAGTTTTGTGGACGTGGAAGCGAAAGAGCCGTTGGTGGGCGAGCCGCCATGCCTCTCCGGACTTTCGCCCCCTCGACTCGGCCGGGAAGGAAGGGCAGGTGAGAGAGACAGAGGGAGAGGGAGAGAGAGAAAGACTTGATCCGCCGAAAGGGCTCCACTGCGTTGCATTTACGGCGCTCGCATCGATGGTCTAATAGGTCCCCTTCTTTAGCTTCCGCGCTGTCGCTCCTGGTGGGGACGGGGACGGGGACGGGGAGGGATGGGTTGGTGTGCCGGCCGCTGCCACCAACAAGGAATCCTTCCGGGATGCCTCGCTTTCCCCCCCCGTCTCTGATTCGCTCGTCTTCCGCCTCGGGGAATAGGGGGAGAGAGGCCTTGAGGAGTGCGAAAAGCGCGAAACTCGGAGGAAAGGGAAATGGAGATACGCGTAGACTAGTCATATAATCTAGGTTTGCAAACTGACGTTGCTCATCGTTTGTTTATCCTATACCTTTTCGCCAACCCTTTGTCGACTGGTAGCCCTGACTATGCGAGCCCGAAAAGTCTTCACCTCGATGAGGAGGCTGCGTCCAGCCTTGGAACTGGACGCATCCGCCATCTCATCGAGGTGGTCTTCACGGCTGCCGGAGACGCTCTCTTGGTGCCATTATACCGATTGGCGGGTGCACACTGTGGCTGCCGCCATTTCATCATATGGGCGGCCGCATATTTCGCGATGCCTCCCATCAGACAGCCACAAATTGTTGCTCAACCGCAAGCTATGGAGACACACACACACACACACACACACACACACCGCACACATCACACAACAAAGAACAAGCTTTGGCAATTCCGACACATGTCCCATTGGATATTGAAAAGCTACAAAAAAAGTGAAGCCTGCAGTTCTAACTGCGAGGCAACTCCAACGCCTAACACGCCCCCTTTCCATTCCCTTCACGGGCTCAACTAACAACGCTTTAACGCTCTCCCAAAGTTTTCATTGCTGAACCTCTTTCCTTCTTCATGAGAAGCTGCCGGTGATGTGTTACATCGGCTGACATGGTCGCATTCCATCCGTCAAGACCTCATTATGTCGCCTTTGTCAAACGCCATCTCTCGTTTCCATCTCGAGAACAAACGAAGAGACAAAAGGAAGAAAAACCGAGAACAAAATCGAGGTGGGAAGGTAAGTGTACACGCCGGGGTGGTGTGTCCACGACTGGAACCCCCCTTGAACCTCGCCCTAGCTTGCCTGCAATGAGAAATAAAGTCGCTGGCCGAGCCTTCTTTTCTTTCATCAATAATACATGCCATGGGGATGAACACATCCCGGCTCAGTTAACCTTCGAGCACACAAGCCTTTGTCAGCGCACATGTGCCTGACTGCACACAGACCTTGGCTTGCCCATAGCTTAAAAGAAATCAATCGTCTCAAGTGCTTTTGAAAACGCCGGCTGTGTGGTCGCGTGGGCAAAGACTCTATGAATCAGCCAGTTTCGCAAAGTGCTTGGACCAAATCCAACCAACTTGGTCGTCGGGGTCGTCTTGGTTCTTGGCAAGCCATAGCTCGCCCTTTTCAGCAATGACATCAAAGATCTGGGAAAACGTTACGTTAGCCTTGGACTCGTCGAGATACAGGACAAAGACAGATTGCCAACTACTCACCTCACCAGCCTGGTACGTGAGGTACGGGTACCCTGCCTCATGCTTTGTTGTTTCAATGTTGAACTCAAAGAGTGATGCTGCCAGCCAAAGCACGTTGTATCCGTTCCCAGCTGGTGTGCGCTCACGCGATGATGCTCGTGAGGATCTCTGACTTTCTTCCATGCCATCTGGCATAGGAAGAGCAGAGTGGAACAGGCCCGAGAACCTTCTCGGTTCGCTGCCAGAGTGCTGGGACGGGTAGGCCGGGTTCGAGTCTCTCCTGTTATTTGCTGTTGATTCTGAACTCTGTCTTGGCAGACCGTTTGTGTTGTGACTTTGGCCTGTGCCGGGCCGAGTAGATGGCGGAGGGACGTTTGCACGTGGTACAGGCGACTGATCTCCCGTAACTGGTGACGCCGTCACCGATGGTCGCTGTGCAGTTGCACCAGCATAGTAGTCTCGGTAGTAAAACTGATGGGGACTGAGAGGAGCTGTGCTGGGTGAGAGAGTAAACTGGCCACTGTGGCGCTTGGCAAACTCTGGTGTCGGTAGCATGGGAGCGTGGTCGCCATTGACCGACAAGCCCCTACCCCGGGGAGAGGAGAGCTCGGCAGGCCGGGGGCGGTGCTTGGATGTAACATCCTCTGTGCTGGCTGTGGTCGACTGTGATGTTCTGCCCTTGTATGCCGGGTTCAAGATTCCGATATTGGCGAACAGTTCCTGCGCGTACTTGTAATCCCGCTGGAACGTAGACACAATGTCTGGGACGTCAGGCGGTGGCCCCATCTCCCCCGTCACCTTCTTCACCTTCTCCACCCAAATGGAGTACCAGTTTGCTTGGATGTTGACGAAATTGCCAAGACAAATGTTACCGATTCTCTCCGTCAAGGCAGACAGCTGTGGAAGCTCCTTCTTTAGAGTCTCATTGAGAGCTTCATACTGTTCCACCAGCTCCTTGAGTCTAGGGTCCGGTGTCTTTCCGCCCTTCTTGATCTGCTCTGCTCTTTCATAGTCGAGACGCCGCTTTGCTCGCTTCTTCATCGCCAGCGACGGGTTGCCGTAAGCCTTGATGACATGCTCAAAGGGCTCGATCACATGCTTCCGAACCTGTTGGAGCTGCTTGGGTGTTAGTAGATGGAACAAAGCTTCTGCCACAGGCTACTCACATGGTCTTCCAGGGCAATCTTCTCGATGTCCCTCATCGAGACATTAAATTGCACCCATTTGCTTTCCAGTTCTGGATAACTGCCCGGTTGAAGTCGCATGACAAGCTCCATAGCGGACAAGTACTGAAGGAACTCGTGGACATAGGCGCTGACCTGCCGAGTGTAGAACTCGACGTCTCTGAGCACAACTTGAAGTCGTAGGTAGTCATCGCCAAACTTCTCGTGAAGCTTGGCATACACGGCATCTTCAGGGATTTTCGAGCTTGCAGCCTGAAGCTTGTCAACCCGCTTGCCAAAAGCACGAGCGAATCCAGCCTTCACATCAGACTCCTTCCTCTTCCGGCCAACAATTTGACCAACGAGCTCAAAGTTCTTCTTCGTCTTGTTGATCTCGATAATAGCCAGTTCCAGGGTTTCCTTGGCTGAAATCAGCTCAGCTCGGTCCGGATGGTCTTCCGGGGTATGTTTCAGGAGCTCTTGAATGAGGTTAGGGTATTTCGTAATTCGCTGCATGGGCTTGATGAGTAGAGAATCCAGATCCCAGGCTGCCGTAAGGTCCTTGGCTACCTCATTGCACTCGTTCAGCCAGACCTTCACGGTAGGGTCTTGCTGGATCTGGATCAATCGCTTGGCTGCGTGGTCGCTGTTTCTGAGGAAGCCCTCGTGAGCCACTCTCATCTGCTCAATGTTCCTCTTGAAGAGCGGGCCGATCGACGTGGCTCTGTCTTTGTCGTCACCCAATTCAGGGGCTGCTGGGTTGGCCGAGGAGTTTCCAGTCTGATCAGAAGCAATCGATTCCTCCTTTGGCAGAGGCGATCGGCGTCCATGGGGCACGTATACCGTACAAACAGCTTCCTTAAGCTGGGCACAGAACGTTGTGTGAAAGCTGATGATCTCGTCCGTGTTTCTGAAGACAAGCTTAATAGTTTTGTCGTCCAGTCGCGGGCAGGCCTCGGCGGTTCCCTTGTAGATCTCTTCCACGATGTTCATATCCCTGACAAACACCATCTCAGTGTCGACGAGTTCCCTGATCACATTGCGTCGTTGCACCAGGCGATGCCTCTCTTTTCCGGTCGGTCCGTCTTGCTCTCTGCCAGGCGTTGCGATCGAATCAACTGGGGTCTGGCCGCCGAGAGAATATTCCCTGGTCTCAATCGACATGTGATCGATAGATTGAGTAGTGGAGACAGGACGTGACACATCCTCACTCTCGCGCCGAGAAGACCCCATTATGGTACTTCCGGGAAGGGTATCGGCGTAGTAGCTGCTAACTGCCGTTCGCCGGCCCTCGTACAGCGACCTCGACTTGGGAGCAGGTACCGGCGGAGGCTCGTGTTCCGGACGTGGTACTGGGCCTGACTTCACAGTCGGCTGCTTGCTCTCGAGGTAAGGGATCGAGAAGCCTTCTCCAGTGTCCAACTCTGGCAGTTGATGGATAGTTGCGCGACCGGGCGGCTCAGTGGCTCCTGAATCCAATGGGCTGAAGTCTGGGCTGTAGTGTTCACTTTGTCGCGCGGACGAGTCTCTGCTAGAGCCGGATCCGTACGTGAGGTCGGACGCGTACGGCGGCTTCGGTATAGACAGGCCATCATCGAAAGTTGAGTTTCCGTGGTCGAGGGCCTCGTTGCTGTCGACAGAGAAGTCGGTCCACGCAGACTGCTGACTGGATCGGTTCACTGTTGCATGCATGGATGGAACCATCAAGCTGTGAGAGGTATCCGGGGTTTGCTGGCTCTCAAGACTCGTCTTGTGAGGGTCCTCTTGCGCATCAGAAGACTCGCAGGTAGACGCTCGCTGAGACGAATCGTTGTCCTTGTGGCGGTCGTTATAAAAGTCTTCGGGCTTTTCAAGGGTGTCGCTAGACGCTGCTCCCATTTCCTTCTCAGTATTGTGATGGAAGTAAGAAACGTCGCAGACGGACCCATCCATGTCACCGAGTTGACTCTGGTCATCAAAGTCATCATAGGACTCCATTCTTGGGAAAGGAATGGTTTCCTGTCGCGGCGAATCATACTCGGAATCCCGTCGAATAATCTTGACTGTCGTTTCGTACGAAGGGCTTGAGAAAGGGACGGGTTCGTACTCCTCAGATATCGGCCGAGAGCTAGTGAACGCACCAGGAATGGATGGATCTTCGAACTCGCTCCTGGTCGGGGTCGGCTCGGGCGATTGCTGGAGAGACGTTGGATCCAACGAGATCTTGATGGACACGAGGTCATCACTAGCAGACTCGTCCTCGAATGGGTAGTGGTACTCGGCCTTTTCTGGTGTCGGCGCCCGTTGCACCTCCTCAGCTCCGGCCTTCTGTGGCGTAGGCTGCTCATCCGGTATCTCCGTGTCCGTCTTCTCCGGCGTTGGCGGCGGTTGCACCTCCTGAGTTTCGGTCTTCTCGGGTGTCGGCGTCCGTCGCAATTCTTCCATCTCAGCCTGCTCATGGTTTCCGTCAGGTTGCGGGATCGTCAGCCCAAGGCCAGTCGGAGCTTGCGAGGGTTCAAGCTGCACAGGTGGGAGTTCCTGTGGTTCGTTATCGAACTCCGTCGTTTCCGATGTAGCCGAGATCGCGGATTGCGGGATTTGTTCCCTCTCGATGGGGGGACTCAATGCCGGGAAGCTGCCGGGCATGCCCAAGGTGGGAGAGTCGTAGGCTTGCGCTTGAGGCGGAGAGAGGGAAACGATGGGCGGCACCACCGTTGATATTGTTAGTGGCTGAGGCGATTGCGCGGGTGACGTTGGCTGCGCCGACGGTTCCGGTTCGCTGGGACTCGCCTCGGGCGGTCTCTCGAAGGTTTCACTGTGGTCCACTGAAGGCGACGCGGAACCGATTTGTGGCACCGGGGGGATGTCTTCTTTTTCTCTGGCGGCAGTGGCTTCTTGGTCTTTCTTGCGCCTCGCAGCGGCCTGTCTCGCATCCCGCACCTGACTGTCGCGAATAGACTTAGTATACGCGAGTCTGATGTGTTCACGTCTTTGTTCGAAGTCGATGGGTCCAACGGAGATCTTTCGTCTTCGAGTCGCCGACTCCTCTGTCTTGGAAGATTGTCTCGACACATTCTTGTGCGGCGACTTGGCCCTGTCGATAGCCTTCATGCGCGAACTTGCCGTGGTTGCCGTTGATACGGATTGTCGAGGTCGAGAGCTGCGCAAGGGAGGGGACAGCTTCGGAGGGGGTGCTGCTACGTAGGCAGTAAGCCGGGTGCTGTTATTTGGAGTGATGAGACCTCGAGGTGCAGGCTTGCGTCCTGGCGTGGCTTGCGTGGGCGTCTTCGCTCGCGTAGGCGTCTTGGCGCGGGTGACGGGAGTAGTTGTCCGGCTTGTCTTGCCCGCTGGCAGAGGACGCTTGAACGTCGACGGAGAATTGGCTCTGGAGCTTTCGCGGGTGGAAGGCGGACTCGTCGAGTCACTAGGCGTGGCGAGCTTTCGGACAGAAACAGGGAGGCGCGATGCGTCAGCTCGATCGGGTTGCTCGAGCTCTGCCATGGGCCGTGGCACAAGAGCCTTTCTCGCCATCGGCGCCCCTGCTTTCGAGGCAGCCACATCACTATGTGCCCGAACATGACCTCTAGCGGCGGGGACCGAACGTCCTGTTGCACCATTCGGTTTTGTCTTAGCAGAGCGGTACCAGTCAGTTGGAGACTCCGGCTCAGCGAAATCAGGGTCAGATTTCGTCCGTTGATGGAGCCTAGCCACGTGAAGACTTGACTCTGATGTCCTCCGCGGTCGTGAGCCTGACCCCTCGATCCCGAACCCGACGATCGAAGTGTCTCGCTGCTCTGGAAGGATTTCGCCAAAAAGCAAGCCGGATGGTGGGGGGGACGAGGGCGGCAGAGAAGGGGACTTGTGCTGGAGGTTTGTCATGGACTTGGATGCATGCGCATTGCTCGTGATCGAACTCGAATTTCGCGGCTTTGCGATGCGGCTAGCGAAGGATTGTGAATTGTTGGATAGTTGATCTTCGGCAACGAATTTCGTTCGTTGTGTTCGAGAAGCTGGGCCTCTACTGGAATCAGGTGTCAGTTCACGATTCACCGAGGTTCTCAGTGTAGAGTATGATGTTGACCCGCTCCCACTAGGTGTTGTTCTGTCGGCATTTGTCGCAGCCCTATTCGACCGTATCGGCACGCCTCGTACTGGAATCCGGGGCATCGCGGGCGCCGAGGTCTGTTGATCGAATCTCTTGGTCAGGTCCTTGACACTCGGCTTGCGATTTGTATTGGTCCTCGGGGCGCCGACAGGGGGTTCGATGGGGGCAGAGGCAGATCGCTGCGAGGGACGCAGGGCCGTACGGCCTGCTGGTGCCGGCGGGTGCTTTGGGTCCTTGCCATTGCCGTTTGGCCGCGTGGACGGATTGTCGCGGGCTCGGGATACGGAGGTCGCCATGTAGTCGGTATCTGAAGAAGCGGTTCGATGGTGGTGACTCGACGACTGCACGCCTCGATAGCTTCGGTAGAAATCATCCGGGTTCACAGAATCGTAAGCATGACCAGCGGCGGCGAAAGCCCCAGCCGTGTGGGCGGCAGAGGCATCCAAGTTCTCGCGGGTGAGGGCGTTCGCTACGGGGCTGCTAGGGAGGTAGTGGCGATGAGATTGGCGGGACGATGAGTCGGATTGGTGACGGTAGGGACCGGGATCGGAGTCGAGGTCGAAGTCGGCTTCGTGATAGTCGTAATTCGAGTCGAAGTTTGGTTGTCGATGAAGTTGGTGTGCGTACTGGGGAGGAGAAGCTAGAGGTTGCGGTTGGTGTTGCTGGAGATGGACCTGGCGTTGCACGCTGAGCGCAGAGGCCAGGCGGTCCTCCTCTTCTGGACTGCCAGATTCCATTGTGGCCTGAACATCAGTCAGGCGTGTCGGGTGGACTGGCTCGTCAGGAATTCCATAGACCCATGCACGCTGTGTGGGATGTTTGGGTTGGGAAGCATTGATGTGTTGGCCTGCAAGCTGAGTGGGCAGCGACACTTTGGAGAGGCGACGGGCAGTCCCCGGTTGGCAAGCGTTGGCAGTGTCTGGGGCCTATCGACAGCAAATCTTAATGCATGGATGGGTGGCCGCCGCAGGAATACCTAGCCGTAGTGCGACTTCTGCTCGGTGGGGGGTTTTCTGGGGGTTGGATATCTTTGCTGGAGTCGAGACGAAGGAGACCTGCAGGCCTTCGTTATTTTGCCAGCTGCGCGTGGGTAAATTGTGTTTTCGGGGTCTTGTCTTTGTGAATCGGACGCAACGAGATGGGACGGAGAGGGCGAGGTTGGAGTGGTGGGAAGCCACAAAAAAACGTACTTGAGGCAAGGCAAGGTTAGGGGAGATGCAGGCGCAGGCTCGCACGCACACACAGCAGGCAGAGATACCTCAGCACGCAAAGCAAGTGCGAAGCGGGAGAGGAGAATACCTCAGTGAGACAGACGTGCGCGAGTGAGGAGGCAGACGGAGAGAGAAGGAGGGGGGAAGGACGGGAGTGGAGGTGTGCACTGTCTTAGTGGGGTGTGGGTGTAGCGAGTAGAGAGGAGAAGGTGGCCTTGGATTGGTCGAGGAGCTCCTACCTCGAGAAGGGTACCTACTGGGGAAGGAGGGTGGGGAGAATTGGCGCGGTGGTCTTCTCAGCAGGGGGGAAAGAGAGCAAGGTTGGAGGGAAGGTACGGATTTTTTCGTACTTGCTTCCTCCAGAGCAGTCTGCCGTGGAAAAATTGAGCCTGGAAAGCTGGAAAGTGGCCGCCGGAAATTGATCGGCCACCTGAGGGCAGGTGCGGCCGGATAGGCCGTCAGGTCGTGGTTGATGGTGAGCTGAGACGGCAAGCGGGACCGCGGTTGCGAAGGTGAGGAACTCGTCCAATCAATCGGTCAAGGTGGGCACGATTCGGTCTGGGTGACAGCCGGGCAAAGATGGGAGGAGAGCAGTGTGATGTCGTGTGCAAGGTACGGATCCGGAGCACCCAATGGTACCTAGGCAGCTTGGCAGAAACCCGTACGGCGCAGGGACTGCGGCAGCAAGGAGACGGGGGAAGACGATGGTAATTCAGGGAGGGACAGAGTGTGTGGTGAGGGAGGGGATGACGGCAGGTGCTAGGTTCAGTTTGGTAGGTCTGTCCGGACGCTCGGGAAAGAGGGAGCAAACCTGGGGCCAGGGACTGGGAAGCCAAGGGGGGCTTGACTTTGGATTTCTACGTACCTTAGAGTACATGGTGTTTTCCACACACATCCGGCGTGTCCAGCATTGCAAAGTTGCAACCAAGGTTTTTTTCCGAAGCGGCGAATTCAGGCACGACAAACAAAGGGCGTTGGAGATCGACTTCAACGGCCGGCCGTCGACGTTTAGGTACCCGATCAAGGTGCTCGGTATCTGTACCGGGCAAAGAAAGGCTATCCTCACTTGTGCTTGTGCTACCTCGGTCTGTCTCTCTCTGGCTGTTTCTAGTGCATCTAACCCACTCACGTCGACGAGTCGCAACGGCAGCAGAACCCACGGAAATGGGCTTTGGCTGGGTCTGAATCGTCACCCAAGTCGTCAATTTATCACTCGTCTACCCTTCCATGTTGGCCTCCACTGGGCTGTTTGAACCTTGGAAAGAAAGAAAAACCATGGCATGGACAAGGTCGCCTTCTTCGAGGGGCCCAGATAAAACAAACAAACAAGCTCCACCGCAAGCCTCGATGCAGTTTGTATCTCGATCTCCAATCGCTGTGGCTGGCAGGGCACTTCTTTCTATCCTTCTTTCCTTCCATTTTTTCTTTTCCCCAATTTTATTCCGTGTGAATCAGGACGTATCTGCTTGCGGGGGAGAATTCCTGGATGACACCCTTCTCTCATCCAAAGAAGAAAACATGTCGATGCTCCGCAGGGGAAAAAATGAGCAAAAATTATTCAGACTATGGTGCGCGCCGCTGGCCCTCGCTTCGTCCCGTCTGAGGAAGGCCTCGCGGCGCAGACAAAGAGAGACGTAGGTAGACACTTGTTGGACAAAGAATTGGAGCGCACTGGAGTCCCCGTACGTACCGGTACCTTAGCCTCCTCCTCCACCTCCCTTACCCGCAAGGTAAAAACAAAGGCTAAAAGGCCGAAGCTCTGAGTGCCAAGAAAGCACGGCCAAGAAGCAACGTGAGACGTCACCACCAATCGGTCACATCTTTCCGTAGGCGCGCCCGGAGATGGCAAACCACTGTTCGGACTGAAGAGAACGGCAGCACCCGGTTTTTTCCATCGTCGACGGCGTTGAGCGTGGTGGTGGTTTGGGGCGTGGTTAACAGCGTTGACACAGCCGCTAGAGGTGCAAAATGACGGCAAACTCACATGCATTCCACGAGGGCTGAGGATCCATGCCAGGAACCCCCCCGTCAAACGCCGCACCGCACAGCGCCGGACATCATAGCCACGGAACGTTGTCAAGGTCAATTAAGTTGACGTGCGGCATATGTGCACGTCAATGTCCAAGTCGATGCCGGGGCCGGAAATGGTGCGCATGATTACGCATCGTGCCCGAAACGACCCAAAGTCGGGGTGAGGCCGACAATCTATAGTTTGTGGTCGTGGTTGGAATTGCATTCGAAGCCAAGTCCTCCCAGGTGCCAGGTTGGAACATCCAAGAGAGTTGATTCGTCCTCCAACAGCAGGATGCCTTCTAAGGTTCCTATGCAAAGCATCTCAACGCCTAACGCCCAACGCAGCTGGATTCCCCGTCACTGATGTTGGCTCGCCAATTGGTCGCGTGCATAGTGTTTTGGGCATTAAGAGAGGTTAACGACGTGTTTCGGTATCGAAACTGTTTTGGGACACGATGCCGTCCTCCTCTGCCAATTGTAGCGTCTACCTGTCATCATGACGGTATTGAAGCCTTGCAGCCTGCCTGGATTAGGTAGACCGTTGAGCAGTACCATCGACTGCTGCATTGCAGCTGTACGCTTACGCGGTTATTGGAACAGACGCAGCTCTTGATCAGCGCGTCCGGCTCCGAGCTTTGAGCAAGGCAATTCCCGCCAATGCTACCCGGGAGTCTGTGCTCGTCTTAATACATGCTACTATGATGTGAGGCAGTCACTGGATGATGGATGGATGGATGAATGGTCAGCCCTCGTTCCAGCTTCGGCTCCAGTTCCTGCCTCTAATCCGGGATACGAAGTGGCTTCCCTGGCTTAGTCGGATCCTAGAGGCCGGATCAAATCTTGTTGAAGCTGTACCTAGCACCGGGAGGAGGCGGTAAGCAATCCCTTCTCCCTCTTCTGCCGTGTGTGTGTGTTTTTGGCGAGTTTGACAAACACACTGACCGCGCAGTTCGTTGTCAACCAGACAACCACAACAACGAATCCCGGTAGTTCACTCAGACTCACACTACTTAAATTACAGAGAGTCGAGCCTTTGGCTATCATGGAATCCGACCCACGCTCGCCCACCTCAAGTGGCTCTTACTGCAAGCAATGCCGAACCGCGTCTTCCCTCGACTGGGAACCCTTTCCCACAGGCGTTCACATCATTCGCGATCAAGGAAATATTGAACATAGGGTATAACGTAGCACCGCAGGGCAAGTCTCCTCTCACAGCCCGCCGCCGCCGCCCGCACTTCCGTCCGCCCTTGCATCGGGCTCAACCCAGCCAAGTCCAGTCCAGTCCGAGGGGAGGACTAATAAGTGACGATGCACATCTAATTAGCGCAGGGTAGCGCAAGTGAACCACGTAGCAAGTGCGCCTAGCGCAGAACCACGAAGGCATGCTCTGAATAGACAATGCTGCGGCAGCCACCTTGAACTGACACCGAGGTACGTAAGGTATTCCCACTTTGCAGGGCCACATCCAACGTGGCCCCCGGAACCTGGGCCCGTCCAGGTCATGTTTGAAGTCTCCACGAACCCGCTCGACGAGCCTTGACACTTTGATGAGTTTCCACCACAAAGGTAGACGGAGTTGGTGGACCCCCACGACCACCAATCCGACACTCATCTCATCAGAGGCACCTGGAACAGGAGCTGGGGTACCTTAGCGGCCAACGGCCTTGCGCGCCCCTTGGTTGCTTGACCGTCCGTGAGGATCGAGTACCAAAGCCACCGTTTGGAGACGGCGCCTGTATTCGGCAGATCACTGGACGTGCACCGCCGTCCCACCGGGGTAGGTGCGCCTAGATCAGCCACTACCATCACCAGCCAGAAGCAACACCCGCCAATCAATGCGTACCGTATTGACCGTTCAGGCGCGATACGTACCGCCCTTGGACTTTTAAGCACTTCTTTTTCATTTTACTCTGCAAGACGCGTTGGGCCGTCGCGCTTGTCAACCTCGATCAACGACATCACCCCGTATCCAACCCTCGATCTGGCCTCCGCAATCTGACTACTCATTATTTCCCGGCAGATCACTTGCATGCCCAGATGCAATGACATGTTCTAGCGTGTGATTTCCGACCACCCAGCCGACCACCCAGCGCAGATGGTGTTGAATCCAAGCGTCACCTAGACCCGGTTCCCCTATGCGGCGACCACAGGTGGAGGTCACGAGTCTAAACCGGTATCGACGATGAGATGAGATCCCGCCACTACAATGGCACGCAAAAGAAAAGCACAGACGCTCGGGGGGCCGAATGAGAAGCATTCCGGATGCAAGAAGGCGAAGTTGGATCTGACCAAGAGTCAGGTCAAACATTCGGTCCTGCAGCAGTACTACGACACTGTTCAGACACTCCGCGAATACCTGCTTTCAAAGCTGCCAGGCTCTTCGAGACTTCGTCGCAAAAAGATTGCCTCGTTGGGTAAGGACGAGATTCAGCCAAGCAAGGAAGGTCATGATTTGATACTGGAGCTGTCCTTGTTACTGGACACGACCCTGGTTTGCACACATCATCGCCCCCAGGCTCAGACCGATTCTCGATGGGAGCAATGGAGGTCCTTCTCGCAAAAGGCTGACGAGTCTATCGTATCGGCTTCGGGCGATCTGGCCAGTGCTACTTGCTCACAATCAGAGGTGCCTCCGTGCAACCCCAACAGCTTTGTATCTCAGGCTGACTAGCGAATGCAGATAGTTGACTTCGTCATCTGGCAACTGTTCTCCAGGATGCAGTCTCATGCCACTTGGCCGAAACACCTCCTATGTGATGGCTTCAGGCGACGCGCTCAAAATGTTGCCAATACGAATGGTCAGGACAATGCCGGGTCCGTTCCGGGGCTTGCTTCTGTTCACCCGAATTACCATGTTCAGGCCCTTAAGGATACTCCGTGGCCGCAGACCCTCATGCTCCTTGGCAAATCGGGCGAGCAGATCATGATCGACCTCCTCATTGACACGGCCATATTTCTTCCTGTGAAGGCCGGCGTCGGCAATTTGTATCAACTGAGTGGTATCCCCATGTCGGAGACTGGGGTGTCTGTAGCTGTGGACCAAGACAAGACGAATCGTTCAAAAGGGGATTCCAAGCCAATAGATGCGGTTGACGAACGACTTCCTTCCGAAATCACGTTCGTGAGGAATCGCATGTTCTACGCCAGAGCAGCGCTTACTGCCAAGGGAACTGTCCACTACGGCCTCAGACATATACGTAAGCTGCCCCTTGGCTGCGTCAGGGACTTGCATTGACTCTCTGCAACAGACGTATTGAGCCGTTGCCCATACATCTCTTGTTTAGATGCGGCGTCGGAGGAAGAAAAATTGGCAGTTGCCCAAGCCAATGAGCGTAACACGAAGAAGACCCTCATGTATATTTTCCCTCGACAGTTTGGTCTACACAATGCGTTTACCTCGAAGATCGATCACTCCAAGACGTCTCAGAAGTTTGCAGACTACACCCTCCGTGAGGAGGAAATCTCGACACTATCTGAGAAGCAGAGGATGCGACTTCCCAAGAGACTTCGAGGAAATGCCAAGCGGCTTGTCGAGCGGTTGCAACTCCTCCATGGCCGCTGCGCCTATGCCGAGCTACTGCGGCATTACTGTCCATCTGCCTTCGATATCAAATCTGGCACCTCTGCGTCGGAGAAGACACTCAAACGGTCCCAGAGATTTCCGACTTCGCAGGCACCGGAAAGCAAGACTCAACTGACGGTGTCTTCTGACCTTCTTAGTATTACAAAACAGAGCCGTCAAAAGCCGCGGCAACCAGCACCGTCCTTGTCGGTGATCAAGTTCGATGCAGTGACTGAACTAGCGACTCCAACAGCCCATGTGTCCGCGTTTTGCCAGGCTGTGCTGGCCAAGGTTATTCCCGATGAGTTTTGGGGGCTTGGCAACGACCAGATACACAACAAAAATACCATACTGAAGAAGGTCGACCATTTTATCAGAATGCGGAGGTTCGAGAGCATGTCCCTCTACGAACTTGCAGACGGGATCAAGGTTAGAAGTCGTATGTCTCGTTGACGAGTCTCTGCTAACTCGTACAGGTGACAAGCATGGAATGGCTGGCGCCACCTGCTCTAAAGGGTCAGAGGACCAGCCAAACAGACATGAAGAAACGACTCGAGATTCTCAACGAATTTTTGTACTATGTTTTTGATTCTCTCTTGATACCCTTGTTACGCAGCAATTTCTACATCACCGAGTCAAGCTCTCACCGTTACCGTCTGTTTTTTTTTCGACATGACGTCTGGCGATACGTGGCGGAGCCAGCGATGACCACCCTCCGGACAAGCATGTTTGAGGAGGTGAAGTTGGATCAGGCGACAAAAATCCTCGATTCCAGGCGCTTAGGCTTCAGTCGTATCAGGCTCTTGCCCAAGGGGAAGACCATGCGACCGATTATGAACCTCCGGAGGAGGACCGCGGTCAAGGGCAACCGCGCCATCCTTGGACCGAGCATCAATTCCATTCTCGGCCCTGTACACTCCATACTCAGGTTAGAGACAGTAGGGATATCACTCATCCACTTCAGTTTCTTCTTGCTGACTATCTTCAGGAACGCAATCCATGCAAGCTTGGCTCTTCCATGTTCTCCGTGGGTGATATTTACCCACGCCTGAATGCTTTCAGTGCCGGCTTCAAAGATCAACATCCCAAGTTCTACCTCGCCAAAGTGGATGTGCAATCTGCATTTGACACAATACCACAGGCGGCCGTTATCCGGTTGATGGGGGACATCCCCAGTGAGAAACAGTACGTTATCAAGAAACACGTCGAAGTCAAAGCCGGGCTGGTAGACAGCCGGCCCCAAAAGCATACAGTCACGAAACTGACGCGACGGTGGCACTCCATCGCTGTGACGCGCAATGACACGGCCGACTTTTCAAAGCTGGTTGAGAGCCGTCTTGGGAAGAACCGGAAAAACACGGTATTCGTGGGCAACACGATGAGGAGGGAAGTCGACATCGGAGAGTTGATGGATCTGATGGCGTCGCACATCAAGCAAAACTTGATCAAGGTCGGCAAAAAGTTCTACAGGCAGAAGAAGGGCATCCCGCAGGGTTCCGTGCTCTCCTCCGCCCTCTGCAACTACTTCTACGCCGATCTGGAAGCGCAGCACCTCGCGTTCCTCGCGGCGGAGGATTGCCTTCTCTTGAGGCTGATAGATGACTTTCTTCTCATCACGACGGACCAGTCAAAGGCGCGCAAGTTTGTCGATATCATGCACGGCGGACTTCCCGAGTACGGCGTCACCGTCAACCCCAACAAGACGCTGATCAATTTCGACATGGAAGTCAGCGGCGTAAGGGTAGCTAGGCTGCCAAAGGGATCTCATTTCCCCTACTGCGGCTTGGGCATTGACTGCAACACGCTCGACATCGTCAAGGACCGAGATCATGTCAAGGACACCGGTAAGCCCCATGCCTCTGCTCAGGAGATGCATAGTTTTGTCAAGCTGACCAACTCATTAGTGGTCTCCAACGCTCTGACCGTCGATTACGGCAACAAGCCTGGTCAGAACTTCCAGAGAAGAGTCCTGAGTAAGTGTCACGTCGGCTCAACCGTTTCCATCCATGCCTTGACTGACATTCCCGCAGACGCATTCAAAATCCAATCCCACCTCATGTTCTACGACACCAAACACAACGCCCTCGAGACCGTCATGTCGAACCTTCACCGGGCCTTTGCGGAGACGGCCGAGAAGATGTGGGCTTACTGGCGGTGCCTGCCCGCATGGAAACGGCCTGGTGACGGATTGATCATGCGTAAGTTCCGTCCCTGAACTTTCTGCTCCGTTCCTCCATCCCGCTCACGCTGTACACAGAAACCATGGTCAAGGTCATTGACGTCGCCGTCGTCCTCCTTACTAGCAAGGCTAGGCGGGAGAAATATCCCGGCTACGCCTGCGCCGTCGAGAAGACGCACGTTACATGGTACGTAGCAAGCCCCCTCGGGTCGCACGCTCGTCGCTCGGAACACCTGGCTGACCCGGAAAAATACTCGTAGGCTAGCTCTCGACGCAACCAGGGAGGTCCTCTCAAGAAAGCAAGCAAACTTTGCGGGTGTCCTCTCGTGGATCAGCACCGAGCTCGGGAGACTTGATTCCAAGAAGACAGCACGTGCGAAAAGGGGCATTCGGTGAGCACTCTGTATTCATGCTTCGCCAAACCCACGCGGTCACACGTAGGAACAAGTTTGCTGCTCCCGCAGGGCGTTCTGCTTGCCGCCTGCGAGGGAATTGACTGGCCCACCTTGAATGCCGTACCACCTCCGTGCTCGTGCCGCCCGTGACTCGACACGTCAACATCCAGTGCATTTCTTCTAAACCCCTTTGAACCGGCAGTTCGCCGGATGCCTTGTCTCCTCCTTGTGTGGTGTAGTACAAACTGCGTCGCTGAAGATATCCCCCGCCCCAACATGCATCACTCCAATGCACCCATATCGAACCAGCAACCCCCTTTCTTCAGGGACTGTGACTCGTAGACAAGCCTTCACGTCTTCGATATAGCAAACGATGGACTCGTATCCCCAGGAAACGGAAGTGTACTCCTCATACTTGCTAATGGACAGAGAGGGAACCAACATCATGGCCGACCAAGAAGCCCGCTTCCTGGAGAACTTCGCCGCCGCTCCGACATACCCGGACACCCTGCTCTGCCAATACGAGGAAGCGGCGGTGGTCAGAGAACGGCGCGACCACTACGCCGAGAAGAAGGCCCGGTTGTTCGATGCGTTTCTCGGAAGGCGGGAGCCACTGGTGATTCTCGACTTCGGAGCGGGACCCGGCCCTGAACGCGATTCTGGTGAGGCTGCCGAGAACTGGGCTGCTGGTGATGGTGTTGGATGCATGGGCTCACATATCATGTTCTAGGGGACGTGCCGGCTTCGAGTTGGAAGCGGAAGGGGAAGCTGTACCTCATCCGCGACGTGGAGGGGCTTCGAAACAGGCTGTCATGGCCGAGTCCGACCAAGACCACGATGGAGCCAGGCAGTCTTGTGAAAGATCCGCCACTACGCGTCATGTATGTCATCCTCAGGGGCAGCTCAAGATGAAAATGCACTGACAACAATAACAAAGCCTCTTGGAACGTCTCTGGCCGACTTCGATGACGCTTAACCTCAGCGAGGATGTCCTGCTAGATATGCTCACCTATCATCAAGTCCCGGCCCATTTCCTGAGCTTCCTCGCGAGCGGTGGCGGGGCCTGGAGCTTCGCCACCAGCATGCGCTTCGCAGGGTTCATGAGTTGCTCTACGCTCCCGCCTCGGAAACGGCAGCCGAGCCTCGCGAGGCTCGGCCGCAGCGGTGCGCACGTGCAGGTTTGCCTCACGCTGTTCAGCATCCGCGAATACCCCCTTCACGCGTTGCCCGAGGATGCGGACCCTGTCCGGACACCTCGGTGGGAGACGCACTCTGCCGTCGTATACCTTCACTTGGACCTGAAAGAGGGTACGGCGGTTTGGCTGCTCGTGAGCCCGAGGTCGTATCATGAAGAGAAAGGCAAGGGTACGCAGAATCTTCTATGGAATACGCTGAAAGGCGATCTGGCAAGTGACTTGACTGCGTTTGCACGTCTCGACGTCCACGAGCGCTTTCGTGCCAGTCTAAGCTGTCTTCTTGCCGCCGCCCGGTGGTCTATTGGAAAGTTTTCGCGCCACCTTCAAGACACAGAGAGACGGCTCTCTGATCTGGTGAGTCAAAGTCCTCGGGATCCTCGTCGGTGATCGTTGCAGCATGCCGACAAGATACAGACCAAGCCGTACGTGTACCCTTTCGACGATGACGACATGGTTGACGACGAGCCACGGGAATCAATACACGCTCAGGATCTGCGAAGGATGGCCTTCATAATGGAGTCACGGCACGGGAGTGTCATGAGAGCCGAGAATAACCTTCGGGTCCTTCGAAACCTCCGGAAGTTCTTCGTTGATGAGGTGTCCGCGGACCTCAAGAACTTTGACGGTGGCCATGCCGACGGATTCCGTATGCATATCGAAAACTTCGCAGAAAGGGTGACGTCGGTGATCGAAGAGATTGAAGACCTGCTTGACAAGGCACTAGCTTTGGATAAGCTCGCCAAGAACCGAGAAGAATACGTGAGCCGTGACAAGCAATGCAGTCAGGGGCCAATGGCTAAAGTTGCTAGATTCAACGGTTGCAAGCGCACCACTCGAGCCAGCAGACGAAAACAATCGCAGAGCTAACGGCAGACGACTCGTCCGCGATGAAGCAGCTATCCTTCATAGCCCTGGTTCTGTTGCCCGTTACGGTAGTATCGGTAAGTTTGGCGATCCCTGGAGGTTTTGCGGGGAGATGCGAGACGGGAACAAGAAAAGACTGCGTTGATCGGATGCCAACACCAATTACCGTGTACGTAGGCCGTCCTGAGTACAGACATTGTCAAGTTTCAAGACCTTGAAAGCGAACACGAGAAGAATGCCACCGGAGGCACATCTGACGGCACCGTACCCGTCTTCCACTTCTCGGCCGCCGCGTTCGGCACGTGGGCCGTTGCGAGCGTGCTCATGACCATCGCGACGCTGATGATTGTCAAGCCGATCAGCAGTCGTGGGCGGCGCGGTAACGGTAGAGTTAGTGGCAGTGGTGGTGGCGAGGATGCGGCTGCATACGCGTGGGTACCTCAATTGAAGGGATGGACGTCGTATGCATGGAACTTTCGAGATGCCTTCGAATCGGCCGAGAAAAAGAAGTTTCGGTCCAACACAGAGAAGCCAAACCCGGCAGCGTCGGCATCCGCTCCCTCGATCCATGCGGCTCCGATGGTCACCAAGACGGCATCAAATTCGCCAGAGGCTCCGCTCGCGGGTGAGGGTGCTCCCGCTCCAGCCGAGACCCTTCAAACGTGGAAATGGATGGGACGATGGTTAGGCGCTGGTGCTTTGGACACTATGTGGCAGAAGGCAAAGGATAGGTCGAACATGACGGCAGCGGCGACGACACCATTACCCCGATGGGATAGTCGACGAGACGAGGGCTAGACGAAGCACGAGACGCTGGACAGAGATCGCGGCAACTGAGTTTGCAGCTGTATCGACGTCTTGGTGCGTTGGTCGAGGTGCGTTGGTTCTCGGAGACAAGCTTAACCACCCAGAAGGCAGGGTTGCATAGACTCGGAGAATAAAATCGGGCTGGTCAGATAATTAAACATATTCCAGATCCCTTAGATCCCTTCGGCCCCGTTGCCGTCCAGCCATTCACTGCCCTCGAAGCGGCCAAGGTTGAGCTCAACTTACGTTTGCCAGGCTTCAGCCCTCACAGCAGCCGCATCTTCCCTCGCGTATTGTCTCCATCGCATTACCATTTTGGATTGGACCGTCGTAACCGGAAGCGTCGCGCATCGGAGGTTCAGGCCAACCGGGATGGTGGCATGAGCGGGGCCTTCACATTCACGGGTGGCCGAGGAAAGCGACACTTGGACTGGTCTGATGCAGGGAGGGGTGAATGTGAATAGGCCACTACGTGGCAATGCCCTCCTCCGTACTCGTGTACGCACTGTCGTTTTCCTTGAATGTTTGTCTCCCGGCCGGGTTGTTCACGCAACGCGCAAAAGGGATGGGAACATTGGATAGTCGCTTCCCGTCTGTGCTGAAAGGCGAGGCCACCGACCTCCATGACGCTGGTGCATAAGAGGTTTTGGCGAATCAGGGCATCGCACGCAACGAGCGGGCGATTGGGGGTGTCGGAGACGCTCATCATGATTTGTTGCCTTCGGATCCGGCAAGGAGCCACCCCGCCTGGCCGACGTTTGTCCAGGGAAGGTCCCATCACCCGAGGCAGGTGCCGTAGGTGAGGTGGTGGCGGCCCGGACAGCTGACGTGGGGCTGCTTCCACACTATTGCCTTTTTCATCCCACACGGCGGAAGGAGGACACTTTATTTTTCTCTTTCGCGCTTGGAGAAGGCGAGTGGACTCCGGTACTTTTATCGCCGGGGGACTTGATTGACGTCAGACGAAAAGATGCGGCGACTCGAACAGCCTCTTTCTATACGACACAAACACGAAGGCGAAATCGAGAGTGTCGAACGAGCTCCTGCCCTCTTCCATCCGTCCACTCCTTCCCGTCTTTTCCCACCATTGGCCTGTCCTGTCTGCGTTCTGCCCCTATTCAAAGGCGCTTTGCCGTTTCAACCCACCCAATGATTACTCTGTCCATCCCAGCTCGCATTACCGTGCCATCCCATCCATTCATCCTCCCACCGTTCTGCTACCTATTTGAGATTTCGGTTTTGTTTCCAAAGGGGCGAAACACATCTTCACTTGCCCTGCTTTGTGGATGAAGATGAGAAGAGCCGACACACGCCACACACCACTTACCCGCTCACCTTGCACACACGCGCCGCATGTCGCATGACTACAGTCCATCGCATTTCAACGCTCCTGAGGCTCGGAAGCGCTCATCCCTCCCCCATACCCTGTCTTCGTCTTTTCGGTTGCGGGCTCTTCACGTCTCCCTTGCTGTCCGTCCCCCAATCGTACTCGGATTCGGTTCCTAAACGACAGTAAATACATCGACTCAAGCAGGCAAGGAAGGCCACGCAGTGTTGGCAAGGGTTGTGCGATATTACAGGCTCCAGTACTAAACATCAGGGTCAGGGCACAGCTACTTTCCACGTTTCCCCAGACTTGCTGTTTCCATTGCTCGTTATCTGGAGGGTCCTGTCTTCCACCCCCTTCACGTATTCGGGGAGTTGGCCGTGTCTTGCTGAACTTGTGGCCCATCTGAGTCAGACATACATACAGCTGTGGCTGCATGTACGTTTATTTATACAACCTCATTCCTCCCCTTCACCGCAACCGTCTTCACCGCCGATCAACCACAGCATACGACTCTGGGAACCAACGCAACTCTTCATGGTGGGAGACACCATGTCGCAACAATCCATCATGTCGGCCGATATCACCACGACGTTAGGCTTGCCCGACATCGTCACGCCTGTTCTTAGCAACATCACCAGGCCGAGTCTCGCCAACGTCAGCTCTCCGGTTCTTGCGACCATCGTCCGCGACGCCTACCGCGCCACCTTCAAGGCCCGCGTCGCGGCGGGCGAGGCAAGGCCCTTCGTGCTACCCTACGGCATCTTCGCGACCTTTATCGTTCCTATACTCTACCTGACCATTCCACACACGAAACGGCCATGGCTCTACCACGCAAGATGGCTTGTGCTTGCTTTTATCATCGTATTCAACCTCGACATCTTGAAGGACACCTCTAGCACTAACATGTCCATATCGTATTCTGCCGGGCTATCGGCGTTTTGGGGAATCTTGTGCAATCTTACCATGTTGGTATTCACGGCGCCACAGTTTGATTACGAAAGAGTCGTTCGCAGAAAGGCTAGGAAGCCAACATCGTCTCCCAAGTCCTCCAAGCCTCCTAGCAGAGCAAGCTCGCCCGCGGAACGCCCCGCCTCACCGAGCGGCTCTGGGCTCAGAAAGCGAGCTGGTAGCAAAAAGCGGAGATCCGGCCGGGTAACAGCACCGGAAGTCAACCTCGACGAGTACGAATATTATTGGCAGGCCTACCCTGAGAATGGAACTTTCCTCGAGAGACTTGGCTGGGTAATTGATCTCTACACCAACTTCAGGGGAGTCGGTAAGCACTATCACCTTCTCGCAGCACAGTGATCATTACTAACTTAGAAAGGTTGGTCTTGGGCTGTCCCGTCGGTACCTAGTCCAGCTCCCCCTGAACGCCCCGGCACAGGCGAGACGGTCAAGATGGACACAATACCATTGGAGACATTCGTTGGGTGTCAGACCTACAAGGACGAGAAGGAATTCTTGCGAAGGAAATTTATCCCTATCGGAGTCGCATATCTCCTTCTTGATGCCCTCAAAGTCACCATCATAGAAGATCCCTACTTCGTCCTTGGCCAAAGCTCTTGTCCCCTTCCTCCTCACCTGGCGGCCCTCCCGTCGTGGGCCGTTCCCATGTACCGACACGCTACTGTCATTGGCGTAATTTACACCGCGCTAATCATGGTCTTTGGTATCCATGATTTGTTCCAGTACTACGCTCTCAGCTACTTCTTTCCCATGCGGGGTGAGCTGTGGCAGTATTCCACAGTATTTGGCTCATTCACCCAAATCCTGGACAGGGGCTTGGCTGGATTTTGGGGGTCTTGGTGGCATCAGACTTTCCGGCATGCCTTCTCGGCGCCGGTTAACTATGCCGTCAGGCATGGATATCTGGAGAAGGGGACACGCAGCACAAAGATGGTTGGCATGTTGATTGCGTTTCTTCTCTCGGGCCTCCTGCACGGCGCTGGGAGCATCAGCGCGATCCCCGAGACGAAGTGGTGGAAGCCTGCTCTCTTTTTCTGGCTGTCGGGCGTGGGTGTGTTCATCCAGCAGATGTTCTGCACTGCCCTGAAGCCTCAAATTTCGAAGCTACCTCGCGTCTTGAGGAGGTTCGGAAATCTCCTGTTCGTGGTCGCGTGGCTGCACATCACCGTCCGGCCACTGGCGGACGACTTTGCGCAGACCGGCCTCTGGCTTATGGAGCCTGTTCCTGTTTCTTTGGTTCGCGCTTTGGGGTTCGGACGCGGAGAGGTCTCTTGGTGGAGGCCCGACATGGAAGCGATTGGTCATTGGCATACTGGACAGCATTGGTGGGATTCCGGATTCAGCTACTAGATAGAGCATTGGCGCGAGCCTCATTTGTGTTATAATCCGACCAAGCGATGTTTTCATGCATCTTATAGATCGCACAAGTACTCCTTCTCCTTCTTCTCGTACTGCGCCGCTTCAGCAACCTCGATGCCCGTGCCGGCTTCCTCCTGTCCGTCGGCTGCCATGTCAACATTCTGCAGGCGGCGGCGCGCAATGGCTTCCTTATCCTCGTCGCTCGGTCGTCGCGAGACGCTACAGTACTACTTGTCGCCCCCAAGAGACTAGGCCCCGTCAGCTCGTATCTCGCGCCATCTCGTCCTATCAAGTGCGCGGCGCCTTTACCTCCTGGACGCGGATCGCGTCGTTGGGGAATCGCTGCTCGGCGACAGCCCTGAAGTCGGCCTTCTCCAGACCCATCTTTTCGGCCTCGAAGACGTGGCCTCTCCTCTCGCCAAAGAGGTCCTTGGTCGCCTTCTTCGTCGACTTGTCGGGCGCGCTTTGCTGGGTGTGGGCGGTCGACATGTTGGACGGGCGAGTTTCGGACGATAACCCCGCCGACTTTTCGAAGGAGCTTGGGTTGAGGGATGTTTCGTGGCAGGTTTCGACCTGGGGTGCCTTGAAGTAGAAAGGCTCACACGGTCGATGAGTACTGGCCGGCTTGGTGAGTCCTCGCCCGGTGACGCGGCGGGTTGGCATGCTCCCCGGGGTGACCGGCCCCGTCCTATAGCTGGGGCTGTTGTTGTCTTCGTCGTCTGTCTTGTTCATTCTGGAGTCATGCGGTGATAAGTACGGTGCAAGCTTGGGAAGAGGAGGACAAGAGGCTTGTGGGCCCGGGGCGGAAGAGGGATGTGGGATAAATAGCTTATTGCAAGCTTTTACCACCTAATTTTGTTGTATCTTCTGTCAGCGTTGGTCATGGAAGATAATGTTGAGTGTGAACAGTCACAGGACTGAAGCATGATAGGGGTAGGAGTAACGACACATCCGCATACTTTTCTCAACTGAGTAACATCCACCAGCACATGTTCATTACCTTTGTGGGTTTCATCATTCTCACGACCTTAGTGTCACAATCGTTTGCAGCAGAGTCCAAGACTCAAGAATCGTCCGGAATGTCCTGGTGTTTTCAGCGATACAAAGAGAGGCGGCTCGAAACGAGTCATGGGCTACAGCCAGTCAGGGACAACCTCAAACGCCAACCTGGGATGGATATGGAAACTTTGAAGACTTGTTCGAGAAGAGAAAACCTTGCCACCAAGGTTCACCGTTACCCCTTTGCCGCTCCAACAGTGTCGAGGTAGAGAGGTGAGCGATACAGTCCGCAACCACGCAGTGATGCACAAGACAGCATACTCCACTAACACAAGAAACGTTTGCCACACAGTAAGTGTAGTCGATATCTGTATCGATTTTCGTAAAGTCGATTGACTAGCCATAGTAACCCTTGGTGACAGGAAGCAAGGGAAAACAAGAAAGGGGGTATCTGAAGCTGGTGCCAAAACCGAACCCAACCGCCATCCCAACCTTTGACCGTAACCCAACGCCGGACTCTCCTATTGAAAGAAGATGATAAGTGGTATCTCAAATAACCACCAGACCCAAAACCTAGACCGATCCAGTCGCAAAGATTCCCGGCTGAACAACGTCCGAAACGTCCGATACCCTGTCGTGATAGAAAAGACGGAAGAACTCGAAAGTGGATATAAGGTCGAGAAAAGTAGAGAGCAAAACCAATCCATTCCATGTGAAAGTTGAACGCAGGTTGAAGATGACGAGCAAAGAGCAAAAACGTCATATGCAGTGGCAGTGACTACAGCCTCTTTTCATAGGCCGGATCAAACGAGCCCATCAGCGAGAGGAGTTCTTCATTCCGGCCAGGATGTTGGCCATGAAAACGTCGGTCTCTCCGATCTTGAACGTGAGACCCTGCTGGGCGGCGGGCTCGACGGTCTGTTACACGTTAGCATCCACGTCAGAGCTCTCGCGAAGATGCCTGTTGCTTACCTGGATGCGAAGTTCGTTGGGGACGAAGGGAGCGCTGTCCTGCATCTCCTTTTCAGTGGCGTCGATCCAGTTCTTGAGGAGACCAGTGCCATTCATCTGCAGCTTCATCATGACGAGATTGGCGTAGCCACGAAGGAGCTGCATGGCGGCCAAGTTGCCGTCGGCGCGCTTGATGCGTGTAAGCGCCATGTTACTGACCCAGGCGCCGTGAACTGCGTTGCGAAGCTCGATCTCGGCATCCTGTGTATTCCGAACGCCGGTGAGGGAGAGGCGAAGGCGGACCTTGTGCTCGATGGCGGCGGCGAGATCATCAAGGCCGGCGGTGACGAAGGCGCGGCTGGCGTCATGCTCGGCGAGGGTGGTCTTAGGAGCGGCTTCACGAGTCGAAGCCTCGGCCTTCTTAATCGCCTTGCTGGAGGTGGCGGAGAGTTCGGCCTTGCTGATCGGGGCGAAGTATTGCGATGAAGTATTCTGACGCTTGGGGGCGGGAGTCTCCTCAGCCGCGGCGGCAGCGGCGCGTTTCTCATCATCCGAGGCAACGGCGGGGGCGAGGGACTCGGTAGCCTTCGTCTGGGCCCTGAATCCAGCGCCGGGGTGAAGCTGGGGCAGGCCCTTGTGCTGGTAAACCTGAGTGTGGTTCTTGAAATCGTAGCCAGCGGCCTGCTGAGCGTGCTCAGGGGCGTGGAGATAAGCGTTGGCCCCTTCAACAGTACCCTGCTGAGCATGGCCATTTGTCTAGAGCAGGAATATCAGTCGAAAGTGAATCAGATGAGTTGGGGTGAGACCATGTTATCATACCTTTGCACCACGGGGGAGGTTCTTAGCGGAAGGGAGTTGGGGAATAAGGTGCAAGCTCTGGGCTGAATCAGCCATCTTTAGACCAGACTTGGCGTTCTGGTCCTCGCCGAGAGCGGCATTGGGCTCCTCAGCGTCACGCTGCTTCTTGACGTTGGCCTGACGCATCTTCTCATACGTCTGAATGGTAGCAGCGCGGACGGGACGAGAGTTGGCAAGACCAATGGCGGCGACTGGGGTGTTGCTGGCAGGAGTACCGACGGACTCAGTCTCATTGACACTCTTCTTAGAAGAGGCAGAGGCCTTGCGACTCAGATCGGCGCGTGGGATGTACTCGTTATCGGGTGAGTTGGTGCTGTGGGCGTCCATCTCGTACTCTAGATCAGAATCGCTTTCGGAAAGAATAATCTTCTTCTTCGAAGGCTTCTTGGGCTTCTTCGTCGGAGTGGACAGATTGAGTGAGGAATTCTGATTTCTCGTGAGAACGGTCTGTAGAGGACGAAAAGAGAAGGAGGGAAAATCAGTCCGGGGTTCGGCAAAGAAAGGCGGGTGTGCGGGTATGGGAAGGGGGGTTACCTGAATTTGCTTGGGCCCATCACATGAACCCAGGCCTGCCGTAGCCTTATTCTTGCCATTACGGAACGAAGAACTTTTCAAGTTGTGCTTGTTACTGCCAGTCGACGAGGAACCAGCAAGACTAGCAGGTCTCCGCAAGACGGGAGTGGCCGAGGCGGGGTTACACCGGCCTCCCGAGCCGGTGCCGGGCGCGCTATTGCTGACCTGTGCGGCGCCATGACTGGCCGAGGTGATTGAACGGGGCTTCCAGTCAAGCTCGCCAATGCTCCTCTGAGGGTGGGTGGGATAGAGCTTCATGTTGCCGGCGGCGACACAGTCGTGGCAGATGGCAATGGCGCAAACAGCACACATCTGGTGAGCGACCTGATCGGCAGCGAGCTCTTCGCAACTGTCACACTTCACGTAGTGAATCTCGCACGGCGCCCACTGATGACGAAGTCTCTGCTTCTCCCTCAACTCCTCATCGCTGTCGGCCTCAATCTGGGCCTTGGCTTTCTTAGCTTGCCTGGATTGCTTTCCGTCCTTGACGGGAATCTTGCGGTCCATGACGGTCGTTGATGATGTCAAAGATGTATGTTTCGAATGGGCGAGAATATGATAAACGAAGTGCCGTCGCTCTGATATTCGAAGGCAGAAGAAGAGAGGGCAATAAAAGAGATGCAAAAGTTGTGTTTGGCGAGAGTAGAGCAAGGCAACGAAGAGGCAAAACTCTGGTGTTGAGGTGCTAATTCTGCAAACAGAAACGAACAAAAGGGAGGAAAGAGAAAGCAGGAAAGGCAGACAAGTGAGCTCTCGCCTGATTTGAAGAGAAGTGAGGGTAGCTCTCGCCGGTTGAGAAGACAGCTGGGGACAAGAGGCTGATGATGAAGTACGGGGCTCTCGCCCAGTGAAGATAGGGGAAGGCACTTGTCAGTTGTGAATCACACGGTGGTTCTCTCCCGGCAGTGAAGTACAAGACTCCAAGTCAGTACGAACAGGCAAGTTGGCTCTCGCAATTTGTGAAAAGGAGTCAGGTGTTTTCACTGGCGAAGGTGACGGAAGCTCTCGCCCGTTTGGCAAAGAAAAGAGTTGTGTCTATCACCATCTATGAGCATAAACATTGGTCCTCACCGGGTGAGACAAGGAGACCTGTTTCTTGTCAGCCATGAAGAGACATGATAACTCTTACCAAGTGCTAAGAGGGCCAGCCTGTTACCAGCTATTAGAGAGACGTGAGTGCCCAGATCTAAGTATGAAGAGGCGAGCTCCACTAAAAGAGGGAGGTAACCACGGCTGACGATAGCTCTCAGATGAATGTAGTGAATTGTCTCCAAGTATAAAGTGATGCAGAAACGCTCACCACGAGATATAGTGACGGAGATGGAGCGTGATTCCAGCTCTCATCGGGTTGGATAACAAACCAGGGAAAGTTTTGTAAACGAGAAGAAGAGCACTGGCATTCGTCGTTATAGATGGGGGAAGAAATGCGGCATTTAGTTGACGGAAGCTGGAGGAAGTGGCGCTCCCTATGCATGAAGTACAAAGATTCTGCCCATGCCGCGTAAAAACTAGCAGCAGAAACCTCTCGCATATTCGAGCCAAGTAGAAACAAGTGGTGACTCTTGTGGATAGTGAACAAAGACAACAAATGGTTGTTGTCAAGGTTGCAGATAGAGAAGAGGCAGCTCTCACTGAACGAACCCAAAGACAACCCAAATCCCTTGCCGCTTCTTGGAGAGCACGAAATGGTGGCTGTGACTGAGTGTGATGATGGAGAGGGCATTCATCCCCTGAGGCGGAGGAGATAGGGAATTAAAGCTGTCAGTCCGTTTATGACGAATAAGCTGCAATCGAGTTAGTTGAGGAAATGAACCAAGCCCTTGCTGAAGTTGTGAAAAGAGATATGATGACTCTCGCCAATCTTAGGAAAATTGAGATGCGGAAAGAATAAGCAGAGAAGACATCGCCGGTATACCGTGTCGCCTCTGAGTCGCTAGTTCTCCCCAAGTTGTATGAAGTCGCAATGTCCTCTCACCGAGTTGAGACTTTTAAACGACCACAGCGTCTACTTCTTTTCCGCTGGGGCACTGTAACCACTGCCACGTTGTTTTCAGTACTTAGTAAAACCTATTGGGCTTGAGGGTACCCGCCTCTCGTATAGCTTCGAGTTGTTGCTTGGCTACTTGACGAATTAAAAGGTCATGTAGGAACACTCTCGCGTACTTGGGGCGGTGAATGATTGCTAGTGGTGTAGAGTATGACGAGAAAATAGACAAAAACAGAGTGTTACTCAGGGATATATACTAGAAACGATAGACACAATTTATTCACGATACTAACGGGGTCAAGCACTAAACACACCCAGAAACTCCCAATAAGCTGCTCTAAAAATGATATGATTCACGCGAAAGTCCCTCCCCCTCGGAAGCAGTTTTGGGGAAAGACCCAATAGCGGACTTAGGATTGGGCTTGGCATTAATGGACTGAAATCGATTTTGTCAAGTTTGGTCCTCGTCAAAGAATACGAAACCTAGGCAAGAACCAAGATGTACAGGCAACTATAGTACGAACAGTAGAGGACTAGGAAGAACTGGAAATACTTATACAATCGGATTGTCGAATCGTCGAATAGACAACATCATGTAGTACTTGCTGATTTCGCCGACGACAACGAAATCTGATCCCGAAGTAATGGACAACATGTGCACTCTTGTTTGCAGCACAAGAGCAATCAAAGGGCGGAAATCCATGCCTAGTCAAGGCGCACTTGGTGTGTAAACATGTGTGAAGTCGAATGGGTGTCATCGATGATGTCAACCCCAATAGCTCAACAAGCCATCCATGCACCGACAACGGCGCCATAACACCGACTTGTCAAGAATGAGGACGCGGGCACGAAGAACGTGCTGAGAAAGGATGCTGCAATACAGGCACTTGCACCCGACGAGTGCTATATCCGAGCATAGGCACCTGACTTGAGCACTTGGGAAGTGCTCATGCGCTGTCGGCGATGAAGGATTGCGTGTCGCGGCCGTTAGACAAGAGCCAGCCTACCTTGGCTTTCTGATGGACTGGGGCTACGTCGCCCTCAAGACATGCGTTCTAGTACCAAAAACCTGCATTATAAGCACGGGAGCTTCAGCGAGCCCTGTTTAAGCCTAGACAGTGCTTGCCGATACATGTACTGCGTGGCCGTTTGCAAGTCCCACCCATAGTGCTTATTATGTCCAACTATGTGAGTCGGGCATTTGCGATACATGACCAGACCCGCACTTCTGAGAGGACAATATTCCAAAACTTCTCCGACAACGTCAAATCAGATAAAATTGGAGAGCGAGTTCACATAAGTCGAGGATGCCATTGCTGTGGCCATCGTTTATGGTCAAGGGATGTGACAATGAGAGGTCGCGCATTCGAGGTCGCATTCATATGGCAAACACCGGTCAGGGAGTACAGTAGAATGGAGGCTCGAGGAACTCTCACGGTTCTTGACATGCATTATTTACCAGCTTGCCTTGACAACTCCGAACCCGAATGCATGCCACATAGACTGGGAGCTGTTTTGCGTTGAAGTCGGGATGAGTTGAGCGAAGGTAGATGCAGGTTCGCCGCCATCCAAACCGCGTCGCGGGGAAACCTGCAACAGATTGGGGTTTTTTTTTCTTGTTCTTCTTCTTCAGGGCGGCGGTCAAAGCTTCGCGGGATCGACCGGCAGACCCTTTTCGATCACGGGTGGTGGGTTAGCTGGAGTTAATATCCCCAATCGAGCGCGCGCCCGATCGTTGCCAGGACGACTTTCGCAACCGGTTTTGCGCAGCGAAAGAGATTGGCTGGCGGCCCAACGTGGACGATAGTTACTACGGCGACTCGGGACGGGGAGCCTGCCCGCGAAAGGGCAGGGTCCATGAGAGGGGAGAAATCGGCGCACGACATCGCCGCACGGGGGAGAATTCCCCCAGCCCTGACAAAAAGCCCACCGCCTCCAGCCTTCTCCGCAGACCGTTTGGGCTCCAGAAGCCCTCTCGAAACAGGATGGTGGGCTCGCGAAGCGGAACATGGCACCCACGAGGTGAAGTCTAGAGGGAAAAAAAAAGTCGACGGGTGACGTTGGATTAGATCGGGTACGTACCCTGTCGAGCAGACGACCCACAGCGCCGCATCTGGCGCACTGTGTCGGGTGAAACGGTCTGAGGATACTGGGCCAATAGCGTTGGACACCCGCTCTGCCTCAGCTTCTGATTCGTCAATCGGACCTGCATGCAATTTAACGCGACCCCACCAGACCGACGTGTCTTTGACGCGACAGACGCGTGCGGCTCGCGACGACGCGACGACGGCATCGACAGAGTTTCTCAACGGACACCGCCCACCTCTTTTCCTCTGGGTTCTCTTCTTTTCGCCCGACCCGTTCGACACGTTTCTCTCGGTCGTTGGCGGTGGCGTGCGCCCTGCTGGCCGAGCTACGGCGGCAATCGCGGGATTTCTATACTTTTCGGTGTGCTTGCTCGGTCACACACCTGGCGCTCACCTTTCCGCAGGTGCCGATGCCAGGCCCAGAGTCAATTTGGACGTCATCGTTGAGTCCACCTGAACCAACGAAAGCCATCGAGCATCTTCCACTCGATAGTCACAAGAGGCGAGCGAGCATGGCCGGTTGGTTCCCTTGTCGCAATCGCTAAAGTTGGATGAGAGGCGGGGCAGAGTAGAGCGGTAACCCACGATCCTGATGCAAGCCATTAAAGCCCGCCCCTCTTCAAGTCCAGGGCGTCCACCTTCCCATGTAGAGCGTGCCATTGTTCCTGATACGATTGATTGCGCCCGCGCGGATCATCCGCTCTTTGTGACGTGCCGCTGTGTGCCGGCACCACCACCACACCGCTCACTCACGCGCTCATGGCCCCCCCCGTGGCTACCTCGACGGTGGCTCGCGACAGAGACGAGGTGTGTCATGGGGGCGGTTGGCAATTAACGGGGGGAGATTAAGCAACCCATGGAGTGGTCGTTTCGAAAGCAATTAACCGGCCTTTCGTGACCAGGAGCAACGAGCCCCTCCGAGTCATGGGTCACCTGGACCCCAAGAGAGGCTTTGGGCGCAGTGAGTGTGACGAAATGGTCCTTTGGGAATCCGCGTGGAAAACAAGCTTCCGAGGGAATTGGCAGCCTTCAAAATTCTGACTGCTTACGACTCTCATCAGGTTGCAGTCGGGAAGGTGGTGTGCCGGAACCATGGACCATGAAGTCGTTGGGGGCTGATCGGAACATCTCACGAGCATGAGACGGACGAAGAGGACCTGGCTCCGTCCAGGGGGTCGTGGGCTAGGCTGGAGACCTGGAGGCGGCGACGGCCAGTAAGCCAGACGAAGGCAAGGCGACAGCTGGCCTGCATACATAGAGATTACAGACCTAGGCCGCGGATAACTCGCGTCCAAGAACCCTTTGCGCAGCACGATGCGCCCTCCAGAGTGGAGACCTGGGACTGGAAGAGGAAGTCTGAATGGAAGTGGTGGTTGGTGGCACGGCATCGGCAGGACGTTTTCTCCCCCCTAAAGGCCCGGCTTAAGCCCCGCTGGATGATTCCTCTGATTCACTCGCCGAATCTGCCGAATGGATCAAAGCATCGTTTGCCTACCTGTCAGTGATCGGCCAGTTGTACTCGCGTCTCTTCTTCGGCCCAAGAAGACTTTCCAAGCAAGTCACGGCGGACAGAACCAGATAAGCGGGAGACTTCTGATTGACAATAAGCAAGTCTACAGGGCTGGACCGAGGGTGAATCTATCATTGTCGGAAACAATGAGGGGAGACGCTGGCTCGCGCTAGGCTCTGGGAAGCCATTTACAAAGGCATCATAGTCGATTATCCGTGCGTCTCACCCTATTGTTTGTGGCAGAGTGACAGAAGGGAGGGCGCGAGCAGCGCGACCTCTAGCATCAAAATCGGAGGTAACGTAGCTCGCCCAAAGAGGAAGAACAGATAGCGGCGTCTATCGCGCGCTTCCCGATAGTATGGGGGTGAGCGGGGGAGATGGAGCAATAGAGTGAGACGAGGGAGCAAGCCAGGTAAAGAAGATGCAAAGTCCGCGAGGGACCGATTGTCTTGCATGGCATGAGGCTCTCTCTTCCGGCCGCAGAAGATCCAGGGAGAAGGACCATGGGTGGCAGTTCAAAGGTTGTGGTTCGTCATGACCGCTCGAGATGAAAGAGAGACAAGAAAAGATGAGGGGGTTTGACCTCTGGCCAGAGTCCGCCTTGCATAAAGATGGGAAGAGACACTGGAGGTGGGGATGGAGAAAGGGCAAGGTACGCGAGACAGGCAGAAAGAAGCAAGGAGCAAGAATAAGGCCGGCAGGCAGTCAGTAGTCGCGGTTAGTGACCGTGCCTTAGTCAAAGAAGGATCAGAGTCAGAAAGGTCGAAGGGAAAAGGCGAACAAGGGGGGTGTTGGAGTTGGAGATGATGGTGTATTTGCTATTCCGAGACGACCCTTGCAGATGGATGAGGATGCAGGTCTGGACGAGAAGGGGGAGCTACTGCAGGTGGGTGAGGGAGTCGAGGAGGGAGGAGGTGTGTGGGAAGCGGGCGACTGAAAGAAAGGAAAAGAAGCAAGCACGCCGTCCCAGAGTCGAGGTACAACCCGATGCGATTGAGACACGACATGGGCACACTCGAGACAGTGTGGGAAGAGAGTCGAGGTCGAGGTCGAGGTCGCGTACCTCTTCGCGCGGTGTGCTCAGCCGTTGTGGTCTGGAGGACTACTTCGTCCATACTTCTCTCTCTCATGTGTGTTGGGTGCGTGCCCGTCATGTTCGTCTGGTGGGCTGCTTCGGGGACCCCCATCATCATCATCATCATTGTCGTCATGCTCAGCGGATGGACTACGTGTCTGTACTGCCCGGCCCGTACTGTGAAGTGAAGAGTCGACGCATCGTCCGTACGGCCACAGTTAGTCAGTCAGCGGCATACGCCATAGACGTACGCCGGACACCCACGGTTGGGCTCGTGGGAAGAGAGGACGCGAGGTCGTGACGGAAGGGTCGGTTCAGAAGCTCGGGCCTCCTCTCTCTCCCACGGCCATTACAATCCCTGGGAAGGGTACGTACCGTCGAGCTCCAGACAGTGAAAGAGCTTGCATACAGGCGCATTCTGGCGGGCTTTCAGACACTGTGGTACCCACACCGCACAAAGTACGTGCAGCACGCAGTTTGCGCCCAGCCAGTGGACGGACCCTGTCAGGCGCAGGTGGCCCACCTGGTCCGCCAGGAAAGCCATTTTCGCCCTTCCCAGACTTATTAGTCCCCCATTAATCCTCCGCCATCCCATCTGCCACCTGCCACTCTTGCCGACATCCAGGTCCCAGCCAACCTTTCCCTTCTTCCCATCCACCACCGCCTCTCCCGCCGAACTCTCTCACCGACACACCACTCACCAACTCCCTACACACATACACACACACGCACATTGTTGCTTCACCCGCATTCCTCACCATCGCAGAGACAACAACAACCCTTACACATAATCCTCTGATCCAGACCCAAAGCCTGCGAGACCAATAGCCTGGCCCTTTAAACCCCTTCGCGCGCCCTACATACAGAGTCTCCCGGCGCATTCCAACCAAGATCCTTCCCTCTCTCCTCCTCCTGTCGCAGTCGCGCACAACCGCAGGAACACACTCCTTGCTGTCGCGAACCCGTCAGCCCATACACGCCGAGTCGCATCGACCAAGACCGCGACAAATACAAAAGCGCATACCTACCGCCCAACATGCTCATGCCCTCCGCCTTCTCGTGCGATACGTCGCAGCCGCCCCTCACCCGCCTCCAGGCCTCCTTGTTCGCATCGCCTCCCGCGAGCCCCCCAACCCTCTCGAACCCCGGCTTCGGGAACATCTTCGACACCTGCCGCTCTCTCCAGGCCCTTCTCTCGGCGCCCCAGCATTACCAGACCGCCGCCGCTCCCACCTACGACGCGCAGCAGTACTCGCTGCCCACGCCCGCCCAGCTCCCGACGCCGCCCCTCGCCCACGCGCCGTCTCCCCTCAAGCTCCGTCTGCGCTCGCGCGCGAGGCAAGATGGCGCCCTCGCCACCAGCGACCACCTTCCGCGCAAGCGCATCGCAAAGCGCGCACCGCCCCGCGGCGTGAACAAGCGGCGGCGCGCGGCCGACGATGACATGGCCCGGGGTGACACGGATGAGGACGTCGAGAGCGACCTCGAGATCTCGCCGCAGCGCCAGTCTTTCTCCGAAGACCAGAACCAAAACAACAACAACAACAACACCCACACACCCTCCGCGCCATCCACACCCAAGCGCGCGCGCATCGCGCCCGAGGTCATCCCCCTTGGCCTCGACCGCTCCGACTACCACACGCTACACCTCCTGAACGGCAGCGACCGGACGAACAGGAACGACACGGAGGAGGAGCAGGGCTCCAACGTGGAGGTTGAGGCCGACGGGGAGCGGTGGAGCGCCGAGGAGGACCGCATACTCGTGGAGCTCGTGCTCGAGAAGCTCAAGCTCAGCAAGACGGAGTGGCAGGACTGCGCACGCAGCCTGGGCAAGGACCGGAACTGTCTGTCGCGGCGGTGGAAGAGCCTCATGCTGCAAGGGGACGTCGGCCTCAAGGGCCGGAGGAGTAGCCGGAGGACCAAGCTCCACGGCACCTGGCGGTAGTCTGTTCGCCGCTGTTTGGTCAACCGTTTCTTCTCATTTTTCTTGGATTGGGATGCCGTATGTGGCTGGCGTTGGAAAGGGCCCGTTTCAAGGGCGGGAAGCCCGGATTTGGCTTATTGTTTGGGAACTACATATTTTTTTTTTTTTTTTTGGAGCGGTTTACAGCGCGACCCGCCTTGCGCGCTTGATCTCGAGCTGAAGTAGCTTTTGAGTTGGCGGTCATTATTTTATTTTTCTTTGTTCTAGTGTGTCACTCAGAATGAGCACCAGAAAGAGCTTCCAGTAGCTTGCGAGACACATACGTTTGAAATAGCCTCGCGACAGAGGCGCCGAATACAGACCACACACACTACAAACAACCCATCCATCCCACCCGTCCCGCGTGCCTGTGAGCAAACCCTCGCCGCATGCGGCCCGGGCATGACGACGCTGCTGCCCGTGATATCACCTCGCGCAGGGTTTGGGACATGCAGCGCCGTCGGTCTCGAGCCCGCATGCGCCCGTCCTGCCTGTCTGTCACGTACGTCCGTCCGTCTTGTCTGCCAGACAAAAACACGCATGCAGCAAAATGCAGGGCAGAGTTTCCAACGCAGAACTTTGACTCTATTTTCCCCCTTTCTCGTCTCCTCCCCCCACCAGCCGCCGCCGCCGCGCCTCCAGATCCCATCTGGGCGTTTCTTGCAAGCCAGCTACCGCGCGCCGCACCTGTCAAAGAGCCGTCAACCGCATTTCGCCCCTTCCCGCGGCGCCGTTTAAACGGCCGTGTGGCCGCTCAGACGGAAAAGGGGGGGGGGGGCCGAACGGGCGGCCACTACCTGCTTCAACTCACCCGTTCTTCGTCGTCGTCCCATCAGACGATGGCGCGCGCGACCGTCTCCTTCGACCCGTTCCCGCGCGGCGACGACGGATTGCCGTCGCACCAGTCCCCCGGGTCGCGCGACGTTCGGCCCCCGGCCACACCCAGCCTCCTCCCCCCCTCCCTCCCTCCCTCTTCTTCACGGTCTAGGTAGGTGATAGTGCACCAGTCTATCGCGATAGTCGCCCGGTAGCGAAATGGGTATGCCCGTCCCTGTCCGCGAGGGGACCTAAAAGTAGCAACGCGGCCCAGCCGCCCGTGGCCCGAGGGGGCTGGGCCTGGCTGGGGGAGAGGTATGCGGTTGGGGGCGCCGCTGCCGTCGAGGTAGTCTGCCCGTCCGGGCCACATGCGCTCGCTCACGTACGGATGCGGCGCCTCCAGGCGAAAGGCAGGGGAACCCCCCCCAACCTGCCAGCTCGGGTACGGGCAAACTCCTCTCCTCGCTGGCCCCCTTCTCGACGACGCGAACCAACACGTCTCAAGGTCTCTACCACAACAAGGACGAAAAACCCTTGGAACAACCAGGGGAAACGGGCAAACAAAGCTGGGAAGGGCGAGCCTTTGGCAGACCATCAAAACAAACCCAGACCGACCGCCCAGCCAACCGAGCCCCCGAGCAGCGCAGCACGGGACCATCGCGGGACGCAAGGGATGGCTGGGGGTACCTACTTGGGAGTTCGTCGATGGTTGGGAAAGCGGCGTGCTGAGACATTGTGGGGAGAGGAACAGGGGAGAAGGGGGGCGCGCGCAGGCTGGGACGAACTCGGGACCTGCAGCAGCTCTTTCGGGGGGGGAGGGACAAAACATCGTGAGGGGGACTGGCATGGAAACGCGCCGTGTGCTATGGTTTGGTAATGGGGGGGCGGGATAGCGATAGCGCCGAGACCCTGCCCTCGGCAGGCGGACGCTGGGCCTATCGGCTCGCTGATGTGCCTGGATTGAGGGGTGGTCCCTGGGGGGGCCCCTCGGCGTGAGCCGCCAGCTGCGCAAGCCAAACCCTGTCCTCTTTCAGACTTTCAGAGCCGACGTCCAGTCTGTGTGTGTATGTGTATGTGTAAGTGATCCGTAGATGCGTGTAATTGAGAGAGAGAGAGAGAGAGGGTATGTGTGTGGAAAACGCGAGCAAAAAAAGTGAGCCTGTGTCTCGCTCGCTCAAATCACATCAGCCCACCTCGCCGCCTTGGTTCCTCGCCGAGATCCGAACGGGCGCAACATTGCCATCTCGCGAGCCCGATCGCCGTCTTTCTTTTTTTCCCAGAATCCCATCTGGCCTCCAGCGCAGCTCGCCCGGCCACACCCCCCTCCTTCCACGAGATCTTCTGCCCCCCGTCTCTCGTCTGTTTTGCTAGGTGTCGCGCGGTCTACTGCGACGCGAACCAACTTCCTCAGCGAGCCCCAGCCGTTCATACACCCCCCTTCTTCCGTCTCGCGAATCTGGGGGATGAGGACGAGGAAGGGCCTGTGTCTCTCTCTCTATTTTTCTCTCCTGACAAAAGAAAGAACAAAACAAACAAGCCAAACGTCGGCGGTACTTCCAAAGAGGGGAGAGCCAATGACAACCTCGAGCCCTCTCGACCGATCCAGGCCCCCCCTCGCGGGCTTCCCATGCACAGCGACAGAAATCGCGTGTCTCGGCCATCCCTTGCGATCGTCGACCGCTGTCTGTGTCCAAGACACGCTCTGGGGGGAGGGGGGTCCAGGAACAGAACGGCAGTCATCGTCGCGCATCCCTGCCTTGCGACGCGCTGTCGACCCGTCATTTTGGATTCCCCTTGCTCACTAGTCGGTGTCATCGTCGCGTTGGGACGGCAGAAGGGGCAAGGGGCATGTGTAAACAACTGTCGCGTGTATGGCTTTCGCCGAACAACACCGGCTTCACGACATCCCCCCTTGGCTGCTCTCACCGAGGTGGAAGCTGGACACCATCGTCGTCCTGCCCATCCCTCCCGTCTTCATTGTCACGAGTCACGATCCGTGGTGCCAGGCACCGCGCGAGTGTCTCACTCGATCGAGATGGTCCTGGGTGAAGCGAGCGAAGCCGAGACCAATAACACGTCTCGCGTTCTGAAATTCAGGGGCTCTCAAAAGGGCCAAAGCTATGAGATGAGGTAACGATTGTCCCGAAACCACCAGGCCGAAGCATTCTCTGTTGCCATCCTAATTGCCGCGCGATGCTGAACCATCCTATTCCCATCATGAAGTCGTCATAGCAAGTCTCGCAGCCCAGTCCTGGCCTTCCTGGCTGCACTGCACGCATTCTCCGACATCCGAGGCCGGCTACGTCTAGTCGTCATCGCCGTATACCTCCTCGTACGTCTCCTCGTACTCTTCTCTGGCCTCCTCGAGGCGCTCGTGGTCGCTGCTGCTGGCGTCCGAGTCGGCGGCGGCAGCGAGAGCCTCCTCATACTCGGCCCTGGCATCCTGAACATCCTCGCGGTCGCTGGACGACACGGAGTCGCCGTCCGCGTCGGTGGCAGGGAGGACGGCCGGAGGCGCGTTGGAGTTGGCGTAGGGGTCGGCGTAGGGGTCCTGGTAGCCGCCGTACTGCGGCTGAGGGGCGGGCGCGGCGGCAGGTGCGGCGGCGGCCTTGCGCTCGTCATCCGAATCATCTATAGAGTCAAAGTTAATGAATGATCGCAATACAAAGTGGGAAGAATGGCAAAGTCGCAAGAATATCCTCGGTAGATGCACTTACCAAGAGCGTTGGCGATCAAGGCGCCACCAACAGCACCAACGGCGAGACCACCGGCGGCACCGAGGAGCATGCCGCTGCTGTTGCTCTTCTTCTCCTTGTCCTTCTCGCCGTAGGGGTTGGTACCGCCCTGCTGGCCGTAGGGAGCCTGGCCATAAGGAGCGGGTGCACCGCCATAGGCGGGCTGGCCGTAGGAGGGGGCACCATAGGGGGCAGCGCCGCCGTAAGAAGGAGCGGGAGAGCCGTAGCCGTGGCCCTGGTCGCCTCCGAAAGCTCTGGTGTCGGAGGAAGGGTGGGGAGGGACGGGAGGCGGGGCGTAGGAGGATCCGCCCTGGGGGCCGGTAGGAGGCGACGGGTGTTCCCACTGGGAACGGCCGGAGCTCTGGTCGACGTAGAACCAGCGGTTGTGGGTGGTGTCCCACTGGACGAGCCAGCCGCGCGAGACGGGAGGAGCGGCCATGGGGGGCGCGGCGGACTGGGGAGCTGGAGGCGGCGTCTGGGCGTAGCTGGGCTGGCTGCCGTACCCGTGATCCGGGCCGGACTGAGGCTGTGCCTGCGAGGGGTAGGGGTAGTTGGAGGGGGGAGCACCGCCGCCGTAGCCGCCGTACTGCTGCTGCTGCTGCTGCTGCGAGTGATCACCGTAGCCGCGTTCGCCTGCGAATAATGCGAGTCAGTAACTTTATCGTAACGACAGTGGTATTTCGGTTGAATCTGGCTAGTGTCGAAGCGGGAGGGGGAGGCATGGAGCGGTTCGGTTCACGTAGACAATAAATAAGGCAGGGTTACAAACGACCAGGTTGGAAGAATCGTAGATGAGTTGTGATGATTCAACAAAACGCAAGTGACATGTTCCTTCTTCCTCGTCCGTCTGGGCAACGTGGATTGATGTGCAGAGTCACTTACCGGTCTGGTGCTGCTGGTCGTCCTTCTTCTCGGCAGGCTTGTCGGCGGGCTTGTCGTCGGAGAAGGAGGTCTTGAGCTCCTCGAACTCCTTGGTGAGCTTCTTGAAGAAAGACATGGTGGCCCTTTCTTGTCGATGGGGTTACGCGTAGAGCAAGGTTGATGACTTGGTAGGGCGGATGGGGATATGTGAGATGGGTGGTGCAGAGACGGGGAGGACGGATGAGACGGCAGAGGCCGAGAAATATCGAGGGGCAACCTGGGAAAGCGCGGCGCTGCGTAAGCCCTTTTCTTTATTCTGGAGGGCGGTCAGGAAGCCGTGGCAGGAAAGGAAAAGAAAGGACGGAAATAGAAAGACCCTCTCGGTTGAGGAGGAGCTCTGGCGGGAGACGGGAGGGTTCCAAGCGAGGAAGCGGGATGGGGATGGGAGGGCCTGGTGAGATGGGCAGCTCGTTGGTCGACTGCGAGAAGCTACGGCAGGACTTCTGGGCCTCCAGGCTCTTGTACTGCGGAGGACAACGGGCTCCGCGGGTGGATCACTGGCAGCTTCGCAGTTAAATTCTGGGGTGCGAAGTGAAGCGTGCAGGCAGAGTGCAGCGCATGTGTTGTGCCTGCGTGTGAGGTGTGTGAGGGTGCCGATGGGCTCCCTCCCGGCGCATATTTGTCCACGGAGCCGAGCTTTGGAAGCCACCTGCCCAACCTCGAATTGGACCAGTCAGAGAAGGTACGGGGCGCGTGAGGTTGGATGAAAGCTGCCGCCGCACTCATCAGATAAGCTAAGGGTACCTGCTTCAGGAGTGAGGGGCCCTCTTCTGAGCTTAGACGTTGCCGTGTGAGGCAATCAACTAATCAACTGATACTCGCCCGAGCGACGGCGAGCACCAAACTCTCTCCATCACTTGTTCTCAAGGCATCCGGATGGATGCGAGTGGCCCCCTCTCCACTGAGGAATCGCCAGGCACCGTCGCCGGTGGCTACCTGTTACCGAACCATTTCCGTATTGCATATGGAGCAAAGGTAATTAGGTACGGTGGATGAGGTGCTCGGCGGGGAGGAAAACTACGGAGAAGATGTTAGTGCCAGGTGAGGCCATTGTACATACATAGTGCACTACACTACCTGGCGGCTGGCGGCCGATGATTGATTGGAGCCCTCCGGCAAGCCGTCAGACTGCAGACACCTGGTAGGGCAGGCGCCGGCAGGGGTCCAACGGTCTAAAACGGAGCAGGGGTTCAACATGGGGCTCAGCCGGCCCTTACCTTATCCTGAGGTCCTAGGTTGCATCTGTGTGTCTGTGTGTGTGTGTGTGAAGTGAGAGGAGCGGACGGCGGCACGGGGGGATGTCAAGTTCGAGACGTGCTTCACAATTTTGGGGGGGGGCCATTGGACGCGAGGTGGATGACAGCAGTTGCTTGGCCGTACCGGCGCTCCGCCCTGTCCGCCGCCGGCCACCCGTCTGGTTTTGGACAGGGTCAGTCCGTGCCGAATCCGGCTTAGCCATGACCTGAAGCTCCCTGAGAGCTTCCAGAAGCACCCCTGCTGAGTGAGTCTCTACCTTGTTACCTGTGGATGCTAACGATTTCGCAGCAAGGTTGGGTCTAACCGCCTCGGGAAGAGATATCTCAACCAGCAAAATTGCCGCCATGTCATGTCTTCATACCTTAATGCCACGTCCATGCACGCGAGAGTGTTCACTCACAACTATGCAGCTATGCCCGGGTGGCCTGACCTTCTGAATGACGACTGAAAAGAAAAGCCTCAATTGTCTCGCATCTCGCGTTGGGCAGACACAACCCATCATCCGTCGCCACTGCTCGGAGGCTGCATTGCCCTCCTTTATGTCTTCTATTGCTGCGCTGTGTGTGTTGTCCATATGACTGGACGTCGGCCAAGGATGGTCTCAGAAAAAGCAGCCTCCAAACCGTTCAACCGGGCTCGGCAACGGGTCCCAAGACCTCCTTAAACGGTCTGCCGAGCTGAGGAGCTTGCAGACAACCTAACGCTTTTCGACGTGGACGCGTACGCCTGCCAAGAGCGATCCTTGGGCTTGGCTGCGGTCCTCGATGCCGACATATCCACCACCACTGTCCACCAAGAAACCGACCACAGTACGTGAGTAATTGGAGTTTCCGTTCGATAGGGGTCGTGCACATGGGAAACTGCCAAGACAGCGTCCGGCTACCATGTACGGATACAGAACAATTAGTACAGAGCTATGTGAACAACCGCCCCCTGCTCCGCCCTACAGTGAGCATCGAACTTTGTGCAAGTCGCCGTGGCTCAATCCATGCGGTGCCCAGAAAATCTTACACCAGATATCACTGCCGAAAGCCCGGTATCCCGGCCGGACCCCATGTTTCCCTCCTGCTTCGCCCTGAGCCCTGCTTTCACTGGCCCCCTTCTGCTTGCGATTCTGAACTGACATTGGTCGAGGTGAGGTGACCGTTGGATATGCGCTGGGAACCCGTTTCGCCAACAGGCGATCCGCGGACCCGAAAGAGAGAACGAGAGGATGGGTGGGACCCTTTTTTCTACGTGAGATACGGATAGGCCGAACAGGAGCGACTCAGTGGAAGACCCTTGGGTCCGCCCCCCCAAAAAAAACAGAATCACCAAATGTGTGAGGCGTAGCGTCTTGGGCAAAGGTGGCTTACACGTAACGCGCGTGTACTTCTGACCCAATGTGGCCAGCGGCTCGCTGACGGAGGAGTAAGAGGAACCACCAGGCCGAATGGTGAAGGTGGTGTGGTAGTGCCTTGACTCTTGGGGTGCGATCCCGGCAACTTGCGACCCCGGGTAGTAGGTACTAACTAAACATGACCGTCCTTCTCCGTTGACCGAGGGAGACCTCACATCCACTACCACCCCAATTCATATTTCCTTCCCGCCCATCCTATCTTTTGTCCTTCCCACCCCCTGCCTGGAACTTGGAACTCGCACCTTTCCACCTCCTTCACTCCTTCCCAGCCCTTTTCGCGTCTTCCCTTCTCCTGCGCCATCTTCAACCGATACCAACTTTCGCTTTCTTCACGCGCATCTCATACACGACAGCTTCGCCTAATCACCAACGCCCTCATAACCCTCGGCCAACATGTCTGGATACCCTCCTCAGCAGCAGTAAGTCCTCACCGCGCGCCCATCTTCCAAAATCGTGAGATCGCGACGGCTGACAAGCACCACCTCCAGGCCCTACTACGGTGCTCCCCCTCCTCCTCAGGGTGGCTACCCTCCCCAGGGCTACCCTCCTCCCGGCCAGCAACCTGTAAGTCCATCCTCACTACTCGTCACAAGTAACCCCCGTGAACAACCGGCTGACAGTACGGCTAGATGTACTACCCTCCCCAGGGCCAGGCTCCCCCTCCCCAGGAGGAGAAGAAGGATGACAAGGGCTGCCTCTACGGCTGGTAAGAATCGCCGGCCCTCCCCGCCGCCAAGCAACACCGCCGACTGACCCAATCTCTAGCATCGCCACTCTCTGCTGCTGCTGGCTCTGCGGAGAGACCTGCGAGTGCTGCCTGGAGTGCCTGACCTGCTGCTTCTAATCGCCAAAGCAACAAGAAAGTTCCCGAGTGCGAAGACCAAACACAGAGATACCACCACCACCACCCCCGAACGCGATCACGGCCTCAGCTTTCTTCTGGTTTGGGAAAAAAAAACGGTACGATGGGATAGGCGGTTGGGGCTGCGACTCGGCGGGACGGGCAAACGCGGATCGGGGTCGAGGCACACGACGGCGACTTCTTCTGGTTTGCGAACCGCCCTCTCATTCCCGACTTTAAGGGTGATGCGGAAAGCATTGCCCTCTGCGCGCGCGCGCAAGTTTGTTCTTTGTGATGGGGGAGGACGGATGGCTACACGGCATTGGATCCTCCTCACGGCAGTTTTGACCACCCCCTTTTCATCGATTATTCACCCTCTTACGATTACCCACATGGCGATTGTGTCTCGCTCACTTTTCCTTGTTGTTAATTCCGGGACGGGACATCCACGGGCCTTTGTCTATTGGAGGAGAGACAGACACGCTTTGCAGTGGTCTTGTGCTCTAGGAGATAGAAACAGACGAAGAAACCGATCCCACCCAACTTGACCATTTCGTAAGCAGCTGTGATTGTGAGAGTGCGTGTCTGATTCAGTTTCAGTGTGTGTGTGTGTGTGTGTGTATTGTGCGTGTGTTTGCCGTATGGTTTGTATTGCCAAGTTTGTTTTACGCCCGTCAAACCACCCCCTGGACCTCCCTGTGTCACCACCGTACCTTCATCGGGGGGAAAGGGTATCAAAGACAGCCGAGTGTCGTGCTTTTCCCCCCTCCCACCAAGACATGACCCAAACCCATTAAAGAATACCCAAAGAAAAAAGACACCACCGAGTCGTCTGCCTGCGCTGCGGCTTCCCGCCGAGCTCGACGCTCTTACTTCTTGAGGTCTTTCGGGGCCATGAGCTGGACGAATTCCTGGTCTGTTGTTTTTTTTTGTCTCCCTGTCAGCCGCAAATCCTCCGAAAGTAAAGGTTGCTAAATATGGAACATTGAGTGGGGGCGGGGTTGGGAAGCGAAATGTAAATGGGGGCCGGGGAGGTGGTGCAGGGCGGACAGCTCCGGCGGGTTTGCGCGATGCGACCTGGACCTGCAGAGCGCATGTGCGGATTGCAGAAAGACTGGAAACTGGGGAAAGGGGGTTTGCTCACAGTCGATGGAACCGTTGCCGTCGAGGTCGGCGTGCCTGATCATCTCCTCAATCTCCTCATCGGTGGCGCGCTGGCCGAGGGACAGCAGCACCTGGCGCAGCTCCGAGGGCGAGACGGAGCCGCTGTTGTCCTTGTCAAAGACCTTGAAGGCGGCGACGAGCTCCTTGTTGGTGTCCGAGTCCTTGCTCGACGGCGCGGGGGCCTCGCTCATAAGCTGGAGGAATTCTAGGCAGCTTGTCAGCTCGCGGGTTGTTCAAGTCCGCAGTGGCGCTCAGGAACGCAATAACGGCCGAGATCGCGCTGCGCTAGGAGTGCCTGGCTGTTGGGTACTCACCGTTGAAATCAATGCCGCCGTCGTTGTTGGGGTCGACCTCGGCGATGAGCTCGTTGACCTCCTTGATGCTGGGGTTCAGGCCGAGCGACTTCATGGCGATCTGGAACTCCTCGGCGTTGATGGCACCTGGTGCCGCAAGTCAGCGATGTCAACGGGTATATGAGGTGTATGGGAGCTGTCGCGTGAGGGGCAGATGCGCGCGGATGCGGTCGAGGAGCAGGTGCAGGTGACGGGATTGAATAAAATAGTCAAGCTGAGCTGGGTTGGGCAACTCACCAGTGCCATCGCGGTCCTATTTCGTGGGCAAACCACAATTGTCAGTGAGAGGTTCATCCCAAAGAGCGATAACGCATGATAGTGCGATCGATGGGAGGGGCTCGGGGCGGGCTGGGCAGGGTTGTCGCGACTTACGAAGACGGAGAAGACTGCCTTGTAGTCATTGTACTGCTCCTCGGTGAGACCGTACGGAGGAGCCTTGCATGAAGTCAGCGTCTGGTGTCGATAGCAGAGCTATATCTGAGCCGCGAAGAGAGGAGGGGCAGCAGCTTCGTCGGCGTCGCAAGCGGAAACGAACCATTTTTTGAGTTTAGCGGGGTTGGAAAGCGAGCGAATGTTTCGTGGGTGCAATGAGGAGCGTGTGCGGACGGAGCTTGGATGAGCTACGGCTTCGGTCGGGCGGGCGGTCGCGGTCGTTCGTCTCGGTATTATCGCGTGCAACGGGGCCAGATGGATCGATCGTTTTGTTGAGGTGCGAAGAGTTGGAGGGGAAGGGGAAGAAGAGGGAAAAAAAACCATGTGGTGAGGAATGGCAGAGCGAGCCCCTCGTCTCTGTTTCTCGCCTGGCCTCAGCCTGATTGAATCACTGCCTCCTAGTGCCACCCTGTTGCTACCTCCCAGGTTGCTTGCCATGGTTTACAAAAAAAAAAAAAAAGGTACACATGGATGCCGATACCGAAAACGGCCCTTGCCTTTCGAGACTGAGCTGATGCTTGTTGCTCCGTCCCTAGCTAGCTTCGTATTACTCTATTTGAGTCACTGGCAGCAACAAACCCGGGTGCCTGGAGAGGACATAGCAAGCGACATCTCATACAAACATGTTTTGCATCAACAGCAGCGCGCTTCTGCTCATCCGTCAATCGTCGCCATCGCTCCCCCGTCCCTCACACACACATCAAAGGTACCACCAGTACCCTGTCCTACCCTACCTCACCCAGGTCACAGTGATCACCGCCGGCATGTGAGGAATGACGCCAGGCTGCCCTACGGCGCCGTTTAGCGCCTGTGTCGCCTGAGAGGGGCTTGGCGCCCGAGCCTGTTCCCGCCCGCGGGCCTGCGAGGCATACGCGGCCGCATCCACAACATCGAGCCGTTGCTTGAAACGGTTTAGGCTCGCGCCTGTCCGGTCCTCTGAACTGGAGCCCGGGCAGACACACACAGACAGGAGAAGGTGGCATGGCATGGCAGACACCGATGGGATCCCTCCGCCCTCCGCCCTCTCTTTCCCGTCTGCAGGCCTGGGCATTTTCGTCCCTTGTCTCCTGCTGTCCGCGGGAAGGGGAGGGAGGAAACTGACAGCCGAGCTGGTCTTGGCAACCCGAGGGGATGTTCACCAGCTATGGGCGAGTGTGCCTCATGCACCCGGCTGCTACACCTCTGCGTTCAATTGGACGTGGGCGCAGTGGACGCAGTGGACGCATATGTTGTTTGTGGCGATGATGGTGATTCAGGCTCACTTCGCCTTAATCTTAAAGTAGCCCAGTCTATCTCATGCCTGCATTTCAGCGTGGCTTGCTTGACATTTCCGCGTACTTTGTTGAACCCTGAGCTATGCCTTTGCACGTCCACGTCTTAAGACGTTGGCCATTGGAACTGACCGACAGTCCCAAGAACACCCAGCTCTTTCATGTCTCTTGGAGAGGCCACCAACTGCATGAGCCAACCAGCTTCTGGTATATTGCAGTTGGGTTGGTTTGTGGTAAAAACAGGTAGAAGCCTCCGCCAAACGAGCAAGCGTCCTTGTTGTCTTCAGAGGGTGGTGTGAATCTCGGGCTGAGCAGCTGCCCAAGCGCTACACAAAACGGCCCCCGTCAGGTGCAATTGCAACCGAGTGCAGCTCCTCCCCCTTGCAGCCCCTCCTCCAACCCCACCACTCCGACCTCAAGGCGTCTCATCCTGGGCTGCCTCTCTCGGGTTGCCCCTCCATCCATCCCATTCCACCCCGACGACCCCAAGTCCCTTCCCGGCGCAGGAAGCTACCCTACCTACCTGCCTTGCCGTTCTGTCCCGTACCCGTACCGCCCTACCAGCCAGAGGTATTCGTACCCAGCGAGGTATCCGTACACTGACCTGAAGAGACTCTCCACTGCGACCAACCGTTTCTCCAGGAGGGACGGATAGTCGCTCTCACATCTCACCCAACCCCACAGCGCCTCTCTCAACCCCCCCCTCGCATTCCATTCTTAACGACACCGTGATCTTCCGAGTCCGAACCCATTGAGGTTCCTTAGGCTCCTCCTCTCTGCAGAGCCCGGTTTCCAAATTGCTGCCTTTCGGGAAAGCCTTGTGAGCGAACCCGGCCACGTTTATTCACTCATAGTGGGTTTGGCCCTCACCCCGCCTTTTCCGGTTGCTGGCAACTCACTCACATCCGTCACAGGAAGCGTGTGTGTGTAAACAAAAACACATCTTGCACACCACACACCCCGTACATCACTCGCACAGCATCAATTGACTCCGGCAGGATGTCAGGTTACCCAGGACAGTACGGCTACGGCTCCGGTGGCCACGATGGAGGCTACGGCGGCGGCGGCGGCGGCGGCGGTGGCCACCACCACCAGGGAGGTTACGGCTCACACCACCAAGGAGGCGGAGGAGGCTACGGCGGGTACCAGCCGCCCCCGGCCCGCCTCCCTCGCAACAATACGGAGGCTACGGCGGCGGCTACAACCAGCCGCCTCCGGGCCCCCCTCCGAGCCACGGTGGCTACGGCTACAACCAGCCGCCGCCCAACCCGAACCCGGACCAGAGCTACATCGGCAGGTATGCCCCCCCTCCTCACCCGCCGCCCCCCGGCCTTGACGTCTACGGCTACCCTGTCAATTCCGGACACCAGGGAAGACCCAGTAAGTACCGCCGCCTCCCGCCTCACCTCTTGCCGGTACTGACTCAACCCCCGAGATATGCCCACGGTGAACTCCAACGATTGGGCCCACGGCAACCGCAACGCGCCGCCTCCCCCGCCCTCCGGCGCCCAGCAGTTCGGTCACGGCGCCCCCGAGGGATACAGCTTCCAGTACTCCACCTGTCAGGGCAAACGCAAGGCCCTGCTCATCGGCATCAACTACTTTGGCCAGTCCGGCGAGCTCCGCGGCTGCATCAACGACGTCAAGAACCTCTCCGCCTTCCTCGTCGAAAAGTACGGCTACAAGCGCGAGGACATGGTCATCCTCACCGACGACCAGCAGCAGCCCATGGGCCAGCCGACCAAGAACAACATCCTCCGCGCCATGCACTGGCTCGTCCAGGGCGCCCAGCCCAACGACTCGCTCTTCTTCCACTACTCGGGCCATGGCGGCCAGACCGAGGACATTGACGGCGACGAGGACGACGGCTACGACGAGGTCATCTACCCCGTCGACTTCAAGGAGGCCGGCCACATCGTCGACGACGAGATGCACCACGTCATGGTCAAGCCTCTGCAGCCCGGTGTGCGGCTGACGGCCATCTTCGACTCGTGCCACTCGGGCTCCGCCCTCGACCTGCCCTACATCTACTCCACAAAGGGCGTCCTCAAGGAGCCTAACCTGGCCAAGGAGGCCGGCCAGGGCCTGCTCAACGCCTTCACGGCCTACGCCTCGGGCGACCTCGGCGCCGTCGCGAGCTCCATCTTCAGCTTCGGCAAGCGCGCCATCGCTGGCGACGGCGCCTACGAGAAGACCAAGGAGACCCGCACCTCGCCCGCCGACGTCATCATGTGGTCCGGCAGCAAGGACAGTCAGACATCGTGAGTGGCGAATCGCGCCCTCCCCCCCTCCCCGCCAGCGCAAATGGCGCGCGAGACAAGCTGACCAAGAGAACCTGCAGGGCCGACGCCACCATCGCCAACCAGGCCACGGGCGCCATGTCCTACGCCTTCATCACCGCCCTCAAGAACAAGCCCCAGCAGAGCTACGTCGAGCTCCTCAACAGCATCCGCGAGGTGCTGGAGGAGAAGTACACCCAGCTGCCCCAGCTCTCGAGCAGCCACCCGATCGGTAAGTCGTCGCTCGTCCACTGGCCTCGCTCGGCCGTGCTCACTCTTTTTGCAGACACGGATCTTCTCTATGTGATGTAAGCTCGCCCGGCTACGACGGGACTCTGCTCGTAGACCAGCGTCGAAGCGTCGACAGGGGACATGCGGAATGGGAAGGGACTTTTTGGTTGTTTTATTTAACTTGTTTCAAGCGCAGCAATGAGAAGACTCACTGAATGAATCCGAGTTTTGGAAAAACGTGTGCCATTTCTGTCTCAAATCGCCTGGGTATCTATCTGTGCCTGCCTAGCTGTCAACGCCAATCCGCCGCCTTGCTCTGCGAGAAACGCCTTTGCCTGAAATCCAACCCTCAACGCAACCAAAAAACACGCTCCCAAAGTGCTGCAAACCCAAACTCAAGTCGCGCTCGCCATATCCAACTTGATGGACCAAAGCTCAAAGAAGCCGATCAAAACCCCCTAATCCTCACCAAAGGGGTCGTCGTCGAGGAGGTCAAAAACCGGCGGGCCCCTTTTCTTCTCGGTCGCGCCGAGCGGAGGACTGTCGCCGCAGAGGTCGATGACGCCGTCGTCGCCGTCCATCTTCCTCTTGGTTCCGGCCGAGGCGGGAATCCGGGTGGTTCCCGGCCTCACGTTGGGCGACCTCGCGGCCAGAGCTCCCGGGGCCGCGTTCGCTCTACCGGGCGCTCCGGTTCCCAAAGAAGGCGTCCCCCCTACTCTGGAAAGCCCCAGGTTCTCCTTGCCTTGCGCGAGGCTGCCGAATCTCGACTTGCCGGAAGATGTTCCTGAGCCTACGACATTGCCGGAGACGGAACGCACTTCCCAGGTCGAGCCGGTACGCCGCTTCTTCGCACGCTCCGCGCTCAGAACGGCCGCCATGTAGTCCGGTTCGGCGCTGGCGGTGGCCGGTGAAGGACTGCTCGACGGGCTTTTACCCCTGACTCCGACGCCTAGGCCTCGGCTCGAGGCACCCGTCAGAGAGCTTGGGCGCGGTGTTGTGCCATTCGGAGAGCCGGCCACGGCATCTGGCCGTCGCGTGCCAGATCCACCAATGGCACTCTTGCGAATCGGCGGCGGCGGCGGCGCGCTCCTTGGCAAGCCGGATCTCCCGAGAGTAGAAGATACAGGCCCGTCGATTCTTCGTGCCCCAGATGAAGTCGCCGACTCCGTTCTCTTCGTAGAGGTTGTCGCGGTTGACGAATGGCCCAACGCTGCCTTGCTACTGCTTCCAGGCGTTTCTTTCGGTGTCCGATCCTTATTAAGAGCCGCTCGAAGTCGCTCTGCCGATACATCGTCGTACTTGGGTGTGGAATTCCGCGTGATCTTGCTCAATGACTTGAGGCGATCTCTTGTCGAAATGCTGCCAGTCTTGGGGAGACCTTGGGTGCTTCCTGAAGTGGGTTTCTCCTTTTTGACCGCGGCGCCGAACATCTCTCGAACATCTTTATGACCCGAGCGTCCCGTCAAGTCAGAACCTGAAGAAGGCTCTGCCTTGACGGTGCCCAGGCTGCCGTGGCTCTCAAGTTTGGGCGTTGCTTCGTCACGTCTTGTTTCTGTGTTCGGTCGTGCTTCGCTTTTGGTTTGGGATTGTTGGAGATCCATTCGAGGCGTCTCTGCGGGGCCCGGAGAAGTATCGGACGTAAAGGACGAGCTTGTTCTCGACAGCCTAGCAGCGCTGGCGGACGGTGAATCCGAGGATCTGACAGGCGTGTTTTTGGGCGCCTCTTGAGACTCTGCGTTCCCGAGCCTCCACATAATCTCTCCCTTGTCTTCGAGGAAAGGCAACAATCTGTCTGGGTCGAACTGTTGCACAGTCTTCATCGCCTCCTGTCGTCGCAACTCTCCAACCGTACGCAGGTTCTCATTGACTAGAGAGGTCTTGGTTAGCTGCATTGTCAAGCTTGCCTCGTTCTTGCCATAGACGACTGTCTTGATGGGCTTTCCTTGCTGACGAAGCTGGGTTTCGATGTGATCTACTATAGCCCTTGGGCGCACGAGATGAAGAGTCTTCCAACTAGGCTGTTCGAAATAAGGGTCGAGCGTTTGGCAATGACTGCAACACGCAGCCATGTGCGGTATACAGTCTGGATCTTGTTCGAGTCGGCCAGAAACATCTTCAAAAACAGCCTCATCGTACCGTTCGAAGATGGCTTGAAACAAACGCCGGAACGCCGGATTCTCAGGATCAGCCAGGTCTTGAAGTGTCATCAGTAATGGCAGCCAGAGTGGTGCCATATGAATGGGCTCGATTTCGGCGACGTGTTTGACAATGTGGTCTGCCAGGTTGGTTACTTGATCATGCATGCCGAGCCGGTCAAGGTTCCTGAAGAGGCCAGCAATCACAGTGTGACTGGTTGGAAGAGGCTCCGACTTATCGTGGAGAAGCTCTTGCGCTGGCTCAGCAATGCACCAAGCCTGCCGAGCCGTCTTCGCTTCGGCGCTCTGGTCTTTCGTGGCGTTGCTGACCAGACGATGAACCTGCCAGAGCGTGTGCGATGAGTCCATCATTTCTGCGTATTGTTGATAGAAAGCCGTCACTTCGTCAACAGGAAGCTTGTCTTTTTTCGCCACCTCGAGAAGCCTGTTGAGCAATCCAAGCATAAACTGGTTGTGCCGATTAAGTTGCCGAGGCTCGCTGGCAATCGCTGAATTTACACTGTAATCCATTAGCACGCCTATGTGATCGGAAACCTGGCGAAACACTTACATATCGCTCCAAGTCGCAAAATCCTTGAACAGCTTTAGAAAGTTGACCACAACCCGACCGTGACTTGCTGATACGGGGTGTTCGAGTGTGTCAAGGGTGTCTTTCACGAGTTCCGAGACGTTTTTGGTTGTGTCGTTATTGTCGGAATACGCAGGCAGCTTGTCGATAATGCTTGCTATTTGCAAAAAGTTCTTGCGTTTGAACAAGAAACGACGGAGTCTGATGGGCGTCAGTCATGTCTGTTGAAGAGGGGTTCTGAACTCACCCATAGAGCACGTCGGCAGCGGAATGGCCATAGACGCTAGCCTTCTCACACACCCAAGTGTAGTCGATACGTGGCTCAATTTGAGTCTGAGCAATGAGGTTGCTGCAAAGCTGACTGTCCTTGACAACTAGCAAAGCTATGATCAGTTCGCCCATGATACTAGAGTCGATAGCGTCGATCCACTCCTGACGGTTTCGAACTGTCATCCCGAGGACGCGGGTCTCTGTGGGTATGTCGTCTCCTTTGGGCCACACAAAGTTACACAGAGTTTGCACGGCATCGAAGTAAGCTGCTGAATCCGAAGATTGATTGCACTGCGTCAGGAGGTACCGCCAGATGTGAGAAACAGGCTTTGGTTGCTCAGCGATATTGATGAACTCTAGCTGTGTGGAGAGAGGTACGAGGATTATGGCCTAAAAGAGAATCAGGCACAATGCACAAGGATGGTGAAGACAGGCATCAAATGAGACTGACCGGTGCATAATAACACCCAAGCTCACCGCTCGTGCCCGGGATGATATTCTGATACCACTTGGGATTCGACTCGCGAACTCTGCGCTCTTCTTCGAATTGCCGCTGCTCTTCTGGTGATTGCCAGAAGAACAAAGTGCGGCGAGCCCTTTCCCAAGCGACATTCCTTTCGTCGAGAACGTTACCCTCGGGGCAACTTACATTTTCCGCGAGCGTGGGACCCGTGAAGCTGTTGAACTGAAAGATACTCGGCGAGTGCTTGACATGTTGGTATGGCTTCCAGAAACCGTTGTCTCCGGCCGAGGCAGGCTCAACATGGCCGTTCGCTTGCTGGACCCAAGCATTGTACTGGCAAGTCGTTCCTGTGTATTTCAGGATGACAGGAAAGACTTCGAAGCCCGATTTGGGGCATAGGGAGCGAAGACGAGTGATGAGCGCAGAATCGCTGGCAGACATGTTCTGTCCCGTGACCCAGCTTTCAAAGTCCCGAGAGTTGCTTGGCGGATGGAAGTGATAGACGGCGGTCTGGCTATGTAGCGACCGATCCTCAATTCTCGACTCCCAGTGCTTCAAGCACTTGGCCAGGCAAGCACAGGCGGCTTCCAGCGGCGATTCAGGGGTCGAGCAAGGCGGTGCAAGGGCAGCATCGTGGTTCGTCGCGACAGCATGAGGTCCTGTGTCAGGCTTGGGCGCATTGTGGTAAGCGGGCGCGTCGGACCCACCAGCCGCGTAAATGGCTTCGATGGCGGCGTAAAGTGCATTTCGCAGCGCGTCGCTCAGCGGCGCGGCGATTCCGTGCAAGACGCCGGGCCGCTTGCAGCGATCTGGCTCCGGGTCCGACATGCTTTCATCTCATCTGGTGAATGAGCCGAGGATGGAATATTCGCCTCAGACTGGCGACCTCGCAAGACCGTGGCGCGTAAGGAGATTTGGGATTGCTTGTTGGAAGTAGAAGAAACGAGCATCAACGTGACCGTGGGGTAGCAGTGATTAATCCAGTAATTATCTGAGCTGGCAGGGGGTAGCTACCAGTGCTGAGACACAGACGCTTGCCCCGCGGGCAGCCCCACTCTAGCCGGCACTGAACTCGATCGGATGTAACCTCCCAAGCGGGAGAGTCCCATACTTGAATTCTCTATGACAAGCTTGGAAGATCTGAGTGTTGGTGGAAAGAAAAGACCTAACTATTGTGCTGGAAACTGGGTTGTGGTAGTCAGATTTATATATCAAGCTCCATGGGAAGGGAAGGGAGAGATTTCTGGGAGAGGAAAGAGCAGTTCCCTTGTCAGTTGCTTTTCGTTCATGCCATGGACCGAGATTCTTCTCGAAAGCACTTCTCATTTCCCTCTTTCAACACTCAGGGTGCTGCTCCTTTTCCTTTAACACATAGCTCACTGCATATACTTGGATTTTGGGTCTTCTGGCGTCTATCTGCGCCTGAGTCTGCTTAACGGTACCCTCCGCTTAGTGCCTCATCCAGTGTTCTCATCACACTTCGATCACCTTGAGAAAAAGCGCCTCGACCTTCAAGATGCACCTCGTCCTTAACACTGACACTGACACCAGACATTGGGAAATCTTTGAATAGCCATAAATTCTCAGATTCCGTTCAAGCGAGTCCCAGTTTTTCGTGAATCTTGGAAATGTCCCGGCGCATGATAATAAGCTCTTTCCCGGCGTCAAAAGGCCATCTTGCTATCCTCACCTTCAGCGAAACCTGCGGCCGCTCAGCACGCAACGGAGAAGAGGACGGCATCGAGATGTTGCAGGCTCCCAGATAAGAACGAAATACAGTCTTGCCATGCATTAGTGGTCAACGCGATGGGCCGAGTGTCAATGGTGGCGAGACGAGTCAGGCATCACATCCCGCCCGTCGAGTGGGTCTAGAGGGATGCACAGTGGCAAGGCGCGTGCGATAATACGGATATTCCCGAGTCGTTCGTCTCAACTTAGGGCCATGATCCCAAGAGGCACCGAAGGACCAAAATCGCACGCGGCGGCAAAGAGGAACTGCATCAATCAAGCATATCGACTGGCCGCGTGAACATTCAACCTCGTTCCATTCAGATATCAAAGGCCCTGTTACCCAGGCTTCTCCACGCCCAACTGGAAAACAGCCAAATACCCCAAACGATGGCCAGCGACGCGAGCGCCAGCACCACGAGAACGTGTCCCCTCATCTGGAACGCGTCGTCGACCTCCATACGCATCAGCTTCTTCTGCTTGCTGTGATAGTACCACTCCTCCTGCTCGCCCTTGGGCCTCGGACCCTTTGGCTCTCTGACCTGCACGTAATGATACGGAGAGCTTCGGTACACAACGTTGTGCAGCCATGAGGGCATCCAGCCTCCTTGGCTGTGGTTTCTTGATCTCTTGATGGTGTACCTAATATCAACCCACACCAGGGACAGCAGGAACGAGACGAAGATGACGGGTGTCACGAGACTCTGTGGGTGCATGTGAGCTTACGTGCTAGATGCAGCAGGACAGCGCCTGGAAGCTGGGCATCGAGGCGATGCCATTTGAAGCACTAGATGAACCTCGACAGATTGGTGCTGACCTTGTAAATCGTCGACTGCTTGATCGTTCCGACGTCACTGCCGCCCCGCGTGGCAGTGGTTTTGGTGGCTGTCGTTGATGACGACATTGTCCCGCTGGTCGAAGCGCTTCGGTATACACGGACGATGGAGATCCAATTGAGTTTTCAATGGTAGGCGGGGTTCCTGGGCGTTGCCAACGGCTTTCACTGCGTGGCGGGTGAGGTGACCAATATCTTGGGAAAGGGAGACTTCGGTGATGACGGCGTGCGGAGGTGAAATACAGGTTAAATATTTCGTCAGTCCGTCGATCGCGTCGGGGGGTTCGGTGCGGCCTGGGACCACCGGCCGCGCTGCTCTTGGTGCCACCACCTCGGTTTCGTTCGTTCCCTTCAGCCCTTGTTCCACGCGCGCGCACTGCGGACGGGATACGGGAGTGACGGAGGTGCCCCACTTGGCGCCCCTTGGAGATCAGCAGGAGACGTCCAATTGACATTGGGCTCAATATAACCAGAAACGCTGTCAATGCCCCCAAACACACGCCATCAAACTGCGGCCGCCCAAAGCTTCGATGGGACGGACGATTCGTTCCCGCGGGATGCGAGCAACGAGCTTGCTGATCAGGGGTGCCCAGTACGTGGCCTCGCAGTCTGCCCTGGAGGGTCCATTATCAGGGCTGGTGTGGCCGAGTAGGTGCAGAGCCTCGAAATGCTACGCTAGCGACGCAAGCGATGCCTACGCTCGATGCACACCTCGCCATTCACAGCCACAACTGCGACGATTGCGTCGTGGACCCTCGAGCGTGTCACCCAGCTTCAGCCTCACTTTTCTTTCCCCCCTTCTTCACTCCTCGAGACTCATTCCAAAAAAACGGACGTGTCCGACCTCGTCTCAGGCGCATTACATATTTCGTGGTCTTCGTCTCTATTTTTTCTTCTTCACATACGGCAAAATCTATCGAGTGTTGTGGATATCGAGCACCAAAATGTCCTGAGCGCCCACGCGGGTCAGGTTGTCCATCACGAGAGCAATCTTCTTCTTCTCGACCATGGAGCTGACAGCGACCCAGCCCTCCTCATCCAACGTTGTGATGGTCGGCGCCCGCTTGCCGGGGGTGATGGCCTTGGCATCAGCCAGGCGGGATCTCTCGATGTTGTACTGGCACAGGACGAACCTCTGAGCTGTGATGACACCGCGGATACGAGCGGCGATGAGCTCGACCAGCTCCGTGTTCGACGGCGAGCGGGACTTGATGAGGCAGGCCTGGGAGTCCACGACGGTGTCGATGGCCTTCAGGCCGGCGGCTCTCATCGTCTCTCCAGACTCTGGGCATCCATATTAGTGCATGGTCAAGTTTGAGTCAATTCGAGGTAACTTACCAACAAGGTCGACAATGCCATCGGCGACGCCCAGCGCGCAAGCGGCTTCGACACTGCCGCTGAGCTCGATGATCTTGGTGCGGAGCTTCTTGGGCGAGGTGTTGCTGTTGCCGTCGGAGTCGATGCCCAGCTCCAGCTTGGCAAAGTGCTCCGCAGCCAGGTTCACGAAACTGGTGCCAATGGTCTTGCCAATCAAGTCCTCCGTTGTCGCGTACGCGCCCTTCTCGGGCACCTGGGTCTGCAGCTTGCAGTGGCCGAAACCGAGCTCCATGACCATCTCGCAGCCGCCGACCTTCTGGATCTCGGCGCCGTCGCCGCTCAGCTCGACAGAGGCCCTCCGGGCCTTGTTGCTGGCGATGACTCCGGCATCGTGCTCCTGGACCTGGTCCCAGCCCGTGATTCCGAGGTCGACGCGGCCCTCGCCGACAAAGGTAGGGATGTCGGCAGCGGGGAGGAAGATGAGGGCGATGGGGAGGTTCTTGACAAGGGCGATGTCGAGGCGGTTCTCGCGGCGGAACTGGATGTCGGCTCCCTCAAGCAGGTTGAGCGTGGCGGAGTTCAGGCGGCCCTCTGCGAAAAAAGAGGCATTGTCAGTTTAGGGCCTCTGGGCAATGTGCTCTTTGGGGGGGGGGGGGGGGGGGGGGGGGGGGGGGGGCGCCTGGAGGGGTTGACTCACTCTTGGGCACGGCGAACAGAAGCCTGCCCTCTAGGCTTTGCGTCGTCGTTAGCTTCTCCTTGAACTGGCTCATGGCGGTCTAGATGGAGGGGTAAAAACCAACTGGTTCACCAGATCCATGGTAGGCAAAGGTAGGGTATGGCGAGGTCGCGGGAGGCGGATTAGGTGATCGGTAGGCGGAGAGAAGGGACCCGTGATTCGAAACGGGATTTCAGGTTGGGTGGGAACGTCGGGCGCGTAGGGATGGAGCACAACGTCGCAGTGAAGCCAATGGTGACGAGATTTCTGCGGCGAAAGCGGCGAGGGGTCTGTGATAGGTCGCACAATGCAGTTCCCAGCGCAGAGGTTTGGGGAGAGGGAAGCGAGAGTGATTCCGAGTCAATTGGTCTGCCTCGGGGACGGCAGATGGTTTTAGGGCGGAAAAGTCGTCAGGTCTGCGCGACTTTCGTTTCCTGGTTCGTGTCTGCGCGGAAGCTGTCCGTGGGGGCTTTCTCGGTTCTGTCTGCGGGTGAGTCAAAAGCCGGGCCAAGAAGAGAGAGGACGGAAATTTTGTGGTGTGGGTTGGCCCGGTTCTAGTGTGCAGCAGACTAGTCGTCACCGCGGGCCATGCCACCACGTTGGCCTATGTCGGAGCTGCGACTGGACCGCAGCGACCGTGAGAGAGCAGCGCGCACGCATACTGGGATGGCGGGGCACGCCGTTGAACGCGGGGCAGTCCTTGGGCTGAGCGACGGCAGATGCCGGAGGGGCAGGGCGGCATCCGACCCCGAAGAGGTGCTGACGCGCGACTGTGCGGCATTGCCTGATTCGTAGGGGAACCCACAGCGGGCCACCATGCCATACAGATCTCACAGATGGGAATATGAGATTGCCCATGTTCAACCGATGGAGGTCTGGTGTCTTTAAAGACACCATGTACTCAGGATGGGAGGTGCGTCGTGTGTCTCGGTCACTGAGGCACGAGAACACCCCAATCGGTCATTGCTTCGGTTAATCTTCAACAACCGGGCGCACTCTCGGGTACGCAGTACTACTAGATGTCGCGTATTCCAGCTTGCCCGGGTTCTGCAGGGGTTCGTGATTGACAATGTGCCGGCGTCTTCAGAGAAAATCACGGAAAGGAGCATCGCCCTTTCGGTTTCAATGTTATGTGTTATTTCGGAAGCGTGTCGTAATTTCCCGCACGCTGCCAGCAGCTCGGTATCTCGACACAATCCAATCCGACTGACGATAGTAGTCCGGGCCAAGCGTCTCTTCCTTGCGACAGTACAAGCAGCACGCAACAGTCCTTCTCTAATCTTGTCACGCCATGCAAACAAGCCGTGGGCCAGCTCTCTTACACAACATTGTCCACTCGTAGTTCCCATCATCCAACCTTGCCCATGCTGTCCGTCGAGTCGACCATGACAGGTCCAGGAAAAATCAGGTTGGATACTCGCCTCAGTGAGATGCGTTGTTACATAGTATCAGTGTGCCAATCAAGCAGACACTCGACCCTGTCGATTGGACGTTCTCCCGCTGGGCTGGAGTGTCACATTCAAACTTCGGAACCCACTGCTCTCCCTCGTTCATCCCCGATGGCCAGAGCTTCCGCCCGCACAGAAGCCTCCGGATATTCTTTCACCAGCCTTCCATTCCAACCGGCGAGCACCTCCCAAACCCTGGAATGTCTTGCAGAAAAGGAAGGGGGAAAAGGCTACAGTTGCGAAGCAGGGCAAACTAAGTTACTATTTGCATGTGCCACGCGCAGCCGTAGCTTTTAGGTGACACCACATTGTCACAAGTCACCCCATGGCCATACTTCTCCCTCGCATCATTTGCAGATTGACTCCCCTCCATCTTATCCACGGATACTGTTTCTTGTACATATTCTTCCCCCAAACGAGCCACACGTCCTGTCCTGGCTTCCTTCCGCCATGTCCAGCCTGCTCCCTGTTCTTGCTTCTATTCTTATACACGCTGCAGTGCTTATCGCCCCCTTGCGTCCACTCCTGTTCCTAATAGTTACTTTATCATAAGCCCCCAGAGCTCTGCGCAATCACACGCCGGCTTTCTTGTCCGACCAAAATCTACCAATCTCGTGTCGCATCGCTCCCTTCCCCGGCCTGATTGACCGTCTCCCCCGGAAATCCAACTCCAGGTGCACCGCAGCTCGGCAAGCAGTAGCTTTCCCGCCCCCTCGGCCTGCTCGCTGCACCTGGCTGGCCGGTCTGGCACTGCACTGCCTGCACCAGTGAACCAATTGTGGGCATGACGCGCACCCAGTCTCGAGCAGATCCGCAGCCGCCGCGACGCCCGAATTACTTTAAACTCGAATCCTGGTCCACATAACCATCGCACCCCTGTTCCCCCCTACCTACGCCCACCCTGTCTCTTGACAGCTTGCGTAGCCCAGGGTGGCCCTTCAAATGGCCCAGACGTCGAGCTCATCGACGTCGCAAGATTCCTCTCACTCTCCTCCTCCTCCTCACCACTACCCTACGTTCTCTTCTCTTGACGACGACGACAACTCGGGTGGGAAATCGACCCCGATTAGGACGCCCTCGAGATCCTTCAGCAGCAGCAGTACCGAAGTAGATGACGTCGGCCCTGCGCCTGTCATCGCGATCCGCAAACCACCCCAAGCGCATCGAGAAGGGGACACGAAACCCTCCGGTCCCCACGACTTTGCCGGCCGCCGAAGGGGCGATTTCAACTACGACAATACCGACGATACCGACGACGACTACGACCACGCAGAGCACGACGCCCTTGTGCTAGAAGAGGATCCTGCCGCCGGGATGTCGAGCTGGGCGGGCCAGCCCTCCATCAGGGGGAGCTCGGAGGCCATGCGAATGATTCTCTTGACCTTCAACACCCTTGGTATCACGTATGTGGGATTTTCTTGCGCAGCGCTGGGTATATAATACTGACGTTTCCTGAACGACAGCTTCACATGGGGAATTGAGATGACATGTACGTAGCCCGCTACGCCAACCGTCACCTACTCCCTCATACTGACATGCCCCGGCAACTAGACTGTACTCCCTACCTCCTCAACCTCGGCCTTACGAAGAGCAACACCTCGCTAGTGTGGATCGCCGGACCGCTGTCTGGATTGATGGTGCAGCCCATCGTCGGCGCGATCGCCGACGAGTCCAAGTCGAAATGGGGCAGGCGGCGGCCGTTCATCGTCATCGGTTCCATCATCGTCGCCTTCAGTCTGTTGACGCTGGGGTTCACCAAAGAGATTGTGGAATTCTTCATATCCGACAAGGAGACGGCCCGGGTCTTCACCATTGTCCTCGCGGTCTTGGCGATCTACGCCGTGGATTTTGCAATCAACGCTGGTGAGTTGGGGTTGTAGAACCCGTCGTAGCGTTTTTGTGGCTTACTCGATCCAGTCATGTCCTGCGCAAGGAGTTTGATCGTCGACACGCTGCCGATCGAGAAACAGCAGACCGGTGCTGCGTGGTGTAAGTGAATTCCGGACCCGTCTCCGGGTTGCATCGCTAATCCCCACAAAGCTAGCAGGATGTCCGCCATTGGACACATGCTGGGCTACGGAGCCGGCGCCATCGACCTCGTCGGTATCTTTGGCACGAGCCTGGGCGACTCGCAGTTCAAGCAGCTCACCCTGATCGCGACGTTCCTGATGGTCTTTTCGTCAGGCGTCACCTGCTGGGCCGTCAACGAGCGGGTCCTGGTGTCAACGAGGTACGACCCACGCAAGGCCACCGGGCGGTTTAAGGTGGTCCGGCAGATCTGGTCGACGCTGCTCCATCTCCCCCCTCGGATCCAGGCCATCTGCTGGGCCCAGTTCTGGTCCTGGATCGGCTGGTTCCCGTTCCTGTTCTACAGCACCACGTGGGTTGGCGAGACCTACTTCCGCTACGATGCCCCCTCGGAGGGAAAAGACTCCAAGGACGCCCTCGGAGACATTGGCCGCATCGGCAGTTTGGCGCTGGTTATATACTCAACCATCACCCTCCTCGGCGCCTGGATCCTCCCCCTGGTCGTGAAATCCCCAGACGACAACAACTTCACGGCGCGGCCGCCCCAGGCCATGGCGCCGTATCTGGACAAGTTCAACAAGAACAAACCGGACCTGATGACGGCCTGGATCTGCGGCCACCTCATGTTCGCCGCCGCCATGTTCCTGGCCCCCTTTGCCCAGAGCTTCCGCTTCGCGACCTTCCTCGTCGCCTTCTGCGGCCTGTCCTGGACCATCGCCATGTGGGCGCCGACGACCTTCCTCGGCATCGAGGTCAACAAGCTCAGCGGGGCCCGCGAAGGCGGCGCGCCGTCGTACCGCCGCCTCTCCAATGACTCCAACATTGAGCTCCCGACGCGGGGCCAGGACCAGCCGCTGCACCTCGAGCACGGGCCGGACGAGGGGGGCCAGCAGGCGACGTCGTCCACGGGCGAGCTGTCGGGCATCTACTTTGGCATCCTCAACATCTACACCACGCTGCCGCAGTTCATCGGCACATTCATCAGCACCGTCGTCTTCACCATCCTGGAGCCCGGCAAGAGCCCCGAGCTCTCGGACGCGCCGGAGCACGAGCACCACAGCACCGACGGCCCCAACGCCATCGCCGTGTGCCTCTTCATCGGCGCCGTGTGCGCCGTGGTGGCGGCGTTTGCGACGCGGAAGCTAAAGTACTTGTGACCTGGTTCGGAGGCAGGAGCTAAGCGAGGGTGACACTTGTTGTTGTACGAGTAGTGTGGGCATAAAACGGCGTTTTCGGCAGAGGACTTGGACTTTTCCTCGACATCTCATGTTAGCGACAAGGAGCCGCCGACACGGTCTATACTGCGGTTAGGAGTTGGTAAAGGAAATGCTACGAGGCTGCGTGTGTCCGCGGCCGGCTTCTGCTACATGCGGCAGCCATTTTTTGTTGTTTGTATACATCACCGTTCTCCTCAAGGAATCCGTCGTCCAGAACCAGTGCGTGTAAATCAATGTCTTTGTGTGAATGTTTGTACGTGGAGCTGCTCACACCGAAGCATGCTGCCGAGGCCTTATGTACAAGTAAGTCCGCTTTCATTGCCGCCAAGCCGTCCCTGCAGTCGCGCATGTGCCGGCGCTTGCCCAAGGGTATCTCGAATATCTCATCGCGCACATTGGCCCCCCCCCGGCCTCTGCCGACTACATTCCCCATAGCACATGGCGGGTGGTTCTGCATCGCTCGAGAGGCGGTGTTGATTATAGTTAAGCTCGTCGTGGTGTGTTATCCCCCTCCCACCCCCACATCCTCCCTTCGTCGAAACGCTCACTTGTCCTTCTCGTTCTCGTTCTCGGAGACCTTCTCCCACTCGTCCTCGGTGCTAACGCTCGACTGCGTACCCCCGTTCGTCGAGTCCTCGGCCCCGGCCTCTGCTGCTGCTGCGGCGGCGGCGGCGGCGGTGCGTCGCTTCAAGTCGGCGGCCTGCTGCTGCTCAGGCGTCTCGACCTGGCTGCTCCCCGCCGCAGCACCCTTCTTTCCAGCCCCTACGCCGCTGGCGACGGCACCCTCGACCTCGGTGTCGCTATCATCGGTCCCCTGGTTGTTGCCGGCGCCGCCGATCCCCGAGGAAGAGGCCTCGGCAAGGCGGGCTTTCTTGGCCTCCTGCTCAGCGTGGATGGCGAGCTCGTTGACGAACCAGTTGATGGCGAACCAGAGGAAACCGCTGAGGAAGGAGAGGATAACAAAGTGGATGCTCCAGGTCGTCAGGAGGAGGACGGCGAGGAGGACTTGGAGAGAGGCAAAGGTTGCGTTCGCGGCGCGGACGAGGGTCGGGGTCGGGCCTGGGACGAAGATTGACTCCCAGAGGTTGGTGATGAAGGACGCCATGGTGGTTTGTGGTGGGTGGTGGTCGGGCGAAGTATTCGGATGGGATACAGTCGCTCGGGTAGAAGATGACGCCTGTCGTTGTACGGTTCGGTCGCTCGTTTGTTCTACTCTCGGTGATGTGATGCGCGAGACCGGCGAAGCAGTGCGTGAAGCGCGCTGAATGTGGATGCGAATGGTTTGCTTTGGGTGGGTTCTGATGGCGGGGGCCAAGCTTCGGAGGGGCGAGCGAACTCCTCTTGGTCGCAGATACGTAAGATCTATGGGGCGCGATGATGCAGTGAGCAGCTGTTACCGTGAATGTTTAGCGTTCTCGCGGCGAATACAATGTTGGACTGTGTTGTTCGTTGCACGTAGTCAGACAGCAGGATACTGGCGGTAAGAGCGCATAATAAATAGCGTTATGGGTTGAGGAGCGTCAAATGGCTGGGGGGGCGGAAAATATGGCGGTGTTGGTGTTGGTATTGGTGGGCAGGAGAGGGGTCCGACTGCTTGAGGTAGGTGGTGCAGGTGAGGAAGGTAATACGGGTGGTACAGTACCGTGGGCAATGACACAACACGCCGGGTCGGGGCGGAGGGGAGGGGAAGGGTTGAGTTAAATGTACCTCTTTTTTTGCCAAACAACACAGCGAACAAGACACGTTATGAATCGGTTCCGAGAGGATGCAACGTGGTCACTCGGTTACTGAGGATAGTAGTTTTTACTTTAGTAGATCGGAACGAGTGGCATGCCGACAGTGAAAAGGTGACCGTGGCCTCGCGATGGTTGAGACCGAGTGACGTGGAAGAAAACGTAGGTCTGTCTGCCTCTTTGGGCGGGCCTGGGGCGGAGGTGCATCAAATACCAAGCGGTCTACTCAGTGTCATACGGAAGCCTGTTAGGCAGGCGGCTTCTTTTTTCTCGGTGAGGTCACGTAACCCCCCAAAGAGAACACGAGAAGGTATTAAAGCATAATAAACGGAACTCTGTGAGAGACGCTGGCGCCATGGACAGCACGCGGTCCCCTTTGGAACGATCCCATACGGGGGACGAAAAGGAGCGGTGGCAGTGGCCGGAATGACCCCTCCATGAGCTGGGGGAAACGTCACCGTCGCGGCCATTTCCGTGGGGTCGTGACCTCTCTCTTACACAATGCTTTAATGAGCCGAAGCGAGGCGACGGGCCTGCTGACCACGGATTCGGTGTCAGCCGTATTGGGGATTGGGGGCATGTTCTATTGCTGTTTCCTTTAGTTTCCCGATTTCAAAGATGCACGGTATTGATGACTGGATAGGCGTGTTCAAGACTTGCGGCCTTCCTTCAGTGAGCATCTTGCGAGCTTAGGGTGTTTAGCATGGCAGACTGCGATCGAGGCGTCGGCTTCAAACTCAGCCAGGAACAGGAAACCCAAGAATGCTTCTGGGAGTCAGTTAATGCAGCACCGGCTGCAAGATAGGAAGGCCGGTTTTGTCAAAGAACTTTGACAAAGACGACCTCCAGATGGTTGTTTGTCCTGTGTGTCAACCGAAGATCGATGGCATGCGGGTCATGCGTAGAAGCTTAAATGCTCATCGTCAGTGCTGTCGAGCCAAGCAAGAGGACTGCTTGGATGTCATGGCGTAGCTGAGGTAAAGCAATGGTGAGCGGGTTCCAGCTGAATCGAGCTCAGTTGATGAGTGGAACAAGACTGATTCAGATATCTGGAAAGCCACAGTTGTTGTGGCAAGGCTGACTGAGTCTAAGAGAGGAACTGGAACACACACCAAGCAGCTGAACCTTCAGGTCGCACTTGGTCGAGATGCCCATGTTCCCTCGACTGCCATCCGGGGGTTGGAAGCCGACGCTTTTAATCTACTTGATTCGCATGGCTGGCCTGTCTGTGTGAAGCACGCGGGCTGGTCTGGCGTCTGTCCCCAGGGTCGTTTTCAAACGGGGAAGGAGCTCATTTGTTTCCAGTCACTGGTGCCGCCGCTCGCCAGAAGCAGGAACCACATTTCCGGGGTACCGCCCCCAATTCCGTAACTCGAGGAGCGGGACTTCCAGATTTGTGGATCTCAACGGAGACACCCCTGCCGCCATGCTATGCCTTGAATTGGTGCCTCCCAGTGAATAGTGACGAAGCACTCCCCAAGACGAGGGGAAGCTTTCGATACGGAGTAGCGTACTGGCTCTTCAAGGAACATCCTGCTCTGTGCTTCGTCTCTTCTTTTTCTCCTCCCGTCCCGTTGCAAAGTCGCAAGTATCTCGCTTCGAGCCGGAGGAGTCGGAGTTTTCCAACCTTCAAGCAACATCAAAAGCTGAGGTAAGCTAGCCCAAGTAGGTACCCTTGATATCCGGGGAACGTGTGACCGGGCCATCCACCTTAGCGCGCGCGCGGAGCACTTCGAAGGCTGGAAAGCTGGTCACCACAGACCAGACACCAGACACCATCCGCACCGATCGACGACTGACGACAGACGACCAACCACAACCACTACCGTCGCTTCCTCCTCACCGAAGAGCCGCAGCGAAAATTCATGACACCCATGTTCGCCTTTCCCGACATGACATGATTGGCCTCGCTCGACCAACACCGTCACTAGCCATTTTCTGATCCCCGTTGACGAAGCGCTTCCCGCCTGCGGTCTCTTGATTGCTGTTTCTTTCAATCGCCTTTCCGACGCGCACTCCGACCCCCCCATCCGCGGATCCGACCTGACGTACGCGCCTGCTCATCTAATCTTCCCGCGATTCCTTCGACCGCCTCCTCTTGACGTCGCCTCATCCACGGTATTAACCTTACAAAAGAACCCCACTACTTCAGGAAAGAGAATCGAACCACATCACTGTCACGGTTGATTCCCTCGACTCATCGTCGCTGCCGTTGCGATCCGAAGCATGCGCCGCGGGCCCTTGTGATCATGGCCCCAGCCCTGCAAACAACAGACACCACGACCCATCACGCCGCCGAGTCGCATCCAAACGAGGTCGTGCCTCCTTATCACAATGGCGCACAAGCCCACTCCTCGTCCGCCGACAACGATGTCAACCCCGATGCCGGAGCAGACCCTTCAACCGTCATGCGCAAGCTCATGAAGGGAAAGGACAAGGAATGGGATGCTGTCGTGTCCGTTCGCTCGGCGAAGAAGAAGCTCACCCTGCTTGAGCTGCCTGTGGACATCTTGAGGCTGATTATTAAAGAGGCAAGTCGGCCGCCAACTCCCGCTTCAATACCGTATCTGGCCTTACTGACCTTTGCGCTTCTCAGATCACCCACACGAATGACCTTACCTCGCTCGCCCTGACTAACTCGAACCTCCACAACCTCGCGATTCCCCACATCTATTCCAGGTTTGACATTGTCTGGCCTGACGCCACACAAATGACGACGTCCGACTCCAAGAGCGTCGATGCCCTCACCTATGGCCTTTCCACCATCTGCCTCGGCAGCTCCTTCGCCCGCCGCACCCGCAAGATGCTCTACCCAGGCTACACACCTAGCTACGGCCCCGCCGTCCGACGACAGAAGAATGACTACGCCAAGTACACGAGAAAGTTTTCGTTGGGAAACGGCCCGCACGACTGGGTGGCGGAATACATGATATCAAAGGAGAGCGGCAAGATGCTGGGCACGCTGGTGGCGCTGGCTATTGAGAAGATGGTCAACCTCGAGACCTTTGTCTGGGATATGCCGACTGGCGTTCTGTCTGACATCTTCATGGCGTTGGCGTCCATTCCAGAGCAGTGCCCGGATGGCGAGTCGAAGCTCGAAAAGGTCTGGGTGAGATGGCACGACAACTCCGAGAGTTCGAGCTCTTCGGCATCCTCGAGCCCCCCTCCGCCAAACCCGCCCCATGCGACAGTGCCCGCCGGCAGCAACCTCACTGCGATCGGTATCCTGATTCCCTCGGACGCTGTCCATCCGACACCGCGGGCTGCGATACCGTATGCGGAAACCCGAGTCGAGTTCCCTACCTTCAGCGTCCTGCCTCCGGTCAAGAGTTTGACTGTTTTGGACATTGACGAGCTCGCTTATCTGGATGAGATGGCAATAGTCATTGAACGATCCAAAGACCGTCTGCAAGAATTGCGCGTGGGCATATCCCCGAAGGCCATTTACAAGGACTTTGTTCAGACATGGGATGGACCCGACTTGCGGCAAATTGACCGGGATGCTAGATGGCCTGGCGAAAGCACCATTGGCGAGAGAAGGCTGGGCGGAGTCTTGGGCGTTCTGGTCGGCCGAATTTATGACATCCGTCGGAAGACAACCTCGAGGTCCAAGGAAAAGGCTCCTGTGTCGTCCTCCTATGGGACACAGCAGACGGACACAGCTCCCGATTCGGACTCCGTAGAGACTTCTACCACACTAGGAGACCCCGAGAATACGGGGACAGACGACCTGCAAGCGGACGTTGCAGTCGAGTCGGGTCAGGCCGCGGACCTTTTGACAGGAACAGGATTTGCCTCGAGCACCAATGAGGATGGCAATGGCAGGCCGATGGAAGACGTGCAATTCGAGAAGGAGCCTGCGACTGGCGACATCAATGCCAGTGAGGCACCGTCCGGTTTGTCACGGAAGAGATTGGACGGCAAGCTCAAGCTACGTACGCTCGAGCTAGAGAGAGTTCCTCTGTCAATTCAGGTTTGCTGCCAGGCGATCGACTGGACAGTCTTGACGACACTGACTATACTTGAATGCGCCCAGCATGAGCATCTCTGGAAGGCTCTGCGGAGGCAATTCGCCCCCACTCCGATAACGAGACTCGGGTCTCATCATCACCAGATCGGCCCTCACAAGCAGGCCATGGAGTATCACCTCAGCCTCAAGAGCATTCACACCGACGTGACTTCGACTTCTCTCATCAGCTTCCTCAGGGACACCTTGGCACCAAACAGCCTGGAAGTCCTGTTCTTGCAGGATCGGAGACGAGCCAGTGGCCCGCCGGCCGTGACTATTGAGCAGATCTTTAAGGGAGTCATCAAGAAGCATCGGTCGAGCTTGCAAAAGGTGCTCCTCGACAGTTCGGATCGGAAGCGCAGTAACAGTAATGCACCGACGGATGCCTCCCGTTGGCGCAACTGGGTGCTGCCGACAGACATGCTGCTTTACATGACGAGCGGGCGCATGGCGAACATCAGGGAACTCGCTGTCTCCCTGTACTACAAAGATTGGGTGAGTATTTCTGACTTTCCCCTCCTATTTTGAGCCCACCTCACGAATCAGCTGTCAAGTGACGGCCGTCATATTGTTCTTTGACTACCTCTGTTGGGAGACGTGCGTCGATGATGACGTTCAGCACTGACTGGTATTACAGCACACATTCCTCCAGAGGCTGCCGAATGTTCCGCAATTACGGTCACTTAACCTGCAACACATCGCCGATCACATACTCGGCAATTTCGACTCAAGAGAGTTGGCCCTGCAGCTGGTGGACATCATAACTCTGCGCCCTGAAATCCAGCTCTGCTACGTGGGCATTTCAACTAAGTGTTTCGAAATCCTGGAGAGCAAGCCGGTGGAGGAGGGCGGTGCTTCAACCACGAGCGTCACGGCCGATCACGGCGTGATGGGACACGACTCCGGGATCGACGGGGAGGACGACGAGGACGATGAGGAGGATGGCACGGACGACGAGACGGCGAGCCAAGTGGACGAGGATACCTCCGAAGAGGAGGCAGAGGACGATGATACCCCGGCGAGTGCGGTAGACGTGGAGGACTCGCAGTCGGAGGCGTCCGTCGGGGCACAGGACTCGGACGACGACGATTCGATGCGTGACGTCGATTGCGGCCATTCGCGGCCACGTCTCCGGCTTCGCGAGATTCTGTTTTATGACGACAAGGTGGCAATCTTCAAGGCTCGGCACGGGAGACTGTAAAGCCGTAAGGGCAAGACGAGGAGAGAGTGCTTCAACGACAGGCAGGTTATTGGTTGGTTACAGGACAAAAAAAAAGAAGAAGCTTGCATAACAGAAGCGTGGCATATGCAGCCGTTACAGTGAACGAGGTTGAATACTGCGACGACGGGTTTTTTCTCCTCTGGGAGCATGTTTCTTGAGAATTTTGGAGAGTTTCTTTTTTCATTTTAGGAAACTAGCTTGTCTCTCTTTATTCTTTCTTTCCTCAATTGATATCCACCTCCTTGTTGTCAAAACCACGAGGAGTATCGTTTGTTCACCAGTCACTTTTGCTGCTCTTGTGTCCCCGCTCATGACCGTATCATCTGATGCTCGGTTCACGGAGCTCGGCCTGCCTTTCGTTTGCTTCTCTGAACGAAGGGGCAACTCGGTCTCCGATCTCGCGACTTATGGGTATACCTGCTGAAGATGTGGTGGTGGGTGGTCTCGCCGCATACCCACGCAACGCCCGCATACTGCGGCCCCCGAAGCTACCTGCAGGACGGACGTACAGGATCCAACGTCGAGAGAAGAACAAGGAGAAGCGGACTGGCTAGGCCGGAAGGGTTAGGTTCCATGATGGAGCCACTGGCACGTTACTTCCTCCCGAACCCCGTCCTCTCCCAATCTTGTTGCCTTGATTGCTCGCCCCTGCCCCGTCCATCCTTGAGGGGGGGGGGGAGGGGTTATCGATTCTCAAGGAGGGAATGGTTGTGAACATCGAAGGGTGAAGGTGGGGGTATGGGATGGGATGGGATGCGGATGCGGATGCGTAGGGCTTGCATGCTTGGCCGTTTCCTTGTCTGCGAGAAGAGCCAAGATGTGCCAGGCAACCTTTTGCTTGCGCGCGCGCGTGTGTGTGTGTGGGTATGTGTATGTGTGTCCATGGTGCTGGAGATGTACACGTACAGGACGGGTCTAGGACAGAAAGATGAAGCCTAGAGACACAGCCCTGCGGTTAAAGTGAGCTGCAAGCGCTGCTGGGGGACGACCATGGTGGCCCCCCACCCTCAACTCCCCTCGCCTCCGCCTCCCGCCATTGGCCCCCGTCTCTTGAGACCTCGAGGAGCTGTGAGGGTCTCAAAGGGGTAGGACCAGATTCAGACGTCTCTGAATGGCCTACTCAAGAAGGAGGTGGGAGGCGTGAGCAGTCCAACGGAACTTAGCCCGGCGGCCACCACACCACTCTGCTCTACCCCCCCTATCTCTTCGCCTTGTATTATACCTCCTCCTTCCACAGGGCTTGTATGGGTACAGCTTGTCGTGGAGTCCTGCAGGCTTGGTCAGCCATGGGAGACGCATCGTGGTGATAACTAGCCCCCGGCGGCTGTCCGGCGAGTCAAGGGGGCCCAGATCCCCATGAGAAGAGAGGAAAGAGGGGGTTAATCATTGCAGGATAGCTCGGCTACCCTTGGGAGATCATGGGCTCATCTCCTCCGTAGGTAAAGTATGCCTGCCTATCCCTTACCCCCCCCGCTGGCGAAATCATGTCCCGTTTCCGACACTTACAGCATATCCCCATCCACTCAGAGTCTTCTCGGCGAGGAGGATCCGATTGCAATCAAAGGCCTGCGGGGCGACATCAAGGTACAGACCAGGCCAGCAACACCCTCAACCAGCCCTATCCGGGAGAGGCGCGAGGCGCGGTTCCTTGGGGGCTCGCTCGCGCTGCGGCAAGGAAGGGGAGGGGAGGCAGCAGGGAAAGACAGGACTGAATGGAAAATTTTCTGACCAGAGACGTGGGAAAGGAATCAAGCGGGAGGATCTCAATCCTTGTCTTCGTTGAAGAGGGGGGGAGAGGGGGGACACCAAGGGCAGGTGGGATAGGACAGAACTGGACGCCGTTAGAAATCATGGTGCTGGGAGCGGCGAACTAGGGATTCCCTCACTTGCTGTCCGGCCCGTCGTCCTATTTGCGATCCCGGGTGGGAGGTCAGAAGGGAGCTGGACCTTGGCAGGTGCTGAGTGGCCAGAACTGGACATGACTACATACGGCCACCGCACGAAGGTGAGGCCATTTCGATATGACCACGGGCGGAGGCTCAAAGTCGACATGAACTCAATGATTGGTAGAGAGTGCGCTTACTTTACGCTCGGGTTGGCGATGTGCAATGCCGACTTTGATGTCAGCAAGCCAATATTGGACGGGAGGAAGACAGATACAGCAACAAGGATTACGTTGGCGCTGGCAAAGCTGCTGCTTGATAATCCCAGTGAAAGATATGGCAACTCGGCACCGAGTTCTGAACCGAGTTGCAAAGGGCATCGAAAGTAGCACCGAGAAAAGCAGTGGGCAAAGGCCTGTTGAATCTGGTTCTCGAGGATGGATAACCCGGCCTGACAATCTGACATGCACTGTCGAGGTCTCGAGAGGCGGCATTACCGTGGTCCGCTGGCATCGAAGAGTTCGTTTATCGTGGGCCCTTCGCCATGGCATGCCGTCACTTGTCAACAGAAGCGCAGATGATGGGCTCAGTCGACGGGGAGGGAGGACTAGTTTGACCTGATTACAATCACTTGCGGTCAGAGCACCGTTTGCCCCCATGTCAGGATCCCAACAGTTTCCTATTCTCTACGGCAGCAAAGCCTGCCCCTACAGGTCTGATTTAACCCCAGTCACCACTTTCCCCTCTCGTCCCCGCCGAGAGATGTAGACAGGCAGACCGTATGACCGGACTTGGGTCCGTCCAGCAAGAGCTTCCGTGGGGGACGACAACGTGGCTGTGGCCCTCCCCCATCGACTAGAAGGGCAGCGTTCTATGCAGCTTCAGTGTGTCCATCCGCATCGAGGGGCCCAGCGCCCCGTTCAAATCCTTCCCATGGCCGAACCCCCTCCTCCTTCGTGCAAAATCATAGGACTCGCTCCGTCCATCGACCGACATCTCGGCCGGCCGCCGACGGATAAACCAGATACCAGGGGCCAGGGACGTGAAACCACATTGTGCCATCGAGATCACGTCCGTCCAAAATAGAAACAAAAGAATCTTGGAGCCTAGAATCTGTCATTGCCCCTCAATGTCCGGACGGCGCGCAATGGTTGGTCTGTGAGGCCCGTAGGATCGGCCTCCCTGTGTGGCCACGCCCCGTCACCGCCGGTGCCCCAGCCACAGCTTGGAGGAGCGCCCGCATGCCGCTCAAGCCACGTACGTCCGCGAACCGCAGAGACGAACAGCATCGGCGTTGGCTAGGTCGGACTGGGCTGAGGTGAGAACGAGGTCGTGATGCCCACGAGGCTGACAGGTTTCGTAGCACCCGCCAATGACATCCCGACAAACGCGCTCGCGTTCATCGTTCATGCCTTGTCCTGTCTCGTCTGATGCTTCGACTCGACCTATCCGGCACCTGCTTACCGTCGATGACGAGTATACGCCGCAGTGCATCAGACTGCCGATACCAGAGCTTCGAGAGGTTGGATCTTCGCCGCTAGCCTCTCAGACGTCGCTCTGGAGTTGAGACATGCCAGTCATCAACCGGCGTCAGCCACATTGCAAGAGCCCATTGGCCTCACAAGCCGTGCGCCCCCTTACCAATTCCACGCACACAGGCATTTGTAAGTCATCTCCACGGTACGGAAGGCCACATGGAAGCCAACAGCCCCGAGTGGCATCGGGCGTCTGAGCCGGATCGGCCACGACTACAGGGCTGATGTCGAAAAGTCCGACCGCGAAGCCGAACACCTATGGTTTCTGGCGAGATGGTGCAGGCTGATGAAACTGGCGGTGCACACGAGCTGCATCCGGTTGTCCCGACCATCGCAACGTTGATACTGCTCCTTTTCTCCCATTTCCTGCTCAAAGACATACTTTCAAAGTAGTCGAGTCTGCGCTTTGCCTAGAAAAAGAGGGAGAATGGTCCAGAACGACAGGCCACTGGCGCCTTGTTCTGGCATTACAGACGTTAAAGTTCTTGTTTCTTCCAGATCGATTCTACGGTGGTTGGAGTGGGCGGGTAAACAGCGGGAGATGGATCGCGGAGCGGGCCAGGTGCTCCCACCAGAGGAGTTCTCCCGCGTAACTGCGGCACGGGCGTGGACGGAAAAGAACTGCTGCAAGGACGACGGATTACATGCGCCATTTCAACGGTCCTCGGCGCCCTGTTGGCCCAATTTCTCTCTCTCTCCATGCACCAAGACGGGGGGGGGGGGGCGTGGTGTCTCTGGCAGCTCGTGGCCGTGGTCGCTCAGGGCGCTTGGGGCAAGACGTTGAATCCTCCCGATGAGCCAAATCATCCATGTCCACAACGAACCTGAACTGAAGGCGGCCGCGGGATGGATCGCACCGTTGCATTCCTCGGCCATAGGCACCCGACGATGGAAGGACCGTAGTTTATTGTGATTTTGTGTGGGGTTGGCTGGAGGGCGCGATTGGCACGTTCGGTTTCTTCCACGAATTCCCCACAACGAACCGCAAACAGAACCGAACCGGCTGGTGAGAAATTCGTATGACAGTAAGCCGCGAAGTCTCCATAACCTAGAGCGGGGGGAGGGGGGGAAGAGAGGGGCCAAAGATCGCCGGTAGGTGAGTCTTTGTCTGTCCGTGGGCGGCGCAGCCGCAGTGTTCAATACCGTAGGGCAACCGGATGTAACAGTGCTTGGCCACGTCGAGCGTGCAGGTGACGACCCTAGCTCGAGACATCAATTTGGGCCGACTACTTCAGCTCACCCGTTTACAGGGGCTCTGCAAGACGAGACTGCTCCCTCTATAGGTGGACAGGCGGTCATCACACTGTTTTGGAACCTGCTGCTGCATGTCAGACTTTGGGGCATTCCAGGACGCACTCGGAGAGCGGTTGGTCCCTCGTAGGGCTGGGAGGAACATCAGGGGTGGCAGCGGAAGGATTCTAGGTGTGTTGCCTGGTCAAAGGTGGGCGAGCGAGTACGGATACAATCGGGTGGGTTCGCCTGCATAGGCGTAGGTGTAGGAAGCAGCTGGGTCGAGGGCGTACAGCCAAGCGTCAAAGGCTCGCCTGGTTCGGCCACTGCGTAGTGGAGCGTGCGAGAGAGAGACAGAGGGAGAAAAGGTACCAAGTAGGCGGCCAGCGCAGGCCGGGCATGACGTCTTGGGTGCGCGTGCTCGTGGAACGTAGCTCGAGACACTTGTGGGAATGGTGGAAATTATCCAGGATGAGACCTCTGAAAGGCGCGAGAACGAAGTCCGTTCGTGAAAAAAGGGGGCGTAGAAGCAGCGTGGAACTTTGCAACGGGTGTATGATGAAGATGACGTCGTGAAATCGAAGCCTGCGCCGTCCTCGCGCATATCTCACCCGCGAATCGGCAAGCACAGCAGGCGATATTTTGGCGTGCGTGCATGCACACGCACGGAGAGGGAAACCAGAAGAGGCAGCTCAACCCTCTCCCACATGCAGTCTGCCGTCCGGTGTGAGCCAGACGCGTCGTCCCAGGCCAGCCCTACATTGGCTCCCTCGCCCTATAGGGCCCAGATGGATGGGCATCGGGGTCCTCGGCTTGTGCAAGACGGCGTGGCGGGCCAGGTTGCGTTCAACCTAGGAACGGCTGGAATTTGCAAAACGGCGATCTCGCGTGTGGCATTTCAAATATGCTGACACCTTTGGCGACGAGCGCCCGCAAGACTGTGTAGCATGCCTGTGTGCTGCCCACAAAGTGGTCGGAGGCCGGCGGAGGGTCACGAGATGCTGCTGATGGGCGGGGCTGGGTCCGAGACGGAAATCATTGCAGCTTCCACCATGGACATTTGTGTAAGCTTGATGTTGGTTCCCAGAGGCAAGGTGTGATGATGGTGCAGAATTACCGAATCGGAGACCCAGGAGAGCTCCTCGGCGACTTTTGTCTTCAACGGGTGAGCCTAATGACAAACCGGGGCAACAGGCATGGCGTGGATCGGCACGACATGCGATCAACTTTGGATTGAAGGCTCGCTCTGGGTTGTGGCCCAATGATAGACTGCATAGGCTCTCGCGAGTGTACAGTAGAGCTATTGATGGATATGACTCGGCCATCGAGTGGTGTTTACTGGGACCGTGTTGTAGCTTTTCCTGTCAAGTGCTACGGGACAGCCATGCCAGAGAAAATAGACACCTCTGACCGACTCGCGATCAATCGGCGACGCTTACAATGGCAGCAACCATGACACCTGGGAGGGTTACATCGATGCGCACCAATCTTTGGAAATGCAAATCGCGGGGGCCAAAGCTGGACGGCGGAGTTCTGGGTTAAGGGGTGGGGTGCTGCTCGGGTTTGTTTGTCGGCTGTCAAGTGCAGCGGAACATTCTGGAGGAACCGCGAAGCAAATCACAGTCAACCGTAACCCTGGTGAGCGTCCATCTGGGAGGAAAGATAAGTCAACAGTCGAACTAAAGACCTCAACCCACGCGTGTTGCAATATCCACGGGAGGGGCCGCGACTGTCAGCGTTGGGTTACCTAGCAAAGGCCCTCGTCTTTGTTTTTCTGTTCATTTCCGAGGGAAAAGCAGTTTCGGTGCAACCTCGCCTAGCGCCGTTGTCATTGGGTCTACGACTTGGCGGTCTCGTTCTGACTTGTCCTCATTGATGCATTTACGGTTAACTCCGAGAGATACGAACGGAGCGTCTGTCAGGCTGTCCGACCATGTCGTTGGGCGAATCCCGAAGTCTCAGTGCTTACTCGCCCTCGTCCGTCCGTGGCCTGAGTCAATGCGGGCCCGACCATCTGGTCTCCATTTTGATGGGCAGTCACCAACGTGGCAGCCATTCTTGTTGGTTACCAGAAGGACGACGTGGATGCCAACCGGGGTCATGAGCACCTGTGCCGCTGTGGGATAGAGTGAACCGGTCTACCGTTACTATAGTTTTTTCCTCGTTTGCTGTGTCCTCGCATTCTCATCTAAGAAGCGGGATGATGATGATGATGATGATGCTATCTCCAGGATTGTCGTATCTGGCGACCGTGGTAACCAGAATAGGCGCCCAGAGACCACTGATGAGGCCGTGACAGGCATCAATATGATTCGTAAGTCTTGGCGAGATTATCGAAACATGAAGACAACCCATGACCAAGCGGAGCAGCCTTTCCACTATACGCAAAAGACAGCAAACTCCTTGGATTCTTACATACATTGCATAGAAGCCATTGTCGATCCGAGGCTGTGGGGATACCGGGGGTCATCCGAAGTCTCACTTCGTGGCCTTTCCCGTTCAGGTAATTCGTAAATCTAGCCAGACGATCGGTGAGCACTCATCTTCGATCTCTCCCGCTTCCTGCGTTTCCATCCTTCTATATCTCACATAATCGGGGGAACGGACAGGGGTCGGCCTGCTCGATGAGAATGTAGCCACCCGGCGCCGTTGCGCGAAATGCGAGAACTCAAAACATCGTAAATACTCCTCTCTTGGTGGCATGAAGCGAATCGCACCCTGGCGATAGTGAATAACTCTGGGTGGCGTGAGCAAAGTGATTACCCAGCTGAACCTGCAGCAGCGGTTTGTGACCCATGGGTTTCCTGGAAGGTCTCCAATGAGCCCCCGCGAGCTGCTTACATCCCGTGCGGGAGTTGTTGTTTGATGAGAAAGAGTCTCAGTCTTATTGCAGGAGCCAGTCGGGAAAAATTCAGGCGCAAGGGAGTCATCATTGTTCACGAGCAACCCTCGCTGCAGTGGCCTGGTTCCTGAGCTCTCATACAGAAAACCTCCTGTTCACATGCTGCGATGACTACTCTCGCCAAGCGCGTTGCTTCGCCTTCCGGCAAATTTACCCAAGAAAGACAGCCAGTCAATAGCATCAAATACATCAGTAGTCGTCTGTGACGACCACACTATGTATTTTGCTGGTCGCCAGGGAACTAGCAGTCGTTGTAATGTGCCCAAGGATATGCCATGTAGTTGCTTTGCGGGTTTCAGTTGCTACATTCACAACTGTATCCGATAATGGTGGCTGCAAGTATCCTCGGACTGGGTGATGAGCAAATGACTGTCTCTGGTGCTTTGTGGAGTGGTCACTGCTCGAGGCTCTTGCATGCGCGCCTAAAATGACATTGCATATGTGGATGGGCGGGCAAAGCACCATTGGCTCGATTACACGCCCGCTGCTCTCACTGTTGAGCGTCGCTGCCAGACAAAGCAAACGGATTGGTGTCTTCGTCTGCTTTATGGTCGGGGTGTGTGGCCTAGCGATGAGGTATCGTGGAGCCAGCCACATCGGATACAGAGGGTACTCCGTTTCCAGGTAGGAAATCGGACGGACTTAGTGTGGTTTGAGCCCGAGCAGCGACACGTTAGTGCGACCCAGGTCTAAGCCTTGTGGATCTTTGGTGCCGCGTTGACAGGGAATTGCCTGGCCACGTTGTGTTGTGAGCTGCACATCTTCGGTCGCCGGTGCTTGGTTCAAGGGTCCATCTAAAGTGTCAGTCGGGACATGTCCGCTCGGAGCGTGGCTCCTCTAACCGTGGTCCGATGAGGTGAGCAACTATGTGTGTTTTGGCCGAGTCCATGAGCCCGGGCCTCGCTGGGGCCTGCGCCTCGTCCGAATGTTGATTTGGCTCCTATTCTGAGCGCCCCGAGAGCGACGATCGCGCTTTGCGTCTCAGGGCAGCAGTGAAATGCACTTGAGAAGAGTTGCACTAGTTTATCCGTCTAATTTAGAACTTACAACACTTTGGGGACGCCATCCCACTGGTCAAGGTGCTGCCGGAGGTCAAATACAATTCGGCCACGACAGAAGTCACGCTGCAAAAGAGAGGCGTAGGCGTGGGTGTATGTTCGAGCATGTCACCAAAGAGACTTGAAACAGCGAGAAGCAGCGTGGGCTTCCGACGGGTGCGACGACGCCAACATCGACAGTTGAACAAGCTCACAGAGGGTGGGGTGTGGACATAAGACGCATGCGAGGGGTATTCCGACAAGGCAGCGCATGGCAGCTGTAGTGGTCGTGGTAGGACTGGGTGTTTCCAAGATTATCTGTGAATGAGAGTCGTCGAAGAGCAAGTCGCGCCCTGCGATATGTAGTTGGTGGGAGTTTTGACGTATGTACTATCATACAGGCGCGCGTTGTCTGCTGACGACTCACTTGGATGAATGACGGCAATAGAGCGAATAGTAGGGTGTCGCGCGATCGTCCGCCGGCAGCTCGTTCGACGTATCGTCGAAAAAAGATGGAAGAAGAGGAAGAATAAGCCGAGCCGGCTGCTTGCTGGCCGTCCCCGCAGGTTCACGATGATGGCATGGCGTCAACGAAGGGGGACTTTTGTTGGCTGCTGAACGGTAAAAGGACACATGCATGCAGATTGCGACGGCGCATCTTCGAACGCCCGCAACGACGACAGTTGGAAATTAGAAGGACGAGACAGGCCCGCGTCACCGGGGTGAGCCCTATCCGTTGTTTAGTGAGCTCTCGGGTCGAGGGGGTTTTGAAGCCAGTCTCCGTAGCGCGGCAAAGATGCGGCGCGCCTTGGGCTTGATGTCCGACGCCCCCAGCCCTAAAAGGCGTCTAGGTGCGGGCGACGGCGTCATGTGCAATCACTAGTGGATCGGGAAGTGACCGAAACGATTTGAGGGGAAGATGAGAAATTCTAGCCGCCAACCGTCGAGGGCCAGGTCGAAGCAGACAAAGATGAACGGCAGCGGCAGCGGCAGAAGGACGAGCTGGAGCGAAGCGGCAGGCTTGACGAGGTGCAGGAGGATGAAGCGCGGCCAACGCAGGAAAGAAGGAGGCTGCCTAGAGGCGATGCGGTGAAGACAAACTGATTAGCGAGTTGTGTGCAAGGAAGCTGGAGATTCGGGATGTGCGTGGAGAGGTTACGGCGACGGAAACATTTACTGGGGAGAGTTTGGCAGGAACCCTGCGCTTTGCTTCGGATTTGACGACTGCCTAGGATGCCATGGATTCAATGTGCCTTCCCTGCCCTCGGTATTGCCCAGCCCAGCAAGGACAGCCAGAAAGAACGCCGAGTGCTCGGGACCGAAGCGGCTCGATGCAAGCGGCAAGCCCCCAAGGCGCAATTTGCAGAAGATTGCAAGGGAGACGAGATGGACGAAGTGAAGTGAGCCTTGCAAGACTAATAAAGCACGCACCTTCGTGGAGGAAGTCGTAGGCCATGCTTTTCCCTCTTGGTCTCGAGAGCAACGGGTGCGGCGACAGGCGGCAGGCAGCGTAACACAGCGTGGATAGAAAGGTACGTACCTGATGGTATGTACGATGGCACGGGTCTCCACGTGCAGATCAAATGATGATGTTGATGATGATGATGACTAAAAAGACCGGTCGAGCACGGTCCAGGTCTTGGCACTCACATGGCAGGTCCCACGGAGGTAGCAGAGGGCTCAAGGTAGCATTCGAGACGTCGACCTTGGAGCAACTGAAAGGGCTACCAGTGTCAGTGGGGCTGGTTTATGATATCAAATGCGAGGGCGACGGACGGCGTGGTTTGGGCCTACTTCTCCAGTCCGAGAGAAACGAAAAGGACGGCCGTCCGATCAAGACACTTTCGTTGTACGCTCCTGTCCGACAGTCAGCCCAGCCACAGGAGCGGAATGTGCCTCCGTAAGACCTAAGAAAGCAACGCCGAGTTGCCTCTGATCGCCCGACCTGGTGTCGCTGAAAACAAGGTGAGGCACACACGCACGGAGGGCAGGGAGGGTGAAGCAGCGCAGAGCTCAGCTGAGTGCGGGTGAGACTCGAGATTAGTAGGATAAGCCGAGGCGCATACGTTGTTTTCACCACTCACAAAATTAGAGTCATGTTCAGCCAGTTGGTATTTACAGTGTGGCGTCCAAGGAAAGAAACGAATTATTGCGATTTGCTGCTGACGGGCGCGCTACTTGCTCGTTCCGCGTGGAAGAGTTACCCAGATCCCTGCCGACATCAGCAAGGGCATTTGTTGCCGCCCGAGGTAACGCGAAATGATTCCGAAATAACCAAGGCGGGCCAGTTGCAGCTAAACTGGACGAAAAGAAAGGTAGGCGTCACCAAGGAGGAACGAACAGGTGATGGACGTAAACCAGACACACAGCTGGATGGGGGGACAGACCAAAAGAGAGAGAGACACACACAGACACACCACACAGCCCAGAAGACAGAGACACACACAGACACACATGCACACAACAACGCCCGCCACCAGTCGTCGAGACATTCGATACACCAGCACACCACTCACTTGGGCTTGGGACTTGGGCATTGGACAGCAAAACGCCTAGCGCACGTAGCGCACCCACTGCGGCTACCCTGGCGCAGACTTCCCACACGCTCGTCTAACCTTCTAAATCGAGCCAAAGTAGGTCCCGTTTGCCGCTGCGGTACCCTTCGGATCAAAAGATGGAGGTAAGTACGGGGACATGGTAATGTCTTGGTAATCCATGCGTGTCATGTGTGCGACTTACGTACGGGGCTTTAGTGTTCGCCTGTATCCGTGTTCTGACTTCCGTGTCTTTTGACGGGTACGGACTCGGAGCTGACAAAGACCAAAAAGCCGATCTCTGGCAGGGTTCACGGGGTCTGTCAGTGAGCAAAAGGGACCATGTTCGTGTTCTCCCCGCTGGGATCACCTATCTTGATGATGATGCTAAGACTGTGGATACGGACTGCGATTGACTCTCTACGATATCTTACAGGGTGTCCTCGAAGCGGTCAGTCCAATGTAAGAAAGCAGTCCGTATCCGTACGTGCAGAATATTCGTAAGGCCAAGGAAAGCAAGGTACCCTCATCTTCGTGCTTTGCTTTGCTTTGCTTTGGCGTCCCATCCCCGTTCTCGAGATGGTAGGTAGCTGTACGAACACCTTGCTCTGCCCTACTGTGCCGTAGCGTCCGTGCCTTACTCTTCCTGGCTTTTGGGGATGCGCATCTGACTAGTTCATTTTAGACTAGCGTCCCAGAGCTTCATGGGTACGTACTCTTCTCCCACAGACCGCGTACCGTCCGTCCCCACTCCGATTTTGACGACGAACGACGGCTCCATTTCCCTGGCCCTTTTTATTTTTCCTTTCCCCAATTCTGGTCTCAGCCATTCTGCTCACGTTCACTCCACCACCATGCCCGAGAGGGGGGACCGCAAACAGGACAAGCAACGACAAGGATTTCGATCCTTTCTTTCAAGTCTTTGGAGGTGTCCATGTACCTTTTTCTCACCATTCCCGCACCTTTTGTTTCTCTGTCAATCCAGCCTCTATCTGCTGTATCCGTGCATCCCTTTCCGTCTCTCCGCTTTCGTGGGTGTGCTCTTCGTGGTCAATCTCTCTACTGAACGTCGACTGCATTTCGATGGAGACGGCTACCACCTAGGGTGTTCGATCCCGTCTTCCCATATCCTCCATTCCTGCCTTCTCCACCTTACCTATACAGGCATCTTGTTATGCTGCGATGCTGCGGTATTGACTGGCTTGTGCATCCTTCGTCCCTGATTCGAGAGAACCCGCCGGTCTTGGATGCTGTCCGAGCTGCCGTTTCCAGAAGCTGGCATTTGAGTGGCTCATTAAACGGTTTTCTTCTCCCGACGGACAGCCCTTTCTTCTATCTTCAGTCGGGGGCTCGCCGCCGGTGCTCCCCAGCTCCTGGCGCTGCCGTCGCCGCTGCCAAGGAGGCAAACGAGCGGAAGAAGAAACGACATTCAATTGTGTTGTTGTTGGAGAGCACTGTCACAGCCCGTCGGGCCAACCAACCTGCCACCTGCATCATGTTTTTGCCCTGGCCAGTACCGGGCTAGGCTTGCTACGCAAAGCCGCCGTCCCGACGTACTGGCTCCCGGCCCAACGCTGCCATGTCCTGGGGTCCAATGTCCAATGTCTAGTCGACTGCTGCACCTTGGACATCATCCTGAAGGGGGCATACGCACGGAATAGTACTCAAGACAAACCACTCGCTCCTTTCTCCAGCCCACACTACCCAGGTCCAGCATCCCAACGTCGCGGTACCTTGCCTCCCGTCAGTTGTCTCCCCTACGCGCCTGCAACAATGCCTCCCACTGACTCTTCGCTGCTTGCAAATCGCCGGCTGCCCTACACTACAAGCGCGAGCGAAGGGCGCTCTCATGCTGGCACGGCCCTGATTCCAGGACGATGTCGAAACCGCTGCCTCAACCGGGAATACGGTGTAAAATCAAGTAAAGCTATCCACTCTCCTCTGGTCACAGACCGGCTGGTACGGGCTCCAGTAGCTCCAGGTCGCCAACATCCGTCCCTGTACGTAGCAGACAGACCCAGAACCAGGTGGTCTGTCTCAAGCGAGGGGCCAGCCAGGGGTCTAGCGATGCCATCCGTCCTTTCTGATCCCACACCTTTTTTACCTTGCCTTGCCTTATGATGCCTTAGTGCGGGTTAGCCATCGCCCTGCAGCCATCCCAAGCAGGGACGTTGAGGGTACCGACCGGGGCGACCTCGCGGCGGACTGCCAATGCTATTGCAGAAAATGCTGGAGCCTATCGATCCCTTCCCCGTCCCCGCCACAGCACCATGTCTTTCTTCACTTGTCCACTGTGTCCATCTGCCCATCATCCCCTCCCCTCTAGCAGCCGGAAGCCTCACTCCCCCAGGTCCTAATTGTTGCATGTCACTCTTACACTCGTACACTGCGCTCATTCCCTCACGCACACCTCTTTTGCGCTCTTTCGCTCTTCCACACCGCACTAGGCTCTCACCTGCGTTTACACGCCCCCCAGCTCCAAGCGGTTCTCATCCACGCCTCTCCCTCTCACCCACACCACCCCTTTTCACACCCCCGGTCGCCGTTAGGCCACACGCCTCCTCACACAATGGGCGCTGGTACCTTACTCTCTTCCCCATCCTGGTCACTCAATCCCATCTTCTCTTCTTCCCTGAACCCCTGCCCACTGTCTGGACTTACCTACATGTGGTGTAGCTTGTCTCCTCGAGCATGCTCGTCTCTCGCCTTTTCCCTCTCCTCATGCACCGAGAGAGTACGTCAAGAGGTCGGGATCTGGGCTGTTAACTCCACCATACCATCTTTTTCACTGCCCACTTGCCATTTATAAGACAGTGCCCGCCTGGACCTGTGAGGCTGAGATCTTTAACCTTCTGATGATATCCAAGTTTAGCATCCGTGATCTCGTTGAACCGAAAGCCTCCACCCGGCAAGCAAGCAATCCTTCCTTCTCCAGATCTCAACATCGTTGCCTGATCGCATTGGTCCCGTTATAAGTCCATCTCGGTCTCCGGCTGTCAAACATCGTCACTGGCTTGATACCTTACATCAACTTGCGGACGACGCTTGGACATACATACAAACTCCAACAACACATCTCGACATCGACCTCTTTCCAGCAAACTCGCCCGTATGTGCCATCCAGAGTTTCTTTCTAGTCGTCCTTCTTCTTTATCAATGGCTTCCAGTTTTTCTGAGCAGGGTTGCGAGGACTCTTACTCACTTCCGCCCAGATCTCGAGCAGGGAGCCGCGTATCAGCTACTGCTGCTCAGTTTGCCAACATCCAACTAGTCGACTCCCCCAGAACGCTACCGTTAGAGTCCAGCCCCTCGGTCAGGTCTGAGGCTCTCCACTCCTCCGGCTATATCAGTCCCAACCCGCCCAACTCGGCCACCTTCCTGTCCTCCTCCAACCCACAAGGATACTCGCCCTTCCCCCTTCTACCACCCGAGATCTTGAATGCAGAGTGGAACGAACACGAGGTGCATCAGACTTCGGATTCAACCCCTCTTGTCAGAGTAGACCCTGTCCAGGACTACTCCCTCAACCAGTCCTCTCCATCACTTCGAACCGGAGCAAGCATGAGGTGCGCCCCCAGTGCTGATCCACTCCGAGCTATAAATCCAGTCTAACATCTCTCCCCCTTCAGCGCTATTGCTATGCAGTTTGACCCCTCGTTCACTATGGGAAGCCGATCATCTTTCACCTGGCCTGGTAAATAACTTCTTTTCCCCCCCTTCTCCATATCCCCTCGGGTCTTCTAACACGACCGCCCTGAAGGCCTCGACAACAGCGAATCAAGCGGAGCACTACTCGGCCACAACCTCTCATCCCTCGGGCACGTACCAGACGCTAGCCTCACACCTCCCAGTGGATCCAGATCAGTAACAGCGAGCCCGCCGCGAGGGACTCTGACGCCGGAGCAACGAGAGCTGAAGAAGCAGAGGGACATGGCACGCCGGGACTCGAAAGCATCGCAGCGCGTCCGGAGGGCAGGAAGCAACCCATACGTCCACTCGCCACCACTCAGCCTTCCAGACGTATCGTCCACGATGGGCGTCCCCATCTACACGACAGCACCAGCCCCGATCTCCCTGCTCGCAGAACCAACAACAACAATGGGATCATCATCATACCTGCCGTCCTACAGTCCGCCTTTGTCAGACCACGGCTACCAGAGCGGGTACCCGCCAATGGCCCCGGCCTACAGCATGGGTGGCATGGATTACTCGCACCAGTTCCAACAACCAACACAATACGGGTACGTCAGCCACCGGATGGGGAAAGGGTGCAAGACCTGAAACTGACAAAGAACCAACGCAGAAGCCGACCGCAGATGCCCGTTGGACAGGACCCGAGCATGATGTACGGCGTACCGCCCTCGATGGGCGGCGGGCCCGGAGCCCCGGACCAAGGGGGACACGTCAGGGTGGTGCAGAGCCGTCCCAAGCCCCAGTGCTGGGAGCACGGCTGCAACGGGCGCCAGTTCTCGACCTTCAGCAACCTCCTGAGGCACCAGAGGGAAAAGTCCGGCCAGGCCGCCAAGGCGACGTGCCCCAACTGCGGGGCCGAGTTCACGAGGACGACGGCGAGGAACGGCCACCTCCTCCACGACAAATGCAAGCAGCAGCAGCGCCGGAACACGTAGATGTTGGTTGGACAGTATGACATCTGACCTGGAACCAATCGACAAACCAACGGGACCAGCCACACAGACAACCGGCGGGCAGCGTCACCAAAGTCCCCTTTAACGGCCTGCTTCTTACCGGGGGTCACCCTTGCCCCCTCGTCTTACCATTCGATGTGTACATGTTTAGGGAGGATGGCGTTATTTTATTTTATTTTTATTCTATTTTGGCTTGTTTCGTTTTGGGGTTTTTTTTTTCCATTGGGAGGAACGGAAGAAGAGGGAGAGGCCACAAAAACGCCGATGCGGCGGCGGAGTCACATCAGCCAGGGTTGCCCGAAATGTTCCCGACATTCGGCACAACCTGCAGCAGGAGTTTGTTTCGCGGGGTTTTCGTGTTTAGTCGTCCACTTTTTCTTTTATTTGTTTTCTTCCATCTCTCTTGCTTGGGATTCAGGGTGGTTTTCTGTTTCAGCATTGGACGGGCACATTATTCTGCGCTTTCTCCAAGAAAGCACCACGACAACAGCAACGACAACGGCTAAAGGGGGAGAAGGGGGGGGCGGAAGAGGTCAATCTCCCTAACCCCCCGCCCCTTCATCTTCTTCGATTTCACCATTCTGGAAATATACCCTTTCACTAGCGTCACAAAGAAACGCATCTTTTGCCTATACATGGTGCTCATTACACCCACTGGAACATAGTGCTACTATCAATGGACATATTCCTGCTGCCTTGGAGCATTTAAGATTGCAGTGTACGTCATGGGCAAATGTGACCTACCTCTTCCTGATCAACGGGTGCCGACTACACGTGAAAGCAGCAATGCAACCTAGGAAAATTGACGCGGGATAAAAAAAAGCAACATGAAAAAGCTCGAACCCCCCCCCCCCCCCCCCTGGCAATCTTGAAATTGTATTGCCCGCACCCGGCAGCCCGCAACGTCTACCCTAACAAAAACCCGAAATCCAAGCTAAGGCCGTGGACGGCATGGTTGCCATCCCAAACAATGGGAATTTTAGAGAGGAGGGGATCTGTCTGTTTGGCGGCCGCCACAACGCCGGGTCCCATATCGAAGCGGTCGCGGGAAAGCAGGGCCCCCTTTTGGTCCAAAGGAGGGAACAATAAGCATTGCTGGGAAGGATTACGAGATTTGGCATGGAGGTCCGATTACACGGCATGGTGGTAGCCTCGACGATGCGGTACTCCGTGATAGGCGTCGGGTGGGGGGGGAACAAGACAAGAAATGGGACTCCTACTCACACCACTGTCGCTCTGCATCCGATATCGTTGGATCTTTTGTCGAGCCGTCAGATGGAGATACGACGGGTTATGGAGGGCTGGATGTCGGACGGCCAAGGTTTGGATGAAAGGGGAGGAGGGTGGCGACGTTTCTAGCGACCATACAAAGGAGGTCCTAGCTCTCGGGGTCGCTCTCCGTTCATGGGGAGGGGACGCTGTTGCATAAGCGCCAGCGCCAAGTAAGCTATGAGCCAGGGGGCTTCCCAGTGATGTCAACATCAGTCCAGCGGAGTTTTTGGCGTAGAACCAGACGTGCTTTATCCGGCCTTTGCAGGGGCATCTAGCAGAGACCCAAGGAGGCCCCCAGTTCCCAGCGATGGAGTCCCACGGATCGTGGGGCCATCATGCTAGGAGACCGGCGGGAGCAATTAATCATCCACGTGTAAGTAAAGGCGTCCGCTGGTACCCGGCAGCGGGCGCGCAGCAGGCCATACCGCTTACCATAACCCAACGCAATCGATAATACCACGGGACATTTGGGGGGTTTCTTGGTACTGGTGGAAAGGGGCCCCTCCTGGCGCTGGTGCCGGGACCCAGACGGCGCGGAACCAGCACAGAGCTTTGATCTTTGCGGATCTCATGAGTGAGGCCTTTCATGACTTGGAAAAGGCGGGATAAAGCTCCATATACGAGTCGCGCGAGTGGAAACCGGCAGGCAAAGTGGCAGAAACGATGCCGTTGGAAAGCTCGGTGCAAGTAGCTGCCGTGGAACGTTGAGGACCCGTGGAGTCGAAAAATGGTTTACCAAAAGGACGGGTCTATTGGCGTAGGATCGGCGCCCAGATAGAGATGGAACGAGAAGCGGACACGCAGATTAGACCCCTAACGAGGCGACTTGGATTTCTTCTCAGCGTCCCATCTGGTTTCATCGCAACTCTTGCCCTATTGACGGCAGTAGAGGCACCGAACGTTGCATCAACAAGGTAAACGAGACAGGCGTGACAGCCATGAAGCCCCGAGAATCCCAACTGTGCAGCCCGCTTTGGGCTTAGTGATGCACTCGGTGAAGAATTCGCAGACGAAGCGAATGGTAGGGAGATGGAGGACGTGGCGGCCGAAACGGGGATGGCGACTTGCATTGTGCCATCTCGAATGAAAAGCAAGAGGGGCCAACCGACTCAACCAAAGCGTCTTCAGTTTAGTCCCGGCGGGCAATTGAAGACCCGCTTCCCGTTGCAACAGACCTGGGCCTGGCTCTGGCTCTGAACCTGGGACTTGGTACCTGGGACCCGGGCTCGGGGCTCTGTGGGAGCAACGGGTAGCGATCGTCGCCGCAGATAACCCAAGCTTGGTCAAGGCAACGACGGTCTCCTGCAAATGGGTTGCGGGGAGGAAGGGGGTTCGCTATGGATGACCAGCATGCCCGAAGCCCATCACTGTAGGTAGACAGAGGGCACAAGCACAACGTAGGCAAAAGCAAGGAGTCCGTACCCAAGGCTCATAATGGAACTTGCTTGGTACTGGTCCACCGTACGATGGACGAAGAAAACAACGAACAACGCGAGGGGACGGGAAAGTAAGATGAGCGAGGAAAGGTACGTACTATAGCTCAAGGTGGAAAGTGAACGCATGTACGGATAGCTCCCCCGCCTTCCCACGCCCCCTCCCCGGTTGGACACAGCCGCGATGGAAATAGGACGGGTCCTAAGTCGTAGGGGTTCTGAAGGTTACAGTGCCCCAAATGAGCGCCCATCACCGGTTCAACGTCCATCGAGGGCTTCCGACGATGATTGGTCTTGGGGTTGCGGGGAGGGGCGTTGCGATGCGACCAGCCTCTATTTAGGCATCGAAATAAGGTCGAATCAACAATTCTTTCGGGTTTCCTTGAGTTGAGAGGATAGCTGTTTTCCTTGCCGTATGAGACTTGGAACGGGTCGTCTGGGCAAAAAGGAATAGCAAGCGGGCGGGCGGTCGATGGCGGCGGCGGCACATGGCGGCTGTCATTGCTGGTGCTGATCATATTTCGTCCTTGGGATGACGAGGATGACAACCTCGTCGCTTATCCTCTGCCATTGTCCTGCGTCTCTCGTTGGTTCGACGGCGGCCACGCGCCTCTTTGTGGGCACCCGCGCGGGAGACTTGTGCATTGGGCAAAGTGGTGCTGCGTCAAGGGCGTGTCATCCTCCGTATGCAAGAAAAGACACACGCATACACGTAGCGCAGGCCGAGATTAACGTGGGATTGAGGAGCCATTTGCAACGTGGTGCAGCTGAAGACGTCGTGGGTGCCACCCAGTTGGTGTGCAGGGCCGGTGGCGGAAAAGTTGACTGGCGAGTGCGAGGAGAGCGAGCAAAGTAGTGTAATCGGATATGACTGGGCAGCCCGGACTGACAGCGGGCCCCGCCGCTGCCAGCCAGCCCTCATCCGATGGACATGGGGGAGAGACAGGGGGGAAGCTGCGGATAAGAGTGAAGAAGAGACTTGCCTGGGAGTGAGGTATAGGGCAATTCCACGGCGGTGGATACGAGGTCCTGGTCCGCCAAGTATGTATGTTGCTCACCAAACCTGCGAGTCCCTCCCGGCTTCCGTGGTGCTAAGGGTAGGTTGTGACTTGTCAGCCGAGCAGCATCAGAAGAAGAAGCAGTAGTCTTGCGTCCAAACAGAAAGTAGTCTCTTTTCTTCATGGCCACTTCTCACGGGAGACGTGCATATCCCATCAACTCAAAACCCCATGTTCGACCTACATTGTACTCACTCAGGGGCCATTGAGGCTTTCGGTCCCGAGCTTTCGTCCGAATCTCTGCTGGGCTCCATCGATGAACCCGGTAACCCCTTGGCCTGTTTGTCGGAGACTCTCCGCCCCCAAAATCGGAGGGGTGGAGCGACGGTTCAAGTCGCTACCCGAAACTCTCGCAAGGGCCAAATGTTGGTACCTATTGCAACCTCAGTTTTTGCCAAGCACGTAGGTACTCTCAACGGCTTTCGTAAAGTTGCAGCAACATGACTTCTCATACACACCCATCCGCTACTCTTCTCCGACGCTTCTTGAGAAAGTCCGAGTTCCGAGCTCTGCCCTATGAGGCACATGGCTTGCGGAGAAACGCCCTGGGAGGGAGCTGGGAGCGTGGAGATAAGCGGCTTTTACGGGAAGGGGTGTGAGAACCATTGGCTATCCGCAACCCATTTGCGTAGGTGAGAGAAATGAGGGGGGAAGCAGCTGCTTGAATCTGAGGTCATCTCTCGCAACTCGCCTGCATCGAAAATCAAGCATATACATGCCGCAGAATGCCGAGCCATTGGAGTGAGGGACGAAGTCAAGTACCGTAAGCCGCGCGCACGAATATTGTTGCCGATTTTGTTCTGCGGAACAATCAGTCGAGTTCAGCTGTCCATCATGTCAGACTTTGACCAGTCAGCTGGAAGCAACACGCATCGACTCTTCTGGCTTGCTTCGCTCTTTTTCCGGGCGAGGCAAGAGCGACTTCCCATGTATCCCCCGCCGCCTCTTCATGGATTCTCCGAAGTTGCATCCGCCGTGTCGGGAATTGTGCTTCGTTCCTTTGTAGACCCAGCCAGCCTCCCCTGACCCCCGCCTAGGGCTCGCTAGCTACAGATCCTGTTCAACGGGGCAGCAGGAGCTTGGCAATCAGGTCGACGACCATAACAGAGGGACTCACACCCGTGCAAAGACTCGACACGGGGGTGGGGGAAGAAGCGGGGGTCGGTATCGATGGAGGTCCCTATGATACCCGAAATGGTCCCCGATGATAAACTGGTCGCCGATGAGACGCTGGTCCCCGATGAGAAGCTACCTTGAACTCAAAAAGCGTGAAGACAAGGGTGCCAGGTGCCTTTGATCTGAAGCGCACAGAAATGGACCATCCTCCCTTATTTTCTGGACCCAATCTCCCAGGTTATTGGAGTGGCGGTATTCTGCCTCGATTGTCGGCGAGCCTGTTCGGGTTCAAACAGCGAAAGCATGGATGCTCAGGTTCGAATAATTGTCTGGGTTTTACGGATTCAATCGACGTACTCCACCCCCCTGGGCTGTGATCTGGTGCTAGAGGATGCTAGCCTCGGCGGACGGCTCTATCAATCACTCGAGCTTCTTCATAGGGGAGATTGCAGTCATTAGAGTGGTCTCATGCTCCACATGAACATGCCGATGGACCCAGTTGGATTGCAAAGAACCCCAAGCTCGTGGCAAGTCGACCCTAGTCCCGGGCGGTCGTGCGTGGTCGGCCCCGTTACGCCTGTCGGGGAATGTCTGCGAACGGGGGACTGGGCCATGGAAATGTCGGGCATGTCGGTATTCTCCTCCGGCCTTCGTCTTGCGCGGCCTTGTCCTTTGCCCGCATCCGCATCCGCAAGCAGTGGCCCAAACCCCTGGCACAGCTAGGACTTCTAGGACGATTTGCATTGCAAATGAATATGAGGGACAGAAACCGAGAGGGGCAGGACTCGGCACAAACAATAAAAATCTTGCGACAGGCCAAGGATCCGTCGGCTATAGGGGAAAATGACAAGACTGCTGCTAGCAGGCCTGCACGAGACCAGGAAGCGTGTTTCTTTTTCTCCCATGGTGGCACGCAGCTATGTGACCTGGCGTTGTGCCCCTGAGTTACACGGTCTCATTGACACTGGTTGCGAAGCTCATACTGGCTCGGGTTTCAGAACCACACACTGATTGAAGCCGCAGCTGACGTCCTCAGTGATGTCGACCGACGGATTGGCGTTTAGACTGCTCATAACCCAGCACATGAGGCTCCCCCAACCGTTCGTGGCAGATTGGGGGCCGAGATTCGACCTCTAAAACTTTACGTAAGCTGTCACCAGCTTCTCATTTGTACAGAGTACGTAGCTACGACTCCAGAGACCCGGTAAGGTAGGGGATCCGTACCTTACCACCGTGGGGAATCCTCTCGAGTTGAGGTTGCATCGGGACGACCCACTCTGTGGGCTCGACAACTGGCCACAACGGCTCCTGTGTGCTGTGCTCTCTTGCATCTCCGTACATCATTGGCTGGAATACTCGACGATGCTCAGTACGTAGTGTACTTTGGCTCTTATTGGCTGTCATGCGAGCTGCAACTTGATTCCTTCGAGACTCAACGTGCACCTGCGATTCGACGGTCGAGATAGCGAAGTAGGCGCAGCAGTTCGGGTGAGATGCTGGAAGACAGCTTGACCTAAAGCTACATTCTGCACTTCTGGGGTCTGTGATGGTGACGAGAATTTTCTCGAACCTCCCAAGCTGGCGTCATACGGCGATGTCGTCTTTTGCAGACTAGACCGTGGTCTGAAGGATTCAGCCGTCCTTGATCGTGCCTGAGGCGGGCCGCAAGATGATCAGCCACCTAGCCGTCGAGCCCCTTCGATATTCTAGAGTTGCAGTAACCGCTGATAGACACTAGCAACCGCTAGACGAGTAGGTACCAGCCACTTACTGGCCTGGTGCACAGATTCGCCTTGGCCGATGTGTGTCTGAGAATCTGCCATCCTTCATTTGCCGGGTTCGAACTTCGACTGAGTGAACTCCAGGTACTGAGCTTATCTCGCTAATAGGACCGAATAATAGTGCACAGTGCCAAACGTTTACAAGGGAAGGGAGTAGCCGCTCATCGGTTTGTGATGCGCATTCGCTAGCTCTGATGAGGTCGTCGACATGGATGGATCGAGGCGAGCTCCAGGCAGCAGAATTCCCTTGGATCCCAGTTGAGTGGTAGAAAACGGACAAGGTTTATGGCTTGGTTCACTGCCGTGCCGGCCGGGAACATACCATCCGTTATCCACACCGGTCTGGTTTCTTCTTCTTTCCAGGCTGGCGGCTCAGAAACCAGCCCTGCGAATCCCAAAGAGGCCAAGTCCACAGCGGGTAACCTGTGTGATGTCGCTATATGTCGTTATTAGGAGCACGGATGCACTGCTAATGCTAGTTGGAAGGATCATGAAGCAACGGTCCCTGTCGACAGCTAGCGATGCTTGGGGAACAGGGACTGGTTCATAAGGCACCAGTAGACGCTCACATGGAAGCCATGGAAAATACTGCGCCTCTTTAACATGCATGTCTCGTCTACCGGATGCTGTCATTTTCGAGCGGGCGTTGAGGCAAACCATAGAGCTGAGACCCCTAATGTGCGGGCGTTATGATCAGGTGGACTGCGAACACGCAATTTGTCAGTACCTGGGCTCATAGTCAATGGAGTCAAAAGAGGCGGCTGGCCGTCCATACAGGTTTGCACATGTTTGGGCAGAAGAAGCCATTGCTTCGTCTCTTCGTCTGCATCCAGCTCGATAAACGCCATCCAGTATAGTGGCGGTGAGGCCGTCTTCGCTACGAGATGTTGATGGGCGGATGTTCTCTCGGACCAGGCGCTCTGCACTTGTCCGAACCGCGGACACACAGAGTCGCAATCCCCCGCTTTGAAGGAATAAACCTGACGTCCTGTGAAGCTATGATCGGTCATGTTAGGAGCCCATTTGGGGTAAGGTCGCGGCGAGTCGGTGTTTGAACCACTTTTTAATCGACCCGTCCAGGCCTCGATTCGCTCGTTAGTCTCCGGCGAAATCTCCCTGGACGGCGGGCAGGCGAGCCGACAACGCGCGATGTCGAAATACAGAGATACACGGATGATGCGACAGTTGCTAGGGTTTGATTGCGTATCACCGTAGGCATAGATACTCGTATCACCGGTTGCTTGGGCTGACCTTGCTTGTCCATGCTGATCGAAGGACTGGACCCGTTGATAGTCGGGTCTGGATGCGATTCCTTGGATGGGTTTGAGATTCTTAGTGATGTTGCGCACCGACCAGAATCACTTCGCGCCTAGATACGAAACGGAGTTAGTCGCTAGCAGTCTGTAGGACAAGTGGGGTCCATGCTTGTGGCGGCAAGCAGCTGGAAAAGCATCCAGATGATTCGTTGTGATGAGAGGACAGGAATGAGACATCGAACCTGGACTTCGGACAATCAGCCTCCCTCCAGCACATGTCAACTCAGGGCTCCGATGCCGTTTCAACTTTCTCGCTGCAACAGCCTCCCTTCTCTCGCTTGGTGCTAACACCTTACCTCGTGTCTTCTCCTGTCTCTATTGCATAAGTCCCTGCAAGTGAAGACAGATTCGAGGCTGCTTGTCTTGATCCTTTGCCTCGTTACCCCACACTGGTCGTATGTATAATGCCAGCTGAAGACATGCTCCCACCCTGGCTTGACAGGACAGGGAACATTGGGTGCGGGCGCCTTGGGCGAACAATGCTGGATTCATCGCAACGATGCTGAGGCGATATTCGTTGCCGTGTTGAAGGCAGGTCCGCAGATGCAGACAGACGGTCTGGGGTACTTGCAAGTGTTGGATAACTCGCAGGCGACCCGATTTGAGGACAGAAGGTGACACCTGAAGCCTCGATAGGTTAGATAGGAGCAGGGGATACCGCGGAAGTGTGCCGCAAACAAGCGAGCGGGAAAGAGAGAAGAGTCGAGGAAAAGAAGGGGGGTGGTTGTAGCAGAGGAAATAAATTTGGAGGGCGTCGGTTTAGATGAGGTGGGGACCAGAAGTACACGGTGTTGGTGACTGTGCGGTTGGACTTCTTGACACATGGCTTTCGTCTTCCGCACGCACCAACAGAATCTGCGCCTGTCTCGCTTCACCTCTTTCGCTCCAGGCGTCCCTTCCAGTTCAGTTGCAGTCCCTCATCTGGACCAGCAAGCCGCGCTAGCGCCAGTCGCCAGCTGCAGGAGAAATAAGCGCGAAGCTGCGATAGGCTCAAGCCTTCCCTCCCAAATTTGAAGCTTTCAACACGCACCTTAAGCGCAGCGCTTAATCGGCCCATCGCCACCATCACGACCAGACAAAGTAAACACGACCACCCCGAATGAACAAACAACCACTACGCGGGACCACTTGACGACAGACAACGCAAACGCGAGTAACCTCTGCTCCTCCCTAACTGAGTCGTCACATCATTGTCGCCGCCGAGACTCCGCGATGCGGCAGGCCTTGAATCCTTCCGCTTGAGCACATCCAAATGTGGACATCACGCAGCCATGGTCACCACTGTGAACGCGCCCTCCAGGTGGAGCGGCAAACGACAGAATGTCTTCAAGTCCGTTTTTGACACGGACATCTCGCAGCCCACCCCATACTCGACACCATCTCAAAGGTTCACCTCACAGGGAGAGCCATTCGGCGCTCTGCCGCCACCGTCACCATCACCATCACACCAGCAATCGCCGTCGCGCGCCCGCTTCCCTAGCAGTATCAAACTTTCGGATCTTCAGAGCTCGCCTCCCTCAACTCGCTCGCATGCTCCTTCTTCCCACCAGAATAGCGATCAGGTTAGGTGGGATCGAGCATGGCATGTGGTGACGGCTCGTATCCAGCTGCCCCCATCGGTGGCCGCTGAGGACTCATTCGGCACCCTGGCTCCTGAGTCTCAGGACTACGATGCGGACTTCTACGACAGTCTTAGTCTAGTCCTCCATCCAGGGAAGCATGCCCAGCACGCCACCACCACCGAGGACATCCTCTCCTGGCATACCCAGCAGGTTCGCCACCACTTTGCCCAACATGTCCTCCCCCTGCTATCTGCATGCAATACCTACGGTGACCAGGCCCAGGTGCTCCTCGGAAGTATCCATACACTGGAAGCGGCTCACCGCCAGTATCTGTATGGTCTATCCCTTATCGTGCGGGGCTTAGACAACAAGCGTGCAGACATCGCCGTCGACAAGTTCCGGCGTGATCTACACGCAGTCATCGGCAACTCCATGTCACAGGCGCTTATGGAATCCCTTCGAGCTGTCTTGGGCCGCTTGACGAGGGTGGTTTTGGGTATGCAGGCCCGGTCTTCCTCCGGGACAACTCGGGGAACCAACCTGCAAGGGGAGATCCAGGCAGCAGCATCAGCACCAACACCAGCGCCAGCGGCGGCAGCGCGGCAAGAACTGCTGCAGTTGATTGAGGCGCTGCACAAAGTGGGACTTGCTGGAAAGAGATTCCAGGTCCTGTTCGCAGAGCTGATGGATTCCATGATGATTGAGCATGTAAAAACATCATTCGCTGGCGTTTGGACGCAGCCAAAAGCAGATGGCGGGAAGGATGCTCCGCGCGCCTCGTCGGGTTCTCGTGCGACAAAGCTCGGCACACCTTCACGCTGCATCGCAACATTGTGCGATTGGGTCGAGAATCAATACTCGCGGCTAGCCGTCGAAGTTTTTGCTCGCCTTGGCAGCGGGGATATCGCTTGGACCGACGTCGAAAAGTGGAAGGAGATTGCAATCGGACGCTTGGCTGTCATGCGCATCCATGAGCTCTTCGACATTGTCCTGCAGTGGCCTGAGAGCAAAGGAGCTCTGGATGACCTCCGCATGGCCATCACCACACCTCAAAGACGGTTACAATTGACGGACACGTTTTCGGCAGCACTGCAGAAACGGTTGTTGCACCCAGGAAGGTCGACGCTCGACATACTCCGTGTGTACATCTCCATGATCCGAACATTCCATGCCCTGGACCATTCCAAAGTGCTCCTAGACCGAGTCGTGCATTCGCTCCAGCTTTACTTGTGCCAGAGAGACGATGCCATCCCCATCGTTGTTACGGGGCTCCTATCCAGCCCGGATGATATTCACACCGAAGCAGGCAAAACAAAGCTCGTTGAGCTGGCTGTGTTACTCAATGATCCCTCGCAACAAAGGCGCCCTGCTACGGACGAAGAAGAGCTGGACTGGGATGATATGGAATGGATTCCCGATCCTGTGGATGCCGGTGTGAATTACAAGCGTCCCAAGTCGGAAGATGTCATTGGCACACTCATCAATGCGTTGGGCTCGCAGGATATCTTTATCAAGGAGTTCCAGAACATCATTGCAGAGAGACTGTTGTCCACCCAGGTCGAGTTCGTCCAAGAGATTCGGGTGCTCAATCTACTCAAGAAGCGGTTTGGAGATAATGCCTTGCAAAACTGCGATGTCATGATCAAGGATATCCAAGACTCGAAGAGAGTCGATTCCATCATTTCCAAGACGGTCAGGACAGGCTACATTGGTGGGCCTGTCCGGAAGTCCAAGGAGCTCCCGTCGTACCATACCAAGATTCTTTCTCGGCTCTTCTGGCCGACGATGGACCGGGAGCACTTTATCCTTCCACGAACCGTCGCGGAGGTGCAAGGGCATTACGATGGCGAGTTCGAGCGTCTGAAGTCTTCTCGCAAGCTGACATGGCTCAACAACCTCGGAAATGCCACTGTCAACCTCGAGCTGGAAGACAGGACCGTCGAGAAGGAGTGCAAGACGTATGAGGCCGTCGTCATCTACGCTTTTCAGGAAGACGAAGCCTACAATGGACCGCTTCCCGTGCGCCGCACTGTGGATCAGCTCGAAGAGATGCTCCAGATGGATGACGATCTCATACGGTCTGCCATCTCCTTCTGGGTCAGCCAGCGTGTCCTTCGTGAGATGGAGCCGGGCAGCTATGTTGTTCTCGAGAAGCTGGATGAAGATGTCAACAGCGGGGCCAACCCCGCCGTACCTGGTCCGGACGAGGCCCTTGCCCCTGAGTCGGGTGGTCTCTCGCCCAAGAAGCCCAACGCACTAGATGCTAAGGAGCAGGAGCGGCGACAGGTCTACTGGCAGTTCATTGTCGGCATGCTCACGAACTCGAGTCCGGCGATGCCGCTGGGCCAGATTGCCATGATGATGAAGATGTTGATCGCCGATGGGTTCCCCTGGAGCAACGAGGAGTTGCAGGAATTTCTTGCGGAGAAGATGGCAGAGGAAGAGCTGGAATTGGTGGGCGGCAAATACCGGCTGCTCAAGAAATGAGATGAAGGCCACTTGTCTTCTGCTACCCCCGTGCGAGACAGACTCATGGCGGGCGGTATTGGTTTGGGTTCCGGAAATGATGAGTAGCACGACGAGCTCTTTAGATAGTCGAAACCTATAACCAATCCACCAGACGTGCGTAAATGGCGGCAGAGACATCGCCGCCCCCAATACAAGACATGATACCCATCTCTTTCTTTTCCTCGCTCGAGCTATTGTGATGAAGCCAGCGCAAGACCGTCCACGTCTCGCCAACACGAGTGCCCAGCACATGTACTATATTTTGCTCCCATGCGCCGAGGGGCAGTAGCAAGCAAACAGGGTCCGACGTTGCCACGAGTCGCAATCTCTGCCGTATGCTGTGTATTCCTGTCCATGCAACATTTGGGCCCCCTGTGTCCCGGTCACGAAATGTACTTCGACCAACGATATGTTCTGGCCCCGTCGCCGGTCACCCCGGAATGAAACAAGCTTGAACAAGCTTCATGCTGAAGGCTCAGAAGGCCAAGAGACTCTGAGTGCCCTTTTGAATGGGAGATGACGGAGCATCTGGCCCAGGGCCCTGTTTCTCGCATCCGGAGCCGTTGATTCCGGCCTGCTCTGCCGTCTTGCTTCTTCCGTCTGGCGTCTCCGGCAACTGACTGCCGTGTTTGTCTGCGTTTCACGTGGTCAACACAAGAGTTGGCCGAGGTCGTGGGTTTCTGGTCGTGGCGAGGTGGAATCCTTTTCGAGAGTATATCTCTGGAGTTGTGTACCACGATCTCTTTGAAGAAACATCACGCGAAGTTGCCCTTTGCGCTGTCATGAGTGACGGAGAAGGCTCGTGGCCGTCTTTATACCTTATGATTTGGATTTGAAAAAGAGTCCCACCTGGGCCACTGGGCTCTAGAGCATACTGGCCCGGTCCAGGCTTCCCTTGGACACCGATACTCGAGCATACAGCCAGCGGACGGGCCATCCACTGTCGACATGATGATGTTGATGGGAGGCCTTTGGCTTTTCATTGTCGTCTGCTCGGCCCAAGAAATAGCAGCAAGACTCCAGGTCCGCTTTGTGTCAGCAATATGGGACCTGGTGATTTCTCCAAGCAGGGCGTTCGGGGCCCAGGGAGGATAGATGATGGCCATTGTGATGGAAGAAGAGCCGCAGCGTAGACCAGGTCTCCATATCAGGACAATACTGGGTAGAAGTTCCGTGCCTACTTGTTTGACTTATAGACCGAGCATGGTGGAACTGGAAGCAAAGGCTGGCCTAGACAAAGACTCGCATTAGAGCGCGGTCGAGGGAGTCACAACGGTGGCATGTCTATGTCTACAACGCCGGACCGGCCGTCAGTCGTCGGCACTTCAGTCGTCCTTCCCACGGTGCTCCACGATGCTCTTTCTCGCCGAATATACGACATCAGCGGGGCCGCCGCCAGGAAACATGGCATGCGACCCCCCGCTGGCCGTGATAGCCAGGCCGGCTACCGCAATGCGCGCGTCCGGCCCCATCCGTCTGATAGGGGCACGCACACGCAACGAACCGCATCGCGAACTGCAGCCAGGAATTGCCGTAGGACAGCGGCGCCCCTGTCAAAGGCCATTATCATCCGGTCGCTGTTCATATTGACTGATGTTTCATACCCGAGAGATTTGCCGGCCTCTTTGAACTCCAAGCAGCGGCGGACCCAAGCTGAACACCAAAAGTCCGAGGCCCCCGGGGGGCTGATAATAATATAAGCATTCGTAATTAAGCCTCTGGTCCCATGCGAGCGTGCTATCTCGAGCTTTCCGGGTCGCAGGGCGTGGGTTCGCTGCAAACAAGGGGACGGGAAACAGATACCCTGGGCGCGGAGCGTTGGCAAGCCGGTTTCAGCACCATCACGGCATTGCTAGCGGTGTCTGCCATTGAGAGAATCTTGTTTACTGTTTAGCCCGACTTTCAAAAAAAAAAAAAAAAAAAAAAAGGAAAGAAAGAAGAGACGCCGGTTATGGTTCCGAGTGGCATGCCGGATACAGCCCGGCGATCGTCTTGGCCGCCACGAAGCTCGATGCAAATACCACCTTGACGGATTTCGTCTCTAGGTGCCCGCCTACGGGGTCCGGCGTGCAACTCGACAACCCTCCAAGCAGCCATAACATAATTAAATGTTACCGAGCAATAATAGCAGTGATGTAATTTGCATCTCTTCTGATCATGCTGAGAACACGAAGGAACCCAGCACCAGGATCTGCGTTGTTGCAGCAACACCTCCAGCAGCAATAATATACCAACATCACCTCCGGATCACGAGCCCTTGTCAGCTGTGCCGTCGGCTTCGAGGCCTTCTTTTACCGGCTATGCCGGCTGCAAGAACACATTGGATCTTCGACGACTCCAAGCAAGTCAACAATGTCTGCCCGGGGATGCTCGGCTTCAAGGTCCGCAGCCCGAGCTCGCCGCCGGCGATACCACACATCGATGCCCAAAAGCGATGTCAAATTCGACACCGATATTGTGTTGAGAAAATCTCCGTCGGACCCGAAAAGGACATCCGAATCGGTACGTCTGTCACGCTTCCCATCCACTCACGCTCAGCAACTAGGAAGGTCTTCGTCCTCCTGGGTGTTCTCGGCAACGAGGCTCAGCTCTGAAGAAAGAGTCTGATGCAAGCCAGAGTGCTCTTCACGAGTCTGCAGAAGTCGGTTCTACCACTCCCAGTAATTCTCTTGTAACTCTTGATATTCCGGCTAGGGAGTTTGCAGCCAGTATAGTGATCTGACCTTGTCAACGGGTGTGTCTAGCCCGTGTCAACGTCGTACCTCCTAAACCCAAGATTGAACGATGTGATGCCATTCAGTTTGTTGTGAATGGGCATCGTCAATCTCTATCCTTTATCTCCATGGACAGTTTCGATAGGTATGGCCTTCATGAGACTGAATAAGTTGTCAGAAATTAGTTTGCATCGGAACTGGCGGCCATGAGCGTCAACATCGAGACAGGATACAAAATTACATTCGCCTGGCCCTGACCTCGTGTGGCCCCTCATCGGGCATTCGCATCATCCGCTAGGTTTAATTGGAACAGTATTGTTGCCTACTGGTTCCATCACTTCTCGAGCTGGAGACGTGGCACAAGAGCCCATGTTCTTTCGTCATCGTTGACATGCTGAGGAAACGCCATGTGCACTCATGTTGGTTCATTAGAACGTGCCATTCTTGCCGTATATCAAAGTGGTTGAATAAGACAGAGGCAGTCTTATCATGGGAAGGGAAAAAAAGGGAGAAAGAGGACGATAACAAAATGACTATGAGCTCATCTTGCAGACCTGGCAAACTTTGATTCTTCGGATCGGTGTAGGACAGGATGGGTTGCTCATCATCACATATGGGGAATTTAGTGCTTGTAGCAGCAGCCGCACAAGGACGAACGCACCCTTGCAGACCTTGTGATGCCAGGATGCAGTGAGGTAAGCGACGCTGCAGAGGTCAAGGGCCGACAAAGCCGAAAGCAACGTAGTCCAGCGTCATCAGTCGGGGTTTCTGGCCGGGGCCGGCTTCGCCATTCTCCCTGTTTGCTCCGCCAAGTGTTATTCAGACATGGTTCCGAGTCAGCCGTCGCCGTCGTCGTGGTCATCGTCGGACCTGACATCGGGGCAAAAAATTGATATAGTAGGATGGAGCCGTCTAGTAGCCGATGGCCTCGGGTAGGTATACATCACTGAAGCTTGTTTGTTGATTTGTTTGTATCCGTGTAGAGCACAGCACGTATGTGCGCTGGAGCAGGACGATCCAGGCGTTGCCAGGATGTTGCATCCAGCGGTGCGATTACGTTTGCTGATGTGAGATGAGATGGCTACAAGTCTGCGGGCCGAAGATTGGTATAAACGACTTGACCTTGACCACACTTGAGAGCAAGATGAGAAGCCAACACCTTGCTAATTTAGCAGCTGGCGACTTGCAATCAAAAGCCCGAGCTGCCAGTTTGGGAAAGATAATTTACAGCAAGGTCGGGGCAACGATGCTTCTTTGTTTGCAAGGTTTGTTGGCTTGTCGAACCCCGGGCCTACTTGCCGCATTCGTCGCGTAACCCGTCGTTGATGTTAAGGGTAAGTCGTGGGGAATAATTGATCCTCGATACAACACAACGTTGGCATGTGTCGCGTGGCTCAGCTTCGACTGGTGGGGGTGGTTGTAAAGTTGTGGGCTACTTAGCGGTTGTGCAAGTGACGAACCAACCAAAGCCCAAGGATCCCAAAGGAAAGGCGGTGATAATATATCTTCTAATCGTGTTGTGGTAGGCTATTCCAAGGTCACAATAGTAGCCAGCATCGACGGCCAACAGTCACGGCGCCAGGTGCCTGCTGGCTTGCGACATTTTGTCCGCGGCCAACAGCCCTCCACGTCAAAGGCGGACGCTATTGCCAGGGAGCGTGCGGGCTGTGTTGGCGTTGGAAACTTTGTGAGCCATGAAGCTCTTGGATGGAAGTCAAGGTCGGCACGAGCCCGAAATACGTCTCGACTCGACGGTGCATGGACAACGAGAGAATCGGAACTACAAGGCGGGAGTTTGGTCCGTGTCCATCCTAACAGTGTTCGACAGGCTTCACCACCGCTTGTAGCTACGGGCTTACGTTGCGGTCAAGACGGAGGGACTGAAGTTGTTTCAACTGCGTGGCGACAACACCAACCCGGCCGGTTTCGAGCTGGTTCCCAATAGCTGGCGCCTGAGACTATGTGGTTTTGTGTGGTAAACTATTGCCGATGAAAAAGTTTGCTGGTAGTGTGTGTGTGTGTGTGTGTGTGTCTTCGACCACTGTGCTGTGGACAATAGGGCACCGATAATAGACATGGATTGGCACGCCTGGCCGCTGACGACGTTCCTGACTCAATGGTGCCATGGTAAAGCGATGCATCCCTGGAGACATGCCGGAACCCTGCAGGACAAGTGATATGAGACGAACGTCTGAAGCAAAAGACAGCAAGGCTTGACGGTAAACCCAGGTGAAATGAAGGCGAGGTTTGTATGGTCAGGCGACAAGCCGGAAGGGCAGGGAGGGAGGTGGAAAGACGGAGGGAAATGCTAGAGAGACAAAGCAGCGGGCAAGAATGGTAGCGTCGAGCTTGGCCGGTGCACTTTATCTTAGCGCAAACCAGGGTTCAAGAGATCGTCGCGGGGATGTCGCTGCACAAAAAGCGAATGAGAGACGAGTTAGGCGACCAAAAAGGACTCCAGCCAATGGATAACGCCCTCTCGTCGTCTTGGAGCAGGGACACGGCCGGGGTCTTCTCAGGACGAAGCCGCGGGGTCCTTGCCCTTCCCTCATGTCTGACAATCTGCTCCTTTGGAGGGGGGAAAGCTGGAGCCAATTATGACGTATGATGCTGGCTGGGATGCCAGTGTGGAATGCGGGAACGCAGGCTGGATAAATATACGGTTTCAATGCCTGTGGGATGGGGATTCGGGTCTATTGAAGCCGGTCAGCAAGACCAGACCAGACCAGACCAGACCGTTGGCTTCAACATGAATAGAGCGACTGCGGCGGGTGAGAGGCCATGTGGTGACTGTGAGCCATGGAAAGAAAAGAGGCCCGGGCGAGTAAAGCCAGGATTGATAGCAGTGCGTTGCGATGCTGATTGCTGATGCGGTCGACGCAGCATGACCGGAGGCGGGTGGTGCGCCTCCGAGGTAGTGGCAGTGGTTGGTTGTCAAAGAGCGCGAGCCGGCGGGCTTAGTTTGAGCGGCCCGGCACAAACGCTCCAGGTTCAACATGGCGGGACATATGAACCCCGCGGCCCCTCTTCTACCGTTCCACTCTGCCTACGACTGGGTGACGGCCTGCTTAAGGGGCATGGTGAGTGGGAAAGCCATGGTAAAATAAAACAAAAAAAGGCTCAAGAAAGCAAAACGCCGAGAGATCACACAAGGTACGACGGAGAGGTGAAGTGTTGAGAGACGTGGTTGCGCGGTGAGGTGGCTTGCACCAGCCGCAGATAACCTGCTCGCCCGTCCGCCCGTCCATACGGACACCCTCCCCCGCCTGATCGTTATCGTTCTCGCGTGGTGGAGAGTGGTTGCCGGCCGGCAAGTCGGCGGTCTATCGGTCTGGTCGCCCGGAATGGAATTTGGCGATTGGCATGATTTCTGAGACGGCCATGGCCTCCGTTGATTGAAGAAGGCAACGCTGGACTGCCGAGAACAAGGCCAGGTGGACGGGATTGTGCTCGCGCTTGAGTTGTCTGGCAGCCGTCGGTATGTGGCCAATATTGCAATGTCAGTTTCCCCGTCTAGTCAGACAATACACATCCGATGCACCCCCGTCGGGGCGGTCACCTTCCGCAGCGGAGCCAGTGTGCATGCATCCATCGAGGGGAGCTATGCTAGGCGACCTGGGCGATGCTCCAACTAGGGCTTTCCTCTTTTGGCCATGATTGAAGGGCTGGTGAGGAACGAGCGAGGTCGTCGCAGCATCCTGAGTTTGTCAGGCTCTCTCCATGGAAAATATTCGCGCGTCAAGGCGGGTGTTCGGCCAGAGGGGCCAGGCTGTCAAAAAGGGGTGTCAAAGGAACAGGTTCATCAGCAATGACCGGGAAGAGGACGGGTAACGTAAGGGGGCGATGGAGATTGTTGTTTGGATCGGTCAGCTTGGGAGGAGTATGTCAAGAGGCGGCGCGAGAGTGAGTTGCATAAGCCGGAACAGCCACAAACATTTGGGCGACGGATTGAATGAGGAGAGGTTGGCGGCATGAAGGGTTATTTTAAAGACGGATGGGTTGCAGACCGAACGAACTTGCAAACGAGGGAAGCCCGAGATGACGGGGCCCCGGTCCGGATGCCAGTCCAGGGTCTCTCCTTCTTGTCGTCAGATTAGGACCACTAATGAACGGCAGGAGAGGTGACTATGGAATACATAGTACAGCACCTGTAGGGGGAAAAGGCAAGGCGGCCCAGGCGATGGCTGGACGAGAAGCTACGATGCAGCCGTGTTCTGTTCTGTCTTTCTGTCTCTCTCTCTCTCTCTCACTCTCTCTCGTGTTGCAAAAGACTAACAGACAGGACAGGGTACATGGAAGTGTTAAGGTGCTCATCATGTATAACGAGCCGAAAACATACTGGTGCTGCGAAGGGCTCGCAAGCCGCGCGTGCGACTGGCTGATCAAAGTTTGGTTGGGTTTCGTAACACCAACACCTGACAAGCCTGCCTTACCTTGTTGCGTATTGGTCGCACTTTCGCCCAGCCTGCCACCACCGACCGACCGACCGACCGGGCAGAGAGGCGCTCGAGGCGAGAGGGGCCACTGCACGGTCCTAGATAGACATGCTCCCGCACCGGAAGCGATACCGCATCGGGTGCGGGCACCTGTGAGAATCCAGCACCAGCGTCGTTAGCCATCGAATAGCGTCCCCTGGATGCTGGACGAGAGAGAGGCCGGCTTGCGTCTGTGGTGCCACCAGACGAAGGCCGGACAGAGACATGGATGCATGGTTGGATGGCACCGGCGGACGGTGGGCGGTGATTACAGGGCCACCAGCCACTGTCCTGCAAGACTTGCAAGCCCGGTCAGCCATGGCCTGGCCATGCTGCCATGAGAGAAGCCGGGGGGAGCCCATGAGAGAGAGACGGACACCAACCAGTCAGCCAGGTGGGGGGAGGAGAGGGGAGGGGAGGGGAGCTGGCGGCGGCAGCAGCACGATGGGAGGGAATGACGATAAAAGTGTCTAATCATGAGCCATGGATGGCCATGGATGCCGGGCCGTATTTATCGATCCGACCAGTGCTCCAGAGGTACCGACATTGGAACGGCATGTCTTGCTTGGACCGGCCGAGCTCGCAAAGCTCATGTGAGCACATCTGAGATGGCCCAGCACCGCAACTGTAACCTACTGACACACACACACACACACACACACACCCGCGCCCCGGACACTCCGTTTGGTCTCTATCGAATGGATTCGTTGACGTTTGCTCATCATCTCAGATACCTCTCGTCCACTTTTTGCCTGCCTGTTTGCTGAACCGGGGCCGCATCCCTTGGACTAGGACCATGGACAGCTGTCAGCCTCGATGACAAGCCAGGCATACGGAGACTGCGCTGGCACAAACAACAAAATGGTCCGTCCTCGCAAACCAGTCACGGCATTGAGACCCGATGTGTTTACAGCGGAGATGGGGGTGGGTGAGGCTTTTGGAGCGAGTTTTGCATTGGGGCTCTGTCGGTCTGATCAGCGGGCAGAGAGGGAACCCCCAGCGGGTGGGCCTGACACCGGCCGCTTTCAGTCCAGCGCCCAGCAGACCGTCGGATTCCAAGAATGTCGCTACCAATGCTGCTGCGCCTGCTGCCGGTACGGACGGTACAAGAGTAGTGTGCAGAGGTATTGATGCTGGCGCGATGCAGTTGCCCTTCCGTCAGCGCCCGCTTTTCCTGATACACGGGCGTAGCCATCTCTCTCTCTCTCTCTCTCTCTCTCTCTTTTCCTTCCCTTTCCAGGCCTCCAGCCCGCTTGAACACGGCCGAAGAAGATGAGGATGGATGACTTTGTCCCCCTCGACAAGCTTATTTGCCCTGCCGCATTCTTCCCAGCTCTTCCGAGACTCCAGTCCAACAAAGCCCGGCGACACCATGGAAAAGTTACAGACCGCCCCCTCCAGGTGCCATCTGCACCCATCACCCACTTTCGGTCGACTGCGGATACCGGACTTACATGGTCATGGTTGATGGGGTGGTTGAAGGGAGAGAGAGAGGGCAACCTTTCTGGTCCAGGGCCCAAGACAAGACTCATCATCCATCGTAATCAAGCCTGCCCACCGCCACCATCCACCATCCACCATCCCATTGTGCGCTTGTGACCTCGTCTCGACCCAGACCCGGGCGTATCACCCCTCGTCCCTCGTCCCCCGGCGACTCTTTGAGGTCCTGACGAAAGGTGCCTTGCCGCCGACACTGACACCCGCCCCCGTAAGATCCGAACAGACACAATGCGTCCAAACATACCCGCTACCTACCCGTATCTGGTAAGGTCGCTCATCTCTCGTCCACGTTTGGCTGCTCACCGCAGACAGGGCACAAGCCAGGCAGGCTGCAAAAGGTTACCCTCGAGAGAAGGGAGGGAAGGGGGGGGGGGGGGGGCGATGGATAGCAGCTCACTGACTCTCGGACCCGATTCTCCTCACTCATCACTCATGTCTTGGCTTGTTTTTCTGCTCCTCTCTGCACCCGCTTCCAGCTTCCCTTCCAGACCTGCTGAATCGGCAAGGGCCTGCGCATTTAACCCTCGCCCAGCGCAATCGATGTCGCATAGCTGGCCCCTCCAAAGAAATGGAGCCACGCACTTACTGGGGCCGAGCCTGCTTGCAAGTGGAACATTGACGTGGGAGAGAGACCGCTGCGAACACTTTGATGAGGGGAGGGGGCCATCGCACAAGGTACATTAATTGCCTGGATATGGCCACTCGACGCCGTGTTAGTAGACCGGTATCCGCATCAGCAGCATTGACATACCTTGCCAGCAGCAGCAGCAGCAGCAGCAGAGCAATAGCAGCAATACAGTAAGCAGCATGAGCTTCGCTGCGTCGTCAGGCGGCGCGGGCCATCTCCACCGCACCCGCCCGGCCAGGTGTACATACGTCGACGACCACACGGAGCTTCCCTGTCCTCTTATCCGCTGACGCTGCTTTCACCGTTCCGGACGACCATGCTTACTTACTTTCCAGCCCCATGCCAGCCCAGGTCGGTTTTGCTCATTTGCACAAAAGCATGTACTGCTCTTGGTGAGCCATGGACTCACCTGGCTGGCGGGCCCGCCGACACCTGGGTCTTGTTCCCCCAAGACGACCGGTTATATATCTGTACGAGGAACTGAGAGATGATGGATAAGCCGGGTCGCATGCAGCAAGCAGGTCAAGTGCAAGTGCAAGTGCAAGTGCAAGTTGAAATACATATGTCTTGTTGGACGAGGTCTGACTCTGGCTCTGGCTCTGGCTCTGGATCGGCCTGCTATGGGAACTGAACCGGGTGTGCATGGCCCTGCGACTGTCCTCGGCGCTCGCTCGCTCGTTCACTCATCTCTCTGACTATGACTCTGACTCTCATATTACACTCCCCCCAGCGTGCGTGTGGTGCCCTCTCACAGCATGGTAATTCGCCGTCCCGGTCCCAGTCTTTTCTCATAGCTCCCGACCCCCCATTGGGTTGTTGTGTCTGCCGTCTTTCCTGATGGAGCGGCGCATTGCCAGGCCACGCCCTGCCCATCCCATGCTGTGTGCGGTGCTGCTCTGCTCTGCTGTGCTTTTGCTTTACGGCAATTTGCTGCTTGCTTCGTTGTCTTCGGTCCCCGGATGCTCCAGTCCAATCCAATCCGTTCCTGGCAAGCAGAGCAATCCGGCCCATACGTACAGTTCTTTTGCTCCTCTTCCGCCCTGCAACGAACGACATGGCCATTCGACATGGAACATGGGCATGGGCATAGTCATGGTCATGGACTTATTTTCCGCAGGAGGAGTACCAGTAGTAATAGTAGCAATTAGTCGCAGCCATGCCCGGTCCCACCCCAGCCCAGTCAGTCAATCAGTCAGTCACCCCTCAGTCCAGCCGCCGTAATGATCCAGTCCAGTCTACCGTACCTATTCGGTCTCGTCTTGGTGCATGCTTTTACGGTTACCTCTTGATCTTGTTCTGCACATGTAGGCGCTCCCTAGTCATCCCTCGTCCCCCCCAGTGCCAATCTTGCCTGTCCTGAGGTCCAAGTGAAAGGTGAGGAGGTCTGAGGTGGGCTTTTGGCTTTCGGCTCTGTCTGTCTCTCTCACAATCCCACTCTCACACGCTCTCTCTCTCTCACCTGGCTCGCGGTGCCTTTCCTGGCCTTTCCTGGCCTGGCCTCGTTCGTCTTCCCTTCCGGCCCCATTGTCTCTGTTCCTTTGCCTGCACCTCTCATGGCCCTGCCTGTCTGCCTGGACCAGACCGGACCACACTTTGCCTTGTTACCTTGCAATACTTGACCCGACCATACCTTGCTTCACCTCACCTCGCCTTTCCTCAAAAAAAAGTAGTGGTGTCTAGTGCCTGGTGTTCCCCAAGGTTCCTTCCTTCTCGTCTGCGACGAAATACAAAACCAAGACGGCCTGCCCACCCCTCTTTCTTTTGCCGTAGCTTCCCTCCCCCCTCCGTCGTCTCTTCTTCTCCCATTCCACCACCACTTCCAACACATCGTCGTCTCACCGATCCTCCTCGACGGCCACCGACGGCTGTTGAACCTTCTACCGTCTGCTCAAGTCGACTCGACTGGCCACGCCTCGCCTCGCATCGCCTCACCTGCCCTCGCCGACATCCCGACATCCCTTGCTCGGCGACATCGGCGTCACGACGTATGCGGCCTGGAAATATTCAGACACCCCTCTTTTTGGCCCTGGTTGTCCGCACCTATCCTTACTTTGCCTCGTTGGCCTCCTTGTCACCCAATACTCGACGCCGCGGGCCACATACAATATAAGGTATCCCTCGGTCTCGATCCCCCACCTTTGACGATTCTCACGCACAATCCTCTTACACGCTCCTCCTTTCATCCCTACTCTTCCACCACGCTGCGACAACATAGCGAATAAGCGGAACAGAGACACAGACCGCCCTTTGGTGCTCACTACGACAAGAGCACGCCTGGCAGTCGTTCATTTGCATTCTGTGCAGCAACAAGAGTCCACCACTTTTACCCAAGCCGCATCTTACCTGTTACGGCCAGCCGAGACGCCTGCATCCCGCTCTTTTACGAAACCCCGACCAACTGCTGAATGCGGCATGATCCAGCGGCCCAGCTCTGTGTCTTAGCAGCGCCCCCCCTCACTTCCTGACTCTTGCGCCTCGAGTTTGCGTCACTGGTGCACCGAATCTGGGATTGAATATTCTCAGCGTCTTTTCCCCTGCGACGCCCGACGACGACTCTTGTGGAGGATCAGAACAGACACATGCTGCAGAACCTCGATGGGTAAGCGAAGAGACCAAGTCTTGAGAGGTTCTTCGTATCTGATTATCGCCGACCGATAAAAGCAACGACGCCTGGCCGAACCCCTCCATTCACGCCAGCTTCACGCACGTCTGCCCCTCGTTGGGTCAGTCCACGAGAGAGTCACCAGCGGACCGCAACCACTCTGGCCCCCACTGCGACACCCGACGTCTCTCAACCACCGCTCACCCGTCCGACCCCAGCGCTTTTCCCGATCGATCGAACCAGCACTCCGAGAGATAGGAAAGCAAGCGAGCAACGCCGTACAGCTGCGTGCAAACAAGGGAATTCGGTCTATGAAACAGGACTGGGCTTCTGGGTGAAAGAGAGAGGCCGTGGCTATCCGTCGCAGGCAACTGCGACTAAACTTTGACGTGGAGGTTCTGGATACAGCCCGTCCTTCATTCCACAGCCGCAGCAGCAGCAGCAGCATTTATTGCCATGGAAGAAACCATGGACTACGCTTATCACCATCAAGAGCAGGGCCAAGGCCAAGGCCAGCCCCCCTACGCACAGCAGCGATCCCGCTGCCCCTACTTCAACCGAAATGAGCATCATCAGCAACCCCCCAACATACCGCAACAGCAGCAGCACCGCTCAACTATGCACTACGACCCCGTTCATGCTTCTGCGAACTACTGGCATCCCCAAGGACAGCTGCCCCCCTACCACTGGCACCCTCACATGCTGGGTCACCGGCCACAGCTGGTGCCCCAACATCGGTCTTCGAACTCGGCCTCGGAACCTCATTTCTACAACCACGGACCGGCCTCAAGCTTTGGCGGCGGATTGGGTGGCTATTCGGGTGCTCCCCCCAACGACATGGGAGGGCCTCAGACCATGCACCCGTCCTTCTCCCACACTCAACTTCCTCCGGTGAGATACGGCCATTCAACGCCCCTGGCACCCACCCAGCCGACCACGAGCCAGCCCTCGTTCGCCCCTGACAGAGCTTTTGGGCAAAATACGACATCTCGCAACGGTGCTTTCAATGCAGCTTCACATTCGCTGAATGCGTCAACACCACCCCTCGCCCAGGACTCCTCAGAGACGAGCACAGAACCTCCGCACGCAACCCAGTCCACAACTCCAGAGGCTACAGCCACCTCGAATCAAGCACCAGCTCCCAGTACCAGCATCCAGTTTGGGTCTGCACCGCCATCATCTGCACCGCAACCCTACTCGACCTTCCCCCTTTCGCCATATCGGTCTAATCGCTCGGCCCTTCAGGTGAGATGAACGCAGTTGCGGCCAGCGGCCCGTCATCTTACCATACTCACGCTTACGCAGGGCCATCCTCTTCTACCTCGACCAGCAACTTTGTGCCTCCGAACTTGCGCCGGGCCCCAGGAAACCCCCGTCGCACCATGTCCCGAAGGCAAAGCCCACCGTCGGATGGCGACATGGATTCTGAAAGAGAGTTGAGAATGATGGAGCAGGTCATTCACGCAAGTGGAAGCGCAGGCCGACTGGTGGATGGCGATCATCACATGGACCCTGTTCGCGCAGCCCAGTTCCTACGCGGTTCAGTAACAACAAAGTACGTGGCATCGTCATCGGCCATCCAGTCTCTCCAGAGTGTGCCGATTTCCGATCTGCCCGAAAGCGAAAGAAGTAAGTCATGTAAACGGCCCAGCATATGACAAAGACTAACATGGCTTCCAGCTTGCGTCATCTGCTACAATGAATTCGGTGTGGAGACACCGGAGGGGGTGAAAGAGGCACCACTGCGGCTGCCCAAGTGCAAGCATGTCTTTGGCGACCATTGCATCAAGAAATGGCTCGAGGACTCGGACAGCTGTCCCTATTGCAGAGACAAGGTGCCGAATGAGCCCAGGATCACGTCGACGAACCCCAACGTTAACAACATGCTCCGTGCCCGTGGCCAAGTGAGCCTCGGAGGATACGCTGGTTTCATGAGAGAAAGGGATGCCAATCTGTCACAGGACGACTCAAGCCGGTCGTCGGCAGCTGGCTCCAGCCATGGCGAACGTCGCTCGCCTCCAACAGACAGTGGCGAAAGTAGGCGTAGGATTCGGCCCCGGCATGGCACACTCCGCGGACCCGGCTCCCCGCCCTTCTCCAGCGGCTCGCGGCCCGGATCTTTCGGTGCTTCATCCTCGACCAACCACGAAAACAACCGGAGACCACATGCTGCCGCGGCCGCGAATCGGGCGTACTTGTCAAACACAAATGCGCCAACCCGGACGGGCCACGGCTCCGCTGCGCAAGTCTCCTTTCCCGGAGGAAACACGTCTCAGTACCAGGTCCCCAGCTTCGGCTCCATGGAGACGTCTTCTTCCGCGACGCCGACAATGCCATCCTACCTGCAACAGGGAATGCACCATGGCAACTCCCACGGAGGGCACGGTACCAGTTTCCCGAACCCGCTGAACCGAAGCTCATTACCGGCGCCTCTCCCTGGCGCCTGGGCTTCTGGCCTTCCTTCCACGTCTGATGACTTGCATCGGCGTATGATGCCAGGCGAAGGCAACGCTCAGCTTCAGGCCAGCACTCAATGGGGACAGCAGTAGTCGTGCTCTCGGCAACGGATGAACACTCGGGGCTGGCGAGGCATCTTCTTCGAGCCCTACAACGATGGTCCTTTTTTTTTTTGCAAGATAATTCGACGATTTTGTATTTTGGTTTTAGGACGGTTAGGTTTGGCATACGGGAACTCACAGATCAAGGCGTTCTTTTTCTTCTTCTTTTTTTCTAAGGAGTTTATGGCGTTTTGGAGCACTAGGACAGCAGCATCGTCCTCATCACATATGATGGCATGATTGGGTATTTCAACTGTTGGGAAGGTTACAGCGCTCAGAGAGCGAGCGAAGCAGTCTTTGGAGGCAGATGAAACGAAGGGTCTGGCCTGCTTACAGATCGTCACTACACATATTCGGGGGGGAGGACCAGCCAGCCGGCGTCCGGCTTGCGAGCTATAATTCTACGTAGGTAACTGGGCGCCACGAACACGGCGGGAAGCGGCATTGTATGCTAGTCCAGATAGTCAGCGGATGAACACATGGAAATATCTCACTCGCCTGCGCGCCGTTCTTTCACAAGCGAGAACATGCTCTCGACGTGGAAGCCGCCATCTTGTCGTGATGAGTGAGTTGAAATGTGCAGTCTTGGAAATCGAGACCAACTGATGATATGGGGTCAGGGGCAGATAAAAAGGCAGGCTGATACAGAGTAACCTCTCCGTCGTGATCAGACGGGACCACCTCCTCTGCCTGCACGAATAGCGTGGGGAGATGAGATGAGCAGACGGAAAACGAGACGCCCGGGGATCTTCTGGTTGAACGAACCCCGTCGGGACTGGGATGCGGGGAGAGACTTTCAGTATTCCAGGCAGGCAAAGGCGAATGGAGAGAGGTTGGCCCTGATCGGAGGGTTGGGTTGTGCCGGCGGGGTTGAGCGGAGGAAGATGACCGACACTGCATGGTCTCGGAGAAAGTAGGCGAGGCGAGGGGGGGGGGGGAGTGAGGGGGATCGTGGCCTCGCGTCAGGCTGTGAAGGATGCTTGGCCCTTTTTTTTTTTTGTGTGCCTCGAGCGTGCCTGATAGTGTGTTTTGGGGGGTGGTGCAGCGGAGCGAGCTGGGCATTTTGTCGTGAAGGGGGAGGGATATGCTTCTGGACTGTCGGAGGTCTGCGTGCTGGGTTGCCTTTTCAGAGAAGGGAGGGGGAGTTGCTCGAGGTTCACGAATCATGGGCGAGGGGGGGGGGGGGGGGGGGGGGGGGGGGGGCTACGATTTTGGATGGATTATATGAACATAGTATAATTCTGATGGGGTACTATGGACGGACGCAGGGTGACTGGAGCACATGTCTGTTCTTCGCTGGGTTCCATTCGAGTTGGGGCTTCCTCGTGCCTTGTTTACCCTTCTTGCTCTTCCACGTTTCTTAGGACCCTGGGTTGGTTCTGTCCCAATGTGAAGGTGGGGTTGACGCCATCGGCTTGCGTACTATGTACATACGATACGAGTATGCGAATGCGACTGCTACTATATACTATATAGACGCACTGGCCAATGATAGTGTCTGGCGTGTGGTGGCGCTACGGCCAAAAGCCGTCCTGCTCTGTTCTTGGGGGCTCGTGGCGCTAGTACTGGATCCACGGCGGGAGGATGTAAGGGGACGGCACCGATTGGTGGCTCAGCAGGCTACCCTTGGCGGTCCGTGTGGCCTATCAGCTGTCACGCTCGTGGAGAGACATACCTACCAAAAAAATGTGAGATGTCTCTTTCCGGGGTCTGTAATGTTTTCAATGTATGATGCCCTGGTGCCATCTGAGCCGTTTGTTTCCTCTCTGTTTCCGAGGGGGGGGACGCAGCATTCGGTTCAGCCCGGCGGTGGTAAGCTGTGGTTGCATTTGTTTCTACTCAGGATGAAGAAAAGGACAGCATACCGGATGGATGAGCTTGTTGTCTCGAGGAGAGGAGGCGGACAGATATGGCTATGCGTCTATCTTTAGCATTCTGGAATGGGGGGGGGGGGGGGGGGGGGGGTCGAACATGAGGTGAACAAAGGGCGAGAACGCACGACACTCGCTCACGGACGGACCAGTGGGTGGAAGCAAAGGTTGTCGGACGTTGTGTGTATTATATTATGGCTGATGGCGGCTGTGATTTCGAAGCGGAGTGGCGCTGCCGAGACTCGTTTGTTTCTCGGCTTTCCAACATTTCCTGTCTCCCCGTCGCTTGTCTCGCCACTTGTCATGTTTCCCCCTCTAGACTGCTTCCAGCCGTCGTATGCGGGCGTGTCTGCTGAGGTTGTGAGGTAGTACGAAGCGGAAGACACCGCTTTGGCTTACTCTATCCGGATCCCTAGTCATACTGATGGACAAAGTTTAGAGTCTGCCTCAACACCATATTCGGACGTCCTCAATGCTAAAGTGGTTTGAACGTTCCATCTCACCCCCCCAGGATGCAGGGATTTTTTCTTAACAAAAAAACAAAGTCTAGACGGACCCAGCTTGGCCTAGCAAGCCGTCGCCTCCGCTCGTCGAGGGCGAATTCCTCCAAAACCAAAAAAAAGAAAGGGCCGCTTCCTGGTCCCGAGGCAAACGAGCACAGTCCACGCGATTGAAACAGGGCAGGCCATGCGACTCGGGAGGCCACGCCCGCTTGGCTGTCGAACCCAATTGATGGAATCATCCAAAACGATAGGGGACTCGGACCTGGACGATCCAATCGCCTGCCAGCAAACCGCCCTTCTGGTGGTTTGCGTGGTGTCGGCACAGGGCACGGCCGAGAGTGGCTGTACTATGTAGTGTACATACTACGTATACTGCCAGTGACGGTCTGGTCTTTCCGGGGTTGGCAAGACTGGAGAAAAAAGGGATTCGGAAAAATAGAAAGAAAAAAAAAAGGCCCCCACCATGCGGCGCTGCTGCTTTGGCGGTGCAACCAGACTCGTAACTCGCAGTGGCCCGCCCCTGCATCGTGACACTGCTTTTCTCCCCCCCCCCCCCCCTTCGCTAGGAACTCGGCAAAGTGCCTGCAACCCCTCCCCTCCGCCGGGCGAACAAATCGTCCCAGAGGTCCGCTGGCCTGGGACCAGGAGATGGAACCCCCAAAACTCCGCCTTGGGGTTGGGTCGAGCGAGGTCTCCGCTGCGAATCCCCAGAGGCGGAGCTAGTACGAGACGGGCATACCATTCGAGCTCTCTCGACGATGTGCTCATCATCCATTTCCCAACTGGCCCCACGGGTTTCAATCCCGTCCTGGTCCTGCTTTTTTCTTTTGTCCCTGGGGATACCGATCAAGCGCCGCGTTGGTGCTGACTCTCTGCGGATGAGCCTTTGTGAACTGTCTGTGTACGCGCGTCGGCCAGGTCTCCTCGACAAATGATTCCATCCGAGTCGTGTTCGCTACCAAGACGCGAGGAACCAATCGCTAGTTGGTTCATTGTAGACGTCGACGGGGCCAAGACCAAGAAGACGAGAGATACATAGAAGGGGCCATCGGCACCCGGCTCTCAACCTCTCTGCCTCTCTCTCTACCTCACCATCAGCACTTCCCTGTCGCGTATCGAAGCGATCTCCACCGAGCTGCAGAAACTGAAGGGACCAACGGCAAACGCGCATATTGTCATCGCTACCGGCTCTGCCCCGGCACTACCTCAACTTTCATCAGTGTGGCCTCCACGCATTGCTCTCGACTGCCTCGGGAGCCACGTGCGTCTCGTCGTCACCATCAAAAACGCATCCCCTAGCTATCTAGATCTCGGGTCTTTGTCAACCATCAAACACGACTCAATCCACTTCTCAAAAAAACTGACAGACGACAACATCCAGTGTCGTCGAAGCTCACGCCTCCAGTGACCCTTCACACCCTAGGTAATTCCCGTCACGTCTCGTCTCATCCCATCTCCGTCTTCATCGTCTCGAATCTCTCCGACGCCCACGCCCGCAGCCCCTGTCTGGAAAAGCATACCAGAGAGAGGTTAGAGCGACAAGAGAAAGGACACAATACCAAAGCTACGGGGCGTGCGCAAACCGCAGCAGCAGCAGCAGCAGCAGCAGCAGCACTTCGACTGGGTGTGCGTGTGCTGCCGATGCTTTGGTTCCGTGTTTGCAACCCCGTACGCATGAAACCGATCAACCCGGCACTCAGCCCACGCGCCGCGGGATCTACCTTACCTCCCCTTCCGCTCCTACACGTTTTTCCCAATTCCATTTGAGCTTAAACACCCAAGATAGCCTTTCTTCGTCTTGACATTGCATCACCCGGCCCGTACAAGATATCGATTGTTTTTTCGTTTGACTTTTGGGTCTTTTCATTGCCGTTTGCTGAGTGGCTTCTTCTCCAGCGGTTCAGCATCGCAACGAGTACCCCAGGAAAAGGAAAGTGACGCCACCCGCCCCACGCGCCTCGAGGCTTCGTCGACGTTCCCTTTAAAGATACGACCCCGCCCGATTCTTGCAAGGGTTGCCGACAGCGCGTCGTATACCACTGCATTTCTCCCTCTCTTCGCGGCAAAGCCAGAAGAGTCGTCCGTTCGAAAAAGCCACGCAGGCGCCGCACCGCCGACGAAAGGCCAACTAACACCATGACGGCCCCTCCGTGGCGCGGAGCTCTCATCGGCTCGGCAGCGGTCACCGTGTTGCTGGCGATGCGCCAGCCGGTGTTCTCGAGATGGAACCTTCTCTGCACCTTTGCCGGTGTCTTCATGGTCCAGATCATTGCCTGGGGCATCTTTGTCGTCTTCCTGTTCCCGCAGTACTTCTCCAGTCTTCGCTCGCTCCCCGGGCCCAAGGGCGACCACTGGTTGATGGGACAGTACCCGAGAATCATGCGCGAGCCGACCGGCGTACCCATGATTGAATGGTGAGTTAGACTCTCGTCGTGGGCAACCTCGAGAATGCTCGCAGTCGCCGCCGCACCATTGCGCGTGGTTGTGACGGGAAACTAAGTGTGCTCGCAGGATCAACACCATCCCCCACGAGGGCATCATCCGCTACCGCGGTCTGTTCAACCAGGAGCGGATCCTGGTCACGTCGCCCAAGGCCCTGGCCGAGGTGCTCGTCACGCACAACTACGACTTCCGCAAGCCCGGCGCCGTTCGGTCCTCGATCGGCCGCATCCTCGGCATCGGCGTGTTGCTGGCCGAGGGCGACGAGCACAAGCTGCAGCGCAAGAACCTGATGCCCGCCTTCGCGTTCCGCCACGTCAAGGACCTGTACCCGCTCTTCTGGAGCAAGGCGTGCGAGGGCGTCCAGGCCATCACCGAGGCCGTCCACGCCGAGGCCGCCAAGGGCCCGCCCGAGGGGCTCACCGACCCCGAAAAGGCGGCCCTGGGCCCCAACACCGCCGTCCTAGAGATTGGCAGCTGGGCCTCGCGGACCACGCTCGACATCATTGGCATGGCCGGCATGGGCCGCGACTTTGGCGCCATCCGCGACCCGTCCAACCCCCTGGCGCAGACCTACCGGCAGGTCTTCAAGCCGAGCCGGCAGGCCCAGATCCTCGCCCTGCTGGGCATGATCCTCCCCGGCCCCGTCGTCCACCACCTGCCCTTCTCGCGCAACGGCGACATCGCAAAGGCCGCCAACACCATCCGGGCGACGTGCCGCGAGCTCATCCGCGAGAAGCAGGAGAAGCGGGAGCGCAAGGAGCTCACCGACGTCGACATCCTCTCCGTCGCCCTCGAGTCGGGCTGCTTCACCGAGGACAACCTCGTCGACCAGATGATGACGTTCCTCGCCGCCGGCCACGAGACCACGGCCGCCGCCATGATGTGGGCCGTCTACTGCCTCTGCCTGCACCCGGAGGTCCAGACCCGCCTGCGCCGCGAGATCCGCGAGCGCCTCCCCACCCCGGGCACGCCCGGCGACATCACGGCCCTCGACATCGACCACATGCCCTACCTCAACGCCGTCTGCAACGAGGTCCTGCGCTACTACTCCCCGGTGCCCATGACGCTGCGCGAGGCCGTCGTCGACACCGTCATCGACGGCACCAAGGTGCCCAAGGGCACGCGCATCATGCTCTGCCCGTGGGCGACCAACAAGGACACGTCGCTGTGGGGCCAGGACGCCGGCCGCTTCGACCCGGAGCGGTGGCTGGCCGGCGACGGCGCCGGCGACCCCGAGAAGAAGAAGTCGGCCGCCAGCGGCGGCGCCACGAGCAACTACGCCTTCATGACGTTCCTGCACGGCCCGCGGAGCTGCATCGGCCAGGGCTTCGCCAAGGCCGAGTTCGCGTGCATCCTCGCGTCCTGGGTCGGCCGCTTCGAGTTCAGCCTGCGCAACAAGGACGAGTACGACGAGAAGAACCTCGTCATCAAGGGCGGCGTCACGGCGAGGCCGTCAAAGGGGCTGGAAGCGTACGTCAAGGTCGTGGACGGGTGGTGACGGACCTCGGACCTCGGACCCCGGTCGTGGGATGGGACGGGATGGGATGGGGGTGGTTTGCGCCTTGCGTTTGTAACTTAATGATGTGAGCATGACGGACCGGGCTGGGTTCCTGGTGCGAACATGAGGTACATAAAACTATACGAAATACGAACGCGCACGCTGAGCATCGAACCTGCACCGACGCAGCCGAGGGCTGTCTGAGGGGGTGCTGATGACGTCGGCTGTTGGTGAATCTGACGGTGGTTTTTTAGAATGAGATTTGTCTCCTAGCTCGTGAGGTCCTTTCTGGAGCTGTGCCTTTTCCATCGCTTATTGGTCGCCGAGTCCATGTGTTGTAACGCCGTCATGGACATGATGCAAAAGAACGACTGCCTCTTGAGGTTATCGGCTGGAAGGAAACCGACTACGATGTATTCACGGGCAAGGATGAGTGGTGGCAAGTAGGGGCTGTATATTACAAGGTGACACGTTTGGCGTTGTCACTCTCAACTAATGAACGAGCGTTCGTCCTTTAATCAAACTCCCTAGCCTGGGCCAGCGGAGCGATCAGTGCCTAGATATCTGCTTCCTCACCATGTCACCCCAGTGTTATCGATGCTGAAATGCGCAGGATATTGCCAAGAGGGGATGGGCGCTCTTGGATGTGTATCGTCGAGAGACGACTACCACATAACCATGCTGCGAAGACACGACTACAACAGACAACGCAACGCCCATGTCGATGCTGGGAAGTGTGGCGCCATCTGGTAGGGTTCGCCCGATGAAAGGCAGGCCAACGCCATCTCTGATGACGTATTGACGGTTGATGTACATCAGGTCATCACGCTCCATGCACAGCACGCCGCTCGAGCTGCAATGGAACGGTCGAAAAGCTTCGTCGAGTTGGGTGTCTATCCCCTTACGGAAGCCGAACGCTTGGTTAGGAAGGTTTACCATGACCTGGTTGAAGACGAGTACCTCGGCAGCCCTGCGATCCAGGCCAGGATCCGTCCCCTGGATCAGTTATGGGTGTCCTGCCAGCTTCCCGCCTTGCCATTCCTGGCCTATACTCCAAGGACAAAAGATGTCGGCACCACGCGACCCAGGACGAAGCAGGCAAAGCCTACAACAACCGTTATGAAAGGCACCGAGGGCGGCGAGCAGACACAAACTCGGACGCAATGACGAGAATACCCGGCAGGCGCCTTCGCCGTGGTCTCGGTTCCGGGATGTGTGCTCAACGCCGGCAGCCGAAGCAGCTCAATGGAGCACGTGAAACGGCCCGTTGCCTTTCTAGTCGTCTCCGGTGTGGGGGGCCATTCATTTGCGAAGAGGCAGCGGCCCGAGGGGGGCATCAATATCCAGAGGGCGTTGCACAGATATCCGGAGCGAATGTGCGGGAGACTCGCCGGCTAGCCTCCCGCCAGGCGAGGACCGAAGGAGACACAAGGTTTGGAAACCCAAACAGGATCCCGTATGGATTGCTGAGAACTAGAGACGGCGCGACTACTGGCCCAGGTTTACAACGGAAGCTAGCCCTCGTTGGACACCGCAAGCCTAGGGTCAGGCAGGATTTGACTCCGTGACCCAGAACCAGATGTTTACGATTCTGTCAAAGACGGCCGTTTAGACGGCGTTGTCCTCGGGTATGACCACGTGGTGTCTAGAGGCCGACAATGCCAAACCGTCAACTAAACCGTCTTTCAAAATATTGTTATTGTCGTATACGGATCACTCGGTGCTGCACGAGATACAACAACTCGGAGTCCATTACTAGCATATCTCTATGGGATGACACTTTGGTACTCCGTCGCCCCACCTTGACCTACTCCAGTAGAATGTAGAATGCATACGACGCAATCAGCCGAGGCAATGGGTATAATATCTGAATGTACAGGAGAAGAGCCTATATGCACGTCACTGGATTCCAAGAACTAGACTCTCTTGCCCTGCCTCAACAAATCGCCAACCTTTGGCGGCAGCACCAACGCGCTTCTGTCGTTCCGCCTGTAAAAGTCCACCACAGCCACTGCCGTCTTCTCTGGCAGATCCTCTTGGATGAAGTGCCCCGCTTCGGGGAAGACCTGCAATGCATACTTGCCTGGATCAAATGTCAGTCAACTTTTCACTATATAGTAGTGACGGACTCACCCTGCATCTGACCGATGGTCAGCTCCGTGTCCAGCCTGTCCGTACCCGCCAGCAGCAACAGCTTGCCACCCCTCGCCTCGAGGAACTTCTTGCTCAACCCGACGAACCAGCCCTCCCAGAACGGCTGCGTTGCGGCCAGGTCCGTCCTCCACCTCCACGGCCGCGTAGGGTCAATCGAGTCGTCGTAGACGAGGAGGGCCGGCACCGATGTCCGCGCCGAGGCGGAGTTGCGAATCGTACGAGAGCGGATGTGCCAGTCGATGCCCGACTGCAGACTGGCAAAGCCGGTGGGCCGTGTCGACAGGTAAGTCAGCATGCTCTGCAAAGCATCCATCGCCGAGCCCTCCACCACGTCCAGCACACCGTAGCCCAGAAGCGAGGTTCCCAGATTCCCCGATTTAGCCAGGTCAGTAACGACGGCACCACCCAGCGAGTGGCCGATGAGTATGATGGGAGGGAGTTCCGGCCAGGACATTTGTGTCTTGGTAAGCTGGATGATGCTGAGCAAGTCTTCCGTCAAGACGTCGAGCTTCAAGTCGAGCTCCGTGCCGTCTGTGATGACGGTCGAGCCGTGGCCGCGAGCGTCAGGAGACAATATGCCGGCCGAGGGAAGACGCTTCCTGATTTCTGCCGAGAGGGCGGCAAACGACAGGCCAGAAGAGCCGGCACCATGGTGCATGACGAAGAGGGGACCCTTGCCAACAGGCGAGTTGAGGTAGGCGTGGTAGGTTACAGTCGACGAACCGTCATCCCCGGTTGTGGGCTTTAGGAACAGCTCTCGCTCAAAGTAGGTTGTCCAGGGGATTTGCTCCAGCGTGCGGCCCCGCGATACACTAGAAGCGAATCAGCGTCCTGCCGAGTCGGCCTTTTTTCCCGTCTGCATACAGGACTGGAGGGAAAGTGCGAAAGCAGCGTGTCTTACCCTTGCGGCCGGGCGAACAAGTTTTGGCTCGGGGAGGGGATGATGGTGCCCGTGGAAGAGGCCGACGAGGCCGACGAGGCCGAGGACGAATCCCCGTCGTCCATGTGCTCCGGCAGTTCGGGGAGTTGGTCGGCCTCGGGCTCCTCGTCCAGGTCGTTGAGCGGCTCGGGCAAGGGATGCATGGGGTCGAGCTTCCGCTTGGCCCAGGCTCGTTGCAACTCACTCATTTTGGACGAATTGCTATGCAAAGCGTCGGAACACGGCGTTGCCCTTGAACGATGTAGCGACGAAATGCTGCGGAACTGCTTGTGCGCCGCCGCACGTTCTCGCCCGCCAGCTGGGGTGCCAAGCCCAACGGAGGAGGTGGGATGCAGTGATGGTCAGGGCCGTGTAACGAGGCGGACGCAGCACGATGCCTGTCACACGGAAGAAGAAAGGGAGCGGGAACAGCAAGGCTGGGAAAGATGGCGAGCTGGTTTGGTGGAGGGTGTGATGCGAGACCAAGTTTGAGTTGCAGTCGTGGGGATGACGTTCAGTGGGGTGATGAGGGGCAATGAGCATGTTGGCACTGTGCCTTGCGCCTTCACGAGGCGACCGTGTACAGTGCCAGAGCCGCACCCAACTGCCGCTCTGCGTTGCTGCAATCGGCCCCCGAGAACTTCGCTGGAAGGGGAAGGAAGCCCCATAATCCCTTTTCTCCCTTACCTACAATTACACATCAACGAATGGGCGCGACATCCAACCGACTTCACCGTGGCCGTCAACGGCCTGTAATCGAGGAGTCGACTTCGTACCTCATACTTTACGGGGTGACACGTTTTTAGGGTGTCGATTGTCAAGTCAGGGCAAACCTTGTGGGCAGAACCTAGGAAAACGTCCAACATGCATCTTGATTGCGAACATCTACCGGTTGTGGACAGCAATGACAGTTGCCTTGTGTGCTACTAAAATGAGGCGATCGAGTCAGTCGGCGCGTGGGAAGCTGGCCTTCGAGTCCGACTCGGGATCAACCCCATACCACCTGGGTACGTCGCATCAAGTCGCCAAATTCCCCGAGACGACACGCCGGGGCGACTTGTGACTTGAGACCGGATGCATAACAACTGAACCTCACGAGAAGACGCAAGATACGAGTGTCGCGGACCGGGGGTTGCTGCAAAGCATCGCAATACCCTCACGGTCTTGTTGAACCGGCCACGCCCACAAAGTTCAGAGTTGGGAGTCTGGCGAGCTCGAGAAAAGAAAAGAGCACATGGAAGACGAGAGCGAAAAGGGCCCATGTTCAAATGTAAAAAACAACGCCTGGCGAACCACGTGCGACGTGGGTGCGCGCTGGGGGGAATAGCACGCCCGCGTTCCGAAGTGCGTTTGGAGAGGCTGATGGAGGGTACGCTGAGTGAGCCCTGAGAAGTTGGGAGTACGTCAGGTCAGGTAGGCTAGCTTCACCCAAACCCTCAAGTAGGGGCTTTGGAAAAGCTCGGCTAATTCGGCTCGTGAGCACCCAACGAGGTTCACTTTAGTGGCGATGACAGGGCGTATATGGCTGGGTGGAGGGAGGTAGGTCAGGTCAGGTTAACTCGGGAGGGTAGGTCGGGTCAGGCTAAGTCAACTCGAGAGGGTAGGTTAGGTCAGGTTAACTCGAAGGACAGGCCGGGTTAGGTAAAGTCGGAGGGTCAGCTCAACTCAGCTCAAGCAGTTGGATATGATCGCCCAAACGAGACCAGGACGCGTCTCATCAAGTCGGCTCGGCCAAGCCCAATAACCTGCCGAGAGCAGAGTCGAAACCGACCCCAGCGAACACGCAACACCTCGCAAGGGCGTCGTGCGTTGAGCTGGAGGAGAAAAGACCAACTGAGCTGAAATCCCAACGGATCGCGTCACTCGGGTCTGGCACCTCAGGCCAAGTCAGCCACGCTGATCAGCTTAAACGATAATGGTGAGTGGCGGGATAAGTGGACGTGGTCCGGTGAGTAAGAGTTGAAATATTCCGTGTAAAGAGCCATCCTCCTCTGCCTCGCAACGGTCCTCGACTCTCGAGGCGACCGAATGCCTGAACACGGCGCAGTGTTCGGCCCAACCGACAGCGTCTAGGGGATATTCTCAGCCAGACTGGAAGGAGCCTGGGGTCTGGCCGTTCACTTTCCCGCGTGAAGCTTGGCCGGCTTCGCAACCCTCACAGGCGAGGGTAGCTTAGGCTCGAGGGACCAGCCGAAAGGATAAACTGACCGTAGGGGACGAAGATGCACTTCAGCTGACCATCGGGGGAGCGAGGGGGGATTCGGTGACCATGCCCCCACTTTAACCAACTCCCGTCTCACACTTGGGGAAAAGTGGCGCCAACTGACCAGTTGAGACGGAGCCAGTTCCTCCAAACCATCTCTACAAAATCCTAAGCAAATCGGAAGTATATACCAGACTCGACAACTAACCAACATCTTAACCCGAACCGCCGATTCTGACCTTTATCCTAACCTCTTAGTCGGGGTTGGTCACCTAATCACCTCCCCCCATGGTCAGGTTACCTGTATCCTCTCTCATAGGGACCAATGGTCGGCTCATCTCATCAGACGTAGGTCGGGTGAGCTTGGGCCAGCTGCCAATTCCAGCGACCCCAACAACGTCCTCCGCCTGAGTCCAACCGACACGCAAAGGCACGATCATAGACTCGCATTATCGTCATGGCTTGGCTTAGTTCTAGTCATTTGAAGAGGGAGGCCAGTCAGTGTAGTCTGTCTGCCCAGAGGCAGCACACATCAACTCTGGTAGTCCACACAACTTCAGTCTCTTCGTCAACTCGCTCACAACCCACCCCGCCGTCGACAAGACTGTTCCCGCAACACACGCACATCATCATCACCGGACCGTGTTTTCATATTAATTTATGCGTTCCATTGGTAGGTATCTACTATCCCGGGCCCATTTCGCTGCTATGCGCCTCCCCTTTTGAACCCTGAAAAAAAACCTTGCGGTCGTACGTTTACATATCCTCAGGATATATAGTGTGTGTGTGAGTATGTGTGTGTGTGTGGTATGTCTATGTAAACGACTACAATGGCTTTCCTTTCCCACCTCCTACCGTCAAGGAAGGGAAAGTATGTGCGAGATGGTGAGAGAGGAAAGTTGGAATCAGAGCAGCCGTCGATATCATGACCATAGTTTTGCAAGAGGTTGTAAATGTGGTTGGTGTTGATGACAGAAAACTGAACAGACGCAAGGAAAAAAAAGAGGTTTTTTTCTCGAAATATAGAATAAGAAATAAGGAAAGGGTTACAATAGGAGGATATAAAGTGGCTTCTTTGGGGATCTCTGCGAAGGCTAAGAGAGATCCCACGTCATACATGTCCCACACTTCTATGTTCGTTGTCATTCGGGGGCCACGCACGCCCGCGCGTCGCGCTGTGCCGCAGCCCGGCGCGCCGAGGGCGGGCGCTCCCCTTCCCGTTCTTTTTTTGTTGTTGTTATGTTTTGCGTCCAGTCTTCACTAATACGCACCCCGGTACCCACCACCGCCGTATCCACCCGCATGGTAGTCGCCGCCCACGTTGGGCAGTGTCGGCTTCCTGTCGGCAATGGGCGCGGCGCCGAGGACGAGGTTCTCGTGGCTCGAGTTGGCCTGGTTGTACGGCGCGTTGGGGGTCAGGGGGCGGTAGGGGGCGTGGCCCGGGGCGCCCAGGTAGTCGGGGGACTCCGAGCGGTTGTCCCGCTTCTCGGGGACGCTGGACATGGAGAAGGTGGTGCCGTGCTCGGGGTCCTTGCGGTCCATGAGGAGGGAGTTGCGGGCGTCCAGGGGAGTAAGGGTGTCCATGTCGCGCTGCATCTTCTCTGCGTTGGGGGTTAGTGGCGTGTTACAGGCACGAGGGTGTGCGAGAGCAAACTTACCCATCTCCTTTCTGCGCTTGCGGTGAGGGTTCTCCTTGCAGCAGGCGATGATGGCGTTCCACACGATCAGGAGCGCGAGGATGCCGGTCAGGGCGGACTGGACGGCGATCAAGACGACACCGGTGACGGTCTGGGTGGTCTGGGCGATGCCGAACTCCTCGACGAAGACGAGAATGCAGGCGACGGAAAGCACACGGACGACCTGGATGGTGATGTTGATGACGTTGCCGGACTTGCGCTCAAAGGGACGGGACCACAGCAGGAGGCACAGCATCAGACCCTCGACGATGAGCTGGGCAGCCGTCTGGGCCATGCCGTGACCGTCACCGGCGGCGAGAATGCAGCCCTTGGCGAACATGTAGATGATGGCCGGGACAAAGATCCACCAGTAGTCCTTCCTGTAGGACTCGTAGAAGAGGCTGTACTTCATCCAGTTGGACTTGTCGTCGTAGAGGCCGCTAACGTCGCCCTCGGCCTGCTTCAGCTTGCGAGCGGTGCTCCAGATCTTGTATGAGAAGAAGGCGAGGATGCCCGTGAAGATACCCAGAGTGACGCCGGCGAGAACCTTGGCGGCCCACGAGTCTCCGTTGGTGAACTGGAAGATGCAGTACAGGACCCAGATGCCGTAGAGCAGCATGATGAGCGAGGTGACGGCACGGGCAATGGATCCCCAGTAGTGTTCACGGAAACCGGAGAGGGACTTGGGGAAGTTGCCGAAGAGGGCCCAGAACTCGAGGATGACCTTGACGAGGAGAATGCCGACAATGATGGCGGCAATGACGATGGCGACGATCAGGAGGACGGTCATGAAGGTGTTGGACTTGGGCACGCTGAGAGTGTTGACGAAAGCCGTGATACCCTGGACCTTCTGCTTGATGGTGGTGATCGGGTCGTCCGAGTCGCTGGACGTTCCGTTGACGCTCGTCTCGATCTCTCTCAACACGAGCGTGTTGAAAGCCTCCATGGCGCGCTTCGTCTTGAAAAGGGCACTGCCACCGTCGACGGTGGAGCCGTCGGCGAGAATGAGAGTGGTGTTCTTGAGCGTCTCAACGCTGTCCTTGCTGAGATCACCGCCGGTCATTCCACGGAAGTTGTCAATGGCGATCTGCATGTCGGTCCAGGGGATGATGCCGGTGGAAAAGCCAAAGTTCTTGACGAAGCTGCTGTAGACGGGAGGGTAGCTGACGGAGAGCATGCCGTTCATGGCCATGCCCTGGAACCACCCAAAGACCTCGGTGAAACTGGGGCTGATCGTGCCGGCACCACCGGTGCCGCCGCTGCTGAGAGCAGCGCTGCCTCCAGCGAACGCAGAGCTGGCGGCGGACACACCGGTGGCGACGAGGGCGAGGCCAGCGACACCGGCGGCGATGTACGAGACGGCGGCAACGCTGGCCGTCTTGCCGTTGGTGACCTGGGACGTGATGCAGGCGACCTCCTCATTCGAGTCGAGAGCCTTGAGCTGCAACTTGGCTTGGGCGGCGATGTCGGGGACGGCAAAGGCGATGGCGGGAACCATGCTGGCGTACTGGTCGGGGATCGTCTGGCTACCGCGAGCAGAGAAAGAACCGGCGGGGACTGTGACACGTTAGTATTGTCTCTACTCTCCCTTCGTTTTGCGGAACTGGCACATACCAGGGCAAAGCTGCTCCACGTAGGTTGCTGCTTCGCAAGGGTTGAAGGAGTTGGAGTAGATGGCGGTGCCGTAGGCCGAGACGTCCAAGATAGCCGTGACGTTCTGGGACTTGGTGCTCGTTCCTGCCACATCGAAAGTGACTGTCTTGTTGTCGTTGTTGTACTGGATGTCAACCTTCTGGACGGTGATGGCGGTTTCGTTGCCGCAAGTCGTGAAACTGCTCGTCTTGAGAATGGAGTCGGCGAGGGTTCCGGTGGCCATGGCAGTGGCCAGAGCCAACAGCCTCTTGGGGCCCCAGTTGGGCGCGGTTCGCGTCATCGTGTTGTTGTGATGGGTTTTGGTAATAATAAAAAAGCGCGGTAGAAAAGTCGTTCTTCGTCGTTCTGTCGGGAATCGATGATGGTGGTTCCCAAAGCCGTGTGATGGGGGGTATATCCAAAGTCTATGCTTTTGAGCCTCTTCTGGCTTCTTTCTCCTGTACTCCTAACGAGAGATTCCGTCCCTTTCCCAACTATAACAAATTGATATACGCTTTGATACAAAGATTGGCGAGAGAGAGAGAGAGGGTTGCTGTGTTCGTCGGGAACCGGGATTGGATGTTTCCTTGGTGAGTCGGGGTGATGGTGTTCGAGTCGTCGTCGTCGCGTCGGGGGGTATCTTGCGAGAGTCGTGGACCAAAGGAAACAAACAACTGGAGTGTACTAGTGAAGAAGGAACGGTGTAAGGTGGTAAGAGGCTAACAAGAAGCAAGCACAGCTTTCTACAGAATGGTACGAAGACGAAGGGAGAGGAAACAAAAGAGGCCGAGGATCAACCTGGAAAGAAGGGGAAAATGGGCTGGCAACGAAGTGCCTTTGCAGAGCCCAAAGGGTGTCGTTGGGATGAGCCCGATTGAGGCCTCTTGTACGCCGGGCGAGATGGTGGTTCTACGGGAGAGGGCAGAGAACCTATGGTGAGAGGCGGGCGTCGAGGGTTATGATGGATGGAGTGAGTAAGAGTGAGAGTCCGAGAGTGAGGGTTTAGTTTGGTAGTCAGGCCAGGCCAAAGAGAGAGAGACACAGTGGCTGAGAAAAAAGAGGCTAAAGTCGTCTGGCGGGTATATGAAACGAGCGAAAGGTGACGATGCTGAGAATGCACGCCGGTCAGGAGGTGTTGGTGGAGTGTGAGAGGGAGGGAGGAGGGAGCAGAGACAAGACAGGATGCAGAGAGAGACGGAGAAGGAAAAGGACGAACACGAACGGGCGAGAAGGGGAAGCGATTGGCGATCGATGGTTGGCGGGAGATGGGGAGCCAAGCCTGGAAGCGACCTCTGCGTCGTCTGTTCTCGTCCACGGGCCCCATGCAGGAAGGGACAAGGACCCTGGGATGGCGTGCGGATTGGTGTGGATGGGGTGGGAACGTCTGCGAGTCTCCATGTCACCAAGTCTCTCTCGCTCTCTCTGCCACGCTCGGGACGGTCGCTCTGGTTCGCGAGGACAGCCAGATGACGGGCTGCGAAAGGCCGGCCGTCGTGTTCATACACACACACACACCCCGTCGCCTCCACTGGGGGCGCAAGTTCGATTGGAACCCCGTCCCTGACTTGTTCCTTGCTCTCCGAGCAGCGTCAACCAGCCTGAACGCTCGCACCCTTGCTAGAGAAGACGGTCGCCTCCAGCCCTTGCACCGGTTCATAAGTCCAGTAATAGCCCAAGGATTGGGTCGACCCACGCGGCGGCGCTGACGAACTGGGTCCTCGCTGGGTCTCTCTGGAGCCCGGCCGCACCAGTTAAACGGCTCTGGTGTGGTTCCTGGAGGGTATGCCAGACCAGACCAGACCAGACGTCCTTCTCTCGCTCTCTCGGCGGCACACGGTGGCTGTACGAAGCACGAGACGGCGGCATACCATGTTGCGGCTTTGCCTGTCGCTGGCGGTCTACCCTACGTACCCGCCCGTCTGACGGCGCGGCGTGCCCGGGCGTTAGCGGCAGGCGGCTACTGCGTGGAAGAGGGGGTGCAATACATACATAGTACTATGCACCTAGGTAGCACGACCGGCAGAGAGATGCCTGGCTGGGGTGGTGCACTAGCTAACATAGCACTACAAACGCAGTAGTATATAGAGCGTCCAATCCGATGCTGGGCTGGGTGCAAAAGTGCCGCCGCAGAGGCGAAGAGTGAAAACACGATGGCGCAGATGCACCGCAGGTAGAGAGAGCGACAAAGTCAAAAAACGGCCCCGTCCATGCCCCCGGCTGGCATCCGTCTAGACCAGACCAGACCAGCCCGCGGCATCGTGTGGCCGAGCAGTCCAGAACGGTCCGCTGTCCTCGGAGTCCCTTGCTGGTGGGAGGAAACAAGAGATTGAGGGTCCGGGATTCGAGCAAGGAACAAATTGCTTTCTTTGCTTGACGAGGGACGGACGGATACGTATCTTTGCGCATCTGAAGCCGCCACTTTCCTGCCTGCTAGTACAGAGTGTCAAATCACCGTTCGGCCAGGAGGCCAGCCACTTCGTCTCCAACGACACACACGGCATGGCTTATGTCTTGGGTGTAGTGCAAACGGTCTTGTTCGAACCGTTCGGGGACGACACTCACACACACATACACACACACTCTCTCTCTCTCTCTTCTTCGGGTGCCGTCCGATGAAGAGCCAACCTTACATAAAGTACATAGACTACGCGTTTGCCCATTCTTTCTGGTGGGGACTGAAACAATGTCTCGGGGAAGGGGAGGAGGAGACATCGGCAATGCCGCGCTGCATTAGAGATTGTGCCGTGTGACGCACCATGAAAATCACCTGCTTCACGGCCAAGTCTACGCCAACCTCGAGCGGTTCCTGCGTCGAGCCGTCCGCGACGGTTTGCCCTCGCCAGCCGTCGCCGGCGAAACCCAGAGACTGGAAAACACCGACATTCAGGGGCAAACACACGGTACAGGAAGAGCAGCAAACGGTACAGAGTACGGTAGGCACAGCTCTGCCACCCCAACCCAACCCCACCTAGCCTTTAACCGCCCCCTGCATTGGCGTCAGGCCCCCCCCCCTGGACGACTCGAGCGAAAGGAGGACCTTGGCTGGGAGATCGACAGGGGAGCCGGTCTGGTTCGAATGGCGGAGCTTAGTGGGCGAACCCATTGGCTCCCGCCGTTCGAAAAAATGGTGCGTGCTGCCGCGGCGCCACGGACGAAAAAGGGCAGCCAGGCCCGCAATCGCAAACCAAACCGGTCCCGTACCCCGGTCGCGCCTGAAACTGCGCCATCACGGAGGGGGATGGGGGTGGTGACTTTCATCTGCCAATGGCATTGTCGTTCATGCCTCCAGCAGTCCAGAACTGCGAGTTGTCGGGGGCCTCTGCTCTGGACGCGGGAAGGGAAGGGAAGGGAATTCTTCATTGTGGTCGACTCGACTCGATTCGAACCCAACCCGACGCATCGATGCGCTTCTCACTCTTCGTCAGCGCCCCACGAATGCCAGCCGGTGGTGTTTCCATCTCTCTGTACAGAGTACCTTGCGCACCTTGCGCTGATACGAGGTTGGACGGGGCAACGAAAAGAGCCGTGAGGGACTGCCGCCCAGGCGCTACGGGAATTTCTTGCCGCTGCCATGTTCATCTCCCCCTTCAGGTGCGTTCAATCTCGAGAACCACAGTTTCCTCGACGGGGTTAAACCGACTTTGGCTGGTAATTTGACATTTTGGCATTCCATCCCCCCCTCCCTGGGGGTCGGCAACTGGCACTATCGACTGTTGGAAGGGCTCGCCCGACGTCGATTGATTGGATTGATACCCTATAAGATTAAACAGCCCGGATTAAAAATAACCGTCCCTCTTCCTTCTTTCGAGGTTGCCCATCTCCCACCGCGCCAATTGCTCATTCCCACGTCCCCACGTCGCACTACCAAGAGCCCGCCCATATCCATCGTCGCTGCTACCCTTCATATCGCGATGCGGTGGGCTCGCATGAAGTGCACAAGAGATCAAATCCCGTCTCGAATTATCTGTATCTCGACAACGGAACTGTGCGGTAGAACGGCACAGTGATTGCCCACCCGCACAGCCTCTGCACTGTTCCAATGACGGCACGCTGCGCTCACAGACAGCTACCTACCTTCATGACATGACCTTCGACGACGCGTCTAGAGACTTCGGATCGCTCACCTCGTTGCCATCCCATCCCATCCCATCCCCCCCGTGCCACAAACCCCACAGACTAATATTCCCGCGCCCCGGTGGGAGGCCTGCCAAGCGTCAAGAGTCCAAGCTGAGCGCTGGAGTGGCGGCTGCTTGGCTGTTGAATCCAGCAGCATTCCACCCTGCCCTACAGATCGCAGCCTCTGGAGTGCCTCAGTCTCTACTACAAACAAAACCTGTTTCCACAACATCACAGCATCTGGGACCTCTTATCTTTTCTTTTCCTTGGCCCATGCTGCTTGGTCGGCCTTCGTGTCCGTAGTCACAGACCCCCCAAGCTGGAGGAACGATTGCGTCGCCCCTCGCATCTAGCGTTCCATCGATCACAGCCCGCCCACCAGAGCAAAGCCCATCCAAGATAGCCGGTATCAAACTCGGTGGGCGTGCGGTCCGCATCTGCCACATACACCACCTACGTCCCTCCCACCCCGTGTCCCCCGCGCGTGGCGTGGCGCACGCAGCGTTGGCAGCGGCGCCGTCGCCCTCGTCTCGTCTCAATCACTAACACGTACCCGAGCGCTCGACCGCGTTGCGCCCCCTCCTGTGCGTCCTCGAGCTAGCTCGGATGTAGGTTCAACGCGACAACACGCAACAGCTCGCGCATCAGGACCCTGGAAGCACATCGTCACTTTACCCTTCTTTTACACTCGTATCGGTTTCGTCCGATCTCGAGTGCGTGTCCCCCGGTCCTCCAAGCCATCGCTACCCCTTCTCGTCAAGAACCCAAAACCTTGATTTTTCTTATTCCTTCTTCAGCCCACGCCTTTGGTGCTGTCAAAGACACTGACGGCCTCTTCGGAGGTCGGCCCCCCCCCCCGCCCCTGGGAACAATCTCGTCGTCAAACAAGTCTGTTTCCCCCCCGTAGCCAGCTTTCTCTCTCTCGCAAAACGTCACCGAAACCCCCTTAACCCAACCCGACACCCCTCCTTGTCGTCTCGCCATCCGCTGTCCTCGTAACCCCTCGGGCGTCCATGCCGTGAGCCCGCCCTCGACTGCCAGCCGCCCCATCCCGGCTTGTCACCGCCTGATTGAAACGATTCCGGGATCATCGCCAGCCAGGCATCTTCCGCCATGCTGGAACTACCGGTAGACTTTCCCCGGATACGCAAACTCTGCTTCGACGCCTCCTATCCCAAGCCCCCGAGAGACATGGTGACGCCGCTCGAGTGTTCAGCTCGACCCGCGACATGCCAAGTTCGCTGCCGACGCTTCCTCTGCTGGTTAACGGTCCCATCCAGCAAGAAACAAATCCGTAACGACCTCATCCGACCTAAGCCACCCCCGCCTGTTCTGTCCAGCATCATGCCTCTCTCTCATGCCTCTCTCATTCCTCGCCCGTGCCGCGGTCGCGTACCCGGTACGTAGCGAGGCCGCCGATAGAGCACATTAACAGCCGTTGGCTATTGCAAGCGCATCGTAACCCATCCTCACTCAGGAAAGGTCCCCGAGAGAGGTAATGCAACCGATAAAGCTTCATCCCGCCAGCTCGGGACCTTTTGGACTTTGGCTCGACCTTGTCCCCCTGCCTGTCTTCCTGCTCCTTGCCAGCGATCCTCGTCCTCGATATCTCTTGCGAACAGCGCGGGTTTTTGCTTTTTGTGACGCTTTGTCTGATTAACCCATAGAGTGTCTCTGCCCTTTCGCGCGGTGCTCCGTACTGGGCTCCCACTGCGATCCTAACGTCTCGTCTTGAAATCACCGAAAGACCACTTACATGATGGCCGACTGGCAACCAAAGTGCCGACCAACGAAATGACTCTCGAACAAACCCAAGGACACGCAAACCCGGGGCTTTCTCCATCACCTCGCCCGACCTCTTGTCCAAAGCCACAGCCGGCCACCACTGAGACCACCGAGTGAGACCTTGATGAAGAACACATTCCAGCTTCCCGGCCCCATCTCCATCTACCTCATGCAACTGCTCCATGCAGGATTGGGGGAAGGGCGTCCGTACCGACAATCAGGTACAGATCCAGAAGAACCTCCGTCCGTCCCAGGTCCCCGTCAAACAAACCCACCCCGAAACTCTGTCACCCCGTCTCGCGCCGCCGCCGGCCAGCCATCCCTTCCCTTCCCTTTCCTTTCCCTTCCCTCCGCACCGTCTAGAACTCTCTCTCATCACACCTCTGACGGATGTAATGCGCGGGCGGGAAAAAACAGGGAACCCGACAGATACATGTCGAGGTCGACGCCCGCCCGCCCGCGCACGGCGGGCAACTCACTCGCTCGCTGCCCGGCACAACTTTATGACGCTGCCTTTCCTCCTCCCTTCACCCCCGCGGCCCCGCCAGTCACAATTATCCCGTCATCCCAAAGATGTGAACCGTGAACAAAAAAAGTCGACCACCGCACGTAGCGACCCGGGTCACCGGGGGGGGGGGCGTAGGACGAGTAAGGCATTGCGCCTCGTATGGAGCGGGTCCTCCGCTTTTCCCCCTTTTTTCTCCAAAATCACTCTCTCTCGCGACTTGCCGTCGTGCCAGCCCAATATCCCCCCCCCCCCCAAAAAAAAACCCGCGACTGCAACGCTTTGCCTTGGAAGAAACTGTGGGCACGTGCTACCGCCGCAACCTAGCCTTCCCTCCTTTTTATTGATTGTGTAATAGTACCATCCTATGTAGTATTTTTGCTCACCCAGCGGCCGGCTCGATGCCTCCCATCCTCGGGGTCCCGGCCGGGGGAGGAGGGCCACTCGGGAACCATACACCACGCGAAATCACCGCACACACACGCGCGCATTCCGTTTTTTCCCACACCCTCGATCGCACGGTGGTCAAACTTGTTGGAAAATTGGAGACGCAGCCGAAGCGGGATGCTAAAAATGCTTCTCTGGTGGATACGGAAAGGCTGAGTTGGACCCCATCGCGTGTCCCGTCCGTCCGTCCGTCCGTGTGTGCATGCACTGCCGAGCGGGATGGGATGCCAACCAGAGATTAGACTTTGTCTATTCGCACAATAATTCTTTTTTAGCATTGAAGAAACAAGATTCTTGGTAATTGGTAAACACGTCAGATCGAACAGCTGTCGGTTGCGCGACCCACCTCCAGCCGTCATCCTTCTTGGAAATCCCTTACATTGGATATATGCCGTCACGAACTATTGGGGAGATAACCAAGGGAAAAAGCCAATCTATAATGTAGAATGACGTCCGAGCACAAACTCGACATTGGGCACGTCTATCCGTCAGAGAAATACACTGCACCGTTCATCCTTGGCCACTCGTAAACGCCAGTCACCGTTCCACTCCTTTCACGCTGCCTTCATGGATGCCCTGATTGCTCCGAATCCGCTGTCGGCCGAAACATCGAGATATTGTCGGGAAAAGAAGTGACCCAGTCATCTCCTACTCGGCTGGAAGGAGAGCCGAGACGAAATGTTGCATAAACAAAGGGGGTATCTAAACACGCGCCAGATCGAAGCGAGGATATAACCTCGCGAGAGAGCATGCATGGGATTTTGTATGTCTCTTATTGAGCAGGGTAGAAACCTGAGCCGCCTTGGAGGGGAGAGTGTGAGTAGGGCGAGATCGACCCCTGAGAGGTGTACTGGTTCTCGTCGACGTTGCCCGGTCCCATGAGCCCATCATAGCCCATCGGCAAGCCCATCGCGTTCGGCTGGTGCAATCCGAGGGCGTTGTGGTCCAGTGCGGGAAAGGGTTCGGTGTCCTGCGCCACCGACATGTACTGCTGCTGCGGCCCCATGTACGGTGCAGTTGGCATTCCGATGCCATTGGCATTTGGGTATTGCTGGTTAAACCCTTGAGGTCCTTGGGTCATGGGTGACAGGCCCATCATGTTTTGGGCCGTGGGTTGGCCGTTGTTCGGATATTGTGAGGAGTACATGTAGTCCTGGAACTGCGGGTTCCCCGTAGCACCCGCGTATCCAAACTGGTTCCCACCATGATACGGTACGTTGCCGCTGGGCATCATGACCGAAGGTTGATAGGATGTCGGCTGCGCAAAGTTAGGGACCCGAGAAGATTCGCTCTTGATGACCGCCTCATCCAAGGGCTCGGGTGCGCTGAAGGGGGCCCTTGGTGGAGGATCCTGCACAGGGCTGATGATGGTGTCTGGCTCCAGCTCCTTGGCCGCAACTAGCCGGAGAATGGGCAGGCTGATGTGTTCCATGTGCTTGGCCAAGTGAACAGTCAACTTCTTCCAAGTCGGAAACTGCCTCCCGCAGAACCGGCAAGGCTCTTCCTGTGGCTTTTTGGATGTTTCGTGACGGCATTGTTCGACCTTCTGCCACGTTGGGTCAACAGCGCCGGCTCGCTTGATAGCAGCCTTGGTCTTGTTCTTGGGCTCCACAAACTTGTGCTCGCGCACGAGATGCTGAAGGAAGTTGTCTCGGCGGTAGCAAGTGTGCCGGCAGTCCTCGACATCGCAGGTCCACCACTCAAGGTGACGGTGGCCTTCGTTTTCGTGGCGTACCCAGTCAGCCTTACGCTTGAACATTTTAGGTTCACGGCATCGGTCCCAAGTGCAGGTGAAAGGCTGTACATCCTCGTGGACATGCTTTGTCCAGTCGGAGGGCTTCTTGGGCTTCTTCAAGCTGAAGCAGAGCTGGCACTCAAATTCGGCTGGCAGGGACTGCGTAGGCGGCATAGGAATGTCCTGCGGGAAGCTATCTTTGGTGATGGCTCCCTCGACAGGAGTTGAGTCGCCATCACCGGCTTCAAACCCGGTGGAAAGCGGATCGAGATCGCGCACATCTCCTCTCTGGTCGAGCAGAACAGGACGACCGCCACGCGCCAGACAGAAGGTCCCGCATGAGCAGGCTTGACCCAGTCCAAGGTGTTTGACTTTGGCGTTGAGAAGGCTCTTGTATCGAACGACCTGGTGGTGAGCGATACGATCAACCAGGTAGTTGTTAGTGGTTGCCAGGTCCGGGTTGAGACGAAGCACATGCTGTTGGAAGCCCGCGAAGTTTGGCGAGACACCTTCAATCAGCTTGCTGGACTCGGCATTCATGTCGCCATCCTCGTAGAGTTCATCCTCATCTTCGTCTTCGTCGTCCACATCAATGTTGGTAGAGTTTCCCTTCGCAAGGACGGCAACGGGTGGGCCACCTGTCTTCCTCCACATGCCAACAAGACTCGAATGCGTTTCGGCTCCGCTGGCTTTTGGCAGGTCCGACTTGCTTCTGGGCCTTCGAAGGGTGTTCTTGACTTGAAGGCTAGCAAAAGGGCTCAACGGGCTCTTGGGCGATGTGACCGTTGCACCGCCGATCGACCCGTTGCGGGCGTGAGTAGTTCCGATTGAAGCCACACTGCTACCCATCGAGATGAGAGCGGTGTTGATACTGGGTGTCTGTGTCTTGGTTTTGCTCCAACTTCCTGCGCGAGCAGTAGGTAGAAGATGAGGCAAGCTTTCGCGTTTCTCAGGGGGCGGACGCTCCGACTTGACATGCTCGTCCCCATTGGTACTGCTAGACCGTTTGAGTCGCTGGCCACTCGGCCTGCGGACCAAGCCGCGCAAGTCCTTGAGAATACTTGGGCGGCGGCCGCCCTCACCTCTGCTGATGGACAATTTCTTCAACAAATTTCCACTGGTGACGTTCTCCATGTCCATGTCGATGACGCTGGGTAGACTGCGTCTGCGCGTGCCCCATGTGGCCGCCTTGGAAACGATGGATTCGTTGTCGCACATTTGTCTGAATCTAGCAATCGCAGCTTGCGAAGACTCTGGCTGATATCTCTCCGTGCCTGGTCCGCTGATCGGGTGTACGACGGGTGAATCGCCCCATACGCGGTTGGAACGCATGATGTGTAGGTCTGTTGGCGTCATCTCGCCACCGCGGGCAGTGAAATAAGTCTGACCAGGCTGATAGCGATTCTCGGTTCGATCGCCAAGGCGGATGTCATCGTCGCCAGCTATGGCCTCAGGGCTAGTATGCAGGTTGGTCTCTTGTTGAGGCGGCGCCGCGACCGGGGCACCATGCAAGCTGCGGGACAGCCATTGATCAACTTCCTGGTTCTTCTCCTCAATCTCACGACGAGTCACCATTTCGTTGACGCTAGCTATCTCCGTGGACGGCCTGTTATCCGGGTCTAGGCCTTGGCGGGTGACCGACAAGCGTCGCGGGTGTGCCTTGGTTGCAGCATGTTCTTGCGAAGGGATCAGGTCACCCGCAGAGCTGATGCCACCATGTGCCGTAGATGAGTTCTCTTCATCGGGCGTGAATGTACGCTCAATCGATTGAACGGGCTCTGCTGCGTCTCTGCCCCACATGGATACAGTCACACGCGGGCTCTGAGCAGCCACCATGGCGGGAGATGGCGCGGTACTGTCCTCGCTCGAACGGCCGCTCCCGCTGGTGTTCGGCGTCAGCTGGGGTGCGGGCTGCACGGCCAAGGTAGAAATCGGGGGTGGCTGGAAAGGCTTCTGCAGCTCCTGCGGCGAAATGGAAGTGGGCATTCGATCAGGCACAGACTTGGCAGTCGTCCTTCCGTCGCAACCAGGCGAGGTTGTGTGAAGCGAAGCTTGGTCGGGGGTCAACGGATAGGTGTTGGCGTCCAGGGCTCTGCTACGTGCTTGGGAACTGTTGAAAGCCTGGGAGATGGTGGACTGGCCAAAGCTGTCGGTACGGCTTAGGGGGTCCAGGAAGGAGGGCGTGCCAGCTTCCGTTGCGTTGAAACTAACGCCGAAGAAAGGATCGAGTCCATCGTCGATATCACTGAAATCGCTCGACTGATACTGGCTGAAGTTGGAGACAGACTCGGCTGGGGTTTCGCCAAAGCCGGGCGAAACCGAGCTGCTCTGGAACTGCGACGAGGGCGAGAGATGGCTTGGGTCAAATGAAGTGACCGTCGGTCTTCCTTGGCTGCTGCTGTTTGGCGGGGAGGAGTTGCGGGGCTCGCTCGCTTGCCCATCGTGGAACGAAGCGGGAGGTACGGCGTAAGTCGAAGCCATGGTGACGACGACAGGCGTAAGCCGAGGGAGGAGAATGGGATCAGGGTCTATCGAGAGCGGTGGCCCGTCTTGGTGTTAGTCAGGCGACGATGTGCCAAAGCTAAGGTGGATTTGCTCCCGAGGATCAAAAGACGCCAGACTCTGTCATGTTCTGGCTTGCGATGACTGGGTGGGAGGCGACAGGCTGAACGAGCTGAATGCGGGGTGGACGCTGGAGCGCGATCAGGCTGTGAGAAACAGTCTGCCACGAAGCTGGAGGTCTGAGAAGGCACGAGACCGTCGGACAAAACCGACGCGATACCAAACGGCAAGTTTATTCCTGATGAGATGTGGTCGTCGGCAGGCTGGGGAGAAGCCACAAGAAAATTTATTCCAAGGTGGTGGAGGACAGCGATTCTGCAGCCTGGATGGTTGGGTTGGTCGTGTCTTTTGACCAGCGCTTATTCCGGGTGGTCCCCGTTTCTGTATGCGCGGCGCACCGGACGGCTAGACCAAGTAGCAGGGGGGTCGATAAGATCGCTTGGAAAGTGAGCGCCGTTCTATTGAAAGAAACGAGCTTGTTTGCGGTTTCTGGCGAGCAGGCTGAGTCGTAGATGTTGGTCGCAGAGAAGGATGACCAAGATGAAGACAGTGGGACGCGGAGGGACTGGGGCGCGAAAGCGGGATATGCGACTGAATATCCGCGATCTTGTTTAAAGAAGCTGAGGCTCGGGGGGCCGTGTCAGGGGTAGAGCAACAAGGGATGAGACTCGATGAGCTCATGCAGAAACGGGAGAACGAGGCGGGAGAGAGCCTAGGGCCGTGGCATCGGTTTGTTTGTGGCAGAGTCGCAAGCGAAAGAGCCAACGATGAGGGAGGGGGGGAGGAAGGAGTTGGGTGAGAAGAGAGAAAGAGGTTCTTGGGATGACGAGACGAGGGGAGGGATGAATTAGGCGTGGGCGGCTGGGGGTGGGGGATGCGAGTGACAAGACAAGCGCGAGACAGGAGGGAAATCAATCCAGGGTTGGTTGCACCGTAAGGCAGCTCAGCTTACAGAGTCGAGTAGGTATGGTACATGGACGCACTAAGGGAGCGGAAGCCAAGCTGGGTTGGGCACGCCTCCAGCTGCTGGAGTTGGAGTTGGCGTTGGAGGGAGGTGTTTCGAGGTAAAGGTACTTTCCTGCCTCGGATGCAAGTGAGATTGTACGGGTCTCGGTACCTTGTGCAGCATTGGACATTTAGACTCGGGAGCTAGGCCTGGCGGCCTGTCTGCCTACATGTCTCTGTTCCAGTCAGACAAACATTTCATCTCCCTCGTCCGCTTTGCAGCTTGCCAGCCTGATCTCAACTGTATCTCGGTGAAGCGTATGGGCGGTAGCATCATCCTGGCAAGATGCGCAGCCGGCCGAAGCGGAAGCGGGAGTGCGCCGCCACAACGCTGCCCTCTCCTGCTCCGTCCCTCGATATGCAGATGGATACCTACACTGGACGGATACCGGTACATGGGTCATGATGGGTACTGTACTGTACGACCACCAAGAGACGATGGGAGGGTTCACGGCCGCAAGATACCTTGGACTCTTCCCGGATTGCTTGTCTGTTCGCATCTTTAGTTCAGACCACTATGTTCGGCCGAAACTTGGCGGAAACCATCCTGTGCTCTGTCTTTGCTTCTGAATGCCATCGCGCATCGGCCGATCGCGTCAGATTTCCTCCCACGTTATTATCGTCGCCGCCGCCTCCTCCCCTCCCAGCTCCTCTGTCATACACGAAACGAAAACCAGATACAGTTTGGAACTGGCCAAACGTCAAGACAAGTGCTTCCTTCCCTTTGCACTGAGGTCACTCCGGATGTACCTGCCTGTACCTACCTGTAGAATTCCTTCCTCGTTCTACACTACCTACCTTCCTTACCTTACATTCCGCGGGTCCACATGCACCATCGCTAAGTCTGCCCCGCTCCTGTGGGTCCTGCAAAGGGGAACAACGCCTGTGAATGGACAACAAACGCACCTTCCACAGGCGCACTCGCTCGTAGGGCGGAATGGGGGCCGGGACCAACCAGATGACAAGGGACCTGAGACACCTGCCCACGCCAACGAGAAACCGAGGTATCGTCTTAATTCTTCCACTCGCGCGAGGCGTTCTCCTTCGTGCCCCCCCCCCCCCTCTCTGGCGTCGTTGGGCGCATTTTCCTCAGCCCCAGCACCACCGACCTAGACCAGGGCACTCTGGGAGACTTGCCAATCTCAGGTCCTCCTCGCCCACCGCTCCGCCGCCGAATGGATCCCACCTAACGGCACCCAAACACGCAGTTGGCACATCAGCAGATTGAATGCACACATCGCACCCTGAACCTGTCCACGGCCTCATACATCGTTGCGCAGGTCCAAGCTAAGCTTACTGTGCCTCCATCCTCCCCTCCACTCGGGCCGCATCTCTCTGCTCGTCGTCCATCTCGCTGGGCCACACTTTCAAGTCATGGCATCTCGTGGCATCTCGTGCGTGCCTGGTTACTTTGTCCGGGAAAACCAGCCACTGCCGCATCGCCTCGAGCTCGAGATGGCCACAATCCGACCGGTCGGCCCGTACTCACCGAGGAGGCAGATTTTCCAATTCCGGCTACCGTCGCAAACTCATACACTATCGTGCCAACGTCGAAAGAACCTTGCCAATGACCCATCAGACTTGCAGACACTTGATGTCATTGGGACGGCATCACGATCCGACATGATCTTTGAGCCCGGTTGCCCAGATCTCGTGCCTGTCATTGGGGAAGAGGGCAAGCTAAATGCTAGGCACCAGCCTAGAGCCATGTTGTCGCAGATACCGATAATTATTTCCCTTCTGGGGCGGCTATCCATGTCGATCGTGCAGCGGGAAACACTCGGTAATGGCCGTCATAGGTATCGCTCTCGCTTTCAGGATTGAGGAAACCGAATCCCCCCATTGTCGCTCCGCATAGGTCACCGGGGAATCGATTGTTCTCGGTGGGGTCTGGCACCATTGTGCACAGCCGCAGCCGCCGTTGGGGATTCGGGTATTTCATCGTCGTCGGGAGACCCTGAGGCATGGGCGAAGCAGACAAGCATTTCAATGTTGACCGGGCGGTGCACCACGCCGACCACGGGGCTCGAAACAAGCGGCATCGAGGCTGCGCAGCGCCACAACAGCCCCCGTCCTCCCCGTCACACGTGAACGGCCACCTCGAATCGCTCCATGACGAGCCGCCAATTCGGTGCTCGCCATGTTGGTTGTTGACATGCAGCTTTCGCAGACTTCAAAGTGCCTATGCTTGTTCTTTGCTTCTCGGCCCTGCGTCTAGCAGATCTTCTCTTGATACAGAAGCTGCTCGTGAGCAACTGGCGAATAGAATCAGCCTCGCCAATAACACCGAGGTCTTCGGCGGCTAACACAGCTATACTGGAAATCTGTTGGCACCACAGAACAGCGCAGCTGCCGAGAAAAAGGTTGCGTCACAAAACCTGAAATAACAGCCAGATGAGCCATTCGGTAGGCGTCTAACGAATCGTTTTTATAGTTAGGCCCGGTCTGCAGTTGCATGCAACGGCTTATGGTTGCTCAAAGTTGATGTCTACCGACGATGTACCGAGATCTTTTCGTCAGCGAAGAGGTGGAACATGAGCTAGAGGCACACGACCAGGAGGCACCAGATGCGACGCCATGCAGATAGGGAAGAGACAAGACTCTGGATATGGTCCTGGAGGGGTGCCTCATCTTCTGGTGGATAGCTTATCTAATCAGCCGCACCTGATCCACCCCGGTGTCGAACACTGGGCCACCACCGGCTCGAGCCAAGCAATGGTGGAGACCACCTGCCCAGAAACTCTAACCTCCCTCTCCCTCCACGCTTCGCAGATCCGTCTACCTCGGGTTGGGGAATGGAGCCATTTCAGCCCTGTGTCCCGCCATCCGTGAAGACCTGACGACAACGTCCGCCGCACAACTAGCGTGAACCATTGTTGAAGTTGCGACTTGACGAAACACCATCCACGCCCCTTGAGAGCGCATCTCGTGGACTGTCTCCGTGCTGCTTTGAACTTAGTCGTTGGACAGACCCTGCAGCGCAGAGGCTCAACCGTCAACCATGTTCCAGGTTCGTAATCTGTCTTGCCCAAGGACTTTTCATTTCTCTGTGTCACCGTGTAACTGCCCGCTCCCCGCTGTCGGGATCACGGCAAACCGATGACTGCGCGGTGCCGTGGTCCCTGGCTTCCCAACACGAATTGCCATGTCCCTTTGAGGGAGAGCCGCCTCGCTCACCAGCGTTTCCATCACAGCCGAATCCCCAAGACCACCTACACCTGCGCCTTCACCGGGCGCGGTCAGTCATCCTGACCGCAGAAGAGTAAGCGCGCCCTCTTCCTCCTTCCCCCGTTCGTCCACGGCCTTCATGATTCACATCCTCGCCCAGGCTCGTCGAGATCCGCGCCGCCCAGCGCACCTTTGAGGGCGCCTACATGCGCACCGCCCTCTCGCAGTTTTCTTTCGCCCTCATCATCCTCAAGATCTTCACATCCGAGTTCTACGCCATCGGCGCCCTGTTCGCCGTCTACGGCGCCGCCGTCATGCTCGTCGCCATCTTCCGCCGCCACGAGGGCAACCGCCAGTTTTTCACGTCCCCGAAGGAGGACGAGCACGGCGCCGTATCCGTCGTCCGCAAGTTCCGCACCTCGGGCAACAGTGTCGCGCTGCTCACGGTCCTGAGCCTCGCCGCCTACGTCACGTTGCTGGTCCTCACCTGGCAGCTGGTGCAGTGAGCGTGATGGCGACGGGCTGCATCCCGCGCGGGAGAGCGGGGAGAGGTTTTACGGCGGGGTTTCTTTTTCCCCCTCCTGGTTTGCTGTGTAAATGTTACTTCACTATATTGTCTTGAGAACTCAAGAGCCGAGCCCTATCGTGCTGTGCTTGCCAGTTCATACGAGATGACCAGCCCAATCCTCGGCCCCTTCCGTCAACCAGCGTTTCCAAGAAGCGCTCCCGCGACGGTCTAGTCGTGCGGTACGGCCCGCCCAGGAGAGCACTGCTTTGAGACTGCCAAAGCTGCGGCTTTCAGACGATGGGGTATGGAGCCCGTCGCCGGTGCCGAATCAGCGACGGCTGAACAACGTTGCCCGCGCAAACGACACATTCAAACGGTTCACGGGCGAGATTCGGCGACGCGCGCCTGGAGACGGACACGCGGGGAAGCGGGCATCCACCGCAGAGTAGGCGGGCTCACGTTAGCGACGGGGTGAGACATCATGCACGAACGAGAGACCCGCCCTCGTCATCCCGTAATCATTCTTTAGTCATCTCGTGAAATGGCACTCGGCACCGCGCGCCAGAGCAGGAGCAGCGGGGCAAGGGCTCGCGCAGGGGGTTCGCCGTTCGGCGGGCTAGTCTGCTCGGCTTGACGTAGCTTGTACGAGCACGCAGCAAAACCAAAGAGCTCCCCCAAAGGGTGCCTCCTCCTCATAGTCTGACGGTAAGGTTTCTCGCGGCCACGGAAGGACGAAGCAGCAGCAGCAGCGCGGACACTGGAAGAGAGGCGGCTCACGGTTCGGACAACGGGTAGAGGTAACGGTTCAAAATGATCAATACAATGCAACTACCAAAACATATCTGGGGTCCAAGGTCGCTGGGAGTGACAATCATGTGTCTCTCGGCGCAAAGGTGAAAATCTACGCAGTCGTGAGCGTGAAGTGAGAAGAAATATCAGTCAAGAAAAACAGCGCAAGGGGGCGACGACGGGGAAGGGTATGCGAAGGGGGAAGGAGAAGTAAAACGAAGAAAAAGAAAAGAAAAAAAGGTAAATAAGAAGACGATGAAGACGAAGAAGAAGGAATAGGACGGCGAGATGAAGTCGTCCATGAAAACCCCCCTTCCTGTATATGCGTGTACCCTCGAAATGCGAAATGCCGTATCCCCTTTTTTTTTTTGTGAACCCCTTCCCCCAGCCGTCGCTACCGGCCACGTCCCGATCCCAAAGCCATCCCGCTCCCACTTCCCGCTCCCAGTGCCGACAACTGACCCAGTGTCACACACCCTCCTTTTGCCATACCGGTCCTCCCATCCCACCACCCAAGCCAAGCGACGCCCTTACAGAGTGTAATCCCAAGACAGGCGTCATAGGAAATCCCCCGCTTCTCCTCTCCGACATCCCGCCGCGCGCCCTCCCTTGCGGCCCCACTCCTCATCCTTCCCGCCATGGTTGCGCACTTAAATCCGACGTCTCCCGGCGCCGACGTCGACGCCCTGACGGCTGGACCCCCGAGGTAGACGGCCAGAAGATGCGGGGTGTGGTGTCCTGCGGATGTTGCCACGGCCGATTGCGTTTCGAGTATCTGCGTCTCAAACGCCCCTCCAAAGGTGGTCGTTTCTTTGCCGAACAGGAAAAGGTGTGCCAAAAAGTTTCAAAGATTGCTCCCCTTACGACGCGTCCCATCCATGGATCGATGACTTGGCGACTCGTGGGAACCCCTTGTCGCGGACCCCGGCTTTCCCAAACCTCTAATGCTCGTCGTCGCGGAAATGGGGTATAAAATTCGTCCTTCCCAAACCCTTAAATGATCATATGCTTGCTCCCCCTTTGTTTTGTTACTCATGAAAATCGCCGTCGACGAGATATGTACTCCGTTCCGATGCCCCATCTAACTTCCCTGCGAAGCTGAACGATTTCGCTGCCCAACGCGGATCTGGGCCTCTTCCAACTTGCAACGGTTCTGTAGTCCACATGCAATTGCTGCCTGTATGTCTCTACCGGTCGGTGGCGGCAACAAAGTCTGACCAACCTGGGTTCTGGACTTGACTTCCCAGCCTTCTCTAGAGTTCGATGACGCTGGCAAGGAAGCATGGCACCCCGAAAAGCGTTGTCCACTTTACAGATTCAAATGCCAACCCTTCGTTCTTGGCAACATCTAATTTCCTTGGTTCTCTTCGTAAGTCCAGCCCTGGTAGCCTTCTTGCGGTCTGGAGTAGCTATAGTGCGGCTGTTGTACCCAAGAGCCATAACCTGCAGGCGGAATCGCCCCTGCAGAAAGCGAAGCGCTGTGCGGGTCGATACTCGGGAACTGTGTGGCTATCTGCGTTGGATACATGTCCTCTGAGATGGCCGACGACTTTCTCCCGAACTGTCGGCTCTGCTGCGGCATCATAGGGTACTGTGGAGGTAGCGGTGTGTTCCTCGGGTACGTCATGGCGCTCCCTGTGGCGAAAGACGAGTACCCCATGTCGCCGGGTGCGTTGGAATTCGCGTTGCTCCAGCTGACAGATGTAGGAGCCTGGGAAGTATATTGCGAAAAGGCCGGTGTGATCGGAGACTGCTCAGTGTAAGACTTCCACGTTTCGCTGTGGTCGTTTGCCTGCGTTGCAGAGTTGGGACTAACTTCTGGCGACATCCAAGCTACTGACTGGTTCGGAAAGCCAAAGGCGCGGGAGGTCGAGGCCGCACCTGAAGACACTATGGTTCGCATGTCAGCAAGTTGGCGAGACTCTGGCAAGCGCCGAAACTTACTTGTGGCCTCGGGGCCAAGGTTTTCAATGGTAGATGGTTGCATTGGAGGCGGTGCCATACCTGGAGCTGGATGTGATGCGCCAGGACGGTACTGCTGGCGTTGGGACACGTCAAGAGCCTGCCCAGCGGCTACGGCAGGAGACGACGAAGCTGAAACGACCTTGGGCCCAGAGGAAGCCCGTGATGGCGCTTTAGGGCGTGGATCGGTCGCCTGTGGCAGCGGCGGCTGGTCTACGGGGAAGAAGCTGCACTCTTTCTTCAGCCTGATACAGTTGATGCATCGACTCTCGCCAATCGCAGGCGATGCTATGCATCGGATTTTTCGTCGACGACAGTGTCCTTGACGATATCCCCATCAGTATCAAGCGGGCAAGAGAGCCTGGCGCTTTCCGAGGCGACCAGGAAGGGGAGGTCAGCTACTCACCACAAGCTACCGACGTTCGGTGGTAGCCAAGCTTGTTTCTTTTCTTGTCGCCAGCCAGGCTAGACTGGATTGGATCGGACGCGTTGGCCTGCCGTGGTCTAACATTAGGCGTGGACATCGACCGTTTCAACTTTAGACTCGCCTGTGAGAAGGATTCTTTACGTTCCTTGAGAGTCTGCTCTTGGGTTCCAGGGTTCATCTGTGATGGAACGGGAGCCGGCGCGCCGTAGTTTGGCGCGTAGCCGGGATGGGACACGTCCATCTCAGAACCAGAAGAAGCTAGAGGCGGGGGGTACTGGTACGACATGGTCGAGTCCGTCAGCTGAGAAGGGCAGCAGAGGTGCGAGCAATGGCTTTCGAGGCACTCGGCTTGGTGATGGAAGGCCCGGAAGGTCTAGTGCCATGAAGCAGTTGGACGTGGGATGGGCGCGGCGGCAAGAAAACTCCACAAGCCCGGGATGTTTGAGGAAAGAGGAGGTGCCCCAAGTCGATCTCCCCACGCTGTCACGATAGCCAAATCCGAGATCGACTGTTGTTTGACGATGCTGGCTTTTGCCCAGGTTGTTTTCAGAGGCGCAAGTGATGAAGACACAACGCGTCTCTAGGTCTCTTGAAGAAACCTCGATGAAATTGTTAACGAGTGGACTTCTAAAGGCAACGGGTCGTGTCGTGCTGTCGATGTTGGGTACAACGAAGCGCGGATATGACCAATGCGGGCACGGCACAAAGCGAGGTCAGGGGCGGACCAATCGAGGCGAGTCCAGCCGTCCAGCCCAGCTGCGAATGCGGCACTGGTCAGGATGGCGTACCAGAGTTGGGAAGTTTTCCAGATTGCCTGGCGTCAAAATTGGGTCGGCTTCCCAAGCTCTTCCTGCTCCCGTGGGCTGATTACTACCCAACTTGGGAGAGCACGAGAGGGTGTCCCGACAGAAGTAGCTGCAGCCGGGACGTTCACGAGTGTCCTGCGATGCGATGCGTGACGTGCAGATGCGGCAGTTATAATCAGGGCGTATCGGGTTGGCAGAAGTTATGGCTGGTGCGTAAGGTCGGCGTTGTGGTGGTCGTCGGGACGGTGAAGCTGTCGAGCCCAACACTGAGACCGGTGAGTCGTGGACAGAGAAAGAAAACAACCCTAAGCACAGCTTGGAATAAGGCACCAAAGCCAGGAAGGCCAACCACGAAGGAGAGAAGAGCGCACGGGGGAGAGGTGACGGGGGAAAATTCCGAGAAAAGAAAAGAAAGGCACGTACCTCGTTGTTACGTTGATGAAAGAGAGCAACTGACTTTTTGCCTCCCCAAATTCAGGAATATTTTGGCAACGAATGTGCCAATCAAGTGCTGGTCTTTCTCGGGCATCCAAGTATTTGCTCGTATGATCGGTGAGGCATCGACGAGATGTACCTAATCTTTCCGGTTGATCGTCAAGGCAGTGAGGTTGCGAATCAATCTGCAAGCTTTTGATATGGAAGTCAGCAAGTGCCTTCCAGGCTTTATTAATCTTGGCATTGGCCCTTGACTGCTCTCACCCCTGTTCCCAATTTCACGTTCTTTGGCAGATGAAAAGCCTGGAAGCTCTGGAAAGTCTCAGTCAGGGGGGTTTAATTAACTCTACTATGGCCGGTAAGGTCGAGTGCGCGAAACTTTGCCGACCAAGGAGATCGACGAGCAAGTGAAGGGACCGTGGAGGTTATAGGAGCGTCGTGAGAGCAGCCACCCTAGCGACGCCAGAAACGGTGAGGAACGTTGATATGTTACGTACCTTGGTGTCTGGCTGCATTCAAGGAATGCCTAACTACTAAAACACAGCTCCAAGAGTTGTGGTCGACGGCGAATGGACCGCGGCAGACGGCTGTATCCTTCCAGCGCCACCAGTTGAAAATCTCAGCTTACTAGGCAAACGTCCGCGCTAGCACCGGCGTAACGATTCTTGGATGACAGCTGGTTGGGCGTGGGGGGCCGGGTAGCTCGTGTCTCAGACGACAGACAAGATGGTTTTGATTCGTTCGCTCTGTTACCGCCTCTTGGTTTCTTTGTGTTGTCGGGCCTTGCTGCAAAACAAAAGGCGAATACGTTGGGTCTTAGGATGAAGGTTTGAGGACTCTGCAATAAGCAGTTGCTCGAAGGAGTCGGACGCGCTGGAACACTCGCAGGTGTGTGGTGGTTCCAGAATCGAGTCGGGAAGGTAGATGGGGCGAGTTTATAGAAAAGACTCGCGGTAATCTCAGCGGTGGCGAAGGCTCGCAAAGGTCTTTTAGCTATTGGAGGGTGCCGGAGCGAGATTTTCGAAAAGAACCCAGTCTTGTAGGGACGTAAAGTGTTCAAATGCGGACGCACCGGACTTCGCAAATCTGGTTCTGGTCTTTTGCTTTGCTTCACCCTGGCATCGAGTGTTGCCCGGTCTATGCTTCTGAGTTCGCCGTGTGAGGACGAAAAGTACCAGTTAGGTCTCGACCAGAGTAGTTGACCCAAACTCTTGAGGAAGCACAGCAAACCAAAGAATTGACAAGGGGGGAGTACAAGGAAAGGGAGCGGGAAGCCGGTCAATCAGATTGGCAATGAGGAGATTGCAGATATAGCGATGATCGAATCACGTCGTGCCATTAGCCCTGGAGTTCCAGACAAGATCGGAAAGGTGAGAGATGGGTAGATGACATTTTTGGTCCCAAGCATAAGCCTGAAACTGCTTCGTGAGAGGCGCTCGCTCAAAATGGTATGTGGTCTCCCCTCCTGGCCCTCTGCAATGTTCCTCTTGCATCGGGTTGTATACCATGGTAGTTAATCGCGTTGATAAGCGCCGGGTATCGAAATGCCATAGAACCAGCAGGCCGTCTCCCTCTCATCTTCCCCTTGACACTCCCTTGCAAAATTCAAGTCCGTGTGCGCATCGGAGAGTCACCTAGACCAGATGGTGAACCCTATGGAGGACTTTGACCAGCAGGCGCTGGGTTCCCGGCGTCTCATCTGAGGCAGCATGGTTGACGATTGGCTGGGTGTTGTCATTCTCCATCTCAACCCATCCCGCATCCTATGCTCATCTTGGGGGCCCTCCTCTAGGGTGCTTGAGGGGACGGGGAGACGGAGTACATGCCGTCAAGTTGCGCCCAAGCGGCCCTTTCCTCCAATCCTTGTCCCATCAAGACGGGGGTCTAGGAAGTGTGGGAGGGCATGGAGAGAGACTGGGCGGCCAGGGTCTGTTGGAGGGGCAGGCAACTCCAGATGACAGAGCGGAAGGCTAGATGCCAGTCTGTTGCAGAAATCAGGTTCAGGAAGCACCCGCTCGTTAAGTCTCGGAAGCGCAATAATGGTGGGTACCGGGCTGAACGAGACACCTGGCAGGGGACAGAACCGCTAGGCGGCAAAGCGAGAAGAGGTTGTCTCCGTTATCACACTGGCGTTATTGACAATTTGCCTTTCGTTGTCTGCCCGTCTGTCCTGCTTTGGATAAAAAGAAACCGAGGGCTTCTAGTCCCAATTCATCAGTCTGACCAGGACACGACCTGCTGAGGGTCGTGCCGGACCACGTCCGCTCGTATCCCTGCTTGATTAGGCCTGTCAGTCATGTGGATCCTGACAAGAATTGCGTCCAAGCACTGTTAGACATGGGACGAAGGATGCGGGAGCTGTTCCGCTGGTTCCCTGCTCATGTCATTGCACCGGACAGTCTCTCGACTGTCACCGCCGGTTGCTTCTTGATATTTCTTACTTCGTAGAGTACGCATGATGGGGTTTTGCGAGGGCTAGCGCGTCTCGACGAACGTCGAAATTGCCGCATCGTCGACTATATAAGCAGTATGTAAGTGTGGTCTGGGCTTCCAGAAATATGGGTTCTGCAAGATTCAATCCACCGATTGCGTTAATGCTCGGAGATCGAATCGTGTGCCAAAGAAGCAAGCTCGCCTATGCGGTCCGTTGGGTGGTTCCTCATTTCCACCCTCTATCCTGGTGCTGCTCGAGGGCCCTGGCAGTTCTGGCGCGTCCGCCACTATCCCTGAGAGAGAGTCTACATGTGATTGAGTATCGTCCATTGTCCATTGTTGGACAGGCTTTGCCCAGTCGAGGAAAGCTGGGTTGCCGATGGCGGGTTGCAACCTCACCACGTTCGTGGCCCTTGCGTCTCTAAAAGCTAGGCCCGTGACCCCTCGTTCCCGTTGTCAGAAAATTCTGAAGAAAAAAAACCGACAAGTCATTCGTCATGGCTGTTGGCTCAGGGTTGATCGCCAAGCGTTGTTGTTAGAAATATCAACGGTCTGGACCTTCGGGTTCCCAAAAGCGTAGCTGACAATGCGTTGACCTCAAGACTGATGGATTCAGTGACCCTTTCATTTCGCTTTGGATCTTCATGCACGCTTTGAGTTTATCCCTCTGCAGCAGTCAACGGTTGCAGGGCTAGCGGCCCGCGGCGACGCAGTTGCCGAGCTGTTCCGTTCCAGCTGCATGGTAAGTGCCTGAACCATTCCATGCCTCGACTTGAGATGTTGGCAAGATCATCCGATGATGCAACGCTGCACAGGCACTCATCGGGCACTATGGTAGCATAGAGCCACGACTACCGGGAGACTGCCACACAGCTTGTCGGTAACAGAGGTAGCAACGAGTTTGGAAACTGTGCCACTGGCAGGCCGCGACATGAATGCATGAAGTCGACAGCCGACTGCAAGAATGACGTTGGCACCTCAGCGGCCCTGTGCTACGAGCGCACAACGCAACTTGGATTTACAAATACGGAAAAGACGAAATGGCCCCCGGCCTTTTTCTTGTTCTGTAGCGCTGGGACCTTGACCTGGACCTGGATTTGCCCCAAAAGAGAACCCAGGGCTGCGACCACCTCCAATGTGCCTCGGCATTCGCCAACAAAGTCGATCATTTAGGGTAGATGTGGCATCAGCAGAGAGTTGGGACGAACTGGATCTGATGTTAAGACAGTGATCATTAGAGCATTGTGACCGAGAATGCCGTGTCTTGCTTCCGCTTTCAACTTGCAGGAATCGATCTGGCATGATGTGCGACTGGGGTATGCCATCAAGAGCGCTGCGACAGCCGTTGATGCTTTGCGTCAAATGTGTCTGGCTGCACCCCGCATTTCAATTGTTGTTGTCAAGCTCCTCCGTTACCGCAGGTCTCAGAACATCTTCCCTTGAACTGCTCGTCGATCAAACCTGATCTGAATCATCCCAACGTCTTCGGAACTGGCAGACATCAGACAACCGATTGCCCCTGGGGTTCTGAATAGAAAGGGAAAAGCCGAACTTGATGCAATGCTATTTCCCCTCCTGCTGCGAATTGTTCCACACCTCTTTGTTGTGCAAAGCCCATGACACTCATCGTACCAGACCACAATGTCAGCATCGTCTGGTTCATGCGGTATGTCGACCTGTTTATTTCTGGTCATCTCGAGCAGGCCCCTGATTTCGCCAACTTGGTTGGAGCGCATTGCTGCCGTTCTTGTGTTCCGCGAGGCTGGTCGTCTCGGCTGGGCCACTCAGTGGAAGGTGTTGAAAGGGTAGCCGAACTGGACGTCGATTTGTCGCTCGTGTGAGAACCCTCAGACGCTGTCGCGAACCTGCCATTATTGTTGGGAAGCCCTAGTCAAGCCTGAGGTGCGATCATCTTTCGAGGCCTTCGGATCAGACAGCCGATAGGGCTTAAGCATTTGCTAAGGGACGTTGGAATTTGCCTTCTCAAAGTCTAGAAAAGGCCAGTAAATGCCGAGCAAGGGCAACCCCAACCTCAGTGGCAGTAGTCGCGGCTCTATTGATCCTAGCTTGAGCGAACCAGGTTGTTGGCCACGATCCCCGAGTGCCTAGATGGGAAAAGGGACCGTCGCATATGGTCCGTTCACCCTTCGTCGTTATGGTCGGAGTCCACAAAGCGATCTGCCGCCCGGTCGTCCGGGGCAGTCTGCGTACGTACCACGAAGGGATCGCCGTGGTCTTGCACGCGCTTATGAAGCCAGAATGTCAAAGTCGTTGCCGATCAGGCTACATGGGCCAGTGGTTAACGGTGCACCAGGGACTTGAACACCACCAATAGCTCATCTTGATTTCCCCCCTCAGGACAGTCATATCCTTGCCGTGGTAGGCGTCAGACACCTCGAGCTCCGAGTTTCCTGTTCCAGACCCTGGCCTTCCTGAATGCATCCGGCAGTGGGCCTGCTGATTCATCAGGGCCAACTGCCAGCCTCTAGGACATCGGGTAACATCTTTCCATGATGCAAATAATCCGTCAGTACACGCTTACCTACTTCCGCAACCCCAGTTCGGCACAGTGGCAGGCGGCGTTCCGGAAGATCTGCTACACCCTCCGGGCAGACATGTTCCCCCATTGGATCTGAGAAAGGCCGACATCACTCACAGGTTTGATCTTCCCCTACCCATGAGCCTCTTGCCCCCGCTGCTAACCAAATAGCAAGGCCCTTCTATCGGCAAGCAGAGACCCCGCGACCAATGTGTTAAATTCGGAGCGCGGCCCGGATATGGTCTGGAGGCCGTGAGACTCGGTGTGGGCCATGATCACCCGTGCTAATTAAGTCGCTCTTGGCAATGGTCACATAGCTGTCGCGGCCGACTGAATATTGAGGCCAGCCTTGGGTCTTGGACTCGTGAGGCCTTCGAAATCTCGGTCGAGGCGGTAGAGAGTTGCATATGTGCTATGCCGTGCCGGAAGTGGCTACGATGGGCGATGGCCCTCGAGTTTCTCCAGAGACGAGGTTGCCACCGGAAGTGCGCGACGCATTAACCATGTTGCATTTGGTTCAGGTCTGTCAATGCCAGGTTGCAGAGCCAACATTGTGTCTTTCTGGGCCTAACTTCCTTTCCTGATTGAGTCTGTCAAGGAAAAAAAGGCCGGGTCTAGTGTGCTCACGAGCTAAAGGCAGACAGCAGTTCGACCTGTTGGCCGACCAGAGAGCTCGGCGTACCTCGAAAAGCCGATGAGTGTTCGTTTCTGCACAACGGTGCGGCGGCTTCGCCAACATACTTTCGACAGGTCGACGAGGTTGCTGTTGGTATCCATCACTCCAGATGGCTCGGAGAGGCAGTTTAATGACAGGAGCACTGTCACGTATAGTGCGGTTCGTGTGACATTGATGACGGACGAACTCCGAGGTTCTCTGGAGAATTTTTATTGAAAAAGAAAGTTCCCAGATGAGATCGAACCCGGGCGAGGTTGGAGAGGAGCTGGATGGAATATCGAATATGGTCAAGGCTACTGGGTCTGTCTCTTTCTCTTTCTGTTCCAGGAATGTTTGTGATGAAGACAGGAACTCGCCACTTTGGTAAAGTAACTGCTCACCAGACTGAAGCAGGAGCCGGAGTAACTTAGATGACACAATAACGGCAAGCAGAAGCGGCTGGGCTCACCGGACGCGTCACGTCGAGTCGAGCAGGCTCCCCAAAGACGGGAAGAGTCTCGTAACCTGGACCCCTTGCTAAAGCAAAAGATCTTCAGGAATAACACCTATGAACCAAAGTTGGCAGGAATACGCGGAAAGAACGGTAAAGGACTTTCCGAACTCCTGGAGGCGCACAGCAATCGTACTCTTGAGTCACCCCCTACACCTTGCACTCCCGACAACGAACACAAGGTAGCCCACGGACATTAATCCATCAACTTAGCCATCGAAAAAGAGCACCAAGTTCAGTTTTTTGCTTTGATCGTTGGACGCGCTGATTGTAGTCAGCAAGAAGTATCAAGCAGGCATGCCTTCACCATTGATCTGGCATCGTTCCCCATGGAACAGTGCAACCCTATCACCTGTCATGTCGAGGGCCTCAACCATACACGGAGAATATCGTAGAACCCGAAAAATACAGTGTCGGCAACTCATTCATCGAAATCCCGAGAGAACATAGGAGCTCTGCCGTACGTTGTGCTACGTGGGTACTGTAGTAGCTTCCCTTCTACCTGCTTTCATGCCCGTCAAGATCATCACTAGTAGACTGTCCCTTCGCATGAGTACCGGAGAGCCGCCTACCGCCTATTGCCTGCAGATTTCCTTTGCATGCGTGTGTCGCATGATCGTTGGGTGGAAGTAAGTTGCCGTTAGATTGCGAACGCCATCACGGGTGTATTGTAGACAGATAAACGCCGCCAGGCTGTTCGGGTGGCACAGACTTTGGCATACATGATGAGATAGACCAAATAGCAGAGAACCCATGGAGGCCTAGCTTTGAACTAATGGGCTCTTCGACACGGCACCCCAATCCATGGAGCTGCCGCCTCAGCAGAGGTATTGCATGCCATCCCTTGCAACTTTGTGCCCGCGCTTGAGATTGAAAAATCGTTTTCATGATGGAAAGTATGATGTTCTACTGCCCAATAGTGCTCGTTGACAAATAGTCTGGCCACCCAGAAGTGCCCCAGTAAGCTTTCTGGCATTTCCCGAGCGTGGCGAATGAGACATCGGGCATTGACCCAAGGGAGCAGGCGCCGTACTACATGGTTTAGTCTGCCTATAGACCATCATAGTTCAAGTACAGACTCAATCGCGGGCAGTAGATAACTGACTTTCGGTCAGCTGGGATCCGAAAGGAAACCATGGAAGCAGACTAGTTCATCGGTAGAGGAACCGAGATCGACAAAGGTTTGCAGGGGCAGAGTGGCTAGACGCTCATCTTCATGACTAGCACGTACCCGAATCAAAACTAGATGTAAGTTTTTTTTCGGAGAGTATTGGGACATCTCTGGAGCCCCCCCCAAGATAAGGATAGTTGAGGTCCTCGCCATACATATCAACATCGCGCTTCACACTTAGCCAATCACCGTGAGTCTCCATATCTAGAAATCGGTTGAATCGCGAGCGGCCGAGCCGGAAATTGCGCGCAAAACATCTCCTCGAGCTCGCCATTTCGCCGGCCTTCTGGGTCAAAACTCTAAAGGCTATTCCCTTCGTCTGTACGTGGGAACACTATATACTGGAGGTGCGGGCGTTCGAACGGGGACCGTTGGCCGCGCGGGGCTGGATGGGTGGGCACACGGAGCAACTGGTGGTTCCACGACCGGCCGGCTGTGTTTGGGGTCTATGGTGAACTCTTACACCGATTGATGCAGAGGGGAAAAGAAAACAAGTCGGAGCCAAACACCGCGAAACAAATGCTGTGATAACGTCCAGATCGCGTTTTCGCTCATCCCCATTGGTTTGTAATCGCCATGATGTCCTGCTCGCCGACCCGTATGATTCAGCACCGTTGCACCAGAGCGGACTCAGATAACCGGCGGCCGGTCCCGGCCCCACAATGCCTGTGCCGGAGCCCGAACACTGGGGAACACGAGGCGTCCAATGGCAATACATGAAACCAGCCAGCAGTGGCCTGAGCACCGTACACGGTAATGGCACATGATGGCCGGGTGTGTCCGTCGGGGCCTCGACGAACCATTGACCCTAGACTTCAAACTCTGAGCGGTGCTCTACCGTTTGTTATCTGTTGAGTCCGAACCAAGTCCTCTGAAATGTGGCAAGGGGGGATCAGGCGATGGCCATAGGTACAGGCCAACAAGCCCCCCAACAGTCGGTAACTAAGTTTCCTATCCCCCCAAACTACTATGGTATCAGGCGAAAACAAACCCTCAGTCAGCCATATGTGGCTTTCGCTGCCTTTGTAATCTCAGCTGCAATCCTTCACGGTCCTATGGATTCTGAAAGTAGTTCTAGTCACTGATTCACGCGCCCTTTTTGGGGAGCGTTGGCATGTATATTTCTACCACCTCGTAGGGAGGCTATACTTAACCCTGGCGCAGTGGTAAGGCGATCTCTCGATCGTAAATCACCACCAAACGGCCGCGATCAAGCTTCTCGCGGCGATAGGGGGAAACTTGGAACCCTCTGAGCGCGGTCCCCTCCTCCCCGCACTTCGACTCGACGTCACCCGCCAGGAGACATCACTCTGTCCAAACCACACCGTCCCCTCCCCGTCTTCTGCCTCCGTTTCACCATCGCCCTGTCATCGTCAAGGGTGCATACAACAGCAGGCTGCGTCCCTGCCGCCGTCGATCTCCCACCCTAATTACTACCAAGCAGCCGGTGCGCCGGCGCAAGCTTCGAGGAACCTTCCGCAACGTGTTCGGCAAGCAAAATGTTCGCTTTGCTTCCTCGCCCAACCACTATGCACCACAAACCCTATCTCCGCCGCGCTTCGAGCCAACTACAGGACAGCTCCGTTGGACGGCCCAGGACCTGTCGTGTTGCGGTTCCTCGCTTTCGGTGTTTTTGGCTTTGGCACCAATGCAGGGCACCAGTCGATCGAGGTGTGGAAGCTATCGATCTCTTGGCTCAACAGGCATGTCGATCGGCCCGTCAGTCGTCAGCCATGATGCTTCCAGGTCCGTGCTTGCCCTCGCTCGCGGGTTGGTTCGAATCTTTGAGCAAAGCATACATCCGCATTCGTTACCCTATCAAGGTACGCCCCCACGGTTGGGCCGAGTCAATGTCCATGTGCAGTGATGGTTGTGAGTATTGCAAACTGAGGCAGACTTTTGTGTGTTTCTTGGACTACCCTATGTCGTCCTGGTATCATCTAATATTCCGATCAAAGGGGATAAGTATGTACAGATTCATCGAAGTCCCGTCTGCCATGCTCCTCATTAGACGTATCCTTTGCTCATTAATGTCTTTAGTGCCCACAAAACAGTCTCGTACTGTCTAATCGTAACTTCAAATAACGCCAGTTTTCGCAAGTGTGGTAAGCCGAACTTTGCGTTCGTTTCATGCCGGAAGTGGTTGAAAAAGTCAGATGCTGCTCATAGCGCGAAGAGGACAGCGGCGAAGCCCATGAGCATCAGAGAGACGGACGCGCCGCTCGTGGAAGCCGCACCGGGGAAAGGCACGACGGTCGGTGGGGAGGTGGGAGTCGGAACTGTGCCGGTGCCGCTGATGGTCGTGGAGGTGCAGTTGTCGTGCGTGTCCGGCTTCGTGATGAGCTTGAAGTTGGCGCAGCTGATGCGAGTCTTGTTGGCGAAGTGGAAGACAAAGCTGCGGTTTCCAAAGAAGGAGCCGGGGCCCTCAACGATGGAGAGGTAGGGATCGACATAGGTCTTTTCGTAGTCGCCGGTGACCTTGCCGTGCTTGCCGCTCAAGTCGCCGACCTGGCAAGTCTCGGGCTTCGAGGCATCGCAGGGCGTGGCCTCACCGCGGATGAAGGGATCCAGATGAGCGAGAGTCTTGGTGCAGTTTCCATCTTCGGGAACAGGGTCGACGTGAAGGTGGTAGGCTAGTCGGATGTTAGAAGGATCCTCGAGTATATACCGCTTCCCACAAGGACTTACTGAAAGGGCCACCCTCCTTGGGGAGGTTGGAGAACTGGACCTTGAACTGAACGCCCTTTCCATCGGGAGCCGTGACGGCGACAATGGAGCCTTGGACATTGCCGTCCAGCGATCCTGCCTTGAAGAAGGGCTTCTCAGGCAAGACGGCCTCGTAAACAACACCAGCCGGGTTGCTTACGGTGGTGGCATCACCAAGCTCCTACATGGAGGCAATGTTAGCTAACAGAGTCCTACTATATGGGAGACAGGAGCAACCTACACCAGTGGTTTGAGCTGCAACACGGCCCACAGCCGCGGCAGCAAAGACGGAAACCAGAGAAGAGGCCTTCATTTTGTGGTATTGTAATGCTGTCGGGTACTGGGAGACAGGCTGAGTGGGTGGAATGGAACAAGCTGTTGATCAAGGGAGGGCTTGTGAAGCAAAATTCGATGAGAACATCCGAGGGGTTGGACGGTTCTTAAAGAGCAAGGACTGTTGGGATGCCCAGACCAAGTGACGAGCCAACTGTGTGTAATCACTTAATGAACGTGAGTTGAAGATGGAAGGCTAATAGAGATCTGCAAAGGGCAAGTAGGTATTGGGTTACAATCCTTATATGGCCCACACACACACACGCACACCACGAGATGTGATGAGGATGGGACCAACCAAAGACCCCCAATGTCGCCGCAGCTCGGCAAACATGGTATGTGTGCACCAACGGCAGGGTCAACACACTCCAGCTACGCTAAGTCTGGTTTAATCAAAGAAAGGAACGAGAGTCAAGAAGTGCGAGTACCAACATCGGACGCTTTGATCCATCATGTACGACTACCTAGACGGCAACGGCACCTAGCCGTCGGCGCCTGTAAGTGAAGAAAAAGAATGTTTCTCGCAAGGTACGTATCGAACCTTCCATTCCAGGGGAAACCTTGTGCGCCCTGTGCGACGGGAGAAGAGATGATGGGGGGCAGGGGTCGAGACGATGTCAAAGAGGAGGGGAGTTCGCAGGGCGGGCAGGATGTGCCTCTGGGGTGAGTCGTGACAGGCGGCGAAGGTTGAACTCAATGATGGCGCCGCCGGACCTCTCTCTGTGCCTCAATAGCCGGCGGGCCTTTCCTCTACGGATACTTCGGCAACACACGCTCTCTCGCACACACAAACGGTGATTTCTGTTGATTGGGGGCCAGGGGGCCAAGCACCAACATCGGGACTTTTGGTCTTCTGGCTGCAAGTGGAAGGTAACCAAAGGAACATACAGAAAAGGACGAACTCCGGCTAGCACAGCTTACCCGAGCTGGCAGCCCAGCTGGGCACAGAGGGGGAGGGGAGGTTGGGGCTGCGCGCCAGGAGTGAAAGGGGGCAGGGGAATCTGTTGGCTGCCACAGGGCATACGAGACCCGGATTGGATTCTGGACTGCATGTTGGCACCATGCGGTGTGGTAGGTGAAAAGAAAATAGACGGCTGGCGATGTCTGACTTGGTTTCCCTCTGCACTGCGCCACTTGAGAAACACCGTCTAGCCCCTGCCAATCAAAAATAGATTGCACGTCTGAAAGGAACGTGCCAACAGCAAACATTTGACTCGAAGGCTTTCTGAAGGGACGTGGAGATGCGTGTTGCTGAACACATGCAGACAGCCACCTGAAAGGGCAGGGCTGACTGGCAGACGAGCCACTCGTGGATTGGGGGAAGGGGGGGCCAAAGGACGAGGCCAGGCAAAGCCACCGTTCTGCCGCAGTATCCACGCAGTGTATCTGTTTTCTGTAAGCCAGACTAACAGAGCTACATGTACACCAGTGGACAGGGCGGTGGCCGCGGTAGCGGCTAGGAACACTGTCATCCAACCTATTCGTGCCATGCCGGTTCGAATCCCGAGTGCAAACTCTGCGTACTTCTGGGCTGAGCGTCGATGTGAAGCTCTAGTCGTAGACGTCAGAAAAACGGGAGCGCAACCTCGACAACGCTGCTTAGACGCCGCGGCCGCATTGGCGTGAGACGGGCTAGGTAGGTGGTAGGATGCGAAGATGGTGTGCTGATGTTCAAAGCAATAGACTGGGGGGGTTGAGATTAGAGTGAGAGGTGGGGCCGGAGCCGGAACCCGAGGCGTCGCTTCAGGCTGCCATAGGCTGTGGGGGCACTAAACGAACGACGTGCCTCAGCGTGTCCAACTGCCCAGCGGGGAACTAGTTGCCTTGTCATGACCAACGGCCCCCATATCCATCCATCGACACTATGGTGGACGAGCAGATGCTCTCGCAACGGCGCACCTGCATCCAAGCGCGCTGTATCCTTCGCTCGGATGTGTCCGTCACCTAATCTTACCGCATAGAACCCCTTGGGTGCGTTTTGAATGAAAACGACTTCTGCAAGGTCCTGAGTGCATCTGTCTGCTGACATGCTGCTGCGTTGGTTGTGACCAAGGGGCCAACCGAAACCCATAGTCCCCGGCGATCCTTGTTGAGTCAGTCTGCGCAAGGAGGATTGCAGGTGTAGGTAGTACAGGCACCAGATGTGCATACCTGCAGACAACGGGATGGCTGGGGATAGGGCGGGCAGCTGCAGAGAGATTGCAACTTTTTAGGATGAATGCCAACCAAGCATTACCCAGTTTGTCCGCTCTGCGCCCCCAAGGCTGGCTTCTTGCTTACCCTCCCTCGTCAGTTGTTTCAACAAACCCCTTGCGGACGTTTTTGGTTTATTTGGGACTAGTTGAAGCGCCTGACGCAAGTCCATCGAAAGATTCATTGGCGAGAGGTTTCCAGGACTACCGATGCTCTCATTCGGAAAGCAACGTCTTTCGACGTCCTGCTCAAGAAATGTAGCACGCAATCACCTGTTGAATCCCGCATGTAGTCGTCATCGACGTCTTCTCCTGTAATGATTTCGTTCCAGCCGTTCGTGTCGGCTCCAGACAGTAGAACCCGGCTCTCGCTGTCATATCTTGGCCAGAAACAAAGCATACCTGGATGACCAATCGAAGACGCAGAGAGGTCGTGCGAGTGTGACACTGAGAACTCCCTCCCATCTGGTTTGCTTCTCCGGGTTTGCATCCTGTGCCACCCTGCCAATTTGTTTCAAATGATTGCCTGTCGCATAGTAATTATCGACGACTCGCCATGCTGCCCTGCGCAGCCCGCTGTGGTTGGCTGACAAGGTTCGACTACCATTCCGAGCCGAGTGACAGTGTTACTAGCGCTGACAATTTGAGAAGCCTCGGCGCCAGTGCCTGGCAAATTGCTTGCAACTCTGCGAGCCTCAATTGAATGACTCTCATACCCTAGCCCTCCAGTGCCTCCATCACTGTTAAGACTGTTTTACTAGAATGTTACCCCCCTCCAAGGGCAATAGGTATCAGGTTGCAGACAAACTCTGGCGATACGAGGAGCTGTGCCGACAGCCGGATTAGTATGGAAATCACGGATGGTGAAGCCATGGTTGTGTTTTGAAGATAGGAACACCTTTTGACGGTGGTGTTGGGGCCTGGTTGGCACAAGTGCTTGTTCGTTCCGCGGATAAAATGATGAAGCCGCAGCCAAGCGTTTGTTGGCAAGCTCAGCAAACTGTCCAATTTCCATGGAGCCGCTCCTTCGTCCTATGCTGTCAGACTCGGAGCCTGTTCATAGCACCCTTTCGTCATGCAGCAATGACGGCTATCGTCCGGTTGAACAGCTGGCACTTCTGTGCTATCGTCATCAGAACGTTGGTGTGCCTACATGACGAAAATCGACGTTTTAGGAAATAATCTCGGAAGCATAGGAGGTGATGCCTCTTTTGTGAACCTGCGGGGAGACTCTAGACTGCAGATCCTGCGCACTGTCTGTGTTTCGATAGAGTATGTCCTGGGGCTCGAAGCCACGAGAGTTCCTCCGTTTGGGAGATGGACCGCCCGCCTGGATCAAAGACGCTGTTTCAGCATGTCATGTCACCGCCCAAGCGATGAACACATTGGCGACCCTGCCCGTTTGCTCTTACTAGGCCCATCCAAGGCGGATCGCTCGGTGGCAGACGTCGCGTTCGGTTTCCCATCAGGCGAACTGCCCATACCAAGTGTCAGTGCCAATCTTGGACGGCCTTTTCTTGGCATTTGATCTATCGCGCTCAAGCTCCTTCCTCGTTGACGAACAGTTTTATTTGGTGCTTGTAGCCGTCAGACGTTGGCAGAGCCTCCCATGAATGACATGACACCGTCCGCTGGTGTCAGGCGATGGATAGCGCGGCTAGCTCAGACAGGCCTCGGGCACGACTTTAGCGTGCTGGTTCTAATATTTTCTGTCAATTCCGTGGATTGTTCTAGCGTCCTGTTCATACTGAGGCACACTTTGACGAGTCGTTTTCTTTGGTCTCTACGTTCGTGTTGCCCAAGGCTATGGAAAGATAGACGTGTTTCAGGCTTCAGGGCCTTGAGCAGACGAAACTGCCCGCCGACTTTCCAAATGTCAAAGTGAATGTGGACCGGGTATGCCCGGTGTCATTTGGCTAGACCTGAAGCAGCTAAAAGCAGTAGTTCCTGACAATCTTCGTATTCTCTAGCTGCATTGCGGATCTGTGATGAATGCTACAGTGAACGTGTCTGCGAGTTTGCGAGCTTGCGGGGACGATCCGATGCACCTCAGGACTCGGAAGGGTTCATATCCGTCTAATTCTCTCAACCGGGCTGTTTAGTTAATGTTGCCAATCGATCACGGCATGCAATCTTGAATCTTAAGCTGCTTTAGTGCAGAAGCAACTTTGATGGCATGGCAAGACGATTAAGCTGCACAGTGAAGGTCCGGGCGGGATGGACGTGGCCGGACCCGAGTTCAATCGGAAGAAAGTCCCACCTAGTAAGGGACTTCGGGGAAATGATTTTCCTTCTCAGTAATCTGTGGCTGGAGCTTCACGAGCCTGTGGCTGGTGCAGACCTTGATGGCCTGGTCATTCAGGCACAACAATTGGACGTCACCGACCTAGTGTGGAGCTTGGCGACACAGCAACAGCAGCCGCCTCATCATCGCGAACGTACTCCACGAAGACAGCCTATCTATCACGACGCAACAAGTTTGCATCCCCTCCCCATCACACACACCACCCGGAGGGCAACGCCTTCGTTACAAACTGCAAAAATGAAGCCCGTCGTGAGTGCCATGCAAGCATGGCAATGGTGCGTTCCTTTAGGAGACCGAACCCCTTGAGCGATGCTTCGATGCTAATTGCCTATCTGTGTCCATAGCACCGTTATCTCTGTTTTCGCCATCGTTATCCTGGGAATCCTTGGAATTCTGTTCGGACAGAACCACCCTGAGCTCGTTGGTAGCGACGAGGACCCTGAAGATGGCAGCGCCGTTGCAGGCACCATCTTCGTCTCCGTGATGATCTACATCGTACGTCCCCACGTTCCTCCTGCGTTCCGGGCACGGAACCCTTTGGGAGAAGGGCCAGCTAACCATACAACACAGGGTTTCTTCCTCTTCTGCGGCCTGCAGGGTCTCCTCCACGTTCGCGAGAATCGACGAGGCGCGATCGCATTGTAACGATATAAGATAAGGGAAGAATGCATGGCATTAAAAGACATAACGGTTTCCTGGCGTTTGGCATCATGTTGGGTTTTGCGCGGGTCGACTCGAGCCCGCATTCAGTTTAGACGGTCTTCTGCGTCTAAGAGAGGGTAGCATTATCTAGGGGAGGCTGGCCGAGATCGCACTTGAGGCGGGGCATGCTGTTCCGTCAAGTGACAGCATTGGCTTCGATGTACGAAAGAATTGTTCTTAGAGGCTCGTGAGGAATTCAGTATATAATAAGCAGTCAGAATTTTCTGCGAAAGGGTCCACACAGACATAGTCTTGCCTCAGGTCTGTTGCGGAGGCCGTGGCTTGGACTAGGTCGCCATACAGTCAGTTGGGAAAACGTTACGACAAGCTGATCAGATTTCTGGGTCAGATACAGGACTTGGGTGATTCCATGTGGACACTTCCACAGTTCACCAAATGGGCAATTGGTTGCATGTAGGAGACGCGCACAAGTCGTAAACTGCAACACGCCAAACCCCATTCGAGCTTCATAACTCTCTTGGCGCCTATTCAGTACTGCTCAAACTTTCTTTGATCCGCCCAGGTATCTCTGGTCTTCTCTTGAAGTAATTCTCATTCCCGTTGAGTAGACGTTTTATATGACTAGCATTCCCGGCATCTTCGTCGCTATCACGCCTTATGATGAGATCATTCGTGTAGTACACTGTTCATCCCTGGACAACAAACGGCCAATAGTCCGGAAGTAGGTCCCGAGTGACTCGTCTGCTTCAACAAGCGAGTTTTCACGTCACTGATCGGCGTCATAGTAGTCGATAGAGACAAGCTAAAGCTCTCTGCCCCAGGTTTGAGATGGTATGGCCTCATTCCCCAGTGAGACTTGGCAAATATCGCAATAAGATGTATTGAGTTTAAAGAAGAGGCACTAGCTGTCGGGCTTATCGAAGTCCATCTCCACGAGCTATTTGATCATCGGTAAGACCATCCTGTATCTTCTCCAAGTACTTATCGAAGCGCTTTGAGACCTTGATGACATGCTGTAGATGCTTGTACGACATGTGTTCGTCTTTGAACCTTGCAAGCTGTCGAGCAGTTGTGATGGCGTTTCGGATCTGTCTCCCATTCATCTCCTGCTCGGCCAAGTCCCCAAAGTGACGTGCAATGTCATCAAAGTCAATTCCCTTCGGCTCTTTTCCCTTTCCCTTTCTCTGCCCGAGGGCAGTAGCGTTGTTGCTTTCTTTCTCCAACGTTTTGAGACGGTCGACAAAGTTCTTCCAGATCGTCCGCCGCTGGCCCTTGTTGAGTGCCTCGTAGTGAAGAGACAGCTGGATGCGGGACTTGAAGGCCTCATCAAACGTGCCGACCCGATTAGAGGTCAGGATCAAGATGCCTTCGTAGTATTCGAGGACACGTAGAAAGACAGATACTAGAGCATTACGCTCAAGATCAGTCAGAGTTCGTTGCTCAAGGAAAACATCGGCTTCGTCCAGCAGCACTACACAATCCCATATCTTTCCGAGATGAAGAGCGGACTCCAGATATTTCTCAACGTCCTCAGGCTTAGTTCCGATATCTCCGCAAGTGACCCGGAAGAGAGGTTTCTCTGCTAGTTCTGCAACGCTCTCTGCCGTAAAGGTTTTGCCAGTGCCAGGGCCTCCATGCAGCAGAATGATGAGACCATTGCCTTTGCCTTGAATAAGGTCTGTGCTTTGTTCGGATTCGAGTCTGCTGGTGATCAGGGCTTGCACGAGATCTTTTGTGTCATCTTCGATGACGAGATGCTCAAAAGCCTGCTTGTTCCATGACACATCTTGGACCATGTCTACTTGGAGATCTTCTGTATGCGAGTTGTGAGACACTAAGTCGACACAAAGGACGAGATTAACAGAATGGTACTTACGCCACTTCTTGTGTCGGAGATTATATCCAACCATCGTTCTTGGAAGCACGTACAATTCTTGTCCCGACGGCAGATCATCAAGCTCCCACATCTCCGCCCTCATTTCTTTTCGGTTAGGACTGTTGAGGAATGGGTAAGCTTCTTTAAACTTGAACGAATCCGAATGAAGCTGCTTATAGGTGTCGAAGTCGATCATGTATCTTTCCCCTTGCTACTGAAGGTTAGTGGCCGCTTTGGTGATAACAAGGGTGCATTTCCTTAGCTCACTTCGTTCAGATCGCCTTCTCCTTTTTTATGGTACGCAATCAGTTTTTTGTGCCGACAAGACCACATCTTTCTACCCCGACGCTCAAGCTCGGCGTGGATCTCAGGACCTGTGAGTCTCAGAGGGAGAACTTCCAACTTCGCAATATCAACATTCGGGTCATCTTCGTCGTGTTGAAACCCAATCGAGAGATTTCTTTCATTGCGGTAGAAGCGACCGTCAAATCCATAGTCCCAAGCTTTCACCGACCAGCGTTCGGTTGCTTCTCTCGATTCTTTTCCACGGCAAGAAGAGCGGGTATTGTGGAGCTCCATCGCGATGTCTACTGCCCAAGACTCGGCGACGTGGCCTTGAATTCCTTCCTTACTCTTGGACACCAAGAGTTCACCTGGACGAATGAAAAACGGTATGGTTGCCCGGGAAATATATCCTCTGGCGAACTGATCTTGAGCTTTGTTATATATGTGCTCGTAATTCTCGTTAATCCAATGAGTCAGAAGGTACATTTGACTCTTAGAAGGTTCTTTCAATGCCTCGAGGCAGCCTTCTGACCGGTAATGGTACCAGAATAAAAACGGGGACTCGATCGGCTTCCTCGAACTCCAGCCAGGGAAGTCTTCTATAAAAGTCGGCTGTGCGTTGAGAAACACTTCTAGGGCCGAGACCATTTTCTCGGATAGTAGCTGAATAGTTGCAAGCACTGGGGCCGGGTCAGGTAGCATTTGGCCTTCGGTCTTGGCCTCCTGTATCGCTTTCAACTGAGAGTCATGTCTGTAGTGCTTATAGACAACAAAAGCCAAGTCAGGCCTCTGTCGAAGATACCCAACCTCATCCGCTAGTGGTGAATTGCCCCTGAGACGGAAGTCGCGCTTTTGATCGAGAGTCCATGAAGGCTCCGCTAAGTAGGTTGTGTCCTCGTCCATGATTCGGTGGAACACTTGCCAGGTCGTAGATCCGAGAGCTTGCTGTAGACCTCTGAGCCGTTGGATCTCCTCTTCCAGTTGACCGATTTGATCCGAATTCTGATGAGCTTGGAAGCTTGCCCGTCCCTCCGTGGCTCCTGCCAAAGAGGCAAGGGGCGAGGCAAGAGACGAGACAATGGACGTAGGCATTGTTCCTTGGACAGCCCTAAGCACAGTTGGGGATACCTCTCTGTCTATCCGCTGCAGGTCCATTAACGCAGAAAATGGCTGTTCTAATAGCATCAGTTGTGCCTAATAATCTAATAACATAAGGTTTGTTCTCACTACGAACGAGGACTCGGGTTCCGGGACCGGTTGAAGAATTAATAGTTTTTCCTTTTCAAAGGAACCGGCCTGTGTTTGATCGCGGGATAAAGTGAAATGCCGACGGTATTTCCAGGTATCATCGGGCGCTAAAAGACCTTGATCTTGGTGAGAAACGAAGTTCTCCGGGCCTATCTTCACGTACGACAGGGGACTATAGCTTAGAAGTAAGTCTTCTTCGTTGTCTCCTGTGGAATTGACCTTGTTGGTCTTCTCAATCGTAAAGTCCTCTCCCTCTTCCGCTAGTGTGTTTTGTTGCTTGTCGTTGTCGCTATTGTAGTAATATTCATAGTTTATATAGCTTTCGTTATCTTCGTCGTCTTGTTCGTCGTTTTCTCCTTCGTCTTCTTCATCGTCTTCGTCGTCTTCGTCTTTCGTGGTTGTTTCTTGCCACTCGGCCCCTTCTTCGCTTGATCGCTCGGTCTCGTCCGCTAGTTTATGTTCGTCACCTGGTTTGGAAGTTTTGGGAATTTTGGAATAACTATCGTAGGAATGGGCAGTCTTTGAGAAAAAAACGTCATTGAGTTGATTGTTTTGCACGCTCGACCATTTTGGGGTCCAGCTCTCTGGGCCAACCAACCGCTGAGGGTGTCCTTGGCCCGTCAACGGACTGGTACCTTCTGAATTCTGCGAAGTCGCCAGGGTTTCCGAATGCCTAGGTTTTGAGTTCAAAGCAGTGGAAAATAATCTACACTGGGTCGTAGTTTGACAAGTAAGGGGCAGGAGTATGCTATTAGAATGTCCGGTTTGACCCAACCCCGCTTCTTAGATCAGGCTGAACCTGGTTTGATATGCAAGTGAATAATTCCACTTTGGGCTTGCCGTAAAATGCATTGGCTGTTTGTAGCCCACACAGCCCTCAACCAGACGTGCCATAACAGGCAGCATCGTATCTGATTGGATATGTCCTTAAGCAGATCAGGTTGGCAAGTTCTTCGACGAAGAACCTCTCTACAGCTAACAAACAGTCAGTCTGACCTCCTTTCTTGATAGTAAGCCCAGCGTATGTATCTTGCATCCTTATTGCAGGGAGCTCTGTTTCAATACCTGTCTTTGTTTTTCCACCTTCAACATGGCTACTGGACCCTCTACATCAGAATATCTAAGTTCTTGGTACTCCGCCGAATCGAGCTCAGGGAAGTAAGTTGAGATCTCGCTTGATGAGTAAATTTCTGCCACGAGCTTAGATTTCGGTGTTGTTTCTGACGAGCATACTGGCATATACAGGAATTATGCATCGCCAATAGCACAGCAGGCTTTTGAGGAAGGGGTACGCATTTTCTCTTCAGAGATGACGATGGATCCAGAAAAGATTAAGTTGGCGAGGGGAATTGAAAGCATACAAGAAATCCAAGGCCTTTTACACGACTCGTTCGTTGAGTACTCGAATGAGAGGCGGCATCCCGGTGCAAAGAAATGGCTTCAAAGGATTGTTTCAAGGGCACACCACTACGGAAACATTGTGGATGTTTTCGTTCAACATCACCCCGAGTACACTGCACTTGCTTGGGGAGCGATGAAGCTCGTCATCGTGGTAAGCTCGACACAGTCTCGGACGAGTACAATAAGTTGACAGAGACAAGGCCGCACAGAATCACGAAAGTACAGTATGCCTTCTGTCAAAGGCCCTCTCTCAGATCGCGGACTGCCTGCCTCGGGTCGAGCTAGCGTCAATCCTTTACCCCACAAACCGTATGGAAGAGGCTGTCGGTAGACTTTACGCGACCCTTATGCGGTTCTTCATCAGAGCTCACGAATGGTGCTCTGAAGGTTCGTTCCGGCACCTGCTTCACAGCATCACACGACCTGTGGAATTGAGATATCGGGATCTGCTGGAAGACATCACCGCTGCCTCTCGTGAAATCGACCAGCTCGCCGCGTCTGGTGCCCGCGTTGAAATTCGTGAAGTGAATTCAAAGCTCAACGACGTTATTTCCAAACTTGACTCTTTCCATGCTATGCACTCAAGTGCTCTAGTCGACACCAATCAACGACTCTCTGACTTACAATTTTCACAAATCATGTTTCATCTCTCTGCGGGCAAACTTGGAGACCCCCTCAGGGCCATTCATTTCAACCAATCTATGCAGAGGCGGCAGGCTGGCAGCCGGGCGTTCGAGGCGACGAACAAGTTCTGGCAATCACCGAAGCTCAACGGTTGGTCATCGCTTCCAGAATCTAGAGTGGCCGTCCTGAACGGAAACTTTCGTGCCCGTTTTGCCATGAGAAATTTCTCCGTCAACGTCATACAAGAGCTGCAATCCAAACACGTCCCCGTCCTCTGGGCATTACCTGGGCCGGGAGACGAGAAAGAAGTTGAAAGAGTTTCAGTGATAGATCTCTTCAAGCACTTGGTCTTCCAGGCTTTGAAGCTAGACCAGAACTCTGCTTCTGAGAAAAGCCTCTCGCTCAAATGCGGACGGTTTCCCAGAGCTACTACAGAAGAGGACTGGCTACAGCTGCTCGGGTCTGCATTATCCCAAGTTCAGTCTCAGGTTTACTTGGTGATTGACTTGTCTACTCTTGATCGCAATCTGAATCCATCAACATCCTTCTTGTGGCTCGCTGAATTCCACAAGCTGTTTGAAGAAATCAGAGCAAGATCGCCAAGGTTGCTGATCAAGGTGCTACTTGTCAGTGACGGTGCCAGTAATTGGACGAAGGAAGACGAGAGTGCTCGCTCAGAGGTTTCGATACCGGTGAGAGTTACACAAACGCCGGTTCGAAGGCGTAAGAAGATGGACCGTTCAATGAGCGCCCGTCCCAAGAAGGGTTACTGTGTACTCTAGATTTTCAAGGAATGTATCATTGATCTTGAACTTATGTAGCTTCGACGAGGAATCAGGATGGATTTTGCAAGAGATTCAACGCAAGGCAGTCGATGTAACTAACTTCATGTTTGGCATCAGAGGTCGATGAGGCCTTGTTTCCGTACCCATCATTTCTATGTGGTGTTGCATTTCTTTTTCTGATGTCCTCCTTCTTTCGAAAACGTGTTCCTTGTCTGCTAGTGGACGGCTGTGTCAACTTCCTCGTTGCAAGGCCACTTCCATAGCCTCAGGACCGTCCTAGTGCCTGATAAGAAGCCAGCGGATCGCACTCTAGGAGAACGCCCATGATGACCCCAGCTTAGACTGATGCGAAGGAGCACGTCAAGTACCGTGCGTCTGCGTGACCAGGGCAATGGTAGTAAGTATGATTAGCATAAAGTGCAAGCATCGTCACTATAGATCATCACGCAATATGACAGTCGCTGAGTCATTCTCAATAACGCCACGTCCCAGAGATGCCAAGAAACAATGCCGAGACGTTACAGGACGCCCACCGCTACAGAAACAGTCTGAACACGACAGCAGCCGGTGACCTCAATAGAGAGATAACAAGCCGTATATTACTCAAATACTCTCCCAACGAAGCGTCAAACAACCTTGCAAGGGCAAGATACGTCCGTAAGGTTCTTGTAGCGACTCGCTGCATGAGGGCGCCAAGAGATGAAACACCACACGACGGCGCCAAAAAGCCACCAGATGATTCAGAAGCAGACATCAAGCCCCTCCCAGGGTGATGAACATGAAATGCGCACGGTCGTGTAACTGTGGTCAGTAGTAGTTGCCGAAGCATTCGCTCACGGCCTCGAGGGGGACGCATGTCGTCGCGTTGAGGACCGGCGCCATTGGGCACGGTGGGTTTTCGGCGTTTTCTCTTTGTGACGAAAAAGTAAAGGAAGAGGCTTATAAGGACTTTCGAGGTGACGCGGATGTAGAGGGCATTTTGGGAAGGGTGTCGTTAGGGGGTGCGATGTGCGAAAGTTTCGTCAAGGGTTGTTTGATGTCAACAACTTAGGCTGAGAATGTTTTTCATGTGAAGAGTAGAGTGCCTGCAGTCAGTAGAGTGCGGTTGAGTAACTTGTTCATGGTTCAAAGTATCTGTGTGCAGTGTAGATTGAGGCGAAGAGTGGTCCTACCGGATGTTTGCTTGATTTGTGCGTACCAGGTCACTGATTTGAAGCTGACCTCTGCACCCTCTTCCAGACGTATTCACACGCAACGTCAAAAAACGAACATATCATTTTCCTTGCTTATTTTAGGACCGATCGCTTGTACTTGAGACGGGGCTTTGCGTTCAGAATGGTATTGTGTCAACCGAAACGTCTGGAGCCTTTCCACAACATTGCCGCAATGCCGGAAGCCGGGCCATCAATAGCACAGAACAGGTATTTCTGATGGAGGGAGTGAAGAATTGCGAAGGTCTAGACATAGAAATGGTCTCGGAGCTTGTTTTTCATAGTGGGCTGCTTGGTCCGATCTGTCAATTCGGATCCATGGCACCTCGATTCGAGTCTTCACGCATTCTGTAAAAGGCTTACGTAATTGAAATTCCCGTCGTTGAATGAAAATGAAGGCCTATTCCCTGTGCTCAGTCATTTTTGGGTCATAAGTTCGTTGAATATCATGAATAGCCTAGGTCAAATTACCCGGCTGGGATACATATGGGCTCCCTATTTAGACACTTTTGCGCCACTTTCAGACTGTACGCCCCAAACTCCAAAGATCCCTTTCTAGGATCAACATATAAAGGTAAGCAAAGAAAAGGGGGTAAGGAAAGTCCGAAAACGGGAATTAGACGGCCCTGCTCCTGCGATCAACCACATCTCCGCGCTCCGACTTCTCCTCCTCTTTGTCACCAGCCGAACACTCAGTCGGGGGGAGTTCACGGCTGATAGAGTGCGTCAAGATGTCGATAGTCGTCCGGACGTTGATCACCCGCCTGTTGTCTGAATCCGTTGTCTCTTGAGCGTGACCCCTCTGTCCGAGGTCAGAAGACGGTCGTGAGCCGTCGTAATCGTCGTCCTCGTCCCTCATGTCGTCCCGCACGGTCTTGTTCAGTTCGATGTCCGAGCCCGTGCCGGCCAGAGTCCGGTCAACGTCGTTGTACGTCACGCCCGTGGAGGTAAAGCTGTCCAAATTTTTCCCTCTGACGTTGGGGGGCGGGGGTACTTTCCTTCCGTTGGGATCATTGGTATTGAACCCCGAAGGATGGGATTCTTTGCTCTTGCTGCTCCATCCAAACCCCCAGTTGTGGAAGAGTGGTCGCAAGCTAGTCACCGAGGCTGCGATGATTCCAAGAGCGGGTTCCAAGACACTCCATATGGCGACGTCGCTATCGGAATGTCATGATCAGCACAAGGTTGTACGGTTCGTGGGGCCAGGGGGCTTACATTGTCTCGTAGAGGAAGTCTGCCGAAATGGCCAGACGTTTGACATAAGGTATGCGGACTATGAGAGCGACACCGGCGCTTCGAGGACATTAGAGAGGATACCATAAGTGAGTTGTTTTTGGAAATATGTGACTTACACCATGCCCATGCTCAGGAGAATAGCAACCAACACCTTTGTCCGTCGGTTAAGGTTGACGTTCCACAACAGTGCGATAGGTAGTAAACCCATACACCAGTCCGACAGGGCCGAGATGATGCTGTGGGCAATGGTCGCGTCCGGAACAATGTTGAGGTCAATGCACGACCCAGGATCCCCGTACAACTGCCTCCAGAAGTAGGACGGAGGCATGCATTGGAATGTCATGATGCAGAAGAAGGCGATCGAGATCATCCAAACGACGACCAGGTTAGCGTAGATGATCCAGCGGTGGATTTTGTTGGGAGCGAGCCGGAGCAGCAGGAGAGCGATTGACGTTCGAATTGCCAGCGTGATTGGGGAGTACAGGACTTCGCAGATGTACCAGGCTCTCAGAGACACGGCGGCTTGGTCGACGGTGAGTTCTGTGATGTGCTTCCCCGTGGCGCCATTGGTGACTCCGTGCAAAGCAATGCCTCCATATGCCGTGTAACCAATCTAGAATGAGGTCAATCACAGATCAAGGAGTTGGAAGGTTGGACACTGTTCACTAACCATGGCACCGAAAATGAGCCAGTCGTCCACAGCTACATTCTTGACAATGCATATTTTGACGTACGCTCTCGCCAGTACAAATATGCCAGCTGCGATGAGGAACGCCAGCTGGACGGCGAACAGCTGCATGCCCCGGTATTGGAGGTCATCGCTGCCTCGTGTGTATAGTGAGTTGTCCATGTTGTAAAGCGATAAAGCTATCTGGCCAAACGATCAAGAGCGTTGTCTGTATGGCTTCATGACGGCGGATGGCAGCAACTTATAACCCAGCCAGGCACATAGACTCGCAATGCCAAGTTGCGCCACCCATCAGTCAAGAAAAGAAACATCCCCCTGGTGGGGGTGCAAAGGAAGGAAAAAGAAATGTGCTTAGTCCCGGACCTCTCCAGGGTTGGACAAAGTCCCCAAATGTATCTTTCTAACATCTCGTACCCTTCTTTTTTAGTCATTACCAAAAAAAGCCAGATCGTGTTTTTCTAACGCAGGACTGGCTTTCCGGAAACCTTCTTTCAAAGCGGAATTTCGCTTAGGAAAACTTGTTTAGAACGAGCCAGGTTCTCCGTGCCGACAATCCGCATTCTATCAGATATGGCCATTTGGAAGAAAATTTGGTGTGGGACAAGGTCTGTTTTGATGGCTTATAAAACAAACCTTCTGCTTAGTCTACTTGTTGCCACGAAGGGTTCATTTTCATCTTGGTGGAGAGTGAACAAGGGTTGCTGCTTGTAGAGACGACTCCGGGAGAGAGGTAAACAGGTCACCCATCTAGGGTTTCGATGGCGATCACGGAGTGCCAGGGTCGCCCACAAAGACTGCAAAAAACGCAAAGCAGAAACTGACAATCGACGCGTATCCAACACTTGTTGTCTCCGACCATTCCGTGGTTCTAAGTGGTTCATCTGCAAGTTGGATGTGCTTGGAGATGTAAACCCACAGTTGCGGAAAAGAAATTCTCCACAAGATGTTAGATGGGCATAGGAAAGGTTGGGCGGGATAGGGACGGTTGTCATTGGACGAAACTAGAGGTTCAGACGAACAGAAACCTGTTCTCCAGAGTGAACAATCTCGGGGGCGACATACGCAGATGGGTGTTTCCTCGGAAACTCTGATATGTGACGTGAATTGAGAGAGTTGGGACATGGGCTCCACTAAACCAATTTATGATCAACTCTGTCTCCTTAACGTATGCTTTGGTCTGCCAAGCAATTGTCCAAAGTTACAGGGCTGATGCTTCAATCTCCCAAGGCCCGGTATGTCTACAATGGAAGGGACCTTGTGTTCAGCCACGGGTTTGAGGCGGCAATCTGGCACTAGTATTGCACTGGAGTTCCCGTCTTGAATGCGGACTCTGGAGTTCAACAAGCCGGATCGTGGCTTTGGCCCTGTAACGGAGGACTAAAAGACAAATGGGGTATTCTGGTCCAGCTTGACGTGGCAGGGAAAATTTGTCTTGGTTACCATACAAGCTTACAGACATCTGGTGGCTGGAGGCCCGTAGCTCAAACGATCCAGGGTTTCGTCAGTGTTTATGCATTGACCACTTGGATCAATTTGGGAAAAGAAAGAAACAGTTTCAACGACGAGCCGCATACCGAGATGGATGACGCACGATCCGGCCATCCACTTCTCGTTTGTGACGAGAGCTGTAACATCTGCTTGTGGCAGACACGATCCTCGATGGCCACGCAGGTTGTAACGAACCAATACCATCGATGAGCAACAGAGTACTCCAGTTCTGCTGTATGTGTCGTTCCGCGAAAACTGTCTAGAAGAATCGTGGTGATTGTGATTTTTTACAACCTGGAGCTAATATCGGGGAAGCTGACAACGGCTCCTACTGGAAATCGCATGGGACGATTATTTTCTAGCGTTCAGATCGAATACCTTTGACGACGCTAACGGGTTATCAGGTATGTATATCGTATGATTCCATGGCAATACACTAAGCCTGACAGGAAGTGCAATAAATGCGGTGGATGGGCAGCTGCAGAAGCATATGCGGCCACACTCATACCGGCCGTAGGAGGCGCCATTCACTACTTCAGCCCTTCTCGTGGCGGGACCAATGATCGCCGAGCCTTCGAGGCGAGCCAGATTCATCAGCCAACGACCAAGATTGCAAATCACGTCTGTGGACCAGGTGAATGCAACGGGTAAACGTACCCAGACTGAGCCGATGCAGTTCAACTGACCTGTCAGTTGCAAAGTGGAGGACGGGCTGACAGGATCGGAACACGGCCATGGCATGTTCGGGACATCTCGAGAGCATCAGCGGCAGGTTCAAGGAGGTCGAATTGGCTAGGGTTGTGAAGAAAAGAAAGTTGAAGTGGGAGGAGTACGGGTGATGTCTAATGGAGAGGTAGCAACTACCAGGGTGGCACAGGCTTCGGGGAGGTGCTTGCACCAGGGTCTGGGTCGAACTCGCCAATCGTGGAGGTGCCGGCGACATGTCAGGTGCTTCACACTAGCCGGGGCACAGTTGCAACGACCCTGCTGGAGGAAGATCTCAACAGTTACGTGCAATGCCGGATAGATGCCGCAGTGCCATACTAATGCAAGGCGTGGTACCCGTCAGTGTCAACAGAGTCGTATTGAGGGGACGGGTTGCATCTGAGAACCGGCAGAAGTATCTACTTGTTGCTTCTTGGAGCGCACAGGGCAGAGTCAAAATCAGTCTGTCAAGTCGTTTTCAACTGACGACAGCTCAGGAAGCGAACAATGCGCGCGCTCCTGATCCTCTCGCCCGGGCGCTAACAAGGACCATGCCCAGGCATTCCGGGTCGCGTTTATGTTCGCTGACGGTGTCAAGCTATTTAAACACATATACATAGCTTGTGGTGGCCTTTGGACCGTTTCTTTTCTCCAGACTCGAGGTCCAAGTCTGATCGATTTGACGACAGGATCGCGATATTCGCGCAGTCGGATGGAGTCGCTGAAATTGCTCGAGAAAAATGATATGTCACTTGTGAGCACTTTTGTGGTTCGGAACCTTCAAATATGTGTTCACCAAATACCCGCGGGGTTTTCATGTCAGTTGTGCGCCACCACCGTTTACCTTTCTGTCTGAGCTGGTTGGTCTCTCGACGCCAATTTTTTTTCGGGAGAGGCTTGCCAGCCACTCTCGAGGAAGCCACGAGCACAGCGTCAGTGTCTCACTTATCTTCCCGAGACTTGCATCAACGGTCTGTAGTGGCTCTGTAAGGATGAAAATGAGACAGGGCGATTGAGGTGCACATAGCGCCCACCTCGATAACTGAGTAGGCTCCTCTGCCATTGGTCTTCACCCTCCGGAAACGTACGCGAAGACCTGCAGACAGCCAAGCAATAGCTGTGGCGACAAAGCTACGGATTTGTTCCCAATGCTGTTCTGTGTCCCATCCGTACACGGAGACAAATTTTCTGATCCCCAAGGTGCCCAGGGGAAGAAAAAGAAAGTAGAGAGGAATGGTCAGATTATGACGCTGATTGCATAAGCGTTGGTTGGCTCGTGTGTCCAGGAGGGGGAGGGGTAGAACCGGCGGGGGATGACGAGACGGATGGAGCCAGGAACGGCGTACCGAAGAAAATCAGTAAGGATCACTTCGGCTGTAGGGGCCTCCGGCCAGGTAGGACCCCGCCGTCACAACATGCCATATCGGCACCAGGCGCGGGGTTTCGGTAACGGACGGTCGGCGATGGAGTGGGGTCCAGTTCTCACGGCATGCACAGACCATAGGCCCGTTGTATCCGGACCTGTTGCCGTAGTCACATGCAAGCGTCATTGCCATGGAGCTGTCGTTACGACTCGGGTTGCTTCCCCCCGAATATTTATCATTGAGCTTAGTACTCCAAAGATAAATGTTAAGCCGAGACAGGCAATACGGGCCGCTGCAGCACGGGCTGTTCCAGCAGCTAGCTTGACCAAACATACGCTGCCGGGCGGTTAGGTCCGGACCTTCTTATGCAAAGAATCGAACGGTTGAGTGCGATCAGAAAACTGAGAGCCGAACGGCTACTGCATGGCTCCTCATTCCAACAGATTGACCAATTACTTGCGTGTTCATGACGGAGACAGGAAGCAGCGGCTGGGGCCCAGACCGTATAATGCTTCCAGCGATTGCGGTCACAATGACGTCGTTGATGAGGTAGGTGGGTAGCCCGTCAACCTACACACCTTCTTTCGTTCGACTTGACGACATATACACACAACAGCCTCCTTTATGTCCTACCTTCGATCTCTAGAATTGCCCATTAAAACCCTCTCCATCCATCCTTGACGCACATTCTGAGTTTTGGACCTTTACCACTCATCACAACCAAACACACCAAACATATCAACATGACTGACAAAGGACAATTCGAGGAGGGTATGATTCCCTTGCTTTCGCACCGACCCGACCGCCTCATTCAGATGGCATGCTGACAATGCTTCATTAGGCTACAAGGTGCCGGTAACACACCAAGACTTCCCAGGCAAGGAGGGAAAACTGCCCGTCACCCCTCTGTTCGACCGAGTTCCGACAGCCGATGGCGGCTCCAAACTGTATCAAGCTGCTGGGAAGCTTGAGGGACTGAAGGCTGTTATCACTGGCGGTGACTCTGGCATCGGTCGCGCCACGGCCATATTGTTCGCCATGGAAGGGGCCGACTCTTTGATCGCATACCTCCCCGATGAGGAGGAGGACGCACAGGAAACCAAGAAGCGTGTCGAGGATTACGGCCGCAAGTGCTACCTTGTGCCGACTGACATCACTGATCGCGCCAACTGCCAAAAGATTGTCGACACCGCCCTGGAGAAGCTTGGCGGCATCGACATTCTGTTCAACAACGCCGCATACCAGATGATGGTTGAAAACATCAAGGACCTGAAGGAGTACGTGTACCAATCTTGACGTTGTCGTTGGAGTGAGACGTGAAGATCCGCCACTGACACCATTGTAGGGAACAATGGATCCACACCTTCAACACCAACATCCACCCCATCTTCTACTTGTCCAAGTACGCTTTGCCTCACATGAAGAAGGGCTCAACAATCATCAACAACGCGAGCATCAACGCATACATTGGTCGACCGGATCTTCTGGACTACACGTCCACCAAGGGCGCCATCATTTCGTTCACCAGAGGATTGAGCAACCAGTACTGCGACAAGGGCATCCGCGTTAACGCAGTCGCCCCGGGCCCTGTTTGGACGCCGTTGATTCCTGCGACCATGAACGACGACGCCCAGAAGCAGTTCACGAGCCCCATCGGACGCCCGTCTCAGCCTTCTGAGATTGCGACCTGCGTAGTGTTCCTCGCCTCTACCGACAGCGCTAGCATTACGGGACAGACCATCCACTGCAACGGAGGTGTTATTGTTAACGGTTAAGCATAGTCGGAATCATCTGGTCGCTGGAGGCATGTAACAGTAGTAATTATCTAGTACGACCAGGACAATGACGTATGATGAATGAACACCACGTTTGCTCCTAAGATGCTAAATTTCGTTGCTGCTTAATGGTGCATTGCCAAGGTACCGAATTCTCCGAGATGTGCTACTCCATAAGAAACATGGATTGTTGAGCAAAAGGACTCATCTTGAATGTCTGTCTCCGGCGAACATCTACATGTGTAGCTGCGAAACCACAGATAGTTTTCTCCTCCCCCTCTCAAGGGCTACCTTTGTCGGTACGAGACTAACCCATAAAGATCCAGGCGGCAACGCTAACCGTAGTGGTGGAGCTGCATTGATGAAACAGGGGATTAGGTAGGATGAAAAGGGGCCAATCACAAACAACCGACGACCTGCCATAGAGGGGCGGAGGAGAATGCACTCAGTGTTGTGCATGAACTACATTTCCGGTGTGTGGTTCTGGTGCATGTCCGTCCATATTGAAGTGAACATGTATTGTATTGGCATGTCGACCTCATTGGATGACAGGAATGATCATTTGCCGACCATAACAGGTGTGCACCAACCCCTTTTGCCTCTGACCGTCGACACGACGTCTTTGTTTGACGAAAGACGCATCTTTTGGCGGGGCAACTTAGCCTACGCTAGCCTTGCCAAGCAACGTCTGTGTGGTAAACCAGAGAGCATGTTGTCAACTCAAACGCGCGTAACTGTATCGCGTATCTGCCAATACAACGCATCGGAGACAATGGAGGTCCCATTATGATTGAAGTCCAGGTATTGATGCTGATCGGTGGACCATATCCGCTTGACTTGTATAAGATGATATGAGATGACAAGTCGAGCTATGTCGAGTTTGGGGAACTACAGGAACCTCGACGCCGTTCGCACGGCCAGACTAGAATCATGTCGAGGCAGGCCACAGTACAGAAGGCAGTGGGAGACATCGTACAATGTAAGCAAATACATTTGGAGCCCCATTTGGCAGAGTCGCAGAAATGGAGCGGGCCGCTGCTAAGGAACGATAGCAACGGTCGTAATGGTTCGAATCGAACCAGTCCGTCTTCTGTGACGCCGGGAGGTGTTGGCAGGTACCTGACCCTTTGTCTTGGATCTTGTACCTGGACAGGTGGGCGGCCAATGGCAGGCCAAGGCCGAGTCTGGGGGCGCTCGGCCGCCAAATTCGCAAGGTAGCGTATACACTCTGCTTCCACCTGTTGGGCCGAGTTTAAGCTAGCCTTCAGGGTGCTGCGAGTACTGGATACCTGGAAGCCTCCAAGGACCCGAATGGGCCCCTCCAAAAAGACGTGTCGCGCTTTCCCCTTCCCTCCGGCTCCCTGTCGCAGGCCCATCCCTTCATTTTCCCTCTCCCCCTTCCAGAACAACTCATCTGGTCTTCTTGTTTTGGGCTGAGCCACCCACATATTCTCCATCTGTTGTTTTTCTTCTTCTTCTCCTCCTCTGCATCAAACGAACCTCGCCCAGTTGTCCATGTCTCTGTTTCTCTTTGGCCTGCTGAGCTTTTCTCTGTAACAGCTTGAACCCCCTCGAGCCGTGCAAGGACTCCACCAACACCGAATAGACAAACCACCACCTTCGCGTCGCATCTTGTCGCATTCCAAAGCTACCCTTGGCTACGATGGCCGCCACGTACAAGCAGTTTTTAACTGCCCCCAACTCGTCGGTGCTCGCGCCGAACGCGACCCTATACTACATCACCACGACCACCACTTATAGTGGCCCTACCGAGATCATCAAGCATCTTAACACCCTGCGCAACCAGGTCAAGAAGAAGAAGGAGGAGGTCCTGGATATCGTCGAGGGTCGCGATGCTATCGCCGTTGAGGTAGACACCACCCTGGAGTTTGTCACCAGCGGAGGCGCCTACCTGCCCGGCCTTGATGACAACTTCCTGGCTGACCGAACTGTCTACCTTCCTATTGTTCGTACTGCCCCGTGCCCAGGATACCTGTTGTCTGACCCAGCTGACGCCTCTGGCCCCAACAGATGCACGTTGTGAACTTCGACAGCGATGGCAGAATCACACAGATCAGGCAGACTTGGGACCAGGGCGCCCTTTTGAAGCAGTGCGACATCATTGGGAAATCGGGCCGCAACTGGCCTATTCGGGACAGCACCGAGCAAATCAAGCTCATCACCAAGGGCCTGAAGGCTAGTGGCAAGGCCGACACAGCTCCTGACGCCAACGAGCTGATCAGCCGCTCCCGCGGCAGCTCGACCAACGTGCTCCGCGACCCGCACGCCTCTCTCTCCTTGTTCGCGCCCAGAGAGCAACAGGCCGAAGAAAGCCCCCGAGCGGTCGTATCACCTTATGCGGGTACTCGACCGCAGCAACGGTCCTTCACGGATATCCTGGGCAATGTCGACCCGGAGGAGCCCGGCTCTCCCAGCGCAGGGCGCGAGCGCGACGAATCGCCCAGCAAGGCCATCGCTCCCAAGATCGGCGCCGGAAAGAACTTCCAGCCCAGTCGCTTGTTCGACGCTGACGAGCACGCCCATGTGCCCGACAGCCCCGAACAGCAAAAGTCCCCCGAGAAGTTCTACCGACCGAACCCCAAGAAGTTCCAGCACTTCGACTTCGCCGACGGCTCGGACCCGCAAGACACTCCCAAGCCTGCCGAGGGCCGTCCCAAGGCCAGCAAGCATGATAGCAGTTGGTCTTTCGACGACTTTGTAACCCCGCAAAAGATCAAGCCCGGCAAGACGCAGCGCGCCCAGGATGTTCGTCACTGGGATACCGACATCAACAACTCGGCGATCAAGGAGACCCCGGTGGCGCGGGCAGGCCAAGTGAAGGGCCGTCGTGACGCCGAAGCGCATTTCGACTTCGAAGACGACGGCCCGGCGGTCACGCCCCGACCGCCAGGACGCCCCAAGGGTACTGGACACAACACCGGCCTCCACCTGTACGAGAACAACTTGTACAGTGAAGACGGAAAGCCTCTTCCTGCCGACCCGGACCGTGCTCTGGGCAACATCACGAATCTGAACCACCGTCAGAAGGACTTTGATCCCCATTTCGCCATGACGGATGACTCGCCAAGCCAGACTGGTCAGCAGGGACGGCCGGCGGTCAGCGACTCTCGCAAGAAGGCGGTTACCCAGATGAACTCCAACTGGGACTCCTACGACCAGTCTCCCGCATCGCAGAAGGAGAACAGGCCTGAGGCGCAGAAGGGCCCCGGCAGTGGCATTCACATTGCTGGAGACGGCATGGGCTCGAAGAAGACTAGAGACGACAAGGATGCCGAGTCGAAGGGTATCCACATTGCTGGTGACGGCATGGGCGGCAAGAAGGGTGCCAACCGAAACTGGCTCTACGGCGACGTCGACGAGCCCGAGGAACCTGTCAGGGCCATTCCGCCCAAGGGCTCGGGCATGACGGCGGCCCAGAAGAGCTTCTGGGACTTCTAGATGCGATTGTCGCAGGCTCGCGCTTGTGGTCCTCGATACCCTAGGAGCGCCGAGCTTCTCTTGATTGTTTTGTAACGACTACATGTCTCTGACACGCTGCCCACGAATCACGGGAGCGTCTTATTGCTGCCAGACGTTACCTGTTCTTCCCAGTCGCGGGACCGCACAACTAGTATGCGATCGGTACCGGCCTCTGGGAAGTGGATTTCTGGCCTGGAACACCTGGATGTAAGAGTGCTGTACCATCACCGCAGGCGAGACGGTGAGAGGAAAGCTGTGTTGGACTAGGGCGGGAGAAGAGGACGCCGAGGAAAGACCATAGGTTCCTCTATTATTGTATTGCGTACTAAGCCCATGATATCCAACAGACTGAACACATTTCTATTATACTTGGCTTGGCCACGACACTCGTGTTGAACGCTCGGTGTTGGTTATGGATGGTGTTGACTATCTTGAACTGACTGCCGCGTGCGTTCACAATGGTCTGGCCCGTAGGGTGTTTTTGACTGACCGGCCACCATGAATCTCTCCGTCGATGAGTAGCGGCACGACATTGAACGCAGTGCTCCATTGAGCAGGCACACACATAATCAACGGCCGATGGAGCGAAGCGCCGCTAAGGAAAGCTGTTCAACGTGACAAAAGTCTGCATTGCAGGTGGCAGTGACCCATGTCTGGACCACGGATCCTCTGGAGCGGACAGGCAGGCCATGGGTCCCGTCTCAATCACGACAGTCCGTCCTATATAGTTCCTTTCTTTTCCCAGAAATCGTCCTTCACGCCTCGTCTCTTGGTCAAGACATGCGGCCCAATGCGTAGGCGAGAAACCTCTGCTCCTATCCCAGAGCCCCCCAACTGATATATATCCAAAATGATTCCCATCGGTGTCCAAACGCCACGCTAAATATCCATCACTCTTTATCGTATCCTCTGTATAAAAACAACAACATGCCACAGCCATACCGCCCCCGCGCTCTCAACACAGGAACTTGTAGACGCGCTTCCACTTGGGCCACGACCGCCTCTCCTCCTGCTCCTGCGCGACGAGGATGCCGAGGTTGAAGTCGCGGCGGCCCGTGTCGACGTCCATGTCGTCGACGCGGATCAAGACGGTGCGGAAGTAGAACTTGTGGACAATGTACATGATGGCGACGATGGGGAAGGCGGCGTAGCGCAGGAAAAAGTTGCGCGCGACGGCCTCGGCCTCCCACTTCTCCCAGCCGACGGGGAAGGCGCCGACCCAGAACTGCGCGACGAGCACGAGGAGGTTCATGATCAGGCCGCACCAGGAGCCCAGGACGCCGACCTGGGAGCGGAAGGCGAGCTCGTGCAGGCCGTGGCCCTTGCGGGCCCAGGCCTGCCGGAACCGGATGTGGCAGAGGCAGATGGAGGCCCAGGTGAAGATGGACGAGAGGCCCGAGATGGCGAGGAGCCAGTCGAGGACCTGGTCCTGCTGCTTGAGGTCGGCGAGGTAGGCGACGAGGCCGACGAAGGCGGCGGCGCCGATGGCCATCAGCGGGCGGCCCTTGCGGTCGACGTAGGAGAGGAAGCGCGGGGCCTGGTGCTGGTCTGCCAGGGCGGCGAGGGTACGGGAGGAGCCGAAGACGGCCGAGTTCCCGACCGAGAGCACGGCGATGAGGATGACGGCGTTCATAACGGAGGGGAGGATATCGATCTTGGCGTTCTCGATGGCAATGACAAAGGGGGACGCGGCCGCGTCGACCGAGGAGTTGGCGCCGAGGAGGCGTTTCTCGTCGTAGGGGACCAGCAGGCCGATGAGGGTGAGGGCCACGACGTAGAAGAGGGTGATGCGCCAGAAGACCTGCTTGATGGCCGTGGGCAGCGACTTGCGCGGGTTCGCCGCCTCGGCCGCCGCCAGGCCGACCAGCTCGGTGCCCGCAAAGGCGAAGGCGGCGGTGACGAAGACGCTGCAGAGGCCCTTGAAGCCGTTGTGGAACGCGCCGGGAGTCTGCCAGTACTGGCCGCCGATGTAACCAGAGTCCGGGGTCCCTCCGCAGTTGAGGACTATTCCCAGCAGGCTGTGGGCAGTGTTAGACATGCAGAAACGGGGTTGAAGGGCGGTGGGGGGGAACTCACATGAAGCCAATCACTGCGATGATCTTGATGATGGAGAATATGAACTCGGCTTCTCCGTATCCCTTGACGCCAAAGAGGTTTATAGTAATGATACCGACGAGGAAGATTGTGACAAAGATCGCTTTGGTGATGCTTGGGTCCCAATACGTTATCGTTATGGAGGCAGCAATGATTTCGAGAGGAAGCACAATCAACCACTGCAAAGCGTAGCTGCACCAGACGTTAGCCACCCGGGCTGATAACGCGAACGACGACGGACAGCGGGTGGTATACTCACTTCCAGCCCATGGCAAACCCCACGAGGGGTCCAGGAACCGCGTGGAGTAGGCCGAGAACGAACCGGCCACCGGGAACGCAACGGCCAGCTCGCCCAGAGCCTGGCAAGTGCAATACAGCATGGCACCCACAAGTGAAAAGGCGATCAACAGCGACGCCGGCCCGCCGACCTCGAGCGCCTGGCCAGATGCCACGAACAGCCCCGTGCCGATGGACCCGCCGATGGCAATCATCTGCAGGTGCCTGCCCTTGAGCTTCCTGCTCAGCAGCGTGTTCGAGGTCTGCTGGTTCGCGAGGCGGATGTCGTAGTAGTGCACGCCGTTGAGGACGCGCTCGTGGCCCGGCTCCAGGTCCATGGACGAGTTGCTCTTCGATCTTCCCCGGCGGACGTGACGCCTGTTCTCGGCTATCTGGCTCGGGTCGCGCTTGAAGCTCTCGAGGACGCGGAAGAAGAGGCCCGGCGCGGGGCCCGGGTCGTAGATGGGTTCGCGCCGCATGCTGTAGCTGCTCCCTAGGGTGAGGGAGTCTTCCTTGATCTTGATGGCGCTGAGTTCCACGTCTTCGTTGTACGGCGCCATCCCGTTCCGCGGTTTGGAGGGAGGCGAGGGTTTCGGGAGGGGGAGATTTCTGTTTCTTCACCGCTGGTCGCACCCAGAGGCTTTTTTTGGGGAGGAAGCGCCGCGGATTTGTTGGGATCGGTGTCGATCGGCCGCTGATTGACGCCAGCCGGTTCGCAAGATGCAGAGGTGCAAGTCGTCTCGCTCGTCCGGTCGAGATACCGCTCTTTAAGTGTCGGTCGGCTCCGCGAAGGACCGCATCCCGGTCCGTCAAGGGGATATGGTGTCGCAAGGGAAGGTCGTACGACGGCGATAAACGGTCTGCAATCGGTTCGATGGTCGCGTGCTCGACTTGTTGAAGCGCTGTGTCGTCGCTAGATCGGGTCGTCGATGGAGTGCTTGTTCCGGTAACGAGTGTGTCTATCTGCACTTTGCAGGACGGACGGACGTTGCGGCGAATGATTACTTTCTCACCGAAAGGGGTTGGTTGACTCGTCGTGGAGCGGAAGGCTTATCATGCTGAACCCCCGACCAGACCAGACCAGACCAAACCAGCAGCACAGTTTGCCGCATTGGTCTGTTCCAAAGGTGACGGGATGGGATTGGGGGTGCTCACTATCTTGCGACAAGGATGTCCCGACTGGCAACACCACCTTCGGTCCCTTCAAGCGTCAGGTCGGCGACAGGACGAACGAGTTTCCTTCCTTGAACAGGCAAAGGCCGGGCTGGGCAGGACATCGGGCGAATGAGGGGGGTTGTGGCCACGGCTGGGCCTCGAATCCTGCACCACCTCCGTCTCTGTCCTCCGCCCCCCCGGTTATGCCCCCCAAAAGCGACAATCCACTTCGTTATCTCTCTCTCCCGCGCACCTCGACTCCAGTTGCTGCTTCGCTTAACAGAGTCGCAATCGGTTCAGGCATGTGCTTGTCTGGGGTGCTTTGACGGGGGGGCCAACAGGCATGACCTGGGCCATCGTTCAGGCTGTGGCATATGGGGAACCCCCACTCCTGAGGGTACCCGGTCTCTTACAGCATTGTCCAGGACACCTCGAGACATCTTGCAAAGCCGCATCATTCCTTGTCCCCTTAGTGTAGGCAACGTCGCAACGCAACGGGAATCTTGAGGCTTGAAGGCTTGGCTACATAGAAAACGTGACGAATTGACTTTGGAAAATGCAGAATGCGCGCTGTATCGTCTGTGCTCACTCAGCAATGCCTTTTGACAGGTGCACAGATCGGGCTGGGCTTCGATTGCAAAGTCATCCCATTTCTTGGATGCCGAGATCCGGTGGTAACTGGCGGTTGGCGAACATCCAAACACGCCATCTGGTTCGCTTCCTTTCTTTGTGCTCGTCTCTTATGTTGGGCCGTATTTTATCACTGCTTGGATAACCGTGTCACCTCTGCGACGTAAAGATGAAATCTCAGTGTCAGGTGGGGCATGCAGGTATAAGTAGCGTTCAGTCCATATGCGCTTTGGTGGCCGACATACGTATCTAAGTGCGCCTCCTCGACTACTCCATGTACTTCTCACGACAGGAAAGCATCACCTAAACCTTCAAAACTAGCGTTCAAGCTTGGCCCTCATCCCCGCCCATCTTCACCGTCTTCACAACCCATGGAACACCCCACAACGACCCGAAAGCTTGCGCTGCCGGCTCCATCCACTCCTGCTCCAGCAACCCGTCGTCCACAGTCGCGATGTTGACGTTCACCACCTCGTCCCACCCGCCTGCCGGCTTGTCCATGAATCTTAACAGCTCCTCCGTGATCCGGTAGGCCTTCCCAAAGTGCACCCCGCACCGCCCGCAAAACACCCGCGCCGCGTCCGGCAGGCACCCGGAGGCGTGATAGAACCTGACCCACGTGTTCCCGGATTGGGGGCCGGGTTTGAACACTTCGGCCGCCGGACGGAACTCGGCTTGCCGCTGGTCATCCAAGTCCCCGGCCGACTTGCGCGGCGTCAGCGCAGAAAACCCTCCCGTCCCAACGTCCTCCGTCTTCTCGGTCGACTCTACAGGGAGAGCCGAGACGGAGAGCATGTACGCGGGACACTGCATCATCGCCGGCACCACGCTCCCGAAGCCGCGGCGGCAGCTGGCGCAGTGGCACACGGCGACGGTCGGGAGGCGCCAGTCCTTGTGCGCCTGCTCGGGCGGGAGGAAGAGGTGAATCTTCATGTGCGTCGGGGGCCGGTCCGCGAGTGCCGGCACAGATAGTTTGTAGCGGATGGCGCTGCAGTTGCAGCCGCCCGTAATGGTGAAGGCATGGTCTGGTAGAGAAGGCATGTTCCTTGTTTAAATGGCTGATGTATGACCCGAGGTGTAAGTTGGGAGAAACCCCTAGTCCTTTGCTTTGATCTGAGTGAGATGCAAAGTTGCAATCAACTCTCAGCAGGCCATCTCAGTTGCTCCTTATACCTCTATTCCGGAAATGGTTGAAACAATCCTCGGTCAACTGGCCAATTCTGAGTGCTCAGATCTGACGTGAGCCCCTGAAGACGTCGTTATTCTGGCCTTGGGAACAGGATGTCACTAGCAGGCTCTTGGCACGTCTTATAAAGCCGGGCAGGAGGCTGTTCCCTTTCCCCTCTTCCGTACTCTCATGTTCCACCCGCCTTTCCCGACGGACTATCAAGTCGTTGAACGTTGGCTTTTCTTGTCATTGGTTGTAAGAGTAGCAAGGGAGTGGTGGTACTACCACTATCACCCGCATATCTCATTTAGAGTGCATCCAGTTGCCTCACGGACACCAAATAAGAAGCTACGAGTCAAAAGCAGTAAATAAAATTTGGGATATTGAGTTGCTTTTGTGAAGACCAAACTACTCCACATACAACGCCAGGCCGCGCCATTTGGGATTTGGAAAGCCTCCAAAGACACAGACATGCTACTATATAAACATACACTCCCTGACTGTTCATAACAGGGAGAGCCTCCATCAATGATATCATGTTTGCTCGACAACGAGTTTTCCGTTGGCGTCTCTCGGCTTCCGCTTCCAGCCGGTGTTGAACAACTTGCCCATGTCAAAGCGGGGGAGCGGGTGGGCCTCGGTGTTGAAAACGACCTTGTCCATGGGCAACAAGTCGTTGGGCGAGAACAGGAGGTAAAAGTACTTCAAAGTTTCGGCCTGGAGTTCTCACATTAGTCACACATTGCTTGATGGTCATGCCCAGCCTCGACTTACCATCCAGAAGCTCTCCAGGTTGTCACGCACGGCGGGAGGGATCGTGTTGGCGTTGCTCAAGCTGGTGAAACCGCCACCGTCCTCAACCGCGGTGTAGTTGACGAAGGACTTGAACATTTCCCACCCCCACTCTCTGTATTTCAGATCGCCGGTGATTCTCCACATGTAAAACAAGCTCTCGATAGACTCGGGTCGCTGCAGGTTGTGGACATCGTTGGAGTGAACCTCGAAATCCTGCCGCCACTTGGCGTGAGGGTCGGGATCAAAGTCCTGGGGCGGATGATGCGAGGCTGAAGCAGGCGCCGGAGGGTTGTCGATTTTGAAGTAGGTGATCTCTCCAGCAAGCCCAGTCGCCATCCACTTGTACATGCCCCAACAGGTCTGCATGAGCTCGCGAGCCAGCTTCATGTCCTCGTCCTTCTTCTTGTTCCATGTTGGTAGCCGCCTGGCCTCTGCCTCCGGAATACCACCAGTGGCTCCCAGAGCAATCGTTCCGGGCATGAAGCATACGAGATGATCCATCTTCGGGGATAGCTCATTGTTCAAACCAGAGGGCCGCTCTCCAAGGACGGTGAATCCAGAGGGTTTGCTGTAGGTGATCAGGTGCTTGCGCACGCCCTCGAGAGTTTCGTCCCACATCTCTTGGTAGACAGGCTCCTGCTTGTTCGTCTGCAGGTACTGCTTGATCAGGTACTCATAGTACGAGTCACCGCGGGAGCCGAGGCGAATGTTATCGCCCCTGAACTCTCCCGTCGTGGCGTAGATATAAATGGGGACGAGGCCGTCCTGGGCGCCGTTGTCGTCGACAACCTGCATGACTCTCTCGACCTTGTCCCAAAAGTCCTTTTCTCCGGTGAGCTTAGCCAGGTACTTGAACTCGAGCTGCAGAGTGGTCGTCTCGGCGGTCGAAGAAGCACCTCCGTCGGCGTGTGAGACAATGCCCTTGTACTGAGCCAAGTTGACGCTCGCGTAAGGAACCCCAGAAGGCGAATCGAAGGCGCTCATCAGGCGATCAGCTAGGTCCTTTGCCTTTTCCAAGTACAAATCCTCGCCCGGCGCGCCTGGGTCGTCGTCCTTTATTGGGGCCAATTCAGGAAACTCGGTCGACAGGTAGTGCGCAGAGAGGAGACCGCCGAGCATTCTGATGGTGGTCTCGAACGTGTTGACATCCTGGTCCTGATCCCACGTCAAGTCTTTGGCGAGCCATTGCCTCGCATGGGTCAGGCGCGATGTCAGGTTCATTAGCATCATTGTGTCTAGCGAGTCGATGATGATCCAGCCGAGACCCTTAGGTGCCATCTGTCGTCCGGTCTTCGCAATGGGGTGGTACTCGTCGTAGCCTGTTCGTAATTGTGGTTGTTAGTCTTCGAACATAATCATCAAGCGGATTCATTGCCGGAGTCGACATTACCCCAGGCGTAGCGCTCGTAGGCGTCCCAGCTGAGCTCGAAGGCCTCCACCACTCTCTCCCGCCTTTTGAGCCAGTCCACCTTCTTGCCCGTAGGCTCAGAAGCGCCCAGCCAACCCGTCCATGTCGATGCCGACTCGCGGGCTTTGGAGCCTTCTGAGAAGAAGCCAAAGAACCACAGGCCCGAGAAGAGAAGCAGCAGGGTAACTAGGATCGAACGTTTCCTCCGCCACAGAGGACGAAACCTCCGACTCGCGTGGTGGGCGTAGGGCTTGTCTTTGTACATGGGCAGCTGGCCCTTGGTGCCGAGCAGGTCTTCGACTCGTCCTTGCACGCCGTGGAAGATACCAGAGTTCCCTCCACGGCCGGATCGGCTGTTTACGGCGGAGGCGCCCCAGTAACGATCTTCGAGTACTCGTTGCGGGTTGCTAAAGGAGGGGACATTCTTGGGCACATTGAAAGCCATGTCGTTGAGGGCAGTAGCTCCGGCCTCGACCGCCTTTTCTTTGATATTCTGGGCAGCTCGGGAAGCCGTCACTTTGAAAACGTTGAGGGCTGTGTTCCGGTGTAGATTGAAAGGGTCGCGAACATTCATGTTACGCTCTTAGCATTGTCGCAGTGTGGATACCGGTGGTTTCGAGCAAACAGGGACGGGACGAACAGGTCGCAGAAAGTCAAAAGCTACTGTAGAAGGGGGGCGAGGCTGCTGATTTCAACCCCCGACAAGAAGCAACAAGAATGACAGTTGTTGCAACAATGAGATGACGATTGGAAAAAGAGAGACAGCAACGGAGACTGAGACAGCAGCGCACGCGAATCTCGATGATGTGGACTTTCCGAATTAACTGGAGCGAGCTGCGAAAGACACCCTCGTTGCCGCGGAGGCGTCGAGCTAAACCGTGGATCAGTAACCACTTTACCCGCCAACCCGCTGTCTCTCCTTGCACACGCGCCCACTATCGGGCTGTTCGGAGCAGTGGGAGGAAAGACCGGCACGCTCAGTTCGCTTGGCCTTGGCTGGTAACGGAACCACCCTACCCACCCTGGACGCTGAGAAAAGGCCACCTGTAGATTATGGACGCGACCGGCCTCATTAGTCGAGGCAGAAGGCGGATGCTAACCCCAAAAAATACGCTGCCAGGGCTGGCAGTGCTGTGCGTAGTCTCTTGTGGACCGGCGCAAAAACGTGCCGATCCTACCGACGCCGAGAACATAGGTAGGGCGGGCACTGAATCATTCGCCAGTCGGTCACAACCTTACCTCATCTGCTGGCACCCAAGCACCACTTTGGGCGCTTTGTAACACCGGTATCCGGCCTGGTGGGGCCTGGAAGGGCACAAGGTCGGCGAGCATCCGATCATCCCCAAGGAGCGGGCACCGTCCCGGAGACCTAAGTTTTACCGCGTTAGGATCTCCGAGTTCGACTCGCTGCAACTTCCGGAACGGTTTCTAGAGCTCACCGTCGAAAGGCACGTGTCACCAATATACCGACCACAAACCGTTGCAAGATCATCGGCTGGTACAAGGCGAATGAGTCACTCACAGACCAAAAGGATCCGCACCTCCTCCGGTGCTAGAAGTCATTAAACGCGCATATTTGGATGTTGTCGCGAAGACGGAATCGACTGCGATATATTCACCGCAACAAAGACGCTTTAACATCATGTCTTTTAAGGACTTCCCTTTCTTGACCCCGGAGGAGTTTTCCGAGGTGTGTCATCACTTCGATAGCCAATATTGCCGCGCAACGCTGGGCCCGTTGCGGCAACGGTTCAAGTTGAGAGTATGCACAGCACTCGATACATCGTTTGCCTCTGGCGTTGAATACACAACATACTTGCAAATCATCCGGCCGCTTGAGGCTACGCTGGATTGTGGGGATCTCTCCTCGGTTCTGGACAAGTTTTCTTTCGCAGAAGGCAGTCTGGAAAGAGACGCACTTGGGCTCGACGATGAGGCTATGATTGATGCCGAGGAGTCTGATGAGGTAATGTCCTCGAGGTTGAAATTCCGTGGCCAGCTAGCTGACCAGGTGAAATATTAGGCTGCTCTCTCCAAACCCCGCGTACTAGACTCCGGATACGTCGTCTATGAAGTGCACATGCATCCCACGTATCGGATGCCATGCTTATGGTTTACATTGCAAGGGTTGCCGGTTGACGAGCCAGCCTTCAATCTCGACACTGTCTTTCGACGGCTGGTGCCCGATCAATTCAAGGATGCCCTGCGGAGGACAGGCGGCATCGGGGGGATTTCCGGCGACGTGAGTGCCCATCAGCTGTGAACCCGTCAATTACAACTCTGAGAGAGACCACCTGCAGGTCTGTACTAACACATAAGGTTGCAGCATCACCCCCTCACGGGACTACCCTCGTTCTTCATCCATCCATGCCTTCTCGGAGACGCCATGTCGGGCTTCAACTGTTCCAAAGAGCAGTATATGATGCTGTGGCTCGGCCTGGTCGGCGGTTGCGTGGGGCTCTGGGTGCCCAAAGAGATGGCCATGGATTCGACCGGCTGAAGCACGTCGCACCCGACCTCCCGTCATCTCACCCCTGGTTGAACTAGTTCGCAAGGCCCTCGAGAAGATCAATCGTCGTCGCTGTCCTCTTCCATGGCAACATCACTGTCCTCTTCTTCTTCCTCATCTCTCGTCCGCTTCTGACCCCTCGCGTCGGATGCTTGTGCATCACCCATGGGTTGGTCACCGCCAGTCGAGGGCTTCGCTGCGGCGGTTCCTGGAGCAGCGCCTGATGCGGCACCTGGTGCTGGGGCATTGAAGATGCTCTTCTGGAGGTCCGTCACTTCGGTGCTGGAAGCTCCAGCCGTAGAATTGGGCATCTTAAATGTGCCGTCCAGCTTGGCGACGAAGTCGGACTTTGACTTGGCGTACTGGATAGTCTGTTCACTCGGTTGGTCAGCAATCACGGTCTGCAGTCTAGTATTCTCGGGCGAGCGCACCAAAGGACGACCAAGGAACTCGAAGCCTTCGAGCGAGCGCATGGCTTGGGTTGCCGTTTGCACATCACGGAAGGTGATGTGCGCTTGTCCTCGCATCTTCATCGTCTTCATGGCAACAATATCGAGAACGGGCCCATACGTCGAGAAGAGCAGGTAGAGTTCGGTTCGTAGGTCTTGTTTCTGGATCTTGTTGGACGGCAGGTTCGTTACATAGAGTCTATAGACATCAGAGAATGCTCAAGGTATGCGACAGTGTCCACTCACGTCTGGTTCGGAGGAATCGTCGCAACTTTGGCGGGCAGTGATGCGTTCGGCGCAAGGCCACGAGGAGGAGCAACAGCCGCCATTGTGCAATTTGTGTGCGGAAAACGTGGATGATAGTATCAACAGGTTTCGGATATAATGTCAAACTCTTAGAAGTTGACTCAGCGTCGTAGTCGTCTCGAGGTGGCGCGTCGTGTTTTATCGTGGTACAATCGTCGCGGTCTGAATTTTTGTGTTGAACGTCCGGCCACACAGTTTAGTTGGCTGAACGCCTTTGGGGAGCTTCATTGCTAGCGCCGACGCTCTGCACTCAGTTCGACGACGCCCCAGGGTGTGGCCTTAATGCCTGAAAATGCACAAGCGGTGCGAATTGCCATGCTGCTCTTCTCAAGCACCACTACCTACGTAACCCCCCCCCATCTGCCCCACCACGGTGCACCTCCCAGACGGTACGCAGTAATGTATGCTATGCATGCACCTTACGTATGTACTGCCTGGGGGAGGTACCTTGCCTTGCTTGGACGAGGTCAGCCAGCCAGCATCTCCTAGCACTGGCCCCAAGAGTCGCAACTTCGTCTGCCAACAACCTCGACATCTCCCTCTGCTTCCTCCATCAACAAATCCGACCCGGAAAACAAGAGTGATAGTAGAGAGCTATACTCCTATCACGAAGCAACCTCTCATCATGGCGGCCCCTCAGGTTCACCACCTCTTCCACGCTCCCATCGCGGACCACTCGTTTTCTTCCGACCGTCAGACGCTGGCCATCGCCCGCGACTCGACCATTGAGCTGTATGGACAAGCCGGCAGCGCCTTCAAGCTCAAGGACGAGCTCAAGGGACACGACAAGACTGTCACGAGTGTCGATATTGCTCCCAACAGCGGCCGCATTGTGTCCTGCTCTCAAGGTACGTCAATGCGCGCAGCCGCCGTTTCCGCTGGTTTGAGGTGAGAACAGTACCTGACTTGTCATGATAGACCGAAACGCCCTTGTTTGGGAGCCCTCGCCGACCGGATACAAGCCTACTCTCGTTCTCCTTCGAATCAGCCGCGCCGCGACCTTTGTGCGATGGTCTCCCTCGGAAACTAAGTTCGCTGTTGGCTCGGGCGACCGTGTTATTGCTGTCTGCTATTTCGAGGAGGAGAACGACTGGTGGGTGTCGAAGCACTTGAAGAAGCCTATCCGAAGCACCATTACATCCGTTGCATGGCACCCAAACTCCGTTCTTCTTGCTGCCGGATCGACCGATGCCCACGCCCGTGTTCTCTCCAGCTTTATCAAGGGTGTCGACGCCCGCCCCGAACCGACTGCTTGGGGTGAACGCTTGCCGTTCAATACCGTCTGCGGAGAGTACCTGAACAACTCTGCCGGCTGGGTGCACTCCGTTTCCTTCTCGCCTAGTGGAAACGCTCTGGCCTTTGCTGCTCACGACAGCAGCATCACTGTCGTATACCCCAGTGCCCCAGAACAGCCTCCCCGGGCCGTTGTCACGATCACCACCCAGCTTCTTCCCTTCATGAGTCTTCTCTGGAACTCAGAGGATGAGATCATTGCTGCAGGCTATGACTGTGAGGCTTTCCGGTTCAAGGGTGGCGAGGACGGCTGGAGCCTCGCAGGCACCCTCGAGTCCAAGGGCCGCCCCGGCCTCAGCGACGCCCGCGAGGAGTCTGCCCTGAACATGTTCAGGCAGATGGATCTCAAGGGCAAGGTCAAGGATGACACCCAGCTCAAGACGGTCCACCAGAACACTATCACCACCCTTCGTCCCTACGAGTCGTCAGGCGACAGCCTCATTAAGTTCTCCTGTAAGTCTCTCAACCTTTGTGATGTTGACCTTCAAAGCTGACTAGACATGAAGCAAGCGGCGTCGACGGAAGGATCGTCATTTGGAGCACCTAGACTACCTTTCATAGCGAGCTTTCAATGGAATACCACAATGTCTCATACTTTTACTTCTTGTTCTTGAATCTCTAACTTATTAGCGTCTGACTGCCTCCTCGGCGATTCTCTCTTGAGGAAGTTGGGCAAATGCTCCCGGTATTCGACAACCCAATCGTTCACAGACAGGTCGCCTACGGCATCTCGTTCTCAAGCCACGGTTCTCACATCAACCACTGCCGTCGCCAAACTGTACGTTAGCATGGGGCATCTCGATTCTCATCCCTCGCCCAATGAGTTCATCTACGATCTTGTCAGACAGCACAACACCGCTGCCGATGTTGTACGCATGTCGTCGACCGAAGCCCCACCCGTACCGCGATTTTCTTTTGCGTAACCGCCATGTGACCCGTTCCTGGCATGGCCTGATGCTGTGAGACGAGGTATCCGTGCTGGCTATTTTGTGCCAATAGTTGAGCGTCTTCCCACTTTAGATGCTTCCCGCATCGAGCAAGAGCCCGCCACCTCGAACGATTTGGAGAATAGTGCAATGGACATCGAAGCTATCCCCGAACACCAGGATTGAAGCGGTGGATATCGATGAGAGCTGTGTCATAAAGCTCTCCCTACTGCATGCAAGATGTTTCCGACGTCGGCAATCGCCAACCACGATCTCAACTACACAATGGCAACTCGAAAACTCAGAATGAAGATCCAGAAGACATCTCTTCACCGCAAAGTACGCATACCATGTCACTTGAGGCAAGGGTTCACCGCATCCACGAAATCTGTCTCCAGGCAGCACGGAGGTATCTCGAAGAACGGCAGGCGAACATGCAGGTACGAGCTGCGCCAACATCGATGTACCGTTCCGAGAGCTTTATTCCGCTTTGCTCCCTACACCAACTTCCGCCAAGGCTTCGGTAACGGTTTCCCTTCAGCCTCTGAGACGTTGGCTGGGGTTGCGGAGGCATCGGCGGACTCGCTGCTGGTTAATGTTAGTAAAATCTGCGATGGGTTTTGGGCGCAGGCTCAGCGGGACAGACTTCATGTCCCGGGCACGGAGATGGCTGCAGCGGTAAACATGAGACACTTGCTGGACCGGACCGAGACAATCGCGAACACTCTACGACGTTGGACAAACATCCACCAGGGTTTTACCAATGGAAGGAATCTGTGTGCGCGGTTCAGTGACTGATAAATATAGCCGAGATTGACCGATTGGGTATGTGGACTCATATTGGCAAACGTTTAGATATCGGTGATTAGCCCCCGATTATGCGCTTGAGGTTCATCTCTGTTGGGGGGATATGTTGTCTGAAGATCTACTCCATACTAGGTCTGACCACTTGTCGGGATAGGAAAGCCCTCCAAGAAGTTATCGAACGATATGAAAGGTAGTCTAGGTTTGGGTGTTGGCTGGATGCTCAAATAAGATGCATGCAAACCACTATCATCAAACTGCACCAAGAGCCACAAGTATAGTCCCGGAATCACACACCTGCACTGTTTCTATAGTACAAAAAGGGTCGAAGAGCAGTTGCAATGGGACCACATATCCGGCTTTCTCAAGCGTTGTGTAAATTTGAACACCCTCTTGAGGGTATTTAGGGAGGGATTGCATACGACCGAGATCTTGTCACTAGGCCTGCCTACCCCTCTATTCCCGCACCAGTCAATGTACTGCCATTTGCATAGCATGTGAACATGTTGAACTAGAAATGTCTCAGTCAGTTAATGTAAGTCGGTCTGTTCTCTTTTCTTTGTGAACTAACTACTTCTAAGCGTCACTCAGTAGGGGTACAGGGAGGTCAAGCTACCGGATGGGCATATGCGGTTAAGCAAGATAGTGACATTTACCAGTAATAAGGTGTCCACACCCCTGCAATCCTTCAGGCTCTCCAACCCAAACGTCTTCCCGCTGATCTAACCCACTCAAACCACCCCACCAACAAAACTGACCTCCACTCTAGCCCGCCACCACCTAGGTACGTATGAAGTTCGGACCTCCCAACTCTGTGCCGCGTGCCGTGCTTTGATCAACCATTCTCCTCCAACACCCAACACCGCGACCACGTTGTCCTGTCGCTTCTTTTCAGCAGAGAACGTCACCGTTATTGCCTGTGAAGATTCCACTGGCACTTCCTTGTATGTAATCCATTTTCGTTTCGACTTGTTCCTTTTGGTCTTTTTTCTTTTCTCTCTCTCCACAATATCCATACCGCACACTTTACCTGTCTGCCCGGACCATATTCCAGGCTCGGATTACTCACCGCATATAGACGACCCGCCACTATTTGCCCGAAAGACCCCGCCAGAGCTCTGCGCAAGACACTGCTTGCGCATCACCGATTACCAACAACCTCCACCACACTTGCTACACCTACATACCCGCGCCTTCCTTTTCCCTTGACCGACCACCTGTCAAATTTTTGGGCATAAAGGCACACCTATAGCCATGACCGAGCCGTCATAATGGAACCCACAATGTCAACTCAAGAGCGCCAGCTCTGCGAGTTTCTTAGAGAGCTTCCTGCAAGATGGAACTACGAGTACGACGACCAAGCACACCACGACCTCCTCGAAAGTCTTTTTTGGTCGTTGGCGGGAGGCGAGCGCTACATGCCCCTCTTCTTTCCCTCCGGTCGACCTTCCCACAACCACAAGCTCCACGATGCCCAGGGCGCAGTCGAGGGCGCCGAGTACACCGAAGCCGCTCGAGGCAAGCGATGCGGTCACATATTCAAGCCCGGAGAAGCCTCCTACTCTTGTAGAACATGCAGCACTGACGACACCTGCGTACTGTGTATGCGATGCTTCGACTCGACCGACCACGCCGGCCACATGGTCCGTATCAGCATCTCGGTCGGCAATAGTGGTTGCTGCGACTGTGGCGATGACGAGGCCTGGCGGCTCCCCATGTTCTGTACGATCCACTCCGAAACGAACCCGGAAAAGGGCGAAGGGAAGGGGAAGGAGCCGGCTGGTCTGCCTGAGGATCTCGTACAGAACATGCAGATGACGATTGGTCGTGTCTTTGATTACATCTGCGACGTTATATCGTGCTCGCCGGAACAGTTGCGACAGGGCAAGACGGTGGAATCGATTCAAGCTGACGAAGAGCTCTCACGCCTGTCCCCAGACATCTACGGAGAAGGCCCCTCTGGCCATCCCGAATATGCGCTGGTTCTCTGGAATGACGAGAAGCACACAATGGAGGATGTACAGAATCAGATTGCGCGAGCTTGCAGAACAACAGAGGCCCAGGCTTTGCAGCGCGCCACAGAAACGGATCTCATTGGCCGCAGTATCCTGAAGCGCCTCGACGATCTGGACGCTCTGCTTGAGATGGCCACCAAACTGGAGCATATCAAGGTCACTGTTACCATCAGGTCATCACGCGATACGTTCCGCGAACAAATGTGCGGGGCCATGATTGAGTGGCTCAGCGACATCGCCGGATGCAGCGTTGGATCGGACCATACTATTCTGCGAAACATTGTCTGCCAGGAGATGATGAAGCCATGGCGGAAGGGTAGCCCCGGAAGCCATGCCATAGTGGGCAAGGACGGCATCTACGACGAAGAGAGATTCCTGAGGAACCTCGAGCAGTCTCAGTCTTTTACCCAGCATGTCCTCCTACAGATGCAGCGCATTGCCGCTCAACAACAAGCCCGGGCTCTCGATAGCGACGATGAGGATATCGACATGGGCAGGGGTAACGGCACCCCGGACAGTGACGCGGGAGATGATGACGAAGATGACGATATTGACGATGAAGATATCATGATGGTTGATGTTCGAGCCGACGGCCCCGGGGACATTGGTCTCGAGTGGCGTGGTAATGATCAAGCTTTGGAAGAAGATGAAGCTACAATGGCCGGTTACCCGCCGCCTCCGCCCCCACCTGCAGCTGCTCGGCGGACCACCAGGGATCGCGATTTGACGCCCTCAGATTCCGACACAGCTGAACCGCTGATTGCACCTGCAATCTATGCCAAGGCCAATCTGGAAATCCCGAAGACGCCTGGACAAGGTGAGAAGGCGCCCTCGCCGAAGCCAGGTAGGTACTGGCTTGAGACTCCTCCCGGCTACATGAACCGGGAGAACGTTCCACCCGCGGAAGACGTCTTTCAAAGGGTTCGGCTCGATTGGCTCATTCTCTTCGACCTTCGCATGTGGAAGAAGGTCCGCAACGACCTCCGCTCGCTCTACATTTCAACTGTTGTTTCGATACCCGAGTTTAAGCGCATCCTAGGCCTTCGATTTGCCGGACTGTACACGACATTGGCTCAACTCTACTTGATTGGGGACCGAGAGCCTGACCACTCCATCATCAACTTGTCTCTGCAGATGCTTACGACGCCGTCTATCACCGCAGAGATCGTTGAACGGGGCAACTTCATGACGAGCCTGCTCGCAATCTTCTACACCTTCCTCACTACGAGGCAAGTGGGTTACCCATGGGATGTCTCGTCAAACGCAGTACTTGCTTTCGATTCCGGATCAGTGACGAACCGCCGCATGTACCATTTCTATCTGGACTTGAAATACCTCTTTGGCTCGCCACAGGTTCAGGAAAAGCTTCGGACCGAGGAACGGTACCTCTTGCAATTCCTTGACCTCGTTAAGCTGCATCAGGGCATTGGACCGAATGTTCGCGCCGTTGGAGAGCATGTTGAATATGAAACCGACAGCTGGATAACTGCCTCGCTGGTGACACGCGAAATCAACAGGCTTGCTCGGCAGCTTGCCGACGCATACAGAAACGTGCCGGAGAACGAGGCTCACTTCGTCGCTCAGGCGATCAGACTGACAGCTAAGGCTGTCATTCTCCATTCCGTTGGCGCCGAACGCCATCGCTTTAAGCAGGCTGAGATTAAAGAAGAGATCAAGTTCAAGACTCTGGGCGATTTCGAGTTTGACAACGAGTCAGCGCGGTACGACGTCGTCAAGTTTACGGTTGAGGAAGACCCCATCAGCTTCCATCATGCCCTGCACTACACCCTCTCATGGCTGATTGAGTGCGGAAAGTCTCTCCCTGCTTCAAGCATGCGAGCTCTCTTGAGCTTCACCACGCAAGACTTGAAGCTTCCCCCGCGCTCCATGGGTCGCAAGGTTATGCCACGACGGGATAACTCTCCAGAAGACAATCTCATGGCTGCGTTCGACTATCCGTTGAGGGTCTGCGCTTGGCTGGCGCAAATCAAGGCGAACATGTGGGTGCGCAATGGTATCAGCCTGCGGCATCAGGCAGCGACGTATCGCGGAGTCAGTCAGAGAGATGTCTCCCATCACCGAGACATCTTCCTCCTTCAGACCGCCATGGTCATCGCTGATCCTAGCCGCGTCCTCGCATCCATCATTGATCGATTCGGTATGGAGAAGTGGGTCAAGGGAATCTTCGAACAGAAGTCTGCTGCACAAGACGATGCGCAGCACCTGGACGTGGTGGAGGACATGATTCACCTCCTGATCGTGCTTCTAAGCGATCGTACCTCGCTGATTGCGCCCGAGGATGAGCCCAACGCCAACGTTCTTGCCATCCGCCGCGATCTTACCCACATCCTATGCTTCAAGCCACTCTCCTTTAATGAAATCAGCAACAAGTTGCCTGAGAAGTGGCAAGAACAGGAGGATTTCCACCGTGTTCTCGACGAGATGGCATCGTTCAAACCCCCCGAAGGTGTCTCAGACGTAGGCACCTTTGAGCTCCGGCCCGAGTTCGTTGAGCATATCGACCCTTACATCGCTCACTATAACAAGAATCAGCGAGAGGAGTCTGAGCTGGCATATCGGAAGAAGATGGCCATCAAGACTGGCAAGCCAATTGAGGAGATTGTATACGAGCCTAAGCTTAGACCGATCCCCTCGGGTCTCTTCAAGGATCTGGCTGCATTTACTAGCACCGGCATGTTTGGCCAGATCATCTACTACTCACTGCTGTATCCACTCGTCGCTACCAGACTCACGCCAAGCGTGCCTACAACTCGGATCGAGACCTTTCTCCAAGTCGTACTCCACCTTATCCTTATTGCGATCTCTGAGGACAAGGCAGACGAGAGCGACATGACGGAGGAGTCTCTCAACTCGTTTGTGTTCATCGCTCTGACACGAACCGCCCGAAGCAACTTCATGCAAGAAGCGCCAAACGCGAAGACTATTGTCGCGTTGCTGGACATGATGTCCACCAAGGACGAGTTCAAGGCATGCCACCCCAAGATTGGCCTTATCCTCAAGAGAATGCGACAAAAGCGGCCGCGCAACTTTGAGAATGCTTACGTGCGACTTGGTGTCTCGGTCGATCGCATTGATACCGCCTCCCCAGCGAACAACTCTGCAGAGGAGGAGCGCGAACGCAAGAAGAAGGCGGCGCTGAGCCGGCAGGCAAAGGTCATGGCCCAATTCCAGCAGCAGCAGAAGAGTTTCTTGGAAAACCAGGGCAACATCGACTGGGGCTCGGATCTTGAAGACGAGGAAGAGGTGGAGCAGACCGCTGATCGTAAGAACAACTGGAAATACCCCACCGGTACTTGCATTCTATGCCAGGAGGATACGGACGACCGCCGTCTCTACGGAACGTTTGCTCTCTTCAACGAGAGCCACATCCTTCGACAGACGGATCTACAGGACCCCGACTTTGTGCGGGAAGCCTTCCACACGCCCTCGAGCCTGGATCGATCCGCAGAGGACATTCGACCTTTTGGGGTCGCCCACGAGAACCGGCAAGAAGTTACGAAGGTCAACGCCAAGGGCGAGAAGTTTGTTTCGGAGCGTCAGACAATAGGCAAGGGCTTCCCATCGAACCTTTCCCGCCCTGGGCCTGTCTCAACCGGCTGTGGCCATATGATGCACTACACCTGTTTCGAGATGTACTTTGATGCGACCAACCGGCGGCACCATCATCAAATCGCAAGGCATCACCCGGAGAACCTCCGAAGACAGGAGTTCGTCTGCCCGCTGTGCAAGGCTCTCGGAAACGCATTCTTGCCCATCATCTGGAAGGGCCAGGAGGAGTGTTTCCCTGGGCCGCTCCAGTCTCAGCGCATTTTTGCAGACTTCCTCGATATGCAGATGAGATCGGGCTACTACATTCTGGGTGCGAACCGCCCACCTGACGAGATACAGTCATCGTTTGCCAGCTACACGGCTGGGCAAGTCACCGGCGCTTTGGCGGAGAAGGCGCCTCAATTATTGGAAGAAGCCTGGACTGCCGATGAGTCGGGTTCTGACTCTGTGATCGCTAGCACACCTCTGACGTCTCTGTTCCCCATGGCTAGCACGCCAATCAGCAACCGTCGATCTATACAGAGTGACGGTTCCACCCTCATGGGTGAGCTGGCGAGGGTATACCGTCGTCTTCGCGATACTGTGCGGTCGAATGGCTTTAAGACTCGCCACGAAAAACGTAACATTGACTTGCGAGAGAGGAATGAGCTTTGCCACAGTGATATTCTGTCGAAGCTGGTTGGTTATTCAATCTCAGCTGCAGAAATCCAGCAGCGCGGCACTGAGGCCCAGTACGGCATGACGCTCTTGGAAAAGATCCCTGAGCAGAGCTTGACGCATCTGCGCATCTTGGCAGAGACGGCCACTGCATACAGAGCCGTTGGTGGTCTCAAGGCTGGTGGTGACAACTGGATAGATGAAGAGTTCCGATTGGACAGCGAGCGGCAGCACGTCCAGCTCTTCGTTTCGCAGTACTTTGGACAAGAGACGGAGCATGTCAGACGACCTATCGACGCCTACCCGCCCTTGCTCAGCGAGGACCCCTTCATCTTCCTTACGGAGTGCGTCTTTGGTGTGATCCCTGCGCAAAACTTCGACGTAACGCACATCCTGAGACTCTGTTATCTCGCAGAAATTGTCAAGGTCGTTTACCACATGGGGCGCAACATCCCAGTGTCTACATGGGTCAGCCACCTCCTGAACAGAGAGACTCAAGACCCTGCGTTGAAGAACTTTGCCGAATTCTGTCTCGCCATCACCAAGGTTGGCATGGAGATCAACGTGTCCCACCATGAAATGCCGGCAGATCTAGGGGACAACCGTGGATTCGGTCAGCCGGAGCTGGACAACCTAGAGGGCTACTACACTTTCGTCAAGAAGTATGCCTTGACCTTCCTCAGAAAGAGCGTTGTTCTTCTCTACGTCAAGTATGGCGTGGACTTCAACAGCCATGTCTCCCCTCAGCCGGACGCGGATGAACTGGACCGCCTTACCGAAGTCCTCCGAGTTCCGACCTTTGACGAGATGTGCGCCGCGATCACTGACCATGGGCCGAGTTGCGGATGGCCAGCTTCGACCACAAGCCTAGTTAGCGGCTGGATCCGGCACCAGATCATGTGGCCTGGTGACGACATGGACAAACTCCCCCGTTCTGCACTCATCAGCCATCCGGGCATTTTTGAGCTGGTAGGATTGCCAAAGAACTACGACGCACTCATTGAAGAAGCCACTCGACGCAAGTGCCCAACGACAGGCAAGGATGTCTCGGATCCCATGATTTGCCTGCTCTGCGGAGATGTCTTCTGTGGCCAGGCTGTCTGCTGTCTCAAGGAGGAGACGTCGCCTGGCGATCGCGAGCCCCAGAGGATCGGCGGCTCGCAGCAACACATGCGAAAGTAAGTTGAACCAAACACATAAAACCCCCCTGAATGCATATGAATGATGCTGACATGTTTGCGTCCAGGTGCCAAGGCAATATTGGCTTGTTCCTTAACATCCGCAAGTGCTGCATCTTTTACCTCTTCCGGCTATCGGGCTCCTTCAGTAGCGCGCCCTACATCGACAAGTACGGCGAGACGGACCTGGGTCTGCGCCACGGCCGCCAGCTGTTCCTGAACCAGAAGCGGTACGACTCTATGCTGAGAAACACGTTCCTCAGCCACGGCATCCCGAGCTTTATTAGTCGTAAGCTGGAGGCCGAGATCAACAATGGCGGTTGGGAGACGATCTGATCTCGACTGACGGGAACTGGTCGAACTGATGACGAAAGTGAATGGAGTGGAAGGGGCGGGGTTTCGCGTGGATTACCTAGACGCTCCCAACAAGAGAGCTACGAGTGTGGAGTTGATAGAATTGCATATGCTCGCCATTGTTGTTTACTGACAGAGCACACACATACATCATTTGAGAGGGCGGTCACTTGGGGATGGAAGGGAGGAGTTTCAGCAGGTTGGCAAGATTGTTTGATTATAAAATAAAGCTTTTCAAAGTTAGAATAGTCTTCCGCATGAGACATTGCTGTAGTCCATGCTCAGCAAAGCTCCGGTTTCTTGCGGTCTAAAATCTTCGCTGCCCCTATTCGCTGCTTGGTATCACTTCTCCGGCATAGCAGCTGCTCACAGGCTGGCTTTGGTTTGCATCTCTTTTGTCGTGTCGACCCCTCCAGTGACGTGCCACTACGTCCCGCCCATGTCAATGTCCTCTTCCTGTTTTATCGGCGGCTCCGTGGTCTCGACCTCGTCCGTCTTGTCTTCCTCCTCTGCCGCACCCGCCGCGTGACCATTTGTCACGGCCGCCGTCGCCTCCGCCGCGGCAGTCGCCACAGCATCGCCGCCGCCATCCTCGCCTTCGCTCGGCACCCTTTTATATCTCCGAATCGTCCCGTCCTGCCCCGCGCTGACCATGACGTCCCCGTGCACGTCAACCCAGAAACACACACTGCTGCCCCGCTTCCCGCCGCCGGCGCCGGCACCGTTGACGCGGTCCTTCTTGGTATGGGCGGGGATCCTCTGGACGACCTCCTTGGTGACGACGTCCCACAGCACAATCTCGCCGTCCTCGCTGGCCGAGGCGACGAAGGCGCCCTCGCAGGGGATGAGGCCGAAGCAGCCGCCGATGGCGAAGCGGCTGTTGGCGTGGCCCTGGTACGTCTTCTTCACGGAGCCCGCGACGTAGTCCCACAGGCGGATGCTGTTGTCGAGGTTGAAGGCGAGGACGAAGCGGCCGTTGGGCGCGAAGCACACGGATGTCACGGCGGGGTTGTCCTCGTGGACGAGGGTGCGGAGGCACTGGCCTGTGTAGGTGTCCCAGATGCGGCTGTTGCAGAGGGGGATCCTTGGTCAGCGAATCGTCGGGAGAAAAGGGGGTGGAACATTGGAGTGAAACTTACATCAGACCGTCGGTCGAGCAGCTGACGACCAAGGTGCCGTCGCCGCAAAAGTCGATGCCGCTGACCGGGTCACTGTGCGCCGGCAAGCTGCGCATCAGCCTTCCGGCCCTGACGTCCCACAGGAAGACAGCCTCGTCGTAGGACCCCGACGCGAGGATGTTGCCCTTGGGCGAGAAGGCAAGGCACATGACGTAGTTGTGGTGGCCTCGTAGCGGCGGCATCGGGCGAGCCGAGGGCGCGACGGCGCCGTCTTTGGCCAGCGCGCCGACCCCCTTGGCCGTCGACTTTGGCCGCCCCGTCACCCTGTCCCACAGCCGAATCGCCTTGTCGTCAGAACCGGACGCCAGCGTCCCGCTGTCGGGGCTCCATGCCACGCAGCTGACTCCCGCCATGTGGCCCACCAGGGTATCCATGTGCTCGCCCGTCGCGGCGTCCCATAGCTTGATGGTCCCGTCGGCCGAGGCGCTTGCGATCCATCGCCCGTCAGGGGAAATGCGCACCTGCGAGACGGGTTTCCCCGCGTGCCCACTCAAGACCTGCTGCTCCTCGAACCGCGGCCTCACGGGACCCTTCTTCGTCGGCGCGGGGGTAACAGGCGTCGTTACGGTCGCGCCCGTGTCGGCGCCTTCGCCATTCGTAGAGGATAGCCGCAGGCGGCGGTCGACGGCGCCGGAGAGGCTGCGCGGGGAGCTGCCTGCCGATGTGGAGGCCGGCGACTGCGACCTCGTGCGGGACTCGCTGCGGGAGCGGGAGGGCGAGGCAGTCGGCGACCTGGGCGTTCGTGTGCGCGAGCGGGAGGGGGATCGGGATCTTGACTGTGAGCGGGTGCGGGAATGGGAGGAGCGGGAGTAGTACGCCTCGTTGAGCTCGTCGTCGCTGGGGCTCCTGCTGGGCGTCACGCTAGGACGGCTGCGGTGGGCAGCCAGGCGGCGGGATTTGGTTGTGCGTTTCGTTGCCGTCGTCTTAGTTCTGTCGGCTGTAGCAGCCGCCGCCGAGCCGATTGGGATTACGGCTGGGGAGTTGAGTTCGTCGGGGGAGCTGGATCGTGGGGTCGCGGTCGTGCCGAGTTCGAGGACCTTGCGACGTTTGGGAGGGGGTTCGGGGAGGGGCGTCGCGGCTGCTGAGGAATCGAGATCTGACATTGTGGGCGTTTCGCTTGGGAGGTGCGAGGGGTAAGTGTCGGTATGATGTGTTGTTTAAGAAGCTGTTAGGTAGGTAGTGAGAACGGCATGGGTTGACGATCGGCGCGCAAACCCTCGGACAAGGCTGAACAAAAAAAGACGGGAACCAGAAGTTGAACGTCGCTTTTGGACCCCCCAGTTACAGGGGGCGTGCTTCTTGACGTCTGGCGCTTTACCTTTCAGCCTCGTTCAGATGCACGGTTTGTCCTGCGGCCCTACACTTTCAGCTAGATGGGGACGCTAAGATAAGAAGTAGCCACGCTAAGCCCGATCTGTGATGTCTGTAATGAAGCTACCGATTGGCCAATGGTGAAGCATGTGGACATCCCGTCGCTCTCAGCTGTAAAATAAACCGGGTCCTCCGTCAAACGCACCCCCGGCTTGCCGGCAGCAAAAGCAAACGGATGCACTTGGACGCAACGTCACCGAGTCTAAGCGGCGCCCGAGGGCCGTGAACGCTTTTCATCTCATCTCACGAGTGCCCCGCGATCCGACCTCACCGGCTCTGTAATGCGATTTCTTATGCTTGCTGTTGACGGACCGGCCATTTGACGAGGCGGCATTGAGTTATTCAGAGTTTACGCCCGCGCTGCTTGTCCCACTCCGGAAGCTTCGGCGCAATCTCGAAGAAAGCACTTGCCATCTCATCCATCTTACACGAATGTTTATGCTCGACTAGATATAAGCCCCGTCAACACCCGGATCTAGTCAACCGTCACCACCAACACCTTTTGCACTGCTACTTTATCATCGTTCTTACGGTCTTTGCGTCTTTCTTTCCCTTTCAGTACCCGGCGTCGTACAATCTCAGCCTAATACTACCCACCTCCTACCGCCAGAATGGAAGACCTTCCAGCGGACCTCCGCTTGCTGACCCTCAACTGCTGGGGTCTCAAGTACATCTCGAAGCTCCGCTCCGAACGCCTCGCGGAAATCGGCCGCCGCATCGCCTCCCGCCCGGAGCCGCCCCACGTCGTCGCCCTCCAGGAATGCTGGGTGACGGCCGACTACGAGGCCATCCGCGCCGAGACCCGCCACATCCTCCCGTACGGCAAGTTCTACTACTCGGGCCCCTTTGGCGGCGGCCTCGCCATCCTCTCCCGCTGGCCCCTTGAGGAGAGCTCCATGTTCCGGTACCCCCTCAACGGGCGGCCCACGGCCTTTTGGCGCGGCGACTGGTACGTCGGCAAGGGCATCGCGTGCGCGCGCATCCGCATCCGCCTCACCGACCCCTCCTCCGCGGGGGGCAGCAGAGAACACACCCTCAGCATCTTCAACACCCACACCCACGCCCCCTACACCGAGAACCAACCCAACGACAGCTATCTCGCCCATCGCCTCGCCCAGTCCTGGGAGATGTCCAAGCTCCTCCGCGGCGCCTCGGAGCGCGGCCACCTCGTCCTCGCCATGGGCGACTTCAACATGCGGCCTCTGAGCCTCCCGCACCGCATCATCACCGCCCATGCCCCCGTCCATGACGTCTGGCGGACGCTGCACCCGGACTCGTCCCTCGGCGAGGTTGAGAACCCGTTGGAGAAGGCTCGCGGCCGGCCCGTGCCGACGGCGGACTTTAGTCTCAAGGAAAACGGCACCACGTCGGACCATGTGTACAACACCTGGCGCTGGTCCAAAGAGCAGCAGAAGAAGCTAGGCGAGGGGAAGGAGAAAATCGTGGTACCGCCGGACGCACCAGACAGGAAGGGGAAGCGTCTGGATTACATCTTCTTCAGCAGTGCCCTACCCCGAGGCGACGACAGCGGCGGGGGTTGGGTGGTCCGCGATGCGCGGGTAGGCATGGTCCAGCCGCATCCCACACTGGGCTGCTCTCTGAGCGACCACTTTTCCGTGGAGGCGACACTGTCGTACCATCCCCCCCGCAGCGAATCCGACCAAGTCGGCAACGACACCATCCTCAAGGAGACCTCCAACCCCAAGGACCCGTCAGACAGCTCGCACCGAGAGTCCTTCCTGTCCGCCAACCCGCCTAGCCCGCCCGAGAACTCGTCACTTCCCATCCCGGTCTATGACGAGATCCTCTCCGAGATACGACGCTATGTTCACCGGGAAGAGAACCAACGGACCTGGCGGGCGGTGCACTTCTTCGCCTGGTTCGCCGTGTTGATAGCGTGTCTCGTCGCCGTGTGGTTTAGTCCACACAACTTTGTTGCCTTCCTCCTCATGCTTCTGAGCAGTCTCGGTCTGGTCGCCGGAGTTGTGGACGGTCTCATGTCACTACTCTTCTTCAACTCGGAGCTCAGGGCTCTAAAGGAGTTTGAGTGGGAGATCACAAATGCTAGAAAAATAGCGAGTGGTGCTTCTGGGGACTTTGCGAGGGAAAAGTCTTTTTGAGACTAATCAAACATGCCATTTGATGTAAAGAAATGCTTTTTTTGCGACAAAGGATGCAGAAACCAAAGTCATGGATGACGGCTGCCTAGTCGTGGAGCGTGATCCCAGCAGCTTTGGTGCAGCTCCGCATACGTTAATCGGAAGCAGGCATGAGAAACAATAATGTTTATTTCTATTTAACGCCTCCGTTTCCGTCTCCTCGTTCTGCAGCGTACCATCTTCAATCACAGCCCAGGCTCTCATCAGAAAGCTACTGCTACGGTTGTGTCTCCGCCAAATACCACCTCATACCCTCAACAGCGTCGTCTCATGGATTCACAAGTGTTCCGTCGACGCTCTGACGGTGTAGCGGACTTTTGCATCGCCATGAATATCCCAAGAACGCTGTTTGCTTTCTCATTTGAAGGACCTCGTCCTTCACCCAAGGATCCCTGAGCAACTTGTCTCTCGGGCGTTTGCGTTCCTTATGACCGGCTCGTCTAGCGTACCATTTCAGATACTCCTTCTCGGTGTCTTCCAGCTCCGGGCGGTCATCTACGTCACGGTCGAACCGTTTGAGCTTCGTCGAATCATAGGGCTTAGCGGTAAAATTGTTAACAAGTGCCCGTATGTCGTGCTCAAAGCCAAATTGCAGGAATTCGAAGTCGAGGTCGGCGCGGGTTTCCGATTCTTCTCCCGTATCCGAGTCCACCGATTCTGACCAGTCGCTGATCGGCTCGTCTTCTTCGAAGTAGTGAGTGTCGGCAAAGCTTTTGATATCTGGTACCCACTCCGGCTGAACGGAACGCATTTTCTCCCAAGGAACGCCCCGAAACCACGGGTGAGCCTTGATCTCGATCGCATCGTTTTGGAAAACGTAGTTGCGCGGGGTTTCCGGAAAACCCAGAAGTTGTTGCCGGGCTCGTCGATCGTCCTGGTCACGGTACTTTGGCGATGAGAGGCGGTCTTTCTTGTCCTGAAGCAGGTCCCTGATCAGATGTCGGCATACTTTTGAGACATGAGCTCCATCAATAGGGAACACCAAGGTCGTTTGGTAGTTCTGTGCTCAATATAAGCCAACGGCTGTTGTCGGCTTGAGGTAAACTTACAAGAATATTTTGCTTGGTATAGTGCCGGCCCTTGTCTGAGAGGAACGGCGTATATCCGTAGAGGCATTCGTACAAGATGATTCCAATACTCCACTAGTCGCATCTGCCGTCATATCTATCGCCTATTACTACCTCCGGAGCCATGTACTGGCTTGTGCCAACAACAGAGCGAGCGTACGACCGGCTTGTTGCAGCGGTTCTCCATTCAAGGAGTGTATCTACCGTCAGAGGGTCGTTCTTGGGCATATCCGGGCCCGTCGCTGGAACGAAAGATGAGTCGGATTGAACGATGTCAGTTGGAGGAGCGTGCTTTGAAGACCCTGCCTGAGATGATCGCCGCCTGGAGTGTCCTCCACCACAGGCTGCTCTCCGGTCTTCGCGATCTCCATCCAGCCTAACACCCATCAGCGAAAGTAGCCATTGTCTGTGCCATTTGTAGTAAGAAGTGTCGTGAGACCAGTGGTCATCGAAGGCCAGCCCGAAATCCGAAATTTTCAAGTGACCGTCAGCGCCAATGAGAAAGTTGTCTGGTTTGACATCTCGGTGGATGCAGCCGAGTTTGTGTGCCTCTTCGACGCAAATGATCATCTCAGCAATATAAAAAAGAGTCCTTGCCTCGGTCAGGGTGTTCTCGCGGATAAGCAAGCCAAGAAAGTCGCCCCCGGGCATGTAATCCATCAGCAGGTAGAGGTTAGTGGGATCTTGGAAACTGGATATCAGAGACACGATCCTAAGAGGAGATGTTAGCACAAGGAAAATAGCCGTAGCACTGATAGGAAAAGTGGACCAGTGTTTACCATTGGGAACTCTCAGAGGCAGCCAGAAAATCCCGTTCTGCTCGCAAGTGCCCTTCTTGGCAGCTTCGAATCATGTCCGACTTTCGAATAACCTTCATGGCGTATACCTGCCGACGGGAACGGTCCCAAACGAGCTTGACAACGCCGAAACTCCCCTTTCCGAGGATCTGAAGCGTCTCCAGGTTTTCTAGGTCCGAGCCTCGGATTATCCCATGGCCAGAGGTTGTAGACTACGCAACCCTGCAGCTATGGGCTTTGGCGTTTCTTTGCTTGCGAAGGTAATCGGTTTCTGTTTTCAGATACAGTTTCCGATACTCTTCCTTTTTCCATTGTTCCATGTAGGCACCTTGTTGGTCCATGTTGCGTTGGAACCGTGCTAGACGCAGTTCACGCGGGGTCGGACCATCGCTGAGCACTTCCTTGTAATATGTCTCCAGGTATATCTTTGCTGCGGCGGCCTTTTCCACCGTGATGACCCTCTGCTTGTCCGAGACGTGGCTCCAAATAGGCTGTTCCTGGAACTTCTTCGTGGTAGGGAGATGCTGGGTAACCGAATCGTGTGGAATAACGGGGGAGGGTGGACTGAGAGGGTGGTTCATGACAGGCTGTATGACCGGATACCGCAAACCGTGAGGGTGCATCAGTTTGGAGGCTGGCTTTGCTATGTCCCTAAACTTGTGGATGATTCTCTGGGTCTTGGTACTGCCTCTATTACTCTCCGAGGACTCTGGATTTACTGTCGTGCCAGGTCGTGCTGGATGGTATGTGCCAAGCACATCCGCACCTAGTTGATGTTTCTTGTTCTTGAAAAGTACGTTCAGTTGGGGAGCAGGATAGCGAGCATGCGGGCTCCAAAGACTGTGACGGGCCTGGCCATCGAATCCGGGGCTAAGGTCGGTTGAGAGCGTGTGGGTAGCGGTGATGCTCGGGGCGACGGGGGTCGGGTTTGAACGTGAGATATTGCCGCCGCGTGTAACCTGATGCATCATGTCAATGAAAACCTGACGACAGCAGGATAAACAATATTGCTGGTAACTCGATTTCTGGAGAACGCGTAGTCCAAAAGAGAGACGGACTGGTCGTCTAGCTATGACGGTACTTAGTCTGTTAGCATGTTACGTGAAAGATGGAGGTTTCCTTGAAACGGGAAATAAGGGACAAAATTGCCATTCAGGAGTCGACGACCGTGAAGGAAGTTACCGGAAGTACTTGTGACCGGCATCACGGTGGACTGGTCGGCAGGTGATGCCTTTCAGACCGGGGCAGGAGCTTGTAAGACTGAACCTGCTGCGTGTGTCGGAACCCAGCAGCAGAACTCAGGCACAATATTGTAGGAGCAGATAGCAGGAGCATGTGTAGAAGAGACGTGGTAAGAAGTAAGGAGACGATTTTTTCGTTAAGAAAACCGGAGCTAAGTACAACCCAACCGGGGGAAACCATCCATGTCCGGTGAGAAAAATTCCTACAACAGAAAACTCTTTTTATGGTACGCCAACCAATGCAGTGTAAGTCCTCGCCTCGTCATCCCATCAAACAGATTCTGCTTCTCGCATCCAGAAGGTGGTTGCGGATCTTCGCAGATAGCCACAGGTCGGAGACTATCCATTGCGGCACGGCGCAAAGCGCGACATGGCGATTCCTCTCTCGCCGTCACACATCATTACAAGGGAAAGTCAACGTCTGGGACGCCGGGGTCTGAGCTAGTCCGAGCCATGTCTTTCATGGCAGACTCGCTGAGCAAGTGTGTAGAATACAGTGGGAAGCATCCTGAGTCGGCGTCTCGTCGCCGGAGGCGGTGGTGCTGTTTAGCAAGTCACCGTTTACTTGATCTCGAGCAGCTTGACGTCGAAAGTCAGGGTGCTGTTGGCGGGGATGCCAGGCAGGCTCTTGGAGCCGTAGGCCAGGTGGGCGGGGATGGTGAGGCGACGCTCACCACCGATGGTCATGCCGAGGACACCGATGTCCCAGCCCTTGATGACCTGACCCTTGCCGGCCTTGAAAGAGAAAGGCTTGCCCTTCTTGTTGGCTGGGATTGCATGTTAGCAGGAAGAACAGAGATACTACCGGCGCATCACAACTTACCATCGAAGACCTTGCCGTCATCGAGCTTGCCGATGTAGCGGACACCAACAGTGTCGCCGTTCTTGACGGCGCGGCCAGAGCCGACCTTACGGTCGTCAATGGTGACGCCCTGGACGACCTTGACGCCGGTGGCGGGCTTGCCGGCCTGCTTGGCCTTCTCGGCGGAGCCGGTAGGGCCCTGCTCGAGGTTCTTGGCGAACTGGACCTTCTTGTCGGACTTGGGAGTGGTCTTCTCCTCAGTAGCGACAGCCTCGCCCTTGTTGTTCTTAAGCTTCTTCTTGTCCTTCTTGGAGAGCTTGGAGTCGTCGGCGTCAGCCTTGATGAGGTCGTCGAGGCTCTCGGCGGCGCGCTTCTTGCCCTTCTTGCTGGTCTCGACCAGCTTGGGGGCCTCCTCCTCGTCGGTGTCGACCTCCATGACGCGGGGGTCGGCGGTGTCGTCGAGCTCATCGCTGTCCTCGTCGGACATGCCGTCCATGCCGTACTCGAGCTCATCGGGAGACAGATCGTACTCGCCGTCCTCGTCATCCTCATCGTCCTCGGAGTCCTCCTCCTCGTCATCGATAACGTAGTTACCGGTGAGGTGGACGGTGTGAGTGCCGGAGACAACGAAGAAAACCTTCTCACCCTCCTGGACGGTGATGTCAAGGGGCTGCTGGTAGTTCTGTCGAGTTGTTAGCTGGGATTCATGGGGCTTGCATAGTCTTGTGCAACTTACGCGCTCGGTGTCGAGAGTGCAGAGGACGAAGTTCTCGAGGTCAAGACCCTCGTCGTCCTCGTCTTCGCTGTCCTCCTCCTCCTCCTCGTCATCGTCGGAGGCCTTGGCCTTGCCCTTCTTGCTGGACTTGCCGTTGGGCTTAGCGTCGTCCATGTCCTCATCAGACTCCTCGGCGGAGACAGCCTCGATCAGCTTCTTGAGGGACTCGGCCTGCTTCTGCTTCTTGGAGGGGTCGCTGGGGCCACCGTTGGGCTCGTCATCGTCATCAGACGACTCGTCGTCGCCGTTGGCGGCAAGGAGGGACTGGAGGTAGTCCTCGTCGATCTCATCGTCCTCGTTGGCCTCGAGGTCGTCACCGAAGCGCTGCTTGACCAGGCGCAGGGTAGAGCGGGGGACGGCGGGGATGTTGCCATCGGCATCGGCCTCAGGAGCCTCGGTGGGATCAATAGCGGCCATGGTGATGCGGAACTGGCAATGCCGAGTTAGTTAAAAACTCACGAATGGGAGGCGCGCGGCCGGCGCATGCTGCGATTTGATCGCAGACTACACCAAGACACGCGCAGACGAAGAACCACAGCAGAGATTGTACGTACAGTGGCAGGGAAGTCGGGCGAGGCGGGAATAAGGACTTCGCCGGGAGGGATCTCGAGCCCGTAAAGAGCGACAGGAAGCTGGGCCATTTTGCTGGATGTGAGGTGGTACGTGAAAAGAAGGTTCAAAGGTGGTGCTCTTGCACTTGATTATAGACTGCAAGGAGGTCGAGACAATCAAAGACCTTTTGCTTGAAGTTTTGGTTGGGATATTGGAGGAATTGAGGAAAGGGAAGGTGAGATGGGATAGAGTGTGAGAGGGAGGTTGTACAGAAAAGGCGAGGTTCTAGAAGAGCTTTTGCCTGAAATTTTTTTCCCTCGACCGACGACCAGACGGCACCGAACTTTTTTTTTTTTTTTCCCTTCCTTGGTCTCGACCCCACCGCTGAAGCCGCTAGTGTTGCCTTATCCTGCCTTATCGCTCTTATCCAGCCATGGCAACCGCTGCGCAACGACAGGGAAGGTGCGTCTGGGGAAGAGCTGCGTTTGGACCCCTGCCCAAAACCCGCCCAGAGGATGGATTCCAGGTGCAAAAAGAGCGGCGCTTTTGTGGACGGTGAGAGCGCCATCGAGCCACCGAGAAGCATCCATTCGTACACCGCTTTCTGCCTGGGCGCCCATTCCCACCAACGGAGAAAACACAATCATGGAAGGTGCAGCTGCTGCCTTGACCCGCTTTCGCGATTGGGTTTCTTGACTGGCCTTGCGTCTTGGGCGAGCAGCCTGCATCTGGGAAACATCCTGCGGCGCTTCATCGTGATGTTCACAAGATTCAATCTTCAAGTTGCTTTCCAGTTGTCATCCTGAAAGTCAATTGAATGAGTTGATTGATTCATTAGTAAAAGACACGTTAACATACAATACCAGTTGCCTTCTGCCCCGCACCAAGTTGAGTTCCTGGCCTACAGAACTCACTCAGGCCCCTTACACCTCAGATGTCCTTCTTCTCCGTGTCCTTGCTCGGCTCCCCAAACCAAGCCTTGACAATCTGCCACACGAACCCCAAGAAGAACTTCGTCTGACCTTGCTCGTACAGCTGCGGCCTATCCCCGACGTCGGCCAGCTGGCACCCAATCTCAGCAATGGCCGCGGGGAAATGCTTCCTACTGCCCCGCGCGTACGCCGCGACGAGGTCGTTGCCGTTCGTGATGCCGCCTGTCGTCAAATCAGCCACGGCCCTTCCATCTCGGCATTGGCTCCAAGCAGGAGTCGACTCTTTAAAGACATGGGTAAGGGGAGTGTGAGACGAGCCGAGTCCAAGGAGAAAGGAGAGAAAAACATACCGCAACTCCAAAAGTTCCCGTCCTGGAACCACCGATACTTCTCCCCGACGAACTCGGCCCCGGGGAACCTCTTCCTCAACATGTCCTGCAAGCCCCTCGGCCCGCAGACCATCCTCCCCTCCAACACCCCCGCGGCGCCGCACAGAAAAACGCCCGTACAGACGCTCAACACGTCCGTCACTTCCCTCTGCTCGGCATGGTCCTTCAGGAACCCGAGCACATCCTCGCCCCAGCTCGCGTCCGGGTCCGGGCCGGGTACGAGAAGGACGTCCAGCCTGCCCGGCTGCACGTCCGGGTGCAAGATGTCGTGCGTGGCCTGCATCTTGACGCCCGCCGTGAGCTGCAACAAGTTCGGGGGGCGCGGCTCGGCGGTCTCGGTGCCGGCTGCGGCGGGGGCCGTGATGTAAAAGATGCTCACGCTGGGCGCCAGCGCCGAGATGTGCTTCGGCAGCATGGGCAACCCGCCGAGGTACTCCTTGGACATCATTGCGAAGACGTCGATGCAGGCCATGTCGAGGAGCTGGCACTCGAACGGGATGAACACCCCGATCTTGACCGTCTTGTTGTTCGTCATGCTGTGCTGTGTTTCCCTAGGGACTGCGTATGAACTGGGGTCTGCTGGCTTAAGTATCTCGAGAAGCGACTTGACGCGTGAGACTGAATCTGATCCTCAAATGGGAATACACCCTGACGTATCCTTTGTTTGCATGCGACGTCTCGTACCTAGAGCAAATCGCAGGAACACATCCGCCATCTATATACACCAGCGCGACTCCCACTACCATAAGCGTCGCTCCTAGGACCCGAACCCAAGACCGCCCTCCACTCCACCACGGGCCCGGATTAGGCCGGCGCCTCGAATAAGTCTCCGGGAGCTCGTCAAAGTCAGAGACACGGGCCGCCGCTGGCTGACGCCGCGAGCTCTGATTGGGTGGGACGACATAACTTCCGAGGGGTCTCGGGGCCTGACGGCTCTCCCTTACGCCTTTCCCAAGCTGCGTAGGTCCGGCCACCGGTCCGTCTCTCAGGTTGCTGACGCCCAGAGTGTCGTCCATTGCTCAGTCATTCGTCGCAGTCTCTGGTTGGACCTTACCGTTCGTACGTGACCCAGATCCTCGATGTGATTTGATTGGACTGGTCGAAAGGCTGCACCCTGCAAATGTGATACGAGACGACGACTGTACCGCGTCACTCTCCAACGTCATCTCACAACACCGTGGCAGCCATGTAGGAAATCACGTAGGGACATCTCGAGGGAAGCGTTTATAATGTAATTCACATCAATTGTATCGTCGTGGCAACGTTTTCCTATTGACCACCGTTCCGATCCACGTCTTAGCGTCAGCTGCCATGATCATGAATCGTTCTATGTACACACAAGATTAGATATTATAGGACTCGTCCATATTAATGGGCTCCGGGATTCCATTGGGTTGGCCTCCCCGTCTTGCTGCTGGAACCCACTCTCAGCTGCTCCTGCTGGGCTCGCCCTGTCCCCAGCGGATGCAATCGTCTTTCCTCACCCTCTTGGCATCTTTCTGCCGCTGGTGGTTGAACCTCGTCATGCTGGCGTGGATATGTCCTACCCCTTCCCACTTCGTCTTTCGTATAAGCGAATGCACTTGGACGGCTCTCTCGCTCGTCAAGTTCCTGCGTGTTGCTCCGAGAACTCCGGTTTGAGGCCCCATGAATCCCCGAAAATCTCTAGAATGCCGATACCATGCCATGCCATGCATATCAAGAATGCCCTCATCTATTTACACATGAGGCTCTCGGGAGCCCCAGCTTCTTCAAACACATAATCGAGTTAAAAACCGCCGCTTGGTGGGTCTTGCTGGAATTGGGCTGTGCGTCGAATCGAAGGAAATAAAGAGGAGCCGTCGCAGTTTCCGCATGACGCGCGTAAAGGCGAGGTCCCGTCGAAGAGTAGTAAAATGATAAAACCGGAAAGGGAATTATTGTCGTTACGCGATATCGGCTGCCGTGAGCGATTTCGCTCTTTGCCTGGTGACCTTTTTGCTGACAGAGTAGACGAGGTCTAGTGTCCAGAAATGGCAAAGCTGCGCCTGGGCGCAGGGGATGGCGCCGTAAAGAGGCGCAACAAGAGGAACCATGGCGTAGTCAATGAAGTTCTTCTTGACAGAGCGGTAAGAGAAGTTCATGCCGTCGGACAAGCCAGCCTCGGTCATTTCACGCTGGCGAGACTTGACGCAGATGCGGTGGAAGCTCTCGTACAGGAACAGGTAGAGAGCGATCTCCATGAAGCCGAAGGTGCGCAGGATGTTGCAGACGTCGAAGATCCAGCTGAGGTGCGCCACCTCCTCGTTGCCCTCGGTGACCCAGACGTACAAGGTGGAGGAGATGACGTAAATGGTCATCTGCAGAGGCAGAAAGTGCGCTTCGAAAAGGCGGTGGAACAGGTAGACAATGCGCTCCCAGTTGGGCGACTGCAGAGTGTCGTGGGTGACATCGGAAAAGACGCCGCTCTCTCTGGGCTGCTCGGGATCTTGTTGGTCCAGGGGCTCAGGAACGTAGACATCAGAGGCATCGCCCATGGAGTTGTGCAGGGGACGGAAAGCCCGCGAGGTGTGCTTCCGTTCCTGCCAGAGCTCGACAACCTTGCGAAGAGCGTATCCGGAATCGAGAGCACCCCACATGTGTCTCATCGCCTGCTTGTAACGAGCCTGCATGTCCGAGTAGATACCGCGGAGACCCTTGGAGCCGTTGCCGCAGACGTTGCTCTGGCTGACGGGGCTGACGACAGTTCTGACGGTCAGGTTGCCGTTGAGCGCAAAGAAACACTTCAGGTACATGTGCAGATCTTCTCCGATAGCCTCGTTGTCGCAATCCCAGCCGCCGACGCGGTCGACAAGTTCCAAAGGCACCGAGTAAACGGAGGTAGGGGGCGCAATGGTCGAGCCAGAGTACAGTCCAGACATACCGCCGGCGCCCCAGAGGATGTCGGCAACACGGACAATAGCGGGAACGCTGTGGGCGTTGCGGTCAAAAATGATGGGAGCTGCATACAGGGTGGTGTTTGCTGTTTCGGGGTAGGCCAGGTGCATCGTAGTCAGCAAGGCGAAGAAGTTGGCAGAGAGGTGGCTGTCGGCTGTAGGTACCCCAGTTTCTGTCAGCGAATCGTCCTATACCTGCAAAGTTTGGAAACATTGACTGCGGCAGATTCTCAGAATCTGACATGCGCACGTACCGTCAAGACCCGTAATGATAACATCCTTACGGGCAGTCATAGAGTATTTGGGGCTCAACTTGCGGGCGGCCCAGGCGACATTGCTTCCCTTGCCAGCGGACTCTCCAGGGATGTCGGACGGGTGAATAGTGTAATCGATGCTGCGGAACTTCTTGACAAATTCTTGAATGAGAGTCATGGCCTTGAGTTCCACGTTGGGCTCCCGTTGTTCCATTCCCAGGTACACCTGCACAGACGGGTTAGCCATTGTTGTTTTTTTGCTGATGGGATGGTGCATGAGGGGATGCGCTATCCAACGCCTTGGCGATCATTGCCATAATCGGCCAAGACTAACGGTTTCGGACAGTAAACAGGCAAAAAGGGAAGTACTCACGTCGTAGCAGCTGCGGGCCTGAGGGTGCGAAGCCAGAACCTCGAGAGTCTCCTTCAGGGTATCCATCTCCTCCTTGTAGTTAGGAATGATGATGGCGTGGATGACGCGATCAGCTTCAGCGTCGCCGTCGGCGTAGAGTTCGGGCTCGGTGTCGCCAGCCTCGCTGCTGGACGCAGAGCAGCCGTGGGAGGAGGTCAGGGTCTCGGAGCTCGACAGGGAGGTCGAAGATCCGCGACGGCGGTGGGAGAACTTGTAGTCCCGCAGGGTCTTGTTGCGAGCGATCTTCTTCAGCTGGCGGGTCATGTCGAAGACGGCGTAGCAGCATCGGAGAGGGAAAGCGAAGACGAGGATGTGGATGAACAGGCAGTAGTAGGCGTAGATGACCGTCCAGTAACCAGCACCCTTGGTGGCCGAGGTCGAGACGCTGAGGCTGTCTTGGTGCAGATAGTTGTAGCCGTGTGCGGCGGCAGCTGATTCCTTCGAAATGACCCAATAACTCAGGGCCAGGAGGCCCAGCATGGCCAAGCCGCCGACGCGGCGCGAGGCCCAGGCGAAGATGGACATGGTGATGACCGAAGATGAAGTTTGTTGAGGCGCGGTGCCAGCGAAAGATTGATCGACAGGAGAGCGACAGTGACGGTTGGTTGACGACGGGAAGGCGACGTTGACTGTCTGTCGAGGCAAGCAGCCGAGGAAGAGTGGCTTGAGGAAAGAAGCCCAAGGTAGGTTTGCTCGAGGGAGAGCGAGACCAACAAGCTACAGGCGACGGGATGGGGGAGGGAGAGAGGAATGGAGAGGGAAGTAGGGCGGAGGCAAAAGAAGCAGGAAACCTCAGACCCGAAATTGCGGAATGGCTACCTGTCGAACTGGAGCCCTACCCAAACAAGTCGATGGTGGTCTCTCGCTCTCGCTCTGTCTTGGGTGCTGCGCGTGTGGATGGGGGGAGGAGGATGGTGACAGACAGGAGGCGGAGGGGGAGAAGAGAGGAAGAGAGAAAAGGGAGGGACTGAGAAAAATTAGAGTGCGTCTTGTCGGATGATATTCACGAAAAGGATAGCGACTAATGGATACGGGACGGGACTGAGGAAGAGAGAAGGAGGGAGGAAGTGCAAGGTTGAGAGAGTGGATGATTTCTTGGATAGGGACTGCGACATGGACGTGGTGGACACGGTACAGAGTTAGGTACAGTCCCGTCAGGTTAAAAGGCGTGGTAAGGTCCCCCGTCGCCTGCAAAGGTACGATGGGGAGGTACCTCAGTTTCTGGAGCAGGTAGGGCCAACGGGGGAAAGGGGGCGCGCTTTTCCCTCTCTCTGTCTTCTCGTTCTCTCTCCCACACTCCCACACACACACACACACACCACGCAGAGCCTTTCCCTTGGAGGCGTGCTGCTTGGTGTGTTGAATCAGACGGGGACTGGTTCCAGAGGGCCCTAGGGACGTGGAGAGAAAAAGGGTCTCAGGTACCTCCGCTAAACCAGCGCCAACGCCAAATTTGGGCGTGGGGAAGCCGATGCTCCAGGTACCTCGCTCGCTTTGTCGGTTATCTCCCCGTCCCATGTGCCTCAGTTTATCCCCCCTCCAGCGTGTCAGCAGCACCTCCTCTAACTTGGGAATACCTATCAGAGAGAAGAAGCTGAGCCGGAACCAGTGTAAGCGAGATAGGAAAGTAGGTAACAAGGCCGCCTGCAATGCAAGAGCAGAGAAGACGTGCAGAGCAGCAGCAGCAGAAGCGCGGGCTTGGGGAACCCGAACTGGGGGGCATTGGACTGGGCGATGGGATGGGACAGGCCCTCTGGATTGGCGAGACGACGAACTGGGGGCATCCTCGCACTGGTGATGGCAGCCGTAACAGACAGGGGTCACTGAAGTACCTTGGATCTGGAGAATTGAAGCTTCAAGCTGCAGCGCTGGGCAGAAGAGGAGAGGCGAGGCGAGGCAAGAGGCGATGAATGAAGGTGAGGGTCGAGATGGTTCCAGTGTGGCATTGGCTGGTCTAGGCTGGTCCTGGTCCGCGAACTGGATCGGGATTGGCTCGAGACAGGTCGCAGTCCCGCTGTGCTAGTGGTCCATCCGGGAAGGGACTGGGGTGTGTGCCGTGCTGGGGCTAGTGCATCTCGCCCGCTCGCGTCTGGTGGGCTGCCTCTCTCTCTCTCTCTGCCACTGCCTCTGCCTCAGTCTGTGTCTTCCTCGCAGTCTTGTCGCTCATCCTCTGCCTCGATAATTGCTTTAGCGCGGAAAGGACGTGGATGCGCAAAAAAACAAGGGACTGGGGTGGCACAGACAGACTGGCAGGGATTGGCTGCCTTGGGAATTTTCTGCGCTTGCACTGAATCGCCCCGCGGGAAATGAGACGTGGGAAATTACCGAGTAAGCGGTCAGTATGCAGCACTGTGTACAGCTTCCGCGTACACTACACTAGGTATTGTGTGTCGTCTTTGGGGGGGGAGAACAAAGACTGCATGCCATGCATGTCTTCTTCTCTCTCGTTAGCTATGTTATTGCTTCTCCTCTTTTTCATGGATGACCAATCGACAACAGCACAAGGCACGGCAGACACCCGTTCGTCGTTCTCGATTTCTCGATTGCTGCTCCGATTGTCGATTGTGACCACGACGGGACTTTGCCAATGCCCATTTCACAAGACCTTGACCTGGGCTATAGACGGATCAAAGTTCCTGGTTTCACCTTTTGTGCGTCCAATTCCAACCGACGGAGGGTTTCTGGTGCCTATCAAGCCAAGAGCGACAACCAGCTAGTCGCTACACAGCGCATGGGATACTCCTTCAGGTATATTGCTGACAGCCGCGTCGTTACAACGCGAATGCATGTGACTGCGTCATTGTTGAGTGATGGCCATTGAGGACTATAGTAGCTGACTATAGACCACGTCGGGGCACAGCACCGCCGCGCTTGGCGGGAGTCTTCACTGGCATTGCTCGTGAGGCTCTCTCTCGGTTGTGTCCGCCATCTCACTGGCTTCGAGAAGCCGACATGATGCTGAGGCTTTTTCTCTCTTTCTTTCTTTCTTTCCGTCTAACCTCTGATGGTCTCAACCTGCCCCAGCGTCAGCGCCCAGCGTCAGTTCTCACCCTGCTTGGTGGACTCTCGAGGTCATGGGCCATGGCAATCCGCATTCAGTCAAACAAACATGCGGTTGCACCTTTCACAGTGACTGGGACGTAATTTGGCGGAGGCTCCGCACAGTGTGCGTGTCCGCTGCAGCAGTGCCAAGTTCATAGGTCGAGGACCGCTTGCTGCCTGTGCTTCACCCACGCTAGGGACACTAAGGTGCCGTAGGGTCGCTCCTCCCGCTCTGACGGGCTGGCTCGCCCCAAACGGGATATTTGAAAAATACCTCTCCAACTAACAAATTTGCACTGCTCGATCCGGGGCGCCACAGTGCCCCCCGGTCAGGTGTCCACAGTCCACAGCTTGTCGACCCTCTTCGTCCTCTTTTCCTTACCGCTATCCACCTCCTACCAAATAGTGCACCGTAGGAAGTCTGACCGGCGCTGGGGTCCGCGGGCGCGGAATCGCACTTACGGAGTACCTACGATGTACACAAACCATCGACGGGGACTGGACAGGCCTCGAGAACGCTCGCTCCATTGAAGGCCTGTGAAAAGCTTCAATCCAAAGGGAGGCCAGGGCTCAACAGCCCATTATTGTCTCCAGCTGATGGCAGTTTGGGTGGCCCTCGGTGGGTAGGAATTGGCCGGGAATAACAACCGGCGCCTGTGGAGGTTCTGGAGGAGGCGGGATTCAACACACGAGCACTTTTGCCAGGTTTCGATGCTTACCATAGTGGCCATTTCTACATTCATAGCTATATACATAGAGTGGAAAGATGCTCAGAGGGGCGGTGTGGTGTGGTAAGCCAGGCGAAGCTTAACCTCAACGCCTCGCGCTGTCCGCCTGACGCCTCATCAACCGGACCACTTTCGTCGAGGTCCAGTGTTTCCAGGCCCGGTTCTCAATGGAAGCTTCTCTCGCCTTGCCTTCCTCAGTAAGCACCAAAATGGGCCGATGCTGAGTCTTGGTGTGACGAGCAACGCAGGCCTGGAAAGAGCCACCGGAGGCTAAGTGATTCGTGAAGCAGCTTTCTCCAGACTTTTGGCAGGGCAACTATCATTCTGAGACCAGTCGCACTTGATCCTTCTTTACCAATGTTATGGACGCAGAATACCGGCTTCCCCCGAGTCTGTTTTCGACCGCTGGCCGGTCTTGAGGAGAACCATCCGAGAAACAACGGTGCTCCGTGAGAACCGTCTGGCATGCTTGTGTCCATATCACCAAAATCTTGTCGGCGTTCGCGGGCATGACATAGGTAGGTGGGATGAGGGAGCCGCAGCTTCCCGTTGAAACAGCCCCAGCGCATCCAGGTCCAAACAAGTCTTGGTGTTCGACAAAGCCTTCTCGGTCCTAGCCTTGTAGACATTATCATTTGGTCAACCATTCGACTCAGTCACAAATCAACCCCCATCGCCTCAAACACACGCCGGTGCGTTCATCCTTCGGCTGAGCATCCGCGTGTTATTCTGAGAAACATTCGCTGCCCGTACCCGCGTTTGCCAGATCGGCGACTAGCAGACTGTCATGCGCCATGGACCATGGATACCGCCTGGTGTGCCACGGGACGACGAAACAAAGACGATGTCCTAGGCCACCCGTCGTGGCTTAGCCTCTGCCATGCGTGCGTGCGAAGACGAACCGAAACACACGGCGGGCAGATACTGTTGTTTGTACCACGCTATCTCTGAACACCAGGCCATGCTTCAGGTCTGGGGATTTACTACTGCGGTGCTGCAGTGCGCCTCTCTAGTTACCCGGCCACATGCGAAGTGGTACGTACGCCAAGCGGAGTAAACCGTGGCTCAGCTTGGGAGAGGGAAAGTAAATGCGTGCCTCTTGTTGGTCTTCTCTTTACTAGCGTAGGTATATGTACAGAGCTGCCAGCAGTCACACGGGCGACCATTGGTCCGTTGATGAGCTTCTCCAATATTTGCAGAGGTCGTCGCAGCTTCAGCCGCCGTCGAGAGGTGGGCTTAGAGGCTTGGAACTTGACAAGCTGTGGCTGCCGTCGTCATCCGCCGCAGCCATATATTACTGCACTGTCGTCATAGTACCACGAGATGCTACCCTAGAGAGACGGGGTCATGGGTGCCAGGAAGACAGCGAGCGAAACACGTCCACGCAGGCGAAATGCACGCAGCGTGAACATCGACAGTGCAGGGCGGCATGCTTGCCAGCATGTCATCCCATTTAGCTATTTTGACATTCGACTTGGACGGGTCGCGGTCGCTCGCATTGTCGGTTTCCCGGGGATTGCATCAATGAATGATGGCGTTCCCTGCAGCACATAGATTACATGGCCTGCGGCTGAGACCTTACCATCACCTTCTTGGTCATCCCACCATTGTCAAACCTTTACCTTTGTCCCATCCCTCGCTGAGTCTAGCATTGTTTCTTCTCCGGTCCAATCTAGTCATAGTGCGTCCCTCCTGGTCGCTCACAACCGGGCTTGAGAGCCGGCCTGGGATCTCGTGGCGTGCTGGGATACTGTTGCTAAACGACGAGAAGATGGGAGCCTGAGACCCGTTGCCCGGTTTTCCTTCTTCTTCCTCTCTCCTATATGCAGTTGGCAGGGTCGCAACGATCCTGATGAGAAATTTTCGAACCGCAAACCTACCAGAAGAAGAAAATACTGCGCTCTGGCCAGGCCTCCGCCGGGGACCAAGGCCTACCAGGCCGCCATTGCTAATGTGCCTGTCAGGATATAGTAGCAACGGAAGCCGGTGCGGGAGATTTTGACCTGCATGCCGTCGGCTTGGATATCCTGGCCACGCCGCCGCCCGATAGGAACATGTGCTTGACAAGCGCATATCATCCCACTACCGCGACTCTTCAGTCAACAAACACATGCGCTCACGGACTTGGACGGTTGAAATTGGTCAATGCAGGTTCGGCATGGCATCAGGAGCTGCATGAGCATCGTCGAATGGCCGCCGTCAGCTTCTAGTGCATTTTGCCGGTCCTACGCAGTCCACCCACCGCATCTAGGCCATCTCGGGTATCCGTGCCAACAAGCATTCGTCTCAACATCGAAGCCAGTTCTCTAGCGCCTTTTCTTCGGGCTTTGGTTAGGAACGGTAATGAAGGAGGCATGTGAGATCAGACGCGTATCGCGGATCAGCACACTAGGTAAGGCGAGGAAGCGAGGAGTACCCGTATACTTCATCCGTATACGACACGAAACCATCGGCAACATCTCACTTTTGGGGCATGTCGACCAAGAGGCGCTTGCAGGGCTCAAGCGAAGGGCGAAGGCCAGGAAAAGACGGACCACGCCGACTATCCTGGCAACCGATGGTGCTTGTTCCTCCAGAGCAGATCAAGGTCACTCGGTATCTGAATTCTCCTTCTCCACGCCAGTCTACCCCTACATGCTGAAGCTCTCCAGCAGAGCTTCCCAGCCGCTCTCCGTAATTTCGTAGTCACAAGCGAAAAGTTGCTTTTCGCCGTGCTGAAAGATGCAGCACGCCGTCTCGATAAGAACCGGATACGGGCTTTACGTCCCAACGCTGTTGAGGCGCATCACATACTGTCTGTACAACACACATATACTGCACGTTACATTATATCACGCTGCGCGTACATACTGTCCGCTTGCTGCTTCAGCCAGAAACCCAGACAAAGACATCCTCCTATCCCCTGTACTCTGCGCATTTATGCGCAGTACTTATTCCGCGGGCTGCGGCCAATGCAAGTAAAGGGGAGAGGTGCCTCCTGATGTCGTGGACCTCCACTGGGGAGCAAGAAGCAAGCTAACACGCGATCCGATAATGACACAATGATGAGTTCAGCCAACTGCCAGCAAAGGGGAGAACGCCGTTGAGAAGTCCCATAGGCTTAAGGCGTAGGGGGGGCTGCCAGACGGGTGGGGTGAACAAGTCCTTGGCGGGCCGGCGTTTGAGATTGAACGTTTCTGATGCTCCGAAGCTGACTGGCCGAGTGGACAAAGACATGGAGTGCCGGGCTTCCTGACCAGCCAACCAGCCGCGTTGAAAGCGTCCGGCTGCCAACATGCTCGTTTGCCCGTTCTTTGGGCTTTCTCTGGGGATCGCCCGTCGGCCGTCCTCGTCTGGGATCGGAGCGTTTCCTGGAACAACCACCACCTCGCCTCGCCGTTGCTGACCCCCAACAACGACTGGCGTCTCCAACCTTGGTATCGCGGCACCCACATTGACCCGCAGCCGCGGATCGCTATATCCTGCACCGCATGCAGACTCCACGCGGACTCAACGGCGGGCTTTCGGAGAAGAGGAACCCAAGGAGCAACGAAAGAACGCCAAGGAACGAAGCTCGGCCCCTCGACCCCCCGCCCCCAGTCACACCTCACACCACACATCGACGATTCGACACTGTCACGGTTCAAAGGGCAACGACCGCGTCTGGTTTTGCTTGGTCCTCGAATGGTTTCTTGGCGAGCTTGGCTCCATTCATCCATCAAACCCCTTGTGTGATCACAATTTTGCTGATTTCCTTTGCCCTTGGCGAGTTTGGCCCTATCGGCAGTGCGGTGGTGATGCTCGCTGATGCTTGTTATTGGCTCAATCTCGCATACCTGCTGCCAGCATGGTGTTGAAATTAAAGTTGGAAAATTCGGACTTGACTCAGGAACCGAGGCTGCCAGCGCGTACTGGGTTCTGGATGCGTATTCGGCACGCCACAGCACATCCGATGTATAGTGTTTGCAACCCAAAGCTGCCCATACGAGGGAGTCTGAGAGTCTCAAAAGAGCCTCGCGAAGCCCCCCCCCCCCCCCCCCCCCCCCAGTCAACCAGGCCATTTGTCGTTTGTCGGCCTATGTTGGACTTCGACACCCGTGGCCAGTCTCGTTCGACAAGCGGGATGGATGCTCGATGGTTTGCCCGTGAGACACGGACTATATGGACCAAGGTGACACTCAGACTCGTCTGGTCAAGAGTGGCATGTCTCAACATGTAGCGATTCAGAAGTTCGCCCCATGGTCTCCGCATGAGCGCCCATCTGCATACGCACCACTGTCGGGCCCGTCTTGTCGGCCGACGGGGTCCAAGGTGGGAAACAACTGTGAAACAGGCCCTGCAAGACGGCCAAGATGGGCATACTTTTTCCAGACATCACGCGTAGCGAAACCAGCAAAACCCTGGGTAACGTGGCGTCAGCAACGAGATGAGATAAGGGACCTTTTTGGGGTCTCCAGGGTTCGACTCGGGTAAGTAAGTCTATCAAGACGGGTGCAACCAGGGACCTGCCATTTTCTCCTTCGTCCTCGCTCTCCGAACCGCGTGGCCGAACAACGAGCGACAAATGCCTCGATGACAAACGGCCGGGTCCTCGGCACAGGTCAGGCTGTCTCACGGGTTCACCGGACCTCTGGGACATCTTCGCCGTGGCCGCTGAAACGGGTTTGCCCCAGACGCCCCAAAGCCAAACAAAAATAACCCCGCCCGAAGGTCTTACACCCCCGATGACCCCGATGGCCGGACGGATCGACCAACCAGTCACCATGCGGGACTGACATGTCGCATCATCGGATCCGGTGTGAGACCTTCGGCTGCCCTGTGCGTGCGTGTGCAAACCAACACGTCACTGTTACTGCTGCTGCTGCTGCTGCTGCCGGGTCCGTTTCGTCGCCGCCCGGGCTTATGCCGGCTCGGAGAGCACTTGGCGCCGGCGAGTGGGCGGCGGCTACCCGGCGAGCGGTGGAATTTCATGTCCGATCGGGCAGCCTTTTAGGCGACTTTTACCCGGATCGATGCACTCCAGGGCATGGCTCAAGCCCAACGACAGTCACTAAAGCATGCGGTCTCATTGATATGCGTGTCGGTCCTGTGTCTTGATGTATCCGTAAAGGAGCCGACGCCCTTGCGGGTCGTCGTGATGGCGCCACCTATGCTATGAGGATGCAGAATTGGGTCTATATTGCGAATATCGGACTTCCTTGGTCTCCATGCATACCCGCTTCATGAACCTCCATTGCCTCCTCGCCCCCTCGGAAACACGGCGCGGAGGAATGGGCGTCTCTCATCAGTTCTATCGGCAACGGGGCTTGCAATGCCCACTGATGCAAGATGCCGAGATATCTTCGAGCCGTAAAGCTGTACTTCCGTTGCTCGACTTACACCGGAGATGGGCCAAGGAGACTTCGTCCTTCCCTGAATGAAGACGCATGAGCTAGGCTTGGTTTACCCAGTCCTCCGGCAACCCGGATATCTGTTCTACCCGTGATGCGTCTCGATAGTGGTGTGTTTGCTCGCTAGTATGCCATGATGTGCTCCGAGTCTTTGGAACCTCGGCATGTACCGTCGCCTCATCCTGCGAGCCGAAGAGGCATGGCTTCTTTTGGCTAACGTCTGCAGGCCGGACATGCCAAACTTGTTTCCAGCCATGTGATATCAGAACATTGCGCTCCACAATAGTTCAGACAACCTTCTCGAAGAGTTCTTGAATGGGTTTCGCAGCCTGCGTCAACGGGTCAGCGCCAATAACACATACACTCCAGCAAAAAGGGAAAACAAACATCAATGAACTTCTCAAGGTCCTTGTCGAGGTTAGCCAGGTCGTCCTTGCGCTTCTTGTTGTCGGCGATGAGCTTCTGTTTCCTGCCAACAAGCTCCAGCCTCTGCTGCTCGAGGGCCTCGCGCTCCGCTCTCTCGTGGCCGATCCTCGCAATCATCATGGCGTTCTCGTCGTCGTCGGCGTGCTCGGGATGCAACGCGACGAAGTCGTCGACGGGAATGAGAGGGAGCTTCTGGTAGGTATGGCTGGTCACCCAATTGTCAGCGCGTATTCTCAAACACCCCAAAACCCTCTCCGCCGCAATGGCACAACATACTCGTACGATTCGCACGCCTCGATCTCGCCCTCGAGGTGCCTTTGTTCGTAGTACAGGTTCTGCAGCTGCAGGTGCAGGCGGTCGACCTCGTGGCGGGCCTCGGCCGTCTGGGCCTTTGTGTCCCTGGCGTCGAAGTTGGCGGAGCGGTGCAGGCCGCGCAGGTGGGAGATGTTCGTGAGCAGCAGCTTCTGCTCCTTGGAGAGCGTCGCCTGCAGCTGCTCGGCGGTGCCGCTGGCCTCCTCAGCCCGGGCAATGTCGGAGAGGAGCTGCAGGAGCTTGAGGGCTTGGTCCTGGGCGTAGCCGGAGGTCTGCAGGACCGCGCCCAGCTTCTTGTCTGATACCAGGTCGTTGACGGCCATGGCTGCGGTTGGAGGTCGTCGCGGGGAGGGACGTTGACGCAGATCCGATACGAGCGATGGTCGTCCAGCTGAATCGCTTGACGACAAGGTCGGTATGGTTCGTCAGGTAGGGAAAGCTTGTGTTGGTTGGAGATCGGAATTCGCGCTTCGTCGGGGACGTGTTGGAATGTGGGTTTCGCACGCGCGCAAGGCTGGAAGGTGGGCGGGACCGGATCAGTGTTGACAGAACAAACAGGTGGACGGGACAAGAAACGGCTCGGGCGCCTGAGCAAGAGAAATAGAGCCTCAGTTTGCAGGCCTTAGTGATCGAGTGCAGCTTCTGTCGTTCCTGGCGGTTATTTTTTCCCTTCGAGGTTGACCAGAGCTTCTGATAGTTGCAGTGTCGCTTGGTCGGGGCCCATTGGCTGCAACACGGCGGACGTTGGAAAATCAATGCAGCCGTGCGGACCGTGCTTCTCAGCTTCAACGCTCCGGGGGCGGTCGTTTGGGTTTGGTGCCTGCCGCTGCAGGCGACGGCGTCCCGCCCCACCCCTCTCCATTCCTCTGTCCGTCAACGACTAAAGACTCCAGGAGCCATCCAGGTGCTGGGTGAGCCAGTTGTAAATCCACAAATCACCACGCGGCCCTGGCAAATCCCACGCTTGGCCACCAGGTCAGCCTTCGTTAGTGCTTGGGGCGAACCTAGGCCAAGGGTGGGCAAGACACGGACGGGCCGTATCAGCAGGAATGCACCGCGACTCAGCCGGAGCATTTAGGGACAGGTCGCTTGAGCCAGACATCACGTCTGGAGGGCATGAGCAGGATGGTCGCTAAGGCGCTAGGTATCTTCCATATTCCACTAGCCAAAGGGCGTTATCGTAGGGCGCGCGCTGCTGGGAGTCTTTGGGCCGCCATCACAAGGCACGCTAGGGCGGGGGTTTGTTGGTTTTCCTTGGGCTGCTTGGCCTGGTGTCGAGCGTCATTCTCCAAGCTGTGCTATTGCCGGACTGCCGCGGCTAACAGTGGCAAGGAGCATCAGCATGACAAGCCTTTTGGGGGGAGATTCCGGAGAATGAGAGGCAGGGGATGGAGACGGAGAGCGCATGTTTCGTCGGTGGACTTTTCCACATGACACACATGACGACTTGCCGGCTTGCGTTCTTTGAATGAGATGCCTCCGAGCTCCCTCATGCGGTATGCTATTCACCAGGGATCGTCGAGAGCTTGGGCGCTGTTATCACCCAGCTTGGTCCAGGGAATGCTCATGTCGGATACCGACTCGAGACCGTTGACGGGTCCCCCATTCCAACTAACAGTCGCAAGGCATTGACAGCCGCCGGGGCCCAGCTCCGCCTAGCTTCCTGTCCGCTCGGCACGTCTGCAGCAATGCCGGTATTACCACTGATCTTCGTCATCCCGAGGCGTCTCTGTCTACGCATACGGTCGTGTCGCCAGGCAAAGTCGGCAACTACCTGCATGTTTGGCATTGGGAGATGTTACAACAAACACTCTTACTGCGTGCCTCAGGTCCCCTTTGGGGGGAGGGCAGTGGGAACCATGCGTGGGCGCAACGGATGACGACTATTGGTGGCGTGCCCATGGCGGGACGTGGCCCTCGCTGGGCGCGCGCCTTGGGGCCCGAACTTTACCGGCGCGCATGCAACGCATTACCCGCCCGGGACAGCAAATGCGAGATGCGACTTAGAACAAAAACAAGGCCTTCTGAACGAGATTGAGTTGTTGTTGGTACTCATTTGCAATGCGCAATGCGCAGGATGAAAGAGAGGGAGGGGAGAGAAGGGAAGTCTCGCCTCTGGAGCCGGTGACATTTACTCCATCAGTGAGCGAGTTTCTCGTAGGTAACTCCAACCACTCGACATTGGCAAAGCGATTACCAGCTTCCCCATTTCTCTTAGTGTTGGATTTTTCCTTCCAGGCCCCTCCACAGTCTCTCTCCCACTTTCTTCCGATGGGCGGATCTCATGCCCCAAGCAGCTGCAGAAGAGTCCCCCTCCCCGAGATGACAACCACCCTGGTCACTGTAAGGTAATCTACTACCTTAGGTCTCTTTTTTCTTTTCCCTCGGCAGGCTTGGGTGCTGCTCACTCATTCGTAATCCGTTCTTCGATTCCTTTCCTCTTTCCCTCCTCTTCCTCCCTTTTTCTTTCTAAACATCCGACAGGTTGAATATTGTCTTCTGGAACAAAGCATTCTCTCGTCTCGAGAAATTCGCCCCCCGCTCTGTCCATCTTTGATTTGCCAAACTCTCTGTTATCTTCTTGTCTCTCCCTTTGACAAGGACCGAGACTGAGATCAAGATCCAAAACACATACACACCCAACTACAGACGCACGTGCGAGAGACGGCCGTCCGTCGGCAGCTCCCAGGCCCTTTTTTTCGGAGCAGCTTCCCGCATAAGCACCAAAAGCTGGTCGCGGTCGCAGCGAGATTCGCCATCCTTCCAGGGTCCAGGTGTTCTGTCGATCCGCACTCTACCTACCGCTTGGCCCGGCCAATCCAGTTTCCGCATTGTTGAGATCCCGCCGCCCGCCGCCCAAGTCCCTCAACAGACTAGAACGTTTTTATTTCGTGGAGAAGCCGTCACCTTGCCCATATCTCTCTCCCGGTTCGGTCCCTGACTGGGCTCTTGGATTCCTGCCCCCCTCTACTACTGTCCGCCCTGACCCCCTCCCCCTTGGTGTATAAGCCAATTGTTTCCCTCGCCTCCCTCCCGTGGGCTTATCCGTAAACATCGACTCGTCCACAACTACAACTGCAACCCTTCCTCTCAACCCCCAACCACGAGAGCGGTTGCATATCTTCGGCGTAACGCACCCCAAACCACCACTACGGGACCACATCCGCACGTGCGAACGATATAATCAGGGACGATATAGACGAAACCGGATCTAACAACTGTGGTCTCCTAACCGCCGAGCCCGGGCCGTTATCGTTCGGAGCCAACTACATTTACTGTTGTTAAAAAACTGTTGGTCAAGTTATGGAACCTCTCGCCAACATGACTTCCCTCAAGTCACCCTGCAGCGGCGCTGCCATCCAAGACGACGACGACTACACGACAGCCACGACGTCCGGCGCTCAGACCGAAGGCACCGAACTTGCTCGGAAAAGACGCCACTCCTTCTTTATTCCGAGACGCAAGTCTATTGTCAACCAAATCATGGACGGGGAGGAGCATTTGCTACTCAAGGTAAGCCCAATTGCTTCGGCGGTTTAAGCCGTCTGGCGTTGCTCCTGTTGTGTTTTCTTTCCCACATCAGCGATGTCGGGGCCGAGAGATTTACAACCCCCCAAAAAAGCCGACGGCTGACATGTGCTTGTGTTACACCCACAGGTCGACCTCTTCCTATCCGAGCTCGAGCGCCGCCTCGAATTCTTAGAAAACTACGGCGAGCTCACCTTCGACTCGAGCATCTCCCGCGCTTTTTCCACTTTGCAGACCGTCCGCGCCCGATGCTCCCACGCCTCGGAAGAGGTCCTCGGCGCCGGCCGCAGGCGTCTGCACATTATGGTGGAGACCCTCGAGGCCCGCTACCAGGGCGCCCTGGCCTCGGCTGAGTCCCTCAACGAGAAGGCCCGCGTCGGCATCGAGCTGCTCGATGACATGCTTTCCGAGTTTGAGAACCGCGCCCACAAACTGCGCGAGCAGGGGCTCGCCAACGCCGCCGATGCCGCGGGCGCCTTCATGAGCGAGGGTCGCCGCGTCGTCGACGGCGGTATCGGGCTGGCGAGGGAGGTTGTCGACGAGGGTATCGAGAGGGCGATGCGCGCCGCCGAGAGCCTTGAGGAGAAGATTGCGCTCGCCGTTGCTAGGGCCCGGGAGACGAAGCTCATTGCCTACGACGACCTGCCTGTACCGTGGCGCATCAACCCACACATCCGCGAGGGCTACCGCTTCACCGAGTCCAAGCTCGAGTGCATCTGGTCTGCCTTTGGTCTCTCCAACGAGCTCGTCAACATTTGGTCGCACGCCATCGGCCTCTTCATCGTTCTCGCCGTCGCCCTCTACTTCTACCCGCGCAACGTCAACTTCCAGTTCAGCACAAAGACGGACATCTTCATCGCCGCCGTCTTCTTCTTCACCGCTTGCCTGACGCTCGTCTGCTCGACCATCTGGCACACCATGAACGCCGTCGCCGACGTCGACGCCATTTCCATCTTCGCCTGCGTCGACTACACGGGTATCTCGCTGCTTATCGCTGCCTCGATTGTCACGACAGAGTACACGGCCTTCTACTGCGACCCCGTGAGCCGCTGGCTCTACATGGGCACGACGGCCTTCCTTGGCATCGGCGGCGTCATCCTCCCATGGCACCCTACCTTTAATGGAGCGGACATGGCGTGGGCGCGCGTCGCCTTCTTCTGCGGCCTCGGCGCCACCGGTTTCTTGCCGATCCTGCAGCTCTACTTCTCCCACGGGCCCGAGTTCGTATGGGAGTTTTACACCCCCATCGCCAAGAGCATCTTCGTCTACGTCCTCGGTGCGTTCGTTTACGCAAGCAAGATCCCCGAGCGATGGTGCCCCGGCATGTTCGACTACATTGGCGGCAGCCACAACCTCTGGCATCTTGCGGTCCTGGGTGGTATCTTGTTCCACTACACGGCCATGCAGTCGTTTTTTCGCGAATGCCTTCAGACAGGCGGAGGGAGAGTGCTCCGTCTTTTGAGGCTGAAATGTGAACGTGCTGTAGCCTGGTTTGCCTGGTGAGGGTCCCGGCCTCTGACATTCTGCAGCAATGTACGGAGGGCCGGGATGCGTCAGGCGGAACGCTGCCGCAAACGTACCTACACCCGCCTCTCTCCCTTGGGGAGAACCGCTCGCCAACGTCAACCCCAGATAGCTACAAGGGCTCCAACTACGCAATAGCAGCGCCGCGAACACCGCCCCTAATATGCGGCAGCTTTTGTAGCCCGATAGTTGTCGACCGGGAGCCACTTCAGCTTCCCAACGCCCTGCTGAATTCAGCTTCGGCCCTGACGCACAGTTGTCAACACGTCATTGCTAGTAGGTCAACCTCGGAGCCGGCACAGTTCTGGTCGCAAGGATGTGTCTGGCCAAGCCCTCGGTACAGCTCCATCGGACGCGCTCGTTGGCTGGAAGTTCGAGACCTACTTGTGCACAATAAGTCCCCAGCCCCTCCTGGCTTGTCAACACTTTGCTTTGATCAGGGTCAGACCCGGTGCCCCTGGGGCACGACGAGGCCGTGATCAAGTCGATGTTTTACCATGCGAGCCATTCGCGATGGGGGCTGTTGATCAAACAATGATGTGACTGCTCAGGTGCCCACGCGTCAGAGCCATCAGATAGATCCCGTCCACATTAACTTACACCAATGGCTGTCATTCTAGAATGGGTCATAGATTAGATTGCGTTAGTAGTATAATAACTAGAAGCATGGGGCAATGAAACCCCCCTAATAGAATAGATACCCATCTGTCTGAACTTAATACCGTCAGCTAGTCTCGTTGCATTGTCAATGTGGTGGGCTGTAGAACGATGCTGCCTCTCGATCCAATGAACACTCCTTTGCGTCACCGCAACGCAGCTGGCACTATTCAACATCCCACCGACGCTATATCATGTAGACTGCTGTGTCTCAGAGATTACATTGACTAGTCACACAGATATAGGCCCCTTTCGCGAGAGATAACGGAGATATTCCTGCGCCGACCTTTTGCACATTCTTCCTATTTGTTGTTGCCCATCATGCCTGTCTTTGGACGAGCCTCGTTAAACATTACCCATCCCAGGAATGTCATCCGGCCGAGCCCAGTGTGGGATCAGCTCGGGGGGATACTCAGTTGTGACATATTACGAACTCTGCGCCGTGTACCTCGTCCAATCGCTGATTGCGTGGCTGAACGCTGTTGTATGTATGGATGGACGGAGGATGGGAACCGAGCTGGTCAGATGGGTGAGTCTTGAGGCCCCAAGCCTAGCAAGGCAGGTTTTGATGTCGAGCTTCATGAGTAGTTGTAGCTGGGTTGAAGAAAACGCTAGCTACAACTCAATTGGATATTGGAAAAATGTTACGAGTCAAAGACTCCAATTGGCTTTGGGCAAATAACGGGAATCTAGTGATCGACATTGTAAAAGTGATGACATGTTAATTTGTAGACGAGCTCCGACGTGGAGGGACCGGAAAGACGTTCCAGGCGCAATTTGCTACCTAAGCTGGCAGACGACACAAGTATCTGTCATTATGTTGCCTTGAAGTAGTCCAAAAACAATGTAGCCAAGAGCATGAGGCTCAGTCTTTTGGATGGCGTTCGGGCTGGAAGGAATCCTCTTCCAAGACTTGGCCCTGGGGCCTGTATATGCACACCCAGAGTCGTCAGTCGAGAGAGATGGACCAACGAGGTGGCTGACCGGCTAATTGGTAAGAGCCTATTTGCAAGTACTAGCACTCGGGTCTGGTGGTAATCAATATCTTCAAGGAGGCCAGTAAGCACCCAATGGGCCGCTTGGATATGGAGTGTCCTCGACTTTACGCTCATGCAAAAAGTATTCATGTTGGAAAAGGCCCGTTTCTACTTCCGTAGCCTGACCTACTGACAACCAATCGACTTTGTACGTCTATCATAGAGCCGGGGTTACTCGCTACATAACGTCGTTCGAAGTTTGTGGGTGTAGTAGGCTGATGATGACCACTCACCCTAGAACTCTCCTTAGCATCCTAATCTCAAGTATAAAATAAAACAAGTAAAATGAACCACCAGTTGAACAAGACATACTGGACCTTCCAGGCGCCAATCTCGTAGATAAGAGAAAATATCTAAGGCTTTCCTGTAAGAGAGACACGGAACATGTACGATTTTGAGAAATAAGTAGTCATGACGTGACAAGATAGAAACACGACTGAAATTGCAAACACCCACGAGTATGACAGATATTCAGTTTGTGTTAGTATATTCGATTTCATGTGACTATTCAAATACCTTCTAGTTGGTTTGCGTGCCCATAGGTTGTGGTCAAGGATGGCACCGGTAGTCGTGTTCTCTTCTGGAGTCGCACCCATGACGACTTGACCGTGACGCAGTGTACATGACTTTCTTGTATTGTTTTTCACGTTTCACAGTTTACTCATCGATCGCTGTAAGATGTCTTAGTAAGTCGCGACTTTCTCTCTCGTTCACATATGACAACGGCCAGGCCTGCACGACTGAGAGGATCCAGAAGACAACAAAGCATACCGTACCAAAAAAACAAACAGCCAGCCAAGCAGGGTAGGCCATGGAGAAGCAGAATCTGACAAGGCTTATAAGAGTAGAGTCAACGCTTCATGAAGCTCTCGTCACCCACCAGGGCGATACATCCCAGCCCCAAGAAGGGCTTCTTTGCAAGCCTCGGAAGCGACAAAAAAACATACAACACCAGGTATTCGCTGGTCGTCACCGACCCAACTACTAATCCGGCCCTCATTGGCTTATCTATGGGAGAGCGGACGGGATCCCGAGTTTTCCAATGGGTATGGTCGTATGTGGTGATCTAGGACGATGTTGTTGCTTATATCGGCTAGCAAGCCTGACCAGACGCGCATCTCCGGGACGAAACCAACACACACTTCTCGGATTCGGAAGATTCTAAAAAAAAGGTACCGCAAAAAAAGGGTTTCCAGGCAATGTTTATCTTCCAACGGGGCTGCTGCCCTTACACCCGGCCCAACCTCATCTTGAATGGCAATCGCCAACCATTTAGGGCAAGTATTGAACATACGGCCGCAGCTCTGTCACTGTGTTGTCATCCGCAAAAAATTGAACATATAGCTTTGCATCCCAAACAGATACAATTCTTCGTTGGGGCGCTTGTGTTCTGTCGGCTTCCCTGTAGGACATATTGACCCTCCGGTTGTGGCGGAAAGTCCTCGTCGTTCGGTCGATGTTCCGCCTCTGTGTGGCACTGGCGCACGGGGCGCACGGTGACTATGGGTTTCCGTCAACAGCTAAGTTGATTACCGGGAGGACGCAGTGGGAGGCTAGAGCCCGGGGCCGGCCGGTGTAAGTCATCTTCGGGAACGGGCCTGTGTGGGTCCAAGATGGAAGGTTCGCAACGGCGGTGCCATGCTGTGTAATAGTACACTCCGTTTCGGCAGCCCTGCGCTACTCTGTCATCAGGCTCGGGCTTGGAGACCAGTCATGTCCCCGTCGAAACGCAGACGTAGCACATTGCGAAATGAGGTGCGTGCTGTACTGCTATCGCCCACCGAATTTTCAGCTACGAAGGTGGGGCTCGCCGTCTTCATACGGATATTGGTCCGCCCATGCAGTTGGGACCGAAAGCCGACGTCCAAAGCACCTTGACATGCAGTGCCTCACTGTCAGCCTCACGCGACGCATTCTCGGCGTCCGATTGGACTCTTAAAATGTGCCGACAAACCAATGCCAGCTGCGTTACCCCTCCCAACGTCGAATGCATCACTTTGACAACTCCGACCAAGTCTGTCCGTTCGGTTCTGGTTAAGCCCTCTCAACACGCAGTCTTAAAGGCTGAAGGGTAAAGATGAGCCCTTCATGGTGGCGAAGTGTTAAACCCAAGAAACGCAGCTCACGACAAGGCTCGCCCCAGGCTTCCCCTCTGCCTCCAGTAGCCCCTCCTCCACCAGCCTCGACGCCTCCCCAAAAGTCGCCGGCAAGCCTCCAAGACCGGCTCTGGAACCAAGCATACGACGAGCTCAAGTCGAGCGAATCCGAGATAGTCAAAGCATATGAGAAATTTCTTTTAACCGAACTCCAGGATGGATGCTCGGGTACCATCACGGCCAAGAACCAGATCGAGGTCGATTCGGAAAAGAGATGGCACCAGATGCAACGGCTCACTCAGGCCGGGCTGCAAAGGACGGAGAAGAGCGCCTCTGTTAAGCAAAAGATCAGCAACGGAATGCAGATCATATCTCCTGTGAAGGCAGTCATGGAAAAGGCCGTGCAAGCTGCCCCCCAAGCCGCAATTGCCTGGGTTGGCGTCTCTTTTGCTTTTGAGGTTAGTTGCTGTATAGACCTGCGTGCGCTCGCTAACGCCTCATAGATACTTGCGAACCCGCTCACCGAGCCAGGCATCAACCGTGACGGCATCTCCTACGTCATGTTGACTATGGATTGGTACTGGAACCTGGTGGATCTCCTCCTTGACGAGAAGAGTGCGGGACCGGCCCTTGAAGGGCTGCGGGGCCAGCTCGAGAAGCACATCGTCCAGCTATATCAGAAACTCCTCCTCTATCAGATGAAGAGTGTCTGTCTCTATCACCGGAACTTGGTCGCCGTCTTCTTCAGGGATGTTGTCAAACTAGACGACTGGACCGGCCAGCTCGACGACATCAAGGCTGCGGAGGGCCACGTAAAGAGCGTCTCAAAACAGTACAATTCCGAAAAGATGCATAAACACCTCCTAGATATGGCTGCCATCGCGATGCTTCAGTACGAGCAGCTTCAAGGTATCACCTCTGCTATCCAGGACCTAGCCAGACTACAAGAGGAGACCCGGCATAATCAGGCAGACAAAGACTGCTTGAAGGATCTCTTACAGACGGACCCTCGCCACGATAAGACACGTATCCAGGACACAAAGGGTGGCCTCCTTCGAGATTCGTACAGCTGGATTCTAGACCACCCGGACTTCCAGCTATGGCGTAAGGAAGCGCAGAGCCGCCTGCTCTGGATTAGGGGCGATCCGGGCAAGGGAAAAACGATGCTCGTGTGCGGCATCATCGACGAGCTAGAGAAGGACCCTGCCAACAAGCTATCATACTTTTTCTGCCAAGCCACTGAGAGAAGCCTCGACAATGCGACAGCTGTACTACGAGGTCTAATCTACTCTCTTGCAGCACAGTACCCGCGGCTTATATCATACGTTCGTGATGAGCACGACAGTGGTGGCAAGCAGCGATTTGAGGGCCTGAACGCCTGGGAAGTCATGTCGAAGGTCCTCGAAACTATGCTCCTTGATCCGATCCTAGACGGTGTCCTCTTGATCATCGATGCCCTTGACGAGTGTGGGGTGGACCGTCCAAAGCTTCTCAACTTCATCGCTCGGGTATCATCCTCCTCTCGTGCCAATTGGATTGTATCGAGCCGTAACTGGCCGGATATTGAAGAAACACTAGACAGCACCACGCAAAAAGTCGCTATCCGCCTTGAGCTAAACGAAAAGTCTGTTTCCGGAGCCGTCCACACATACATCCAGTACAAGGTAGATAAATTAGCGGCACTCAAGAGTTATGATGACGTAACCCGTAATACCGTTCAGAACTACCTCATCGACAACTCCAATGGCACATTCCTCTGGGTGGCCTTGGTCTGTCAAGAGCTTGCTAGCGACAAAGTCCGGAAGTGGCATACACTCAACGTCATAAAGAAATTCCCACCAGGCCTTGAGTCTCTGTACGGGCGGATGATTGATCACATCTCTGATTCGAACGATGCAGACCTGTGTAAAGAGATCTTAGCCACTGTCTCGGTCATATACCGCCCTGTCACGTTGCAAGAGCTTATGTGCATCATGCAGTCACCGACACAGTTTGATAATGACCTTCAGTTCCTGGAAGAAATCGTTAGATCATGTGGCTCTTTCCTGACTCTCCGAGAGGGAACCGTCTACTTCGTACACCAGTCAGCCAAGGATTTTTTACTGGACGAAGCAAACAAGGCTTTTAACCAGATTTTGCCTTTCGGCATTGCGCAACAGCACCATACTATCTTCTTGAGGTCTCTGGAGGAGTTGTCCAGGAAACTCAGACGCGACATATATGGACTATGCGTCCCTGGGGTCGATATAGAGGACGTATCTCCGCCTGACCCGGATCCCTTGGCCCCTCTGAAGTACTCTTGCATACACTGGGTTGACCATCTAAAGGACTCAAATTCCGTGGAGGCCACAATATGCGGCGATATGCAAATCACTCATACTTTCCTCAAATACAAGTATCTTTACTGGCTGGAGGCTCTCAGCCTCCTGCGCAGCATGTCACAAGCAGTTTTGGCAGTGCAGAAACTCGAGACGTTGCTTGTAAGTTTAGACACATTTCTTTTTTGAAAGGGTACCGATTAACGTTTCCACAGGCAAGCGAAGGAACACAACAGCTTTTCGAGCTAGTCCGAGATGCCTGTCGATTTGTTTTGTCTCACAGATCGGTTGTGGAGAGTTATCCGTTGCAAATTTATATGACGGCCCTTGTGTTTAGTCCCACTGGCAGCTTAGTGAGACAAAATTTCCAAGCAGAGGCACCAACCTGGATCAGTGTAATGCCAGATATAGAAGCGAACTGGAGCGCATGCCTACAGACCCTTGAGGGCCATAGCGACGATGTTACGTCGGTAGCCTTCTCGTCAGACGGCCAGCGGCTTGCATCAGGGTCAGACGATCATACTGTTAAGGTATGGGATACAGCAACAGGCGCATGCCTACAGACGTTCGAGGGCCATAGTTCTAGGGTTACGTCAGTAGCCTTTTCGTCAGACGGCCAGCGGCTTGCATCAGGGTCAGGCGATTATACCGTTAAGGTCTGGGATACAGCAACAGGCGCATGTCTCCAGACGTTCAAGGGCCATAGCGACTATGTTAGGTCAGTAGCCTTCTCGTCAGACGGCCAGCGGTTTGCATCAGGGTCAGACGATCATACTGTTAAGGTATGGGATACAGCAACAGGCGCATGCCTCCAGACGTTCGAGGGCCATAGTTCTAGGGTTACGTCAGTAGCCTTTTCGTCAGACGGCCAGCGGCTTGCATCAGGCTCAAACGATTATACCGTTAAGGTATGGGATACAGCAACAGGCGCATGTCTCCAGACGTTCAAGGGCCATAGCGACTATGTTAGGTCAGTAGCCTTCTCGTCAGACGTCCAGCGGCTTGCATCAGGGTCAGACGATCGTACTGTTAAGGTATGGGATACAGCAACAGGCGCATGCCTCCAGACGCTCAAGGGCCATGGTTCCTGGGTTAGGTCAGTAGCCTTTTCGTCAGACGGCCAGCGGCTTGCATCAGGCTCAAACGATTATACCGTTAAGGTATGGGATACAGCAACAGGCGAATGCCTTCAGACGTTCGAGACTGAAACAGTCATAACTCAAATTTCTTTCGATACGAGGAATGATGCGTGCCTCAGCACTAATATTGGGACTTTGAGCTTGGGTCCATCCGTTACGGCGACATCTTCTCCAGAGGCTTCTTCTCGCAAGCCTTTTATTCATGGTTATGGTATAGGTTTTGATAGAACTTGGATTGTGAAAGATGGAAAGAGGTTCCTTTGGCTTCCCACGGACTATCGGCCAGTAGAGTCGGATGTGGCTGGATCACGTGTTGCGCTTGGCTGTAGCTCAGGACGAGTATTATGGGTGAAATTACTAGACGTGTAAATTCACTTTCAGTCAACCTAGATGTTGGCAGATTATGTAGTATGGCCTTCGTCCTTTTCGTCTTTTCATTGTTATCTCCTTTTGTCACTTCCTTACTCGTAGCATGGCACAGAAAGGTTTGGGAATTTGCATCGATATATCAGGCATCACATTATTGTTATCGCTAGAAAGGCACTGCGTTCTGTCTATGATAACTTCTTCACCGTTCACCGTGGCAAAAACTTCGGTAATATGAAAAGCGGTTGAATTTCCTGCAGCACTCTTGCGGAATCTAGCATACTTGCAACCTCTGAGCTGCTCTCTCTTTAGTTATGGCGACACATACAGTCTACAACAGCTAAGTCTACCCCACTATGAGGCAGCAAATACCCGTCGGTTTACCGTGTTCGACTCATATCATAATATTTATAACAGAAAAGTTGCTCTGGAGGCAAAATCATAGTATAAATCCTTAGCAGCGTAGGAATGATGTCGTAATGAAGTCTATCACGCGTAGAATGACCTCAATTCCTGCTTTTCGGTGATTGGCCCCTTGTAGTAACACCTCAGACAAGCCATTTCAAAGGACGAGGTTGCCTTGGTCCGTTGCTAGTGTGGAACTTTCTGAATGCCGCATGCAACAATTCGAGAGCCGTGACCGATATCTTAATCGTCGTATCAGTCGCCTGTTATTATACTCGCGTGACTTTCCCCGTTTTTCGGTTCTGTTGGAGTTATCCTGTATGTACCTGTCTCGTCTCTGACAGATTACGGATCGCTCATCAGGAAGCATGAGTTGCTACTCATTGTAAGGGACTCGGTGCGGCAGAATCACCTTCCACGACCCCCAAGTGGTTGTCAACGAGGCGCAAGACTAGGTCTCAAAGTAATCACTGCAGAACAGCGACATGATGTGGCCAATGTCTAACTTGGTTCGTGACCAGATAATTCCGCAGTACTGTCGTGTGTGAGTGTGTCGTCACCCCACGCCGTTGGCAAACGTCAGAGCCAGGAATATCAATTAAGCGCCTTTCTAAACCAGCAACATAGATAGGGCAAATCCACCCTCGAGGAAGAAAGGAACATATGTACACTCCATACACAATCAAAACAGCCTATCGTCGCAACGCCCTCTTCCTCCTCTTACAAGGGTCTGCCATCATACACAACCCCATACGGCACCGTTTCAATGTCCCCGTGACACGCCCTGTCATAGTCCGCCAGCTCGGGCATATCCTGCTGCACCCTCAAAAACGTATCAAACTCGCACCAACCATCCTTCCTCTCGACGTCGCACTCGGGAAAGCTCCACCCCAGCGGCACCGTCCTCTGGTTGAGGATGAAGTGGACGTACTTGGTCTCGCCGCCGTCCTCGTCGTAGCCCGACCGGTCGGCCTTGAACGGCTTCGGGGTCTTGATGATTTCAATGTCGAGGCGCGCGCCGAACGGCGTTATGTGCGAGACGGTGAAATTGTGCGGGCCCGGGTACTCGGTTGGCTGGAGCAGCTGAGAAAACTGCTTCAGCCCAAACGCCGTGAGGATGGAGGCGATGTTGGTGTCGTGGGAGAAGTCGAAGTAGAGGCTCTGGTTGAGCGGGAAGGTGACGGTGTTGTTGTCCAGAGTGACGTTGATCTGCGAGCCCGAGTAGCCCAGAGTGTGGTTCTGGAGGCGGGCAATGACTTCCTGTTGGTATCCGATACCCACAGCGCGCTGCAGCGAGTCAATAGAGTTATTTTACTACTCCGGAGGGGGGGACTTACGCCTGCAGGGTTCTGGAAAGCATTGTTGCCGGCAAACGCGAGGTCAACTGAGTAGGAGAATCCAACCCACTCCTCGTAGGTAAACAGGTCGCAGAATCGACTAAAGCCATAGGCGACCTAATGCGAGTTAGTCCACTTGATCCCGTCGATACTTGTCGCAATGCTCACCGTCTCGTAAGGGCACATGGTTTGAGCCGCGTAGGTGTCGTCAATGGTCCAGTCAAATCCATCCGCCAGATCCCTCAGGCGGGCAGTAGCTGAAGGCGTCAGCGACTTCTACGTCAGCGGCACGACAGCGGACTCACCATTAGATAGATAGTTTGAGATCCAGACCTTGGCGGCATCGTTCCCTCCATTCTGCTTTTGAGCATTGGGGCAGTTCAGATACCCAGCAAGGGAATTGTTAGCCCGGTCTTGCTCAATGATAACTTCGATGGTGGCATTGTTGGTCCTGCGGATCGAGTCAGTCATTGGCTCCTCTAGCCTACACTTGGAGCGCTCATACCATTCAAGACCAAAGAAACCAGCCAGCCAGTACTCGGCCGACTTCAACATTCGGTCTTGTGTCTACATGAATGTAAGTCGCGAATGAACCCGGATTTGCAAGATATAAGGTTAGACTCACAGTAGTCCGCACAATGATCTTGCTGTTGGGGTTGTACAACGAAGAGTACATGTAAGAGTGCAAAATGCCTGGAAACTAGTCAGCATCAGAAGGTGCTTGGCCAAGCCTAATATTCTTACCAGAGTCAAACAGCTCCTGACGGCCTAAATTCCGCGTTAGCATCATCGCATGAATAGAAACCTAACGTGACGCTCACCCTTGGGAACCAAGATCTCGTGACCCAGCTGATACTTCCAGTCGTTCAAAAACTCCAGGGCGCCCTTCGCCTTGAGCTTTTTGCCAGCCTTCGCAATACGCTCCCCGAAACTAGCAACATTGGACCCCATGGTTGGGTACCTGGAGCCGTGCCGGGAAAGCATCTAACACGAGCCATCAGTCAATCACGCTCAAGCCCACGGCATCCCGTCAAACGCGGGCCTCGACGGTCATCGCAAGCGTACCTGAACCTGGACAATCTCCGCCCCAGCTGGCATTGCATACTCGTCCACTCCGAACCCGGGACTCGGCTGGTACGGCGTGAGATACCTACACGGCAACGTCAACAATGCTCCGGCACCCGTGACCAAAACAACTTACCCCATCATGTTGAAGATGCTCTCGTTCTTGCTCCCCATCCCCTCGATCGGGATGTCGGTCTGCAGCGGCTGGTTCGGCACAAACGTCCCCGTCGGCAGGACCCTTGTCTGCGCCATAAAGGCAGGCTTCCCCGTCGCCGTCGGACCGGCCCACAGCTCGGGGCTCGTCCGGAAGTACTGCGGCACGTCGTCGTCCGGCCTGCACGGGCAGTCGTCCAGGTTCTTCAGGCCGTCCAGCGCGCCGGGGCCCCTCCGCACGCCGCCATTGTCCCACGCGAAGCCCAGGACGACGAAGGCGAGCATGCAGCCCACGACGGCGAGGGCGAGGACGATGACAATGGTGGCGCGGCGGCAGCGGCTGGGCGTGTTGGCGATGCCGCCGTTGAGGTCGACGTCGACGAAGCCCGCCGTATGGGTGGGCGTCGGCGGCGGGAGAGCCGGGAGCGGCTTCTCGCTCGGCAACGGTTTCCGTCCCCGGCCGGCGGAGCCGGAGCGGCGGGGCTGCCGCTGAGGAGCGTCCTCTTCTTGTCCGGGGACGCGAAGGTAGCCTCCCTGTCGAGGCGCCATGGTTGCCGTCCGAAGCTAGGTAGACGACTCGCTACTCAGCGATCAAGACGAGCCGAGTAGATGATACACGTCGTGGGAAGACGTGGGGGGCGTAGGCTCCGGGATCGACGGCCCGGTGAAGGCTGCCGTGCGAACAGAAGAAACAAAAAGCAGCCCGTTTGGCTCGGTGCTCCACACACATACACACACGCACACACACGAGCACAATGACAAGCCGGTGTGGAAACCGATACGCAGACCCCGACTCCAATTGACAAAGTGAAGGATCAACCCAAGTACGTCAGGTGGGAGGCACGTTTCACATCCGAGGGCGCCGTTGCACCGATCAAGGCTGTATCCGCAGGTTGCATGCAGCTTTCGAGGGCAGGCAATGAGGCGGGCGAGCAGGAGAAGGGCGTACACGCCAAGGTGTGAAGGTCGTGGGGGTGCGCGCCTGCAGATGGGGGTAGATGGATGGATGGATGGGTAGCCGACCCGATGGCGACTGGCAGTTGAGCGATGCAGCAGAAACGGGAAGGGAATCTTCTTTCGAAGCCGCAACTCGGATCTCGTCCTTAGGGGGGAGGTTGCTGGCGTCCGTGTCCTCTCCAATTGGCCACCCGGATGGGCAATGCGCTGCGAGGCTACTGCAGAGCGGAAAGGGCGGCAAGAGCCGGAAGTGAAAAGCAAAATGAGCGAGGCGAGCAAACGGCGGTCAAGAGTCGCTGTGCGCAAAGACGAGACCTCGCTGGCTGATGAGGTCGTGACGGAGGTGTCGTTCGATACAAGGCCGCAAGAGCCCACGGTAATTAGGGTGATTAGTGTAGGGAGGCTCAACAGGTTGGGGACATTGTGTCGTCGGGATCGACGCTCTCATTCGACGATGCTGGCCCTGGCTGGCTTACCTTAGCTTGAACGGGACGATGGATCCGGTCCCGAAAGTACAGGCTTGCCGGCCAATTGGACCAGCCGCTGGCTCACCCGAATGGTGGTTAGCGCTTTCACCTCTCGGCTCCCAGTACCCCTTGTCGACGCTTTGGTTCCATTGCACGTGAGCCCCGGCAATGCCGATAGTCACGACAACGGCTTGCTAGAGGCGCCGGACCAGAGAGCCGCGGAAGACATCCCCGGAGAAGGGCCCTGGCTCAGCTCATTACCATCAACCGTCACGGGCCTCTTCAGCCGCCACAAGGCTGTTATCAAGAACGCGTCCAGCGTTGCAGAGGAAACCGGACGCTGTCGATCATGGCGTCTCATCTGGCCATTTTTTACTTTTCCTCATCTCGAGGCGGTAAAGCTTTATCCAACCACTTCTCGCCGGCGACATTTGCGCTGTTCGACTACTGTTCCAGACCTTGGCCACGGTGTGCTGCTTAATAACCTATCAACGAGACGGGTAGCATCCCGAGCGGTTGCGAAGCGAGCGGGTTGGACACGAATCCGAGGCTAAGAGAGCCGAGATTCAGAGTCGTCCACGCCTCATGCATCCCGTCGCAGTACCGACGACGATGCGGCCACCAGATCGAAAGTCTAGTCCCGAAACTTGGCGGTCCGCGGTTTCGCGAAATGAACCCCATCGGAATCCTTGGTCGCAGCAGAATGCTGGTTAGTGATTCCTTCCAAACATGCAGTTGAATGTTTGAACACCTGTGCTATCCCTCCCTGCCTGCACCACTAGTCGAAAATTTCTGCCCGCTTCGTCATCCAGGTTTGCTTTTTCCTTTTCCTGCCTTCTCTCTCATCGTCCTCTTTGATCGACTCTTGGCGTACGAGACGGAATAAGAAATGATGCAGTAGCACATGCGCCCCATACGTGTCTCCAACACCGCTGGCGAACCAGGGGTCTCCCGCACTCTCAGGAGGATGAACTCTCGAAAGTCCAAAGTTGCTCCGCTCTTATCCCTCCGATCGATCTTCCACGCTAGGGGCCGATGGCAACTTCCCGTTGATGTACAGGCATGTTATTCTTGACGAAAGGGAAATAAATTCAAAAAAGAAACGAAAGGAGAGGATCCCGGCTCGCAATAAGCAATCTACAGTACGAAGTGGGGCCATCTGCACGCCGGCAACCACTCGCCAAAATGCAAACCTGCGATGCCGACCTCGGGCCACTGTCGTCTTCCCAGCATCCTAGAGCCCCATTCCCATATGCGCATATGCGGGCACAAGAAGCAAGCACACCAACATGAACCCCCGGTGGCAGTCGTCTCCCACCTCTCTGCATGGGGTTCGTGTCATCGCTCAAGCCTTATTCGTGATAGATGTGCCCTTGGCTAGGGCCCCGGTCAGCGTGGTCATCGACCCGCAAGACCCTTTGGGACTGAAGAAGACACGACAAAAGCAAATAATGATGGCAATAATACAACCAGCCCGTTGTGTTTTATCATACCGACCTGGCGCAGCCCACCCCGCGGACTAACACAAAAGTTCCCGCTGGATGGCTACCCCGTTCACTGCCCGCATTTTCCCATGCGCGTCCTGCATGGTGGCTGCCTCCCTTGCAGGCAAACAATCACCTTGGGGGCCCGTCAAAGAATCATCCAGAGTCATCCTCCGTCACTGACCCTGGACGGATGCCAGGGAGCGGGCGCTTGGCTGCTGCCAGCGATCCGGCAAGCTCATGCACCCGACGAGAGCATGCATCCCCATCGCCCGCAATACCACTTTGGCAGCCGAGTCGTGTTGCAGACGCCAAAACACAACTTGACTTCTCGACAAGCTGCAGCCACGCACTTGCTCACCCGTCATTGGGCGGCTTCGTCTTCAATGCTTGATGGGATGGCCATGTGGCTCTTGGCCTATTCTGGCCGACTGTCTCGACTTTCGATATGACCGTCGCTACCCACTGTCGGTGCCCGCGCCCTGGCCTCTGCGGCCAAGCAGCCAAACAAATATGACATATATACGTATATACATATATACATACATACGTGCCTACTCAATTCGTCGGTCAGCTCTAGGGGCGACCAGTATTCCACTGACAGGAACCCACATTTGTTCAATGAACCGTGACTACGTTTACCGCTGTTGACCCTTGACACCAATGCGTGTCCTTGCTTTTCGATTACAACTGAAAATGGCCATTGCAATGTCGTTTGCGATGTAGGTTAAGCACCGTGATAGGGTGCAGCGAAGAAGGAATGTAGGACCGCAAATAGAAGAAGCGGCCGTACTTCCATGCTTCCCAACGATGTTCCATCAAACTCATGGGCTCCAGTCAATCGGAAGGGATATGCCCTTTGGAACATGTATGTCTGGAAGTGGTAGCACCAGTAGCGATTATTGGCTGGTCAATCTTATCCACACACAAATGATAGATGTACGGTTGCTCTCTGTCCTTGTGTGATCTCCATGTAGGTTTCCGCAGCCTAAGGCCGTGACTCTCAGGTAGCTGTCTAGGGCTTTGCTGACCCAGATCTTAAACAGGTGGCTTGGAAGGCCTCTTTGGCGGCATGGCAGCCGCACACCGATGTCTCGGAGTCGCCCAATCATGGTCTCAACTGTCTGACCGGTCCGGCATGCTTGCAGATTTCCAGCACCACGGTCGTGTGATCTAAGATTGTCTCTATTCTAAAGCCAGGCGATTGGCTGGCAGGAAAGTCTTCTCAAGGTGTCTCAAACTCTGCTTTGCAACATCAACTCAGCCGCTAGCCGTCATGTTGAGACCATTCAGTTAACGATCAGCACCAGCTCCCTGAAAAATCACGGGAGATGGAATCATAGAATTAGAATTGTGTGTGTTGTATTGCGTGCCAGCGCCGGATTTGACATCCCCACCAATGTATACATGCTTTTCCCAGCCGTTTTCTACTGTTTGAACTCCCAGAGACTCCATGCTTTTCTGACCGTGACAAAGGCAACAAACTTTTTTTTGCCGCAGCAGGGGTAATAGGATGCGGTGAGGGAAAAGGCAAAAAAGAAAATATGCAGTAGTCGGCCCCATGCCAGGAGCCCAGGCCCCCAGGATTAAGCAATGCAAGCCCAAGTAATGCAATCATGACACCTCAACTCCCGTTCCCGATGGCTTTTCAACAGAACAGTGAACGACTAACATGTCCCAGAGTCAGTTTGGGTACTTTCTGAGGGGGAAGAACGCGTCGGGCATTGGCTCCAGATGCCAAACGCGGTCGGCAGGCTTCTCGAAAGCGTCGAACCACTCGCGTTGAAGCTCAGCAGGAATGGACCAGCCAAGCTTCTCGTTGCGCACACGCATCCGAACGAGGTGGCGCTTCTCATCGGGACCCTGACCGTTGGTGAATGCCTCCCGGCGATGAAGGATGGCCAGATTGTTGATGAAGTGAATGTCGCCGGCTCGAGTCTGAATCTCCATCTGGGTTGCCTTAGCAACGGCCTCAAAGGCGTCGAGAGCCTCGACTTGACGAGGCGTCAAGGATGGAAAGTGGGCGGGGCGGGGATGGGTTGAATTTCCCATCAAAGGAGTCCGTCCAAAGTTGGTAATGATCTTTCCGTCGTGGTGGAAGAGAATCGGGCGGCATTGAAACTTGGGGCTGAGCCGCAGTTAGCAAACAAACCCATTGTTGCCCACAAAGCACAGAATGCTCTGGACTATAGCAGGGTTTGATTTACTTACAGGGCGAATGGCCAGTCTGAGCGGGACAGGGTGCGGATGATGTCCGGTCGAGTGGCTGCGAGAACGTTGTAGACAGTGTGGGCAGAGGCAATGATGCATTTCCCACCGGCTGCAGCGGTGTTCCGGGTCAACCAGCTGACAACGTCGCCCGACTCCTCATTGTGGAAGGTCTGAAGATGACATGTTTAGTGACATGGGGTCCTTCAGGGCGACGGACAAGATGCTTACAATGGCGGAAGTAGAATGGCGATGGTGATCAGCCTTGGCTTGGCTGGTGTTGTCGGCAACTATGTGGACTGTAACCGGAGTAAGCAGGTTTGCTGAGGCAAAGACAATGGGTGAATGTCGCGTACCAAGCATGTTCCCCTTCTTGTCTTGACGGCCACGCTGGTTGGCAATGTACCCCTGGATGCCAAGATACAGTACCGTGAGATCTTCGACCGAGTGCTTCTGCGGATCAAGGCCGCGGACCACAGCGAAACCCTTGCCGCAATGGATATCACGGGCAACGCGACCCAGAGCGGCACCAAGGATGGGCAAGGGAAAGTTGTCCTTGTTGACAAGATCACCATCAAGGCCAGGGCTAGTTTCATAACCGCAGTCAGACGTCGAGACGTTGTTGAGCAGGACCGAGGCCAAACATACCTTTAAAGTGCTTGAGGGCGGCGGCAAGCTCCTCGAGGTCCGCATTGGTGAGATTGTAGGTGTACTGCGACTCCCTGGTGAATTGCGGGCCGGTCCAGGCTGATTCGTCGACCACTGTCTCGGGAAAGCCAGTGGGGAGACCAGGGATCTCCGCGACTGGAGCGTGGTATTCAATGTGATGGATGTGGTGGGCAGCGGGTGCCGTGGTAGCACCCACGACCGGGCCAACAGCACTAGGCGCCATCTTGCTGATGTGAGAACTGAAATCGGACTTGTCAGACGACAACAACAGCCAACCTAAGCAAGCATGGACAGGGGCAGACGGACCTGTAGATGTTCGTTTGAGATTGGGTTGTCTACCGTGCGGCGTCGGATGTAGAGGCAGAAAAGGGTGTACGGAAAGAGAGCCCTGGATTAGGTCGAGGCTTTGGACGACGTCCCGTAAGAGAGCTATGCCGTGACTGGGCAGATGTGTGCTTGTATACGCGTGGAGACGAGTCCGCTCTGGGCCAAACTGTGCGTGTGCGGCAAAGACAGCCGGGTATAAAGGCTTGTTGAAGAGAAGACAAGAAAATGATGACGATGAAGAAGAAGTCGTAGATGATAGGAGAAACAGCTGAGGGAGAGCTCTGGAGACTCTGTCATGATCAGGCAGATGCCTAATATATCCGTTGACCACGAGGGCGACTGGCAGTCGGTGAAGAAAGAAACTGCAGCGGGAAAGAACCAGGGGCCAGGGCCAGGACGATTGGTGGCAAGGAATGGAAGGGAAGCGGGCAGGTACAGACAAGAGACGAGATGGCAGGAGGTTGCTGGATGTATGGGACCCTTGAGTGAGGTAGTTACCCGTGTTGCACCTGCTCTGCGTCTGCGTAGGGGTCTGATGGTGACGAAGTTGATTAAGTATGAGGAAACAGCAGGCGAGGCGAGGCGCGGTGCTGTACCTACTTTTGACTCTCCTGTCGAGTGTCCCTCACCGTCGATGGCTACATGCGCATGGGCGGTGGGTGTGGGTTGGAGTGATGGGCGTGCGACGACAAAGATCCAGAGGCAGCGGCAGGAAGGTAGTTTGCGGGAGAGCGGCAAGGTCAGCAGTTGGCAGGTGAGCTAGGCCGTTGGGATGTGACTGGGAAAAGAGATGAGGTGACGCGGGAGGTTGCCGTCGAGACAGCTTTAAGTCATGGGGACAGTCGCGAGAAGAAGAAGAAACGGCATTGATTTGGAGGCGAACAAAGCATGGAAGGGAGATTGAGATGGAGCTACCCGACTTCAGGTAAGGCATGTGCTAAATAAAAAGAATAAAAAAAATGAAAATAAAAAAAGAAGAGACAGGTAAAGCAATGCAAGGCAAGGCAGAGCATAGCAAGTCAACCTGGAAAGCGCAGCATGGTAGAGGGAAGGCGACGCAACAAGAGAGATCCAATGCAGCGCAGCAGGGAAGAAGAGCAAGCCGCATTCCCCTACATCTGCTATTCTTGCCTTACCTTGCCATGCCATGCCATGCCATGGCTCACATGAATGGTACCTACCGACCGTACTGCACGCGATGGCATGGGTGTTTCCAAAACGGATATGAGGAAGGGGAAGTAAGAAGAAAGAAAGAAAGATGGGGATTGACAACTGCCATTCCTCGACTCCATACCTACTGCTCTGCCGGCTCCTTCCAATACGCGCAGTGGTTGGTTTGAAGCGCGGCGCTGTACCTTTCCATGTAGGCAATGGTCGACGGGAGTGTCATCTCAAGGTCGCCTACCAGGCGGCCCAGTGCCACGACGTGAGATGAGAAGCGCTTGGTACCTTCGTCGGGTACCTACGAAGAAGAAACGCTAGGAAAGGAGGAGGAGATATGGGCTGGTCTGGGCTGAGCTGAGCCGTCATTGAGATGCACTACCTGAACCCGGTGTAGGGCGAAGGCAAAATACGATGCGCACAGATGCCCCATCCCGAGGCTATATGGCTTCGATTGTTCATGCCCTGCCGTTGTTTTCTCACCTGGCGTGGATTACCTCCGGACCAAAAAATATGGTCGCGTTGGTGGGTTATCTCTTCACAAACTAAGGGATGTTGGTTGACTCCTGCGCGGCGGCGGCGGGGGTTTGAATGGGTTGGAGAACTGGTACGAAATGTGGAGGCTGTTGGCAGAAGAAGGCAGAGCGCCCCCCCCCCCCCCCCCAAGTAAGGAGGGGTAAGATGGGTCCAGACAACTGTTGGGTCTGCGCTGCCATGAGGGCAGTCTTCGCGATATTCGACTTGTGGCGAGGGATAGCAAGGGCAAAGGACGCAGGAAACCGACGAAAAAGAGATGTGCAGTACATGGGTGCAAGGTTCGCGGTACAAACAGAGCAGATCAGATCAGAGCAGACAACACCAGATCCCACCATCTAGTCCAATCCGACATGCCGCTACCGTTGTCTGCCTGCATATGCATGTACGTGGTGCGTGTACTTCATGCGTCCATTTTACGCACGTAAAGGACCTGCTGGCAGGCTTCGGCAGCGGCAGCCCGCCAGAGAATTGACCAAGATGCACAGTAAAGAAAGCTAGACTGACTCACTTTGCCATGGCAGGGAAGATGGCTCGTTGTGGAACGCGTAGCGCCTACTCAACCGCTGAAACTGTGACGGGATCTTGACGGGATCTTGACGGGATCGAAGACAGGCGGGTGCGTGATGTGCTATTAGGTGAGGGAGTGGGTGGGCAACCGGACGCTTCCATGCAGATGTGAGCTCGGATGGTGAATAGGACGATGGATTGGCATTGTACACTAGCAAACAGGGTCCGACATTGGATGAACCTGAATCACCAACGCTCAGTCATGGGAGGGAGTGGTAGCATCCCGGTAGGGGAAAGGGTGTGCGATCAGAGACAATATCGATGCCACCTCCAAACAGAAACCACGTTTTGTGGCCGGCGCCTCCAGTGCTTGGGCGATCGGCGGAGAGGTAGGAAGTGAGTGGAATCTGAAATGCAAACTTGAAGGGCGGAAAAGAGGTCAGAATTGAGAAGAAAAAGCGACGTGGCTCGCCCTTACCCGCCCGGAGCTTTTTGTGGCTCCTCGTGTAACGAGAGCCATCATAAAACACTAGGTGCGATGACGGGTTCGCGGGTGTTCGGGAGCACTAGGAAACGGCAAAGGCAGTTAGTTTGGCTGGCGGCGGCCGTCTTGTTAGGCCCGGCATTGCAGTCAAGTTGCACGCTCCGAGGACATGATCGGAAATGAATGATGACCGATCCGATCTGTGCTTCGTGTTGCCTCTTTGTGACAGCTTGCGACCCCAGGTGATAATACGGGTAGGCGAGCTGGTTAGCGCTCAGGTACGGCTATCTGAAGCTGAGATCCACTTTACTCTGAAGACGTGGACCATCCTAATCGGCCCTGCTGCTGTTGGTCGCGCTGCTTGTCTAGCCATGCTCGATCCCGAGTGACCAAAGGAGACGCCGGGCATCTGACGTGGACGAGGGCGGATCGCGAATGGGTACTGGGACTTGCATGGCCTGCAGGGGACTGGACTAGAAGAATGACAAGTGGAAAATGAGGACAAGCTCAACGATGGAAATGACCATCGCCAGGGGCTCAAATGCAGCACGAGACAGCTAGCTGTTCGGAGATGGCTAGTTGGCCGGCTAGTTGGGCTAAGAAGTGTGTGTGTCTAAGCTATCCATGTCTGGAACGTGGAGTCGGTAGCATGGACAACGTAAGTTGTTTCCACAAAGAAAAGCAATGAAGAATATTCCCAGGATGCGTCCGCCGCATATCTCGTCCTGTCAGTTGTATACTGTACATGGTGGCGCGGTACTGGTGTCTAGGTAGTAGTTCGTGTCCCTGGGTAGAGGTGCATGTCCCAGAAAATGCACGCAACCGGAGGCATGCAGAAAAACAGCATGGAAGGGGAGCATATCGGGAAAAAGAAAGGAGGAAAACACCATGACCCAGAAGAGAACGAAGAACAGGCTCATAAAGAGGGTGGATCTGGAGAAGAACGGCGCGGAGGGGGGAGGGAGACTGAGAAAGTGGTTGTAGGGGGAGAAGGGAGAGAGGATCGCATCACATCCCCATCTTCGAACCTCGGCGATGTCGAATTTGTCGGCGAAAAGTGCAAAGTGAGGAAGAATGTCCGATGTGGCTCGCAAATCCCACCTCGCATGATGCACCATGGACCTATCCTTTCTTTTCTTTTCTTCCTTTTTTGTACTTGGGCCCATGTGAAATATGCAAGTAGCCGAGGGGCAGGCGAACGGGACCTGCGAGCCGTAACCCTTGTCATCGATGATGGAACCACTTGTAATCAGTTTCGGTCTCACTAGCGTATTTTCCAAAGAGGGAGGGTCCCTGTGCAGCCACCCCGGCGACTTCCTCGTCGGGACGTTGCTGTGGGTCCCGAGAAAGGGAGGGAAAGTGGATTCGCCGGGAACGTATCGTCCAGCTTCCGCTGGGCTCCACCGCTCCTGGTTGAACCTCACCTCGTCTCACCCGCTGCGCTCTGCTTCACTTGGTCACCTCTGGACCGTCTAGGTCAATGGCCAAGAGAATTGCCCAAGCAATGCGACCTTGCAGGTGCGATGCAACGCTATTTAGTCCAGTTTGCGCAACTTTCCGGGTGCTTATCCGTACCGGTGAGCCGAATGATTTACCCAGTCGAGACTTGAAGGTAGGGTTAGGACAAACAGTAGATGGGCCTCAGGAAAATACTATTCTTTTTCGATTCCGCGTTATTGTTGGACAGTCGTGCTTCTGGGGTTGCTTTTGCTTCCTCTACTTCCTTGTCGCCCCTCCCCCTTATGTAAGTCAAGATTTTGGTTCAAGTCCTGGGCCAAAGTTTTTTTGGAAAAGAATACTGCGCTCGAGGGTTGTGTAAACTCCCCAATGAACAGAATAGTCACTGGATATCCTCCGCGCTCCATCCCCTAAATGTCCTAGTGTGAAAGGCGGATGGTCCACACCACGCCATGATCCCCATTCCCTAATCCCCATTTCTCATTCCCATTACTCTGTACAAAACACCCTCCCGATACCTAGTCCGCGTTCCGATGATCGATCGTTCTTCTCAGATTGCCACTCGGCCGAAACACATTCCCATATCTAGCACAGGCATAGACGCACACGCAGCAGTACGTGTGTCCCTGCCTGCTGTCTGGCTTCTGATTCTGTCTGAGATGGAATTAGCTTTTCTTTGACAACACTGGCCCGGCCGCGAACCAGAGCTGCAGATGAATCTGATCGAAGGCGGGGGCTGCATTCGCCGGTGAAGGATTTCTACGAATAGCACCGCGCCACTCCACACCTCTGACGGAACACCCGTCTGCAAGGACACCTGCAGGACCCTGTCAAACGGTGCACATGGCTGCTGATCGACAAATCTCAGTTCGCAAACACACACCCCCGCCGTCGAGGCAATGTTTTCATAGTTTGGGAAAGGAATGCTGATTCTTGGCTGCCAGGTCTCAGTCTCGCTGGTGTCTAAGGCATGAACTCGTCTTGTACCCGGATGGTACAAAGAATCACGGTATGACTTGTGAAGTGAGCATCACTGGGCCAGCAGATCCGACCTCAGACACATATAGTCTATCCGCTCTTGCGATCAGATGAACATCATGTACCTTGCTCACCCCGGAGTTCTGGGTTCTGGGTGCGGGCTTCGCATAAAATTTCTTCATCCGCGAAGCCCTTGGACATCTCGACTGGATATGCAGACCGCATACGTACGCCTTGGCTACTGCAACACGCGACGACGGAATCCGGACAAACGAATGAGCAGAGAAACACATTGACTATAGACAACACCAGCTACGACGACAACGACATTGACAATCTTCCAGCCCATACTCATTCTCACCACCCCGTCATGATCGTCAACTTCATTGCCATCTCCACCTTGGCCTCATCACGAGCCTTCCGTACTGGTCCCCACAAGAAAGAGAAAAACAAAACCACCGGAATGCGTTCTCCCGTTCCCTCTATGAAACAAACAGACGTTACTGGGCCTCCAAAATAAGAGCCTTGGTCGAATAAAGAGAACATGTGAGAATCAAACGGCCTGCTTGGAAAATGGAGAAGAAACGAGAGGGAAGGAAAAAATAACTCCGATTTCCATGCCAAACCTTCAAAGCCAATGACTTGTCTTTTTTGGCCCGCCCGCATTGCGCCTCTGCACGTCGCTGATAGTGCATCCCTGCCCCAAAACAATGATCCAAACGGAAAGTATCGCCTCCCCCCTCACGTCCTGACACGCACTTCCTCCCCACCTAGAGCTTCGACTAATATGCCCACGTTTGGGGCTGCCAGTCTCGCTGGAAGAGTTGGCTGACGAAAAAGTATGGCTGCTCGTATTGATTGGCCTGCTGAACTTCTTCCCATTCATGCTCTAGAGTCAACGTGTTAGCCACCAAGCCCATCTGGTGGTTGGTCCGTCACTGCCGACCGAAGGGAGACTCTCAGAGCCATCTCCCTGCACGTCAAGGAACCCCGATGGGTGGAGTGGCAGCTTCGCAAGGGGAAATGAAGGTTATCACTCACTGTGAGCCATGGCCTGTGACCGCGTCCAGTGGATAAATTGTACCGCGTCTTCGTCCAGCTGTGCCAGTGTCCGCAGATCTTGGTCTCTGCACTCATCGGAAAACGGGTAGATTCCCTTATTGCAGTAGTGGAAATACGCCAGGAGAATTGTGCCTCCTGCCCGTCAGTCTTTCGTCAGCATGTCTTACTCAACAGAAACAGAAACAAACGAGAAAGGAACACCGCGACAGATAAAATATCGCCCCAGCCCTCTGCTTTCCATACCTAAGTGATATTCTTGAACGTCCGACTCTCGCGCGAACTTTTTCTACAACAAACGCGACATCAACCATTAGCACTGTTTTTTTTTCTTTCTTATTCATCTGGCGGGGTGCCCGCAGGAAGTCTGCACAGGTCAACTTACACCCATGCCATGCTTCTGGGCGTATGAGGCATCATGGTCCGTAACGAGCGCGATGTTGTGCAGCAGAATGAAAGTCACAAGGTACGTCGTCAGCCACGTCTTCTGTTTGTTCTGAAGCGTCATCTTCTGCAATTTCTCCAGCATTTCTCGTCGAAGTCTGGCCTGTATGTGTTGGATGAGAACCAAGTCCAATTGTGCTCCCATTACTGGCGGAAGAGGGATGCTTCCGTGTTGCGGGCTACTGCTGTCGAGTATGTCGCGACTCATGCCAAGCGTCTCGTCGCCTACAATTTCGATTGATTTGGTCGTCAAGCGTACTGCCATCCAGAGTTCCAGTGTTTGGAGTAAAAGGTCCCGTTCTTCTGGCGGCGTGCTGGCGCTCTGCGACAACTCCCAGGCTTTGAGATAGGTGGTGTAAATCAGTTGGTCTTGGACACCCATCCGGACGCCCATCACACTCTCAATGACTGATTTGAAGCAGCTAACGACACCCCTCTTGATGTAGTCTTCGTAGGCTGTTTGTGCTTCGTCAAGGTTCGTGATGGCGTATGTAGGAATTGCGACCGACTTCTTCACGCCTTTAGCGACCCAAGTGCGCTCCAGTTTGTCACCAGGTTGCGGGATGAATTCTCGCACATGCAATTGCACGCACATTTCGACCGGCGTGTATCCTTCCCATAGACGGATTGTCTTCACTTCACTCGATGCCCAATTGTTGATATTGTCTACGATGCCGTTGCCCCAGCGCCGTGTCCACTCGTAGCCAGGCGCCTGGCCTCGTTTAAAGAAGTTGCATTCTGTGATCTTGCGACGCACGCAAGGTTGTCTGAAGAGTTGCTTATGGTGATTGTTGGACGACTTGGGCTTGCATCCCACACATGGACCCTTCGGGTCTTCTGGGTCAGTTTTGCACTTGTTTCGTCAGTAATTGCATGGTATTTCATCCGATCAACAAAGGACTGCACGTCACTTACCCGCACTCGTTGCATCTTACACCGAATGCAAGATCCATGCTTTCTCGTTGCAGCAGTTTCTTCCCGCGCCTTCTGATCTTTGAAAGGGCCGCGCTTGGAAGCCGGCGGTCGCTGATGAGGGAAAACAACATCGAGGCTATTGCTGTGGGCTGATATATCCACTTCCTCGGTTTTGACGCACTGCATAGCATAGGCGGGGGGCATTGTAAAACTTGCCGTCCTCGCAGGAATGGATGATGGCTGATGCAGCGCGGGAGACACAGTCATGCCCATCATGTTGTCGTTGTATGGGCCTGGCATGCCTTCTCTTGCGGAAAGATGACGATCATTGGTAAGGCTGGAAAAGTTGATAGGATCACCGCCAGAAATAACAGTCGTGTTAGTGTAGTACACAGCCGTCGATACATCAGCCGGGTAGACGATGGGGTCATGTCCGGGGTTCTGAGGAGCCATAGTGTGATTGGGGCTCTCCTGTATAGGTTGATATTGTGGCACGTACGTGCTCACCATCCCAGGATCTGTGACGGGGAAGGGGTTTGGTACATTGGAGGCGATGGTAGTAGGGACATAGACGTCTGGCTGAGAGACTTGCGCCGAAGGTGGCTTCTCGACCTCGTAGGGTCTATTGATGCTGGTCCCGTAGTCGTAGGCGTTGGTATCCGTCCCAGAAAGCGGCTCGTAAACTACCGCGCACATCAGTCAACCTACTTCAAGTGGTTGTATCATTTGTCGAGATACATACCGCCATTAGAGACGCCGCAAGGGCTCCAGCAGCTCCGGCACATTACCAGTGCCATGGTTTGTAGTCCTTCAGTCAGCCCGTTGAGACCCGGACCTTGAAACCCCGGAGGGTATTGCTGCGGACCAATGCCGTCGAGAACATGATGTCCGTGATGTCCGACTGGTCGAGACTTATCTTCGAATTCCGGAGAAAGAGAACTGGATTGGTATGGTGGCGACATGGAGTAAGATTGCATGAGCCTTTGTCTTTTGTGATTGTATTGGCTTTGCAACAAGTTGTGTGAGAGCAGTTGGTGAAGTTGAGCCCCAGGGAGATCGTAAAGCGTTGCAACTTGTGAGATGAGGAATTGGGTTTCGGGTGAGAGGTTAGAGAAGTCAGGGTCGAGGAATGAAGAAAATGACGGGCTCTGCTGAGATCCCAGCACTTTGATAGAGTCGTCCTTGGGGCAGGCAGCCCGGCGCTTCCTGGGATTATTATTCTAAGACGAAATCAATTCACCGCACATTCAGAAGGGGGGAATAGGGCAGACGGGGGAGGGGGCTGATCAGCAAATATGAACAAGCCGGGGCCAACAAAGATATGAGGGGACGACGTGTGTGTAATGATGCGGGTGATGGACGGCAGCTGGGCGCGAGGGATAATGGGGAAGATCGGTGATATATCCCCATGCACGCTGCCGCCAGCCGGGAAGCAGGGACATCTCTTACCATGATTGATGCAATAAGAGAGGGTGTGTTGGACAAAGCCTAGTAGCGAGACCAAGTACCACAATCTGTGGCATGTATGAGGTATACGGCAGCGACAAGCAGTAAAGCAGGAGTGAGCGAGGAGGCACAGCGAAGCACAAGGGGAGCGTTGAAAATTGCGCCTCACCGGGAGGGGGTGGGGGAGCTACGGTCTCACGAGAGCCATTGCCACATAATGGCACCCCTTGTGCGCGAGTGGAGTACGGGAGAAAGGGTAAGGTAGGGGAAACGAGAGGAGGGTTGATGACTCGGCCAGGAGCAAAAGGCGGAGTGAAGAACAAGTCAACGTAGGTAGGAAACAGAGGAGTGGAAATGAAAGTAGGGAGTCGGGCTAGAATGGGGTTGTGAAGAGAGACAGATAGGCCCTGCTTGACAGCAGACACTCGGCCGAAACTGGGGGGGGAGAACCAAAGGAAGAGACGGCAAGACTACGTGCGCCTGCGGGCTTGGATATGTCGCTCTGCTTTTTGGGGGTTTGCTTCTACTGCTGCCTCGCTTTGGAGCACTGCGTCGATTTCCTTGGTGCTTTGCTGATGTCGCAGACGGTCGCTGCTGCCTGTGGTCTGACGCTGCCCGTCTCGTTGTTTTTCCCACCCGGCGCGATTTTGAGACGTTGTCGCCCTCGTTGCTGGCTTGTGCGATGTCTCTTGCGGTGGAGCACAGCGTTGCGCGCGCGTTGGCAGGCTAAGATCAGAGAGCGTGCCGATAGAAACTCTGTTGCTGGCGATTGGCGTAGCCTGTGCTGGTCGGTCGGTCTGGAGAAGGAGTCGAGGCTGGAGTGAGAAGACTCGGTGAGAGGAAGTTGAGGAAGTGGGCTGCACCCGTGCTGAATTGTATTTCACCGGTCTGAGGGGTACTCGTGAGAGGACAGGGGTTCTTGAGACCACGCCACGCGAGAAGAGGAGCCGAGCATCTTCCCGCCCCTGCCGAGTGGATGGATTTCAGGCTGCCCGTCTGATGGGAACAGGCTGACAGGGGTGGTGGGAAAGATGCCCACGGTACCGACCGTCGTGAGTTCTGCTGATCCTGTTTCTGGACCTCTGTTCCGTCTTTCTTGTGTAACCAACATCTGCTGTTTGCTTCCTCTGCAGGCGAAGGAGCGGTTTTCGGGAACGACTCAGTGCTCAAGAGCTGCCTTAACGTTTGATCTACTATGCCCTGCTTGTTGCTCGAGGCGATGGCCGTGGTGTAGTTTCTGGCTAAGGACTGCGGCCGGTTGTTTTCGGGAGGCGGAAGGCTGCCCAAGGCTATCCTCGGATGTATGTGCTTTATGTGAAGCGTCATCATTGATCCCATGCGGCAGACGACGTGATCGAGGACTGGGAGTCATCATGATCCCGCCCCGCTAACAGCGTGTGCTGTGTTACCAATACGCCGAGGCAGCCAACCACCTCGCGGGGCGGCCGCAACCCCCGGGTATTTGGCTCATCCTTTTTTTGCCTGGCAGTCTGACCTCCACGCTTTCGACGTTCCATCGGAAAGCGCCACGGTCCCGAGAGTCTGACACCGTCCACCTGTTTGCTTACCTCTGGTAGGTCGCCTGCGTGGCTAAGTTGAAGCGTGTGCCCAAGGAAACTCGGAACAGCCTCGTCGTTGGATTACTTTGGGGAGGTACACCCGTACTCATCCGGAGACCGTCATCGCTTATCCGTAAGACATCCGAAGGATATCGAGCATGGGCCAGTAAGGATATGATGACTTCGCACGCCGCCTATGTACCATAGTATTAGTATAGCCTAGATGGGCACGATGAAGATTCCCAAAGCAGAAAAGCAGGGCCTTGAGAAGACGCTTTTTTCCTTCCTCTTTGAACCCGGGACCGGTCAGTTGCTTCTCGCCATTCTGTTGATTGGTTCACACAACAGTCCGTCGGCCAATCGATGAGTCGATAGTGCTAAGGCTCACACAGGATTGAGAGATTAGCATATTCAACCCTTGATAAAAAACGTAGCCGCTCAGCTCCAGGAACCGGGTGAACGTCCACCGCCACCAACACCCTGTCACCACTGCCTAATTCGACATGGCTGGCGGCATTATTAAGTTGGCTTCTTGGGTTCCGTCAAGGAGTCTGTCGGTTAAGTATGAGAAAGTGAAGCTTGCAGGATGCGTCCCGGCCGCCCCATGTCTGCCCACAGGCCCTTGACCGCCTTCGACGTCCCCACACACCCTGGTCTTATTGTGTATACTGCCTCGTGGCGGACGGTCGCTGGACCGCAAAAGAGATGGACCAGACTTCACCGCGGAAAGACGATCCAGACACCTGACGAAGAGACTCTGGCAATGGGTCCGGCCCACCCACAGCGGGAAGCGTTGTGCTCCTTAACCAGGAAGAAATGGTCTTTGCCAGGAAATCGCATGTGCCATCCTGGCGACAGCCGAGAGGATGCAGACCGTAGCGTCGTACGAATTGGTAACTCGGCAGAGCGCAAACTTTTGATTCCCCTCTTTCATCTTGGAAAAATATGCCGGTCAACGTATTCGGCCATTCCACTGGCAAGGGCGCCTGTCGAACGCATGCCATGCAGGGGCGACCGCTGCCAATGACGGCTGCCTCAGTCGATGCAGCTGATGAGGTCAGGGAGCCATCCACTAACCGTCTTTTACCAAATCATTGTACAACGTTTCTCTGCAGGCGACCGTGTTTAGCCAGTGAGACGACGCGAAGGGGTCGTTAGGTGGTGGTCATCAAACGGGCATATTCTCTCTACATGATCCCTGAACCAAGCCTTGATGTTTGCTGGGTGCACAAGTTCGTCTCGCCAACGGATACGGTTGTGACTTGCAAGCACGTTTGTTGGAGAGAGACTCAGGGAGGCCGACGCTATGGTGGGACGAAGACCGTAGCTGACTTAAGCTCAAATAGGCGACCGGTGAGCCTGGAGCCTCCTCTTGTGTGGATAGCTGCTCGACAGGCCCAAAGCCCCGACCCGTAAGAGTATGGATGCACCGTCCGAGGGGGGCTGCACGACAGTCGAATGACGGGCGATGTCTGTGTACAATGCCCGCTTCGCTGCGCTAATTGTTGTGTGGCCCACTTCCATCAGCATACAATTCGCCAAGCACCAACGAAGAGGTATTAGGGGGTAAGACGCTTGCCAGGAGAAACCACCGCCGCATACGAGCAGTCGACGATGTCCCGAATTGACGAATCACTGGCAACAGGCTCAGCCTTCCATATGTCATGAATCGTGAATTCAACAACTTCGCTAGCAGCTTGCATCGATGCTAGGGCGGCCAAAAAGCGTCAACTTGGATCGACAACCCCCCTAAAGAACAATGGACGAGGCGATGGTGTCAGCAGCTACCCATACCATTGTTGCTCTCGGGTCTGGGCACTGACATTGGCCAAGGTAGGCTGCAACTCGCAGACAACCAGTCTTGTCAGGCACTATGCGAAAAAGGCATCAACGGGACCTTTGGATAGAGCATGGGACCTGGAGCTTCCAGTCAACAATTTTTCCACGGGGGTCTGTTTGAGTCGATTTAACCTATCCGTTCGGTGTCTCGTTCATCAGTACAGGTGCATGCGCACCTGCATGGGCCGGTGGTTACGGAAGGGGTTCCGTTGCTCTAGTCTCCAACGGAACAAGGACAACCTTGTACTTCAGTTAAACCATGGTGGCCGGGCGGACGGGAAAGCCGGGTACTAGCATTGGCCATGGAGTGGACGTATCCACCCGGTGAGGATGAGGGTCCGAGGCTGCAATATGAGCCGACGCCAGCAGCCAGCTTGCGCATGAGTGGCAGGGAGGCAGTGACTCTTGTCGTTTTATGAATGTCGTGGCAAATATTTATTTGTCTGGTTAGTTTGGCGAAAGTAGGAAAGTCGTGGCCTGCAATGCGGTAGGCCGCATGGGCTCCAGCGAGCAGCAGCTTCTTCCCGAGATGCAGAGTGTCCTCGGCGTCTGGACTTGTTCTGGAGGGTTGTTGAGGGGAAGGACAAGGGTCGTACCTGCGCCGTCGGCCACAAGTCATCAAGTCATCCCGGCGTCTTCGTTGTGTGGGTGTAGTGGCGTTCCAAGGTGCTTCCGAGTTGGCTGGACTCAACGGAGAGTAAAGGTAACGCAATGGATGTTCAAGATGCAACCCCCTTCCTCTTCGATATGACCCCCAATGACGGTACTGCCGGCACTGATTAGAGCATCGAAAAGCAAAGTGCGCCCCCACAGAATCTGCGAGTCACCGCAAACGGGCCAATGAGTGGTGTGATGGACAGGCGTCATGCAGCGAGGAAACAGTAGCTGAGTGATCTTGGGTGCAAGATTTGACAGAGTAAATGTTGAGGAACGTCGTAGACTGCGCATAGAGACATTCCAGGTAAACGCAGCGTGGTGAGATGCGGGAGGCGCGTATGCAGAGAGGGTGGCGGCAGAAGGAAAAAGACAGAGGCAGAGGCAGAGGTCGGGGCCGACGTCGAGGCAGAGGAATGAGAGGGAGGTTTCCCCTCTCCGCTGCGAGGTACCTGACCTCTCCGTGCCGACTCCATCACGTGGAGCGCATTCCCGGTTCCGGTTCCTATGGTCCGGATGCAGAGTCAAAGCTTCCTGTGGCAGGCCGGAACACTAGGTATGGGAAGAGACGAAATCAAGTGCGTCGTTAGCGCGCGGGTATCAACATGTGGAGGGCACCGGCAGCCCAGGTGTTCCTGACACTTGGGCCGGACGAGGAAAGGCCTCCTTAGATAAGTCAGCTATGGCTTGGAAACGTGGGAACCTGGGGCGGGAAGATGTGGATGCATCGGAGGATGGGTGCCTTTCCCAAATTCGAAGAGCGAGCGTTGAGCGGCGGGTCAGGCACGCTACCCGTGGCTGTGGTATGACGGAAGGATCCTAAGGTACAAAGTAAAATACGACTGGTCAGGTTCGCAACAAAAGTATATAGACAGGTAGTCAAGACGGGTACCTTCCTTTTGGCTGAGATACTGCGACGTTATAGGTATGTAAGTGGAGGCGATGGAAGGAGGGATGGCTCGTCCCGTCCCTTCCTGTTCCTTCTGTTCATTTCCCTCATCCTCGGGTTGGCGTCTATGTCTCAATGGGGAAGGACCAGCATGATTGGATATGACCTTTTGCCTCGCCGTGCCCATACCAAATTGAGTACCTGATCCTAGGATACACCATGACCGATTCCCGACCGATCTCCAGTTGCTATGGCCTGTTTGGCGATTGAGGTGCCTACCCGACATGGAGGCAAGGCGGGCAGCCAAGGGATCGAGTCGCCTTCACTTCACCGGTCTTGAAATACAATCTCCTTGTTCTCCCAACCTGCATCAAGATCATCCGCACCAACACGCGTGACTGCTGCGCTCTCCCGACCCGAATACTGTTTGTGATTGCAATGCTCATCTCGACCACCAGGCGGATGCTGACCTTGGGCCAGCCTAGTCGCGCGGCCGTAAGGACGTCGCAATCATATGTCACCTGCCTTGCCACCTACTCCTTTGCATCATGTTTGCTGCGGCTTCGATACAAATAATGTTTATGGGACGACCGATACATGGGACGAAGAGTCTTTCTGGGCGGGAGTCGATGCAGCTGACTGTGCATTTCGCCTTGTCCTCCCAAGCGGCTAGCTGCTCCAACAAGCGACCTTGTGCTGTCTTTCGGAAACTTACCAAGTGGCAGCTTCATGTGGGGGAAAAAGGAAGCAGTGGCCGTGATACCTAAGGTAGGCTGACGGGGCGAAGGAACTGGCCTAGAAGAAAAAAGAAAGAGCTGGGGAACGGCTTCTAGACGCAGACTGCACTTCATCTGATGCAGACTTGGACCTGAAGCTCATCGCTCTTCCGTCTCCATGGAGCCCTCCCTGCCTTCTTATCCTACACCACAGAACACCAAGGCAACGCGTAGGAAAGTGCAGCTTCCGTCCCTGCGTTAATCGGTCGCCTCATCTATCCCCTCCTGCCCCGCGAGGTAATCGCAACGGCTGACGCCAATCAAGTGGAGGAGAACTGATGCGGCTCAGAGGGCAGCTGCCTCTGGAAACGCGTTTGGTTTGGCAAGGACAATACTTGGGGTAGGATCAGTCCAGCTAACAAAGCAGCATCGCCGCATACATACGTGCGCGCAGATGGCCTTGAGAGTCTTTCGTTACGGCATCGACACACGGTTTGATGCTTTCTTCATCGCTTCTCTGCTTTGCTCGCAAGCAGCTCTGTTGCAGTCAACCAACACTGCCCCCCATCACTGTCAATCCTTCTTCTCGACCAATCACGTGTCACGAGTCTCAACCAGGCGCATCTCGCCTCCAGCTGCAGCTACTTGCAGGGCAAAAGCGCAACACACAAATAGGATCCCGGCATTGTTGTGCAAAATCCCCACGCCCACGATCACGTCCTGAGTCAATTGTCCGGTTCAACCCACAGACACCTTGTCACCGGTATCGAAGACTTGAACGCAGGAGGCTAGAACATCGGGCCACGTGCAACATCGCCCCGCTGTCGGTCAACCACTTGCTTGCCAGTGACCAGTCGCCACGAAGACACGGATCAATCTGGAAATAGAGCGGAAGGGTTCGTGTGGTTTTGCTGCTACGCAGTCCCGCTCAGTTCTACAGCATTACCACGACGCCCACCAGCTTCCATCGTCTATCGTTGCTTCGTCACTTCGTCAGTAGGCCACTTTGTCCTCCCCCACGCGCCACCTGTCGCATTCTGTGACCTTGTCGTTCACTAACCTCCTTTCAATGCCGTGGAACACCTTCACTACATGACGCTGAGCGCCATTGGACAACCAGAATTCCTACATTGCCAACCCTCACTCACTGTTATCGGAAAATGGAGCTGGGGTCGGACATAATACACGACATCGTTCATCCCACGGCTGCCTTCTCCGAATTCACTCGGACTCGAGCGGACCACCACGATGGCGGCGGTTCATATCGGCTGTCGCCAGCGAACTGGGAGGCTTCCCAGCTAAATCCCAAGAACCGCGTTGACAGCCTCGATCCTCTCCCTGATCCTCTCTGGCGTATCGATGGCTGCACAGGACTGGGAACCCAGTTTTACGTTCTCCCGTTGTTTCTCCACTGCGTGCCGCCCATGCGCATCGATGCCTTCATTCCGGAACAGTCGAGTCAGCCGTATGAGATTCGACAGCTGCTCGACTTGGATGTAGCCTTCCACACTAAAGATCGAGCTCGGGTCCAAAAGCTCAACATATCCAAGCACATTCTCCGCGCTTTACAGCTTTGGACACAAAGTCTACCAGATCCTACAGCACTCTTCAATTCTGTACCGTTTGGATCTCGCATTGTCTTCAAAACCCTATCTCTGGATGTCAGAGCCATGGAAATTGATGTTGCGCCAACGTACTACCTGGAACGACAATTGCTCTCAGAGTCTGCCTTGGCTGACATGTGGGGCGCGGCAGTCCAACTGCCAGATTGTCTCGACATCTCCGAGGTTCACGTCGTCGAGCAGATCCATGACAGTGTCTGCCTTGTCCAGATCCAGGGCCGCCTTTGGATTCTCAAGACTTTGACGAGTTACACCAAGTACTTGTATCACGAACTCAAGCTACTTTTGTCAGCGAAGCCGCATCCAAACGTCATGTCACGACCAGCTCACCTCATCACGAAGCGATGTAGTTTTGGCAGCAAGATAGCCGTCGTTGGCTTCACACTCGAGTACCACCGCCATGGTACCATGAGAGATATTGTGCCACTCCAGAGAATCCACAATACGTTTACCCCCGCCGAGCAGTTCAAGTGGTCCATACAAATCACTTCAGGCGTATTACACCACCGGGAAACCTCTGGCACGTTTTACCCGGACCTTCGTCTCGACAACGTTGTCATGTCAAAAGATGGAGATGCCATCATGGTCGACTTTGAGCAGCGCGGGGTATGGTGCGAGTTTGCTTCCCCTGAAATCAATGCCATCGAGTACATCCGCTTGTTGGCCATTGACGAGGACATACCCGAAGACGTCAAGGATCGCTATGCCGAGATACTGAGGCGCATGTGCCCTGATTTCGAGGCTCTCCAGAGCAGAGAGGAGTATACGAACCCCGCCAACGGCTACAACATTTGCTGGGTATGCCTCAGCCCGAAAGAACAGGAAGCCTCTGAGGTGTACATGCTTGGAAGGGTGTTATGGTGTATCTTTGAGGGGGCCAGTGCTCCGCAGCAAGCTGCTGTTTGGCAGTCTTATCGGTGGGAGGCCGAAGTCGACTTTCCAGCCTATCTAAGGACGCCGCCGAAAGTAAGGGCCCTCATCGACCGCTGTACCAATGGCCGTCGACCCACACTGGGTAGCCAAATCAGCAGAGATGGCAACAGGCTTGTCTTTAAAGGTTCCGAAAAGATGGCTGATCCGGAAGATATCCGCACAGCTGCCGCGACGTGGTGGAAGAGAGAGGTGTTGTGGGCAGAAACATTCTTGGCCTTGAGAGAAAACTCCAAATCAGCGGGGGAATGGGATGAGAATCACTTTGGTAGACCAAGTCTACAGGAGGTACTGGAGGAGCTAAACAAGTTGCGCAATGAGGTTTGAATGCCTAGAGAGGGCGGGTGGCGGAAGGGGGACGGAGGTTAATCATGTACAACTAGGAGAATACAGCGTAATGTGTCCAAGGTGAAGAATGGTATTGTATTGCACATCAAGCGAAATCGACAACGCCGAAACCGTGACCCCGCCGTCCCAGGCCGATGCCTCAAAGCCTCGCGCCCGGGGGGTTCTACATAATGGGCAGGTAATCTAGGAGAGGATAAAAGGTGGAGAGAGTATGTGGAGTGAAACGAAGAATAAAAAAACAGGTTGGAAGAGGATGGGTGTCGCAGACATACAGAAGAATCGAAACCGAGTGAGGAGCCCGTCCTCGCGATACTTGGAACCATGTTTCGAACCACCTTTCGGCCTTGAAGGGAACCTTCGCTGGCAACTGCGCGGGAGCTGGCTGCCTCACTTCATCCTCTTGAATCCTCGGCCATGGCCCTGGCCCTGACCTTGACGCTTTGAGCCCGCGCCCGCCGAGGACGAGACGCCGCCGCCGCCTCTGCCGCCGGCCCTCCTCAGGCGAGAGATGAGGGAGCGGAACTTTTCGACGTACGAAGCCGGTGCGCCGTTCACGCCCAGCTGGTCCAAGATGTCCTCGAGGGTGTGTAGGAACTGGGCCGCGGCGTCGGGAGGCAGGAGGTTGAGGACGCCGAGGACGAAGTCTTCGTCGCGGTCGCCTACGAGGCGGAGGTAGAGGTTCCGGTCCTGGCGGGATGCTGCGGTGGTTGCTGTGGCTCGAGGGGGTACGAAGTCGCGGTTGCGCTCGACAACGGCGGCGAGGATGTGGACCAGGGCGCGGGCGGCGCTTGTGCGCTCCTGGGGCTCCAGGGGCCGGTCGCGCTTGAAAATTGCGGTGCGGATGAGGCCTACGACGCCGGTGATGTGGCTGGCTGCCCAGGCGACGTCAGGGGAGTTTTCTACCGAGTCTCTCGGGGCCGAGGCTGTTGGGGAGAAAGCCCAGGCGTCCAGCTCGCGCAGGACGCGGTCGACACGCTGGGTGAGCTTGCGAAAGGGGTCGTTCACAGGGTCGGTGGAGCGCATCTGGGAGAGGAAATAGTGGAAGAAGTCGTTGTTGTCGAGGAGCATGCGGAAGATTGTGCCCTCGAGGTCGTGGCGCTTGACGGGCTTCTTGCCCAGGGTCGGAGGGTCGGAGAAGAGGTCTGGACGGTAATCTTCTGGGGAGGAGGCGGCGATAGCGGCGAGCATCTCACGGGCTTCCTGGACGCGGTGCGGGTTCGGATGCTCTTCGTCTTCGTCCGAATCCTCCGAGACCTCTTCCAAGTCCGGATTGACGACGTCGCAGCGGAGGCCATCCGCCAGGACGTCTAGGTGGAAGCCCGAGATGTTAGTGAAAGGATCGCCGATCTCCTCTGGGTAGCCATCAGGGGTCATGGTCAACGGGGAGGTCGGGTCATGATCATACAGCGTCTGGTTGACGAGCTGGTCCAGAAGCCAAAGGAGATGCTTGCAGGGGGGCCCGTTCTTTTGCTGCTGTTCACGGCATGAGCAACGGGGCGTCGCGAAGGGGCTATCAGGCGACCCAATTCGGATGGAGCGGGGCACAAGCTCCGTCATCTGGAAGGCGTAGACGTCGTCTCGGAGGCGGCAGTACTGCAGGGAGAGACGGGGTGGGTCTCTGAAAGCCTCGCGGACGCGCAGGCGGGCGTCGGCAGAGAGCTTGTCGACCATGTAGGTAAGTCTGGAGGGGGAGCGGACGACGGAGGGGTCGTCATTGTCTACGAGGGAAGAGTCCGAATCTGTCTCGGGCTCGGAGCTGGAGTTGTCGTCTTCGTCGTCGTAGTCTGACGTGACGTCGCCGAGGGACTGCCTGTGCGCCTGGGATCTGGTTGTAGGAGGCATCCTTTTTCCGAGAGAGAGCTCTCTGAATTTTGATACGGGAGCGGGAGATGAGGAGGAAGACATTTATAAGGCGAAGGAGCAGTACAGATCTATATGTTTCAGGCAGGCTGTGGATGAGGAAGGGGTCTCCATGGCGATACGGTTCGCGGTTACTTATAGAGTGGGAGTTCAGATGGCAGGGGGATGATGGAAAGGGGGGCGGAGTGAGGCCAACGATGACCAGACCCAGAGGCCCAGAGATCCAAGGCAAGTCGACGATGCTGGATTTGGTTGGAACAGGGGGTGGGAAGAGGGAGATGAAGACACGAGCAGGACGGCCAGGTTCTCGCTCATGAGTGGTGGGCATCTGGGACCCATAGAGTGAACAGTTTGGAGTATGGAAGGAGGAGGGTGGCGGCAAGTGGGAGACACCACGGAAGGAAGAGTAGCTACTGGCTGGTCTGGCATCCCCAGTATTGTGAGGGTTGAACGGGTCACCTTCTAGAAACAATTCCGTTTCCTGTTCTGGTTTGCCTTTCCACCTGAACCCTGGTCCCCGGGACCGTTATTCCGGTATCTTGCGAGAGGATGATGGTATGTGGTGTGGGGGCCGCCCAGGCAGGTCCCAACTGGCGCGGCGTACGCAGCGCCATGTACTGCGGCAGTGGAAGCTGACTAGAGTTGGGAGAGAGTTTTGGATTGTGAAACTCCAGATCAGGAGATTGTGATGGTGGAAGCTCGGGAGCAAGTAATGCAGAAATCGCGCAGCGAGGTCTTTGCGCGCACGGCAACGGGATGGAGTGAGCAAGGGCCTCGCTTTCGCCAGGGGTTGGAAAAAGCTACGAATGCTTAAACAGTAAGGTAGAGACCGAGAAGCTCTTCTCAGGCACAATTCCATAGGGCAGCATACGGCGGGTGGAGAAGTAGGATGTCGACATTACGGCGGTCAATGATATCTGATCCTGTACTCCCGGGCTCGTGGTTCGTCAGAGTGCGACGATGGCTTGTTGGTCGACGATATGAAGCGAAGTCGAAGTTGAGTAGGTGAACAGAGTTGCAGCGGTCGTCATCCCAGCAACCCTGGGCTGGGTGAAGAGGTAAAATGTGGGGTCGCATTACAAAGGCCGAATCTGCACGGCCGACGCCGAAGGGGATGCTCCCCGTAGACCCTTGCCTTGCTCTCCCCGTCTTCCATTGCTCGGCACCATGGCTTTCAGCCTTTTTTTTTTAGTTTTTTTGTGCCAGTTCGCCCAAGGAGGCAGCTTCAGCCACTACTCGCAGTCTCGGTGCGCCTCTCATTGGCGAAATGCCGCAATGGCAGGTCAGCAACCGGGCGCCCGCCACAGGCGTATTTCCCCCATCTGCTTTTCTGGCGGTCCCTCTGGGCCGTGCAAACGGGCCGCTAATGCCCCACCGGCACTACGCCGTAAAGGGGAACCACAGCCCCGAGCCGGCCGCCGAACGGGCCGGCCGCTTCTGCGACCGCGTCGTGGATGCCCCATTTTCAGAATGGTTTTGAGAGAATCAGAGCCTTGCTACGGTGCTTCTCAGAACATTCACAGCCTTCCTTGGGCCGCATCGTGGGCCGCATCGAAAATGCGGCCTCTTTGGCTATCATTGCTGTGCTTCCTCTGGGCCGTCATAACCACCTCACAAGGCTTTCTCTCTGCAATGGAGCCGGTAGATCCAAATCTCTGGCTACACCGCTGGAGGATGCCTTGCTGCTGGATGCAACATGACGGTCTAAAGAGGCCTCTTGAGGGGTTGGTCAAGGCACTCGAACTAGTCGCTGCAGCATGAACCCGACGACCTCCATCAGCATCATCATATTCTTCTTCTTTTTCGGCGGTCGCGGTCATCGTCCAATCAAGGAGACTATCGCCAGCGAACTTGGGCCGTTGAACTTACATCGGGTCTCTGCGGCTGATGACTACAGAAACCCGGACGGACCAACCGGCTGCGCTGGACGAGGCCAAGCTTCAACAGCTCCATGAGGCAGACGTCAAGGGCAAAAGGGGCTGTTCCAGATCATTGGCCAATGACCCCGCGCGTATGATGGGAGTGCTATTCATAGTCTCATCTCGAGAGCTCTCAAGATAGTTGTAAGCGTCGAGTCATAGCCTTGGATGGGCGGCTATCGCGCCTGTTCTCGAGGTTCTGCAACCTTCAGGAGAGAAGGTAAATGTGGTGACGCACTTAGGCAGTGACATGTCCCATGTCTGGATGAGGTTGCCTGGCGTTGGAGGAAATACCATGGTCTCGTATCACATGACAGAATTTTGACGTTGGTTGTCGGCGTCTTGGTGAGTTTCGAAAAACGGATCGGGGCCATACCCTGGTTATTCCACTTTCCAGAACCAGGGAGGGCGACTTCACTTCTCACGCAAAACGCCCCCTTGGAAAACTAACTCGCGACTCATACCCGGGTAGGAGTAATACTGATTCTCTCTTAACTTAAGCAGCGCGTGTGTTAGATATTTGGCAAATAAGGTCAGATGGGAGTTGATCCCATCCTTTTAAATGCTCCCCTCCGGTCCGGTTGCCCTCATATCGTCTTGGCGTCTCGATGAAGCAAGGCAAGCCAACCTTTTTTTTCCGTCCTCCTAGCATATGTTACCATTCCAAAGAAAAATGTCAGGAGCTTATCCGTTCTCCGATAAATTAGCCAACAAGAGAAAATTGCTTGTGGGAATGCGATGCCTCTAAGTAGATAAAATGGTTGAAAGAGCGTGTCTGGTCTTGGGGCGTAGACTTGTAATCCTTAACCTGGATACTACATCGGATCTAGTAGGGTTAGTAGTCATCTTCGAACGCTTGAAATCTTCTACAAGACTCCGATCCAATCCAGAAGAGATGAAAAAAGAGTCCCCCTGCCTCTGAAAGATGAACTTGATCAAAACCTTGGTGGCCTAAACTTTGCCTCTGAAGCCTAATAAGGGAGAAGTAGCGCCTTACGGCGATGGCCGCAAAGGGTTTTCAAGTTAGGACGCGACACGATTATAACTAACAGATTGGACTTCGATTTTGGTGACACCAACACGACGGGCAAATTTCAGAAACATTTCTGAGGGCCGGGTAATTGGTTGGTCGTCGAAGACAAGCAGATGCCTAGTGTTGCATGTTTTCCTGCATTTTCACGTCCTCACGTAGGCGCTGTACGCAAAACGCTATTGTACCTGCGGTGCCGATTGGCGGATTTGGCGGGAGGAAAGGGACTTTTCAGCACTTGGCGACATACCGGCGGCAGTGATCTATTGCGTACCTGGTTCAACGAGGAACATCCATAATATTCAGATAAAGCGTGGGTGGCCCATTGGATATACATACACTTGTGGTCGGAATCGAGGCTGATGTGACAACCGATAGGTATTGGAGTACCATGAAAATGATACTGAAAGAGGACCATCCAACGTAAATTTAGGGAAGCCTGAAGAGATTTTGGAGGGTGACAGTACTTATTGAAGATCTTTGCCGTGGCTAAGGCTTGTCTCACAAAGGCTACGAAAGGAGCCCGTAGGTTTCGTAAACGCTCATCGTAACATTATATTGAAGAATGCGAGCTATGCTCTATATACGGCCAAATTCTTAATAAACAGCTCTGTGTACCTGGTCATGACTGCACCACAATACATATTTTTCCATGTCAATGTAACAAATGTTTTCCCACCTAGGGTATCAATCGCTAAATCCTGTATCGCAAATCTCATTTTAATCGCTGGAGCTGCTCGGGCTCTTGGGACCGGCCTCTTCGTCAATATGACCTGTGCTCTCACTGTTCGCAATGGCACTCTGCAACGCGCTTGTCAAGTCGACGTGGAACAGCGGCCTGTTGAGACCGTTAATGACAACTCCCCTCCGCTTCCGGCTAGCATCCTTCCTGGAGCCTGAGGAAACGGGATCGATCTGGTCGTAGGCGCCGTCTTTGCCCGTCTCCTCATCCGCTGCTCTCGATGACTTGCCGTGGGACGAGATTTCCTTCTCGTTGGCCTCCTTCTCCGCCACGGCGGCAGCAGAATCAGAGCCACCGATCTCGGCGACACTGAAGATAGACTTCCATTGGTGCTGGAGGTCGTCGCTGCGATCAACGGGGTAGCCGAACCCAGCGGCGACCAGTGCTCTCTTGGTCCATCTGTTGTTTATGCAGGCGATGTGCCAGTTCACCTTATCCGGAGCGGCGTAGCGATCGAGCTGGTTGCGGACGTCAATGAGCTGCTGGATCGAGGTCAAGTCGACGTTGTTAACCGAGCTAAAGTCCAGGATGATCGCCTTGAGCGTCGGCCTGTTCTCCTCTTCGTGCATCTGAGCCTGCGCCTTCTTGGCCTTGCGCGATGGGCCGGGGTCGTTCCAAGGTCGGTCACCAAGGCGTCCGTAAGCTTCCATATTCGTCCGGCGAGTCCGTGCAAAGATGTAGTCTGTAAGGTATTCGAGGGAGTGACTGGCGTTGGGGTAATTGAAGCCCTCGGAAAAGCGGTAGATAAAGATGCCGGGGTACGGGCTGTCGAGCGTGACCTCGGGGTTGGATCCATCGCCATGATCAATGGGCAAGAACACGTTACGCGCCGCGTTGTCGCTGGCGTTGAAAGTGCCGTACTCGCCGATGATTTGTTTATGGTCCTCGCCGATAACATGGTCGCCAACGACGGAGTGGATCTTGACCTTGCCGAGGAAGCGTCCCTGACCTCTCAAAATACGCCAGAGGAGCAGCACCGCGGAGATACAGACCGTAGCATAAATACCGTTCTCGATGGACGAGAAGACAGTGACAAAGACACCAATGAAGAAAATGACGACTTCGAGAGGAGACACACGCCAGAACTGGTAGACAGTGTTGGGCGGCGTAATCAAGTCTCCTACGGCGTGGATAATGACTGCAGCCAGTGAGGCGCTGGAGATGTAAAAGAACACTGCCGTCAAGGCGTAGATAGCGAGTAGAACAATAAGACCGGTAATGACGCCGGCAAAGGGGGTCCTGACGCCAGCTTTCGACTTGATGGCGGTACGACTGAAGGAACCCGTAGATGGGTAACCGCCAAGGAAGGGAGCGATGACGTTCGTCACACCGATAGCGACAAACTCCTGGGAGGGGTTGATGGTGTAGTTGTTGACACGGCCAAAGGACTTGGAGATGGCAACATGCTCGATAACCAACACGATAACACTGGCCGGCAGGAAAGGTAGGAAGGCACTGATCAGGTCGGTATCGATTTTCGGAGTGCCAACATCCTGGAAACCTGAGTACTGGTTAGTTGGGGGCTACAGACACCGAACTCGCACCGAAACTTACCTCTAGGAACATTTCCCAAGATCTTGAACATGGGGTTTGATCGTCTGTGCATGTTGACCAACCAGCTTATCATGGTGTAGAGAAGAATAACAAAAACAGTCCGCAGGGTCGAAAGGAAGAAGAAGAGCTTCGACTTCTGGGGTACCGCTTCGCGAGCGTCGTAAAGATAAAGCGAAGGAGGTAGAGCATGGTAAGGGCGGTTAGACCCATTGCAGCATCCAACTTCGTCTTGGGGAGATTCTTGAGAGTGTTGATAAAGACGAGATAAGTGGCATCTCTGGTGTTGACGCCCTTGATGCCCAATAAAGTGACCAGTTGGCCAACAGCAATACTGATTGCGGAGCCAGTCATGAAAGCCGATAACGAGGTCAAAGAGATCAGGTTGACAATCCATCCCATGCGGATCAGACCGATGAAGAGAATGATGGCACCGGCAATAATAGCCAAAGCTGATGCAATCTGGTGGCCTTCGTATTGCGGAAATTCTGATTGGACATCCGTGATCAAATTGCCAACAACAGTTGACATGACGGCCACAGGCTGCAATGTGTTAGCAAAAGCAGACAACTTTTGGAGGGACGATAACATACGCCGATGGTGATATCCTTAGAAGTAGCAAAGAACCAGTAGATAATGACGCCCATGAAGGACGAGTAGAGACCGAATTGAGGATCAAGCTTCGCGAGCAAAGCGTAAGCCATACCCTGGGGTACGACTACAGCGCCAACGGTGACACCGGCGACCAAATCACCGAGAAACCACTGCAGGTTGTAGTGTCCGATCCAGTTAAGGAAGGGAAACAGAGAGCGGAGGTAGTCAAGGACTTGCTGACCGTCGGGCAAGAGCTCAAGAAACCACTCGGCGGTTGTGGGCTCCTCCTCGACGAACGTGTCAGATGATTGAACCGAAAGGATGGATTCGCCGCGAAGAATCTCCTCATTCTCGGGCTTCTCGAGCTTGATGCCCAAGACCTTGGCCAGGCCATGGCCAATCTTGGTGCTTATGCTCGACATTGTAGCTGAATGGGTTGAAGAGCGTTTGGAAAAGCTCTGAAGGTGATTTTTCGAGCGCACGGCTACAAAGGCTAGCCGGGAACAAAAGCTGACTTCTCCTTGGGCGAAGGTGTCCCAAGGATATATAGGAGTCGCCTGGTTAGTTACTGTACCACAGAGTCGGGTCCACGCGAGTCACCGCGGAAATGGGCGCTCGCAGGTGGGCGGTAGGAATGGGAGCCAGGGGGTGCAATATGCAGAAGCTGATGTCGCAAGCGGTGACTAGAGCGGTTCTAGCCTTTGAGCCTCGACGGGGGTGGCGATTTGAGGCAGGAGGTACGAAATTGACACTGCCAAAAGCCCTTGCAAGGTCGCGCAATCGAGCAAAGGGACATTAATTGGTTCAAGGCCGACTCGATGACGAGCTTGGAGATTCCCGACTGAGGAAAATGGCCGTGATTTGGCGGCGTCTAGGATGCCAACCACAGTGCTTGCAACCAACAGCCAAGTAAGGGGGATGCCGTGTACACAGCAGTGACGACAAGATACGGGGATTCTGAGGTCCGGGTGGTTGCCAGTGAGGTAGGGGTTGTGCAACTGGAACAGAAGCTCTTCAAGACTTTCGGAAGCTCTTCAAAGCTCTTCAAAGACTCTCGGAAGCTCTTCAACGTAAGCTGAGAGAGGCCGACAGACAAGCTTTTAATTGACTTCAGAGACTTCGGTAGTGGAGCGCCAAGAGAGGCTCTTTGGTACTCCCGCTGGACAAGACGATGGATCTCGTGGGCCAAGAGATGTGGCTCCGGGATGACGGCGGCAGCCAAGAATTGGGTGTTGCAGAAGAGCCGAGGAGAGTTCCGACGGCGAAAAAGAGAAAATCCTGACAGGGTGTGGCTCAATCCATTCAAGTCGTACCTTCAGGGGCCGATGGCGCGGATTTAACAATTGACAATGTTGGTGTCAGTAAAGGCTCTTTGTCGGTGGTGGTATCCGCACTCCTCCCGCGATGTAGAAACCGGGGCGATGTCGCCATCGAGTCTTTGCCATTCAAAGCTTAGTGGGGCCCGGTGGATGGGGTCGGGAATTGCTGCGAGCCCAATTATCTTATACCCACACGGGGAGGGACCTGCACGTTTGGGTTTATTTGATATGGAAATGACTTTCGGACGGGACGACTGCGGAAGCTTTCCAATAAGCGCCATAAGACGAAGCATGTCGGCGTGGGGGAACAGACCATGTGAGTTGCGGTCTCGGAGACCTAGTCGCGTGGTTTCCTTTCGCTCACCTCCATGGGCCCTTGATTCACCTCGCGACTACGCGACGACACTGTTAGAGACATAGCAGAAGCAGGAGAAAGCTCGGATTTCTCCTTGCGCAGAATCCGCAATTTGGAGGATGCCAATACCTGCATGTCGTCAGTCATGGGGACGGGGCAAAGAGCTGCCTTGTTGTCAGACACGGTAATATGGGGATGCTGAAAAATCAGAACTCGAGAAGCTGACGGTCGGACGAGGTACGTACAATGCTGTGTTGCTGTTCCCAGTTGTGCAACACATGTTTCCATGGCGGAGGAACGAGTATCCAGAGAACTACCGCTTTTGGCCCGGTGCCTACAAGTCTGACCAATGAGATTCAGCTTCGGCAACCTGGCGATGGTGCAATAGCATCCTGGTTTGAGGTGATGAAGTAGTGGGGTGGGAGGGTGCGGAGATGCTCTACCTGGTTGGACCCTTCTTAAGCCTCTCTCCCTTGGGCTGGCTGCTTATTTGGCGAAGTGTGATGCGAAGCTTTTCCAACATGACTCTCTCTACCGGGCTATTCCTTGATCCCCCAAAGCAGATTAGCAGGTGGCCGAATTCTGCGGAACGCGTTGTGTTGCATTCGTCATGAGAGCTATTGGGCATGCAAATCAGACTGGTCAGATTTCAGTTGCAATGGAAAAGTAAGAAATGCTCAGAGTTTGGAGAGATCGGGGGTCCCACGGCCCCCCCAGGTGGAAGCGATGGGGGGGGGAGTCGGAACAGTGTGATTGACATCTTGGGGCAGCATCCGCGTTGGAGTTACACATTGCTAATGGGATCCGTTGGGTGGATGTTTACGGATGACCAAACGTCATACCTATCTCGCTCAGCTCAGGCCAACAGCTAAAGACGCACCCATGACGACAAGGTTGTGAAAGGCGCTGACAGAGCCTTTCTTGCCGTTACAATGATTTTCCGCCCCGATACCGAATACCTGTACAGTTATACAGCCCCAGAGTTCGGAGTCCGGAGTCGAGATCCGATCTTGCGGGCTGGTGTGGCTTGGATCGTGGGCCGTGGCTCAAGGTCAGTTCAAACTATGGCGCAGCAGTGAACCCTTATCCAGGTCGGAACAAGTACTCCGTAGTCTCCTGTATTCGCTGCAAAAGCCCCGACCCAGGCTTGTCAATTCCTCCTGATGGCTGATTCTGTTTCGGTAAAGAAATCATCGATAGTCTCGTCGTCTTCTCAACCACAATCGGTTCAACATGAGGTCACAGCGAAAAGTGGTCGCTCGGAGCGTATAACGTTCAACCTTCCAACCAGCAGGGCTGGGCTTACACAGCTTGTACCTGATTGAGCGTGAAGCTGAACGAGTGCATTGGCGAGTCGGCGCTGGAAGTGCACCGAGTGGTCAGAATGGTTGCGCTTGAACGCGAAAAAACACGGCGGCTGGCCGTCGCGAGTACTCAAACGGGCCCCTCTCTCCCCGGGCAACAAGGTGATGCGCCTTAGTCAGAAAGCAACACCAAGCCACCAACACCTGTAATGCTTGCCATCGACACCACCAAGACCGCAATCACCAACCTCCTCTTCCCCCCGCCCCGGGCCAAAAATAGTAGCCCACGAGGTGTTCGTCACCTCGCTACGTTTGCAGTTGCCCCTTTTCCTTCTGGCATTCTTTTGACCCCTTGCCCTGCCAATTGTTGACTATTCTTGTATAATCGGTTGTAATCCTTTCCAGACTCTTGTACTTTCAAAAGTGAACTTGACCATCTTCATCTTTCTCAGTCGCAAAGATGCCGTCGAGTCCAACAGGGGATCCGTTCGTCGCTCCGGCGCACAACTTTGTGCAGTCGCAAGCAATGACGACCGAACTGCTTCCACCGCCATCGCCGCGAACGCATCGCCTGCGCAAACTGCAGTCGGCACACAATCTGGGTTCCAAGGCCGCCCTCCAGCTGCAGCCCCAACATCAGCCCTCATTGATTGCGCAGCAGCGCTTGACTCAACGAAATATTTCTCCGACGCGTCGCGATCCGAGTGCCTCTTCCACAATGGTTCGACACACTCGAGGACGATCCAACAGCGATGCGCCGGCTCCGGTGGCCCATCACATGACTGCTCTGGCCTCCAGCAAGCGTAGCATGATGGGTATCAATCCAAAGTACGCGACAATGTCTCTCCAACAACTTATAAAAGAAGGGCCGCCCGACGGGGATACTGTTGAAGCCCTGGGCATGGCTCGCCGTAAGGTTCTGAGCGAGGGCATCAAGAGCGATAGCGATGGCATGGTATATCATCTCCTTCTTGCCCCCCTCCTTTTTGTACCTCTGTTCCGTGAACTGAAGCTAATGCCTGTTCACGCAGTCAACTTTGCGCATTTACGTCTGGCTGATCCTGCTGGATACTCCCGTCCTCCCAACCGACGACTACCTTGGCCTCATTCATCGCGGGGCCTCCCCAGCCTACTCCAAGATTCGCAACGATACATTTCGCACTCTCACAACCGATCCCCTTTTTAGACGACGTGTCAGTGAGGCCAGCTTGATCCGCCTCCTCAATGCCGTGGCCTGGCGTCTACATGATTCGCGGGAGGAGCAGCGTAGAGAACGGCCGAGCACTGGCAGGAGCTCTATATCTCAGGACAGCTCAACGTCGACAGCAACCGCGCATTCGCAGAATCCGGCCTCGTCGCCGAGCGCTAGGAACCGAGCAAGGGCTCTGACATTGACGACAGAAGGCTCCGAAACCAGTCATGCAGGCGAACCGGGGACATACGTCCAAGGGATGAACGTCCTAGCCGCGCCCTTCCTGTACGCAGCAAGGAGCGAGTCCGAGGCCTTCATCGCTTTCTATACCCTGCTTACACGTGAGTGCCCCGGTTACATACGCGGCGCTATGGACGGTGTACACAAGGGTTTGGCCTTGGTCGACAAGGTTCTCGCCACTGTCGACTCAAAGCTTAGCGGGTATCTCCACTCCAAGGGTCTGACGGCTGAGATCTACGCCTTCCCCTCTGTTCTAACCTTGTGTGCTTGCACCCCGCCGCTGCCCGAGGTGCTTCGCTTGTGGGATTTTCTTTTTGCATACGGGCCTCACTTGAACATTCTTTGTATTGTGGCCCAGCTGATGGGCATGCGGGATCAGCTGATGAGCTCCCCAAGGTACGGACCCCCAGCAAGTCATCGTTGTTGAAAGTACTGTACTGACCATGCGATAGCCCCAATAAGCTGCTCCGCTCATTCCCTTCACTGCAGGCCGATAAGGTCATTGAACGCACGCTCTGGATCATAGAGAGAATACCAGACGACACGTACGCGGCTATTGTTGCGCACGCCCACTGAACATCCGCGACTCAGTAAGGTGGTGCAAGGTTATGAAGGTTATTAACGACCAGCACTTGACGCTGTTCGTCATAAACAACTGCAGCTATTTATGAGACCTCGTTGGTCATTATCTTGGACACGCGCTCGTGGGCAGCTACATCCCCAAGTTCGCAGTTCAAACAACCAACACGAAACTACGACTGATGCAAGACGCTAGATAAGCTGGCGCGGCTCCAAAGGGGGGCGGGATACCTAATGAGGAGAGGATGTTTGACGAATACGGAATGCCTTGTACCTGTACGATATTAGGATTTATGACTTGATGATTGAAAGCACACAAAAACGGGAACGAGACGAAAGCGTCGTATCACGAGCGCTAGAGAGGAGGTAGACGAGGGACGCTGCCATGACTCCGTGAGAAGCAGAGGCAGAGAAAATAGTAGCATACGTTCGCCGCTTCGTACTGGGCGACCGACCTAACTAATGCAAACTTTGATATTTGACAGACAAGGGAAGACGGGCCAGTGACTGCGATGTTTTCTCCTGCCTTGGGCGCACAACGAATGCCGGGGATAATAGACCAGGGGAGCAAGACCCATCTCTTCGGTCTGCTCCGGATTGCAGCAAGATTACCATGGTTGAGGTATCATTCACTCCTGCTCGACCAAGATATCTGGTGGGATGTCTATCATAAACCTGTTCGTCACCAGTCGCCCTCTGTTGTGTCAACAAAGCCGACCGATCTGTTCGATGTGGGACGAGGGGTACATCGAATGCCCCAAAGCTAGGTCAGTCTTGAGGTGCGTTGCCGAGGCTTCTTCTGTATCTTTTCCCTCTGAGAGTGTTGTTGTCCCCTAGAAAACGTTTGATGCGAGCTCGTCTTTGGGGACGATCTCATACAGCATGCTTCCACAAACCGGTTTGGCTTTCAAGGAAAGGGAAACGGGAACAAGTCCTTCTGTGTCAGCACATACATGGAGCACTCTTCGCGTCGTGTGTTCTCCATAAAAGTGTGTGGATTCCCGTCGGTCAAGGCGGGCGAGAACCAAAAGATGCCAAACCAAGGAACACGTTGGCCGCGAAGTGGTCTATTGCCGGCACTCTGGGGAGCCTTCGCCAGACCCTCTTCTGAAGTCCAGAGACACCATCCCGCCGTCGTCCACTTTGAGGGAAAAGGTAGTGATTGCTCAGGGAACCGGGGTTACTCGACAGACGTTCAGCCACGCCTTGCCATGGCGGCAAGCGGAGTTCATGATGATCTGCTCTATCAAACGAGATCCCTCTGGGCTTCTGCCTCTCGGATACTTCCGGATCAGCACCCGTAAGTTCCGGCTCATCGCCAGAGGACTCGTCGACGTCGCCCGGGTCATCCGCGCCGCACAAGGACGACGACGGGTTCTCGAGGTTGAAGAGGTCAATGTAGTAGTCCTGTATGTCGTCCGGCGCACTCGTTGAGGGGTGGGGCGGTCGCTCGGGAGACCAGAACTCTTCCATCCAGCGGTGGAACCCCGGGAAGAGGGGGTGGCAGAGGTTCTGATAGTATCGGCTATCAAGTACGTCCAGCCGTTTTCTAGCTCGGTGATGATGTATAGTCCATGATTGGGCCGCGTACTGGAGGAAGGCCTGTGTTTCAATACTTGCTTGGCCCGGCTGCGAGGTCTTTGACTGTTTGGCCAGGCAGTAGAGAAAGGCGGCGCAAATGTCGAGGAGAAGGGCGTGGGCCTCGATGAGGGAGAATGTATGCTGGAAGGTAGTCTCTGGCCCACCCAAAACAGCTGAGGGTTGTGAGAAAAAGGGATCTAGCTGAGGAATGTCGCTAGAGTCATTGGGTTCAAGGAGGAACTCCCTGGCTGTCTCATGCACAAGATACACCCTGTTCTTGGTAATGCGGATGAAGTGGCCGCAGATGAGTTTCAAATGGTTCTCGAACGGGTACACGAGCTCGTATTCTACGTCGCGCAGAGTCAGCTTTCCAGGGCTTTTGGCTTTCCTCGGCAATCTCTGTGGATGGTTGATTTGTTTGCTCTCGGGTACCACAGCGAGGGCTATGCTAGTCTCCTTCACAGTTAGCGGCCTGGCCGCGGCAAGAATCAAGTTCAGCATCTTCCGCGTCTTGGGCAAGTCGGGTCTCGAGGCGAGAAGCTCCGCGTAGATGCTGTAGATGTCGCGGGTTCTGAGGATGTTGTCGAGCTCGCGGCGCGAGGCGCCGCCTTCGACTTTCTCTTCCAGTAAGCCCAGCGCGAGCGATACCCAAAGAAATGTCCGGTCGGCACGTTTTATCAGCTCGAGTTGAATATTCTCCAGAAGAGCGACAGGGAATCCCCGGTCTATAAGGTCGTCGATCCTGGCTTTGATCACCATGGAGACGTCGTGACTGATCGCGTCCGTCTCGTCTTCGGCTCGCAGCCTGATCGTATCGTATGGTTCCGAAGGGGTGACCGACATCTTCGAGCTATTGTTCCTAGGTCGCCTATCTAGCGACACCTTGATCTGGTTTTCTGGTCGACTTGCTATCAAGACTCTTAGCTTGGAGGTTTGCTGCCTCTCTAGTAACTTGTCTTGGGAGGCGAAGTAGTCAGAGATGCAACGTAGCAGAAGGCCACGCGGCCGGGGTTCGCATTCATCGATGCCGTCCAGAATACAAATCGTCGGCCTGGCTTCGGCATATTGAACAGACAGCACAAACGCCGCCCACAGCTTATCGACGTTATCAAGGCTGTGGCCTTGGAGTACTTCCGTGCCGAAAGGAATGAGATTCGGCTATTGGGTATATAGTTGATGCAAGATGGCGCGAACCCCGTTCAAGACGTCTGACTGATCAACGTTGTCAGACTTGAAGAAAAAGTAACAGACGCTCGTCCCCTTGTATTCCGGAGATGTAGTGAGTTCGTCGACTAGGAAAGACGCCAAGACTGATTTACCACACCCAGGATCGGCTGATATCCACAGAAGAGAAGAGCCGCTCATTTTCAACCAGGACTGATATTTCGGGTGATTGAAGATCCAAGTGCATGTTCCTTTGACAGGGAGCGGGTTGCGAGTCTTGTGTGATTCATGATTCGAAGTATCCAAACGTCCCATAAGAGCGTTCTTAGCGATGACGATGCTTGGCTTCCCTATGTTCCGAGCTAGCGTATCTAACCTCGACTTGATCGGAAGGAATCTCTTTTCATTGATATCCGAGAATCTGCACATGCCACGGTGATCACTTTCAATAGGAATCACAATTTCAGAGTCAAGACCCAGGACAGCAGAATCTTTCTCAACAACCTGCCGGCCCGTCAAAGTCCCTCTTGTCAACAATGGTACGTGTACGCGATGGATTAAGGGAAAGAGGTAGACTCACCAGACTATTCAAAAATTTTAGTTTCCGGGTCTCGTAACAAGACACCATCTTTAGGTCGCGGCACTGGTTTCGGAAAGATTTCGAGATTGAGGCCATCAGACTTGAGTCCGGCTCCAAGTCCTTGGAGAGTCGTATGTTAGTGCTTGTGCCTAGCGAGGCGGTCCTGAGAAGCTGGGCTGTCATAGTTCCCCATTGCGCGAGCGAAGAGCCTTTGTGAGGCGTGCCAAAGAAACTCACGCTGCTAATGCTCTCTCTGAGAAGCATGTAGTTGCGGTCTTCCGATGCCGTGAGAAATGCCTAAACAAAAGCATGAGCATCATACATGTATCCTATTTTGTTGGATGACTTGCCTGCTTGAAGACAAGACCGCCTAGAGAATGATATATAAAAATGAGCGGGCGATATTGTTCCCCCATACAGCTCCGCTCCGCAAGGAGGTTCTCCAGTAGCTAGTCCGCGAAGACAAGCAGGTCCGACGTCGACTTGCTAAACTGGAGAGTCGAATTGTACCAAAATGACATAACTCTTGATGCGGGGATAATCCGGGGTATGAATTCCTTGAGCCAGTTGTTGCCGGTCTCCTCGTCTGTCCATGTTTTCAGGTAATGGCCATTCAGGCCGTGAATGGCGACGACGTCGACACATCCCTCAGCCTCCGGATCCTTGTCAACAATCGTGTGAAGCCCATAGTCCGTCTTCTGCGTTTGCAGTCCTTGACGCCTTATCGAGCTGGGACCAATTGAATCTCGGGCGGAGCTTCCAATCCATCTTATCGACAGTTGCTACGAGATTTGATGAACGGTTACTCAATAACAGGATGCAGCACAACAGGCAGTTGTAAACACTTGCGGGGTCATCGTCACATGACATGCCCATGCAGAACAAGACTCTTTCGGCTGCAGATACAACAGTTCCTGCCGCAGCCTCGTCATGATTGGCCAACACTATAACTCGACGCAAGTGCATAGAGAAAAGCAGTAAGGCAGATTCCGGGACACGGTCGTAGAAAGTAGCACCAGTCGCGAGGATAGCAACGTCGGATAGTCCTCAAAGAACGAAAAGAGGGAACACTTTGTGCTTGTTTGCTAAGAACCATTTATCTTATAGGATAGAAGGTAAAAGAGTCCATGCTGCCACTTATGTTCTTACCGTCGAACGTCTTAATCCAAGACTGTACGGCAAGCCAGACATAGCGGTCAATGGAGAGCTAGGACCCAGGCATTGTGAGCGAGATCATGTCTAGTGGAAGCCAGAACCTGCGTCCTGGTGGAGGATAACTACAAAGCCAATTGCTTTCTTTTCGATGACTTGGCTCCTCCATATGCGCGGTTCTAGTGGCTCATCCACGTACTGTCTCGATCGGCAGGGCATCACTAACGTGAGCATCAGAGTTCGGAAACTACGGCACAGTTCGAACGTGTAACTGACCGATAGTAAGCAAAACCGGCAGGGAAGATACCATAGCATAGGAACTCCATCCCACTCCCTCAACCGTCAACATACGTAACATTTTTGCACTCTACAAGGTAGCTATGTACTTCCAGGGAGGTCTTCGGGCTTCACGTGATAGGCTGGATTTGCCTTGCCTAGCAGGGCTCAACTGGGCTTGCTTGGCAGACGATTTACTTGCCGTCACTGGGCAGGATACAATAGCGTCCATGAAGTCGGGCGGCTCTCAGTTGTGACAGGGGGTACTCCGGAGCCACCGTTGTTGGCCAGGCATCTGACGAGGTCGTCCTCCACAACTGTACGGGTTTTCGCAAGGCTCGGTGCAGAAATGCGACTGCGCTTGCAGTCAGCCTGGGACATATCCAGGAGAACGATGAATGACGTCGTACGCCCATTCGCGATGGCATTGGCCACTTAGTACGATCGTCGCCGATACGGGGCAGGGCGGCGGTTGGTGCATCGAGGCGCGCATCCTTCTTCGCTCTTGTAGTTGCCGCTACGAGCTTTGCGCGCCATCGAGCCGGACGACTAATGACGATGAGCGGAGGAGGGTACAGGTTTGGAAAGCTCAGGCGAGCGCAGAACGTGCTGTCCCGTGGTAAGTAGAGAAGGATCGGCAGCGTAAATGTCAGTGGCCAATGAATGTTGACAAGCAGGGGCGCGGAATGAGCTGTGGCTAGATCGCGGATCAGCTGACGCAGCGTCTTGGGGGCTGCCGTGTCATTCAGCATTTCTTTCTCATTCCCTGCCAGGCTGAGGAGAGAAAAGAAACAGCGGAAAGCGGCGAATCAGACTCGAGAGAGGCGTGCCCCATAAGACGGCACTTCTCGGCGCTCGCGTCCGCAGGGTGTTGATGGTGAGATTGACTGGTGCACTACAGCCTTGTGACTAGACTCTTCTTCTCGGTAATCATGATGGCGCAAAACGAAACGAGAAGTAGCCGTGCGTGGTTCGACGTGGTTCGATAGGAAATATGCGGCGAGAGGTGAGTGACGGAGGTGAGGAACATGACCCATGGGCCACGACCCGACAACAATCGTGGGATCGGCCTGCGGGACTCTGCAAGCCGTAGAAAAGCCTCCGCGTCCCAGTCGTCGTGTTGTTCCTGTGCCTGTTTGGATGGTTCAGCCACATTTGGGTAGCATCATCTGCCAGTGAATGAAGTGCCGCACGAATAGTCCCAGTTCAGGCGACTCGCCATCTCCAGGGGTTACGAAAAGGGCACTAGTCCAGGAAGCTAGAGGAGCGATGGCCGAATGGGGACGGACCTGGCTCCGTGTTGATTCGTCGCTAGTTGGAGCTGACAAAAGCTGAAGTCTGCGGTACCCAAAGACGGCGTCAGTATGGTACGGGACGAAGACCGTCTCAATCCTCCATTGGCTCAAGCCATTGTCCCCAGTAAGTTCGTTTCCCCTGGGGTGTGGTTGTTCGTGTGGGCAGAAAGTCGACAACGTGCAAGGGGACAACAATGGTGGCGGTCGCGGGAATCTTAGAGTCCGGCGTGGATCGACAGGCCCGACATTCTGAGTTGGTTGAGACGTCATTGAAGACTGAGAGACGAAAAACCAATGCTCGCCCGACCCTGACAGTAAGTAAGTGTGCGGTTGTCGCGGGACGGATGCTGAAGGTTGCGGGTCGAATTAGCAGAGTGTCATTGCTCCTTGCATGAACGCACGCAACGGAAAACTTGCTCAATAGAGTTTGGAGAAACGGAACCAGAAGAACGACAAAGGCTGTCCTGCGCTGTAATGACCCAACAGCGATGTTGGTCAAGGTAGGCTGGGAGGGCGATGGCTCGTGTTGTTGAAGGTAGTCGAAGAATATCTGGCAGTCGGCAATGACACGGCAGACAAAGGCGGGTGGCGCGACCTCCCTGTCCCTCGTCGTACACCACTTGCGCTGGTCACCAGGGCATCATTCCAGCACCTCACTTGCTGGCCGGATAGTTGGCACCACCGCCGAAACGTCTGTAGCTATTCATGTTCATACAAGACGAGGCACAGCAAGGCAGAGCCAGATGAGGCTCCAGCTCAGAATATGGGTACATGTGTCCACGAACAGCAACAGGCAGAAGCAGCAGTCGTCCGTCTTATTTCTACAGTTGCTGTGCATCGATGCACAGTGAGAGTGCTGCGTAATGAGCCGCCGAAAAATGTTTGAACTGGGACTCGACAGTTGACGGTGGTTTGGTTCGAAGCACAAATCGGCTTGAGCAATCATCGTTGACATTACCCCATGTCTCGATGTGGAAAACGGTCGGTTTATCTCCTGCAAATAGAGGCGGCGAGAGAGTGCTCGCAAGTAGTGTAAGGCCGGTGCTTCTCTCCCATTCCGAACCCCATTGAAACGGTGAGAGCAATCAGCGTCTGATAAAGTTCACAGGGGAGCTTGGCTTCCTCGGCAGGCCCTCCCTCAGCCACGGTACTCCGTCCCGCCAAGGTGCGTTGCTGCGGGGGAACAGGTTGAGTACACAGTAGGGAGGGAGAGGGGCGACATCTGCAGCCGTGAACAGGGCGAGCGGTGGTGCTCTGGTGGGAAGTAAGTATTGGGTACTTTGCATGTCCGTCGCTGGATGCAAAGCCACGTCGGTTTACGAGGTGCAAATGGGACGCTGGCGGATGTACCCTGGCCTGGGACCATCGGAGTGGGCTGTGATGGAGACAGAGATCGAAAGGTCGACCAATCATACGCGTCCCAGAGAAGAGGCACCTGAGGAAGGAGAGAGAGGTGGGAGAGCTCTTGCCCACAGTGTTTTCTGCACAGCCACCGCGGGGGCTGAAAGAGCCCCTGCTTTCTTCGATAAACCAGGCTCCATTCTCTCAGGTTTCCTTCCCTTCCATTTCCCTCAACCCTCGACCCTCGTCCAGGTCCCGGGACGTAGTATTCAACCATTGGCCCCTTCATCTCGTCCTCGGCAGCCTTTATTGACATCACGAGCCACGCGGAAAGGCATATCGCATCGCTTGTGTCATCGTCCTTGGCTTGCTCCAGCCTCAGCCTCTGATTGCATGCCTCTTGAGATCGATTCCAACAGGTTGTAGAGTCGAAGGAGCTGGAACTGTCGGGATAACTCAAAATATGCATCTACGGAGCGTGGCGCAACCTGAGAATGCTGAGGCGGACGGTGGGTGCGGCGAGTGTGAGGATGCCTGTGCCTGTGTGCGGGCGTGCGGCTCGAGGTACCTGTTCGCGCAACACTCGGCGCACCGGATACATCTATCTGCCCGGCGTTTACTGTGCAGGGTCGTTTCCCCCCTCCTCTCCTCTGGGGCTGATGAAAAGCCACTCCTACATAGTAGGTAAGAGTCGTGATGGATGGGCAAAGTATTCAGTACGAACAGCCACTCACCCACGACTACAAGTATCCCATACCTTGGGTAGCCAACTCTGTCAGGTACCGCCAGGCAAGGTACCCCTCCTCACCGTTGTGGGAAAAAAGGGTACCTGGCCGCTGGGCTTCCGATGGGAATCACTGCATTGATGTATCCCCCGTATCCCGGAGACTATTGCTGATGCAGCAACCAGCAACAGAAGCAACGACGGCAGCGGACGGGTATGGGGATTCGCGGCGAGTCCATGTGGCGGATGGACTCCAACCTCCTCACCCTCCCCAGGATCCCGTCCCTTGCGTCTTGTGTCCCGGTGTCTATCCGTGGTAGTTGCGACGTCTTACCTAAGCAAATCAGATAGGTACAGTGTAACATAGGTGAGGTAGACAGGTACGCGGGTACCTCGTCGTCTTAGCGTGCCGCCGCCCCAGTGTGCGTCCGTACCTCCCGCCCGCCGCCGCCTGTTGTGGCAGAAACCGCAAGCCCCAACACGCCCTCATTCGCAGACGCCGTCACACCTCTCACTCACTTTCTGACCATTTGCCTTGCCTTACTCTTTCTCGCTGCACCCGCCCTCCACCCTTCCCTTTTCCTTCCAGCTTCTGCCACACTTGGAATTCACTTCTCTTTTTCACTCTTCCTTGACCTCAACTTCACCAGCCAGGCCTCGTCTCGTCCCGGCTTTTGCGCGCGCATCCAATTTCTCAGGAGGTACCTTGCGCCGTCGCTATCAAGCCTGCTTGCGTCAGCCATATTTCAATTCCACTGTCGTCGCTTCCGCCACATTCCACCGCGACTCGTCCGCTCGTCCCGTCAATTCGGGGTCCTGAGCCCGTCCACCAAAAAGAACCGCCACGTGTGGCTGAACGACTCGAAGCTCCCATGAATCGTCGTTGATCATCGACAACAAGGACGCGGTCGCATCGGAGCTTCCATTCCCAAATCAAAAAGTCCAATTATCACGTTTGATGCTTTCGCCCGCCCATGGCCTCGGATAACGGTCCTATTGCGACCGAAGCCCCTCTCCTGGCAGCGACGACGCCTGTCGCATCGGACGTTTTCGCGCTTGGAGGAGATCCTGCTCGCACCAAGTCGCTCAAGAGGGCGCGCGAATCCACCCCAACATCGCCAACGTCTGTCATTGATCCCGTTGTCGACGGCGCTGTTCCCGCCGCCGTTCCCTCCGCCGACTATCCCTCTCCCACGAAATCCGCTCGCTTTGCCTTGGCGTCGTCACGCCGCTCACCGACGCCGTTGACAGCTGCGGCCGCCCTCGAGGCTCTCGAAGAAGAACGTAAGCGCGAACAGCGCCTGAACCCGCCCGCGTCAAGCGACAACCCTGGCCATTCGGTTCTGTCTGTCCTCGCTGGCAGTGTTGCTGCCATGAGTCGAGCCGACGACGCGCCGCAAGCTCCCACGGCTTCCATGGAAGCCTCTACAAAGGCGCCCGAGGCTGTGATACTGCCACAGGCCAACAATGCACCAGCAGATGCTCCAGAGATGAGCTCGCAGGGCGCGACGAACTCAGCCGGCATATCGGGCGCCCTTGTGACGGCTAGCCCGGGCCCAATGGACGTTGATCCCAAGAGCAATGAGCAACATATGCAACAGCAGCCACAGCACCAGCACCAGCCCCAGCCCCAGCCCCAGCATCAGCCCGAGCATCAGCCAGACCATCAACCAGAGCACCAGCCAGAGCACGCGCCCGATCATCAGCCAGAGCTCCACTCAGACCATCAACCAGACCATCAACCAGAGCTCCAGCCAGACCATCAATCGGAGCATCAGCCCCAGCCCCAGCCCCAGCCGCCGCACCCGGCCCCGGTTCACGATGACAAGAACACGCCCGGATCGCTGTCGTACCCAGGGTCGCTTCAAGCCGCTGCCATGATGCCCGCACCACCAGTACGCGGCATGAGCTTTCCCATGCCGTCCCCAGGCCACGACTCTCCTACCCAGTCGGGCAAGAAGCACAAGTGCCCGTTCTGCGAGACCGAGTTCACACGTCATCACAACCTCAAGAGCCATCTGCTCACGCACAGCCAGGAGAAGCCTTACATATGCCAAGAGTGCAACATGCGGTTCCGACGTCTTCACGACTTGAAGCGTCACAGCAAACTTCACACTGGCGAGAAGCCTCACGTGTGCCCCAAGTGCGATCGCAAGTTTGCTCGGGGCGATGCGTTGGCCCGACACAGCAAAGGTGCTGGTGGTTGTGCTGGCCGCCGGTCCAGCATGGGCAGCTTTGCCGAGACGGATGACATGGATGGCCCAAGCATGCACGACGGCGATGACTCTATGGCTGGCATAGTTTATGGCAACGAGGAAGACATGACAGAAGAGGAGAGACGTCTGAGCCTACCGAGCATCAAAGCTCAGCATGTCGCGGGAGGGCAAGGCAGCATGGACGGATACAACGCTCATTCCAGGACCTACCCGCCAGCGGGCCCTCGACCTGGGACAGGCGGGCTTTACCCGCCAAATGTTGATCGTGGCGTGGCGAGTTCAAACACATCTCCGAGCATGCCCAACAGCATTGCCGGGGCCCACACGCCCAATACAAGCGTCTCTTCAGTGCCCGTGAGCGGCGCTTCCGTCTATTCACAAAGCGGCATGACAGAGAGCCCGAAGCCCCTGAGCCCTGGACACGATACAAACAACATTGCCAGACAACGTTCGCCGAGTCTTACCCAGCAGTTCCAGCAGCAGCACTACGGCCGCAGGCCTTCAGATAGGCACACCCCGCCAGGTTCGTTCTCTTAACCCAAGTTGCTTGTCTTGTTCGTTTGAATCTGCGCTAATCTCGGTTTGTAGCATTTGCTGCTCCTACAACACAATCCGGCGCGGCACCGGTGGGGGCCGCTCATGCCCGAGGCTCAAGCGGAACGCAACCCGGAAGTGGGGCCGAAAACGGTGGCAACATGTTTGCAACTGACCCTGGTGTTTGGGCGTACATCCAGAGCCTCGAAGACAAGGTCAAGCAGCTGTCAGACAAGGTCACGGCGTTTGAGAAAGCAGAGAGTGCGAAGCAGGCACAGATCGGACTGCTCACGAGTGAAGTCACCGGGCTGAAGAAACAGCTAGAGGCCCGTGACGGCGAAACGACGGAGGTCAAAGCATGAAACAGCACACGCAGGTACAGATGACGGCACTTTCCAGCCATCTGCGCAACCTATCACCTATGTAACAACGACGAAATGTTTCTGGTGGGGAGCAAGGCGGAAAGAGGAACTTTATGCGGCGGCAGGAGGACGAATTGGCGTTTTCACTCATTGTCGGCGTCTTGCTTTCTCATCTCTCTTTTTTATCTCACCGATATTCCTGCCAACCCATTAGCTTGCAGGACGTCCCGTCCCGGGGAAGGCGTTTTCAGGGGGGCGCTGGTAGATGTGCGACGGTGGACCTCGACACGGAAAAAAAGTTTCTGGCTTGAGAGGCACGCATGGCCTCGTCCACACGTGGTAGGAACTTGGGGCTTTTTGCCGCAACCCGGGGCATGTCCGAAGTTCGACGCGACGGACATTTTCCCCCTTGTGGTGATTTTTCAGGAGGATCTCGATGTCGGGTTATGTTCCTCTTGTTGTATTATAGCGGTCGTTGCAGAAATTTTGGCCTCATGGCTGCCGGTCCTCCTCGAGAGTAGGCAAAACTAGTGGAATTCACCTGGGTTTATAGACCAACCGGAAACACTCATGGACATGGTGATGATGATGCTTGGACCGCGTCTGTCTGACAGCGTTGCCTCGTCATCCTCCCACGAGGCACAACGCAGTTCATCTCGATACTTGCCCCCGTCGAGTATTCAAAGCCATCGCCGCTCGCAGCCGACGCTCGGCAGAGCAGGGCTTGAGCTGCTCCAAGGGATGCTTCGAGGCCGTACGTGCTTCAACATGACATGGAGAGTGTCTTTACCAGACAGACCTGGGGCAGGTTGACTTCACGAGACAGGCGCGCCTAACCCCCTGAACCTGCATCGAGGGATGGGACGTTCCGTTGGAGGGCCAAAGGGAGGCCCAAGCCCCCCCTGAATCGCGATCTTGGCCCTCTCCTGATCCAGCGAGAGGAAGTCGGCCGCACGATACCAGACATTGTTTGAGGTCAAGGAAAGACTGAGGCTTTCTTCTTTTTTTTTCTGTCACGAATGAGTGATCCCCCCCTCATCCCAGGTCCTGGCGCTGGCACCGAATCCAATAGCGCGCACGTTTTTTTCTTGGCCCAGCCACAGCCGGCTTCAACTACCGACGGCCGTTGCTAGGAGTCATTGGAGTGTCACTGAGATGGTGTTATTCAGAAACCGGGATGCACCTGAGAATAACAGAAACTCGCAGGGGGCATGGTCCGCGGTGGGTCGATGGGAGCTGTCGACATTGGGTGTCGTCTCGTGAGCAGGCAAGCACTGGAGCCCAATAGTTCTCTGCTTGCACAACACGCTCGCAAGATATAGACAACGGCCCAACGATTTGTAGAAATCAAGACATTAGAACGCAGGTTACCGATTTGCGGGCACGTAAATGAAGGATCCAAACCACCGCAATTGCCATTCCTGTTCCAAAGGATCACCTCCTGTTTCTGCATAGTGTCTCTGGTCAAAACAACGGCGGTCCCCTAACGTGAGGCTCTAGAAGCCTGTGGCTGGGCCGAGCAGAGCCTAACCGACATGGGCGAGAACCAACAGTAACTGCATTGGAACGCGATAGCCGACGGCGTGTTCACAAGCGTAGACGAGTCTGTTGAGGCTTTGCGAGCGACTCAGTGTTATTTTGGTCCAGGCGGCCAGGCGCGTGATGCGTCATTCCGCTGGTATGGACCTAGTTAGTGCGCGGCAGGAATGTTTCCGACTCAGCAAAGGGCAGCATGCCGTTTTCTTGTGAAGACGAGGGTGAAGGCTTCGTTGAGACCCAGAATCACGAACTCGGGCGTGGGGGTTTGCTGCTGATGAGAAGTTGCTGACTTGCTTCACAGCGCAAACACCATTAGCCGCTGAGCGATCACTTTGACGCGATGTGGGGGAACAGGTTGGGCAAAGACCATTCTCGCCGTTACCGAGATCTTACGCAAGCCCGGACGCAAGCCTGCACTCTCGAGCCGATGAGGGGGAGGGTCTTTGTTCCGCAAGGCTCGTGACACGACTCTCGTCCGCCACAGCCCTCTGAAAGGTCTTTGCTGCGCCTGTTGAGAACGACAACCCGTGGAGGTCTGGACCCAGAAGGTTGTCGATGTTTCAACGTTTCAGGTGGAAGGCAGTAGCTGCGGCCATTGCTTTTCGCTTTAGCGCAGATCGATCGTATCTTCCGAAATTGAAGTGTGGGTTTGCGGACGTCATGGCCGAAATGAGACGAGGGAAAGTGGCACGCCCAGATACGCAGGTAGTATCTAACGGCCAAAAGGGTCCTGCACCTCGGATGGAAAAGGCGTGCTCTGGCCCGCAGGCCTTTCTACGACTCAGTGTCTCGGTGCATGGATGGATGCTGTGGCCGTGATCAAGGCTTGGTAGGACACCCTTGCTTCATTGTTTCCTCGCCTTGGCGACCATGAGGTTGGTGAGGAAAGTTGGCCAAGACGCCCGGCCGCCCAGCTCTTAAACAACGCCTAGCGGATGCTGGGTGACGGGCAGCGCGACCGGAGCCATTGGTTTTTTCCAGCAGTGAATAGACTATCCTGTCGTTGATCGCTCGGTCAGGATTGAGAGTACAAACCGTTTCGTTTCTGTGGCTTCCAATGTTGTTGACCGGGTGTTTTGTGGCTTGCTCATCTGTAGCGCTTTGCGAGACATTCTGGGTACCTGTTGGCGAAATGAACGAAAGCTCGGCAACAAGCCGACATCCCTCCTTTCCCCACCCGTTTCTTTCTAGGGAAGCCTGAGGGACATTGAGCCATTGGCTGACTGACGCCATCGCAATCACGAGTAAGATTGGGCGCTGGAGTTCCTTACCGAATCATGAAAGAAGCTGGAGCAGGAGGACATGCCGAGAGTCGACAACTGGATTGACGTCGGGCTATTCGCATCTTTGTGATTGAAGACCTTGTAGGGGTATCCGTGCTCTCCAACACACTGGCGCTTGCTGCTGTGAATCGGCAACATGAGACTGAAGATTCGTTCCCGGCTGTCCCAGTATCGAAACGCCCAGGGATTCTCCAGACGGGACGACTTTGACGTGTACGTGCACAGGAATGGTTCATCGCGAATCGGTGCTTAATCCTTGATCGACAGCGCCGCAGACTCAGAAGCCTCTCCTGACGGTGAACAATAAGGTGCGACCGGGGTTCACAATGACATTCGTGTCCGTGGCCATTGTCAAAGGTAACGTCGCCTCGACCCGAAGGTCGTACGAGTACTTGGCTCGGCGTCTAGCGTGCTGTGGCAGAGCGTGGTTGTGGTAAACCCGAAATCGAAAAATGAATCGCTAAACAATTACCAAATCCAAAGAACCATGGTTGGTCGAGCAGGGGCCTGGCTGTTTGGGGTGCTGTCGGGTATTGTTCCCTTTCAGCAACCTTTAATGTAAGGTGACGGCGGCTATGGCGAGGAGCACAACAGGGACTTCCGACGAAACAATGCCAACCAAGGAGACAACTCTCGGTGGGATTAGCGCGCATGGACTCTTTGGGTAAAGGCGCCGGGCAGAAGATTGGCAGATAGTTGATTGCTGGGGAGCATCGAGATTGAGCAAAGCTGCCAAAAGTCAGTCTATGGTTAAGACCAGCAGGGATTGGTTGACCTATGCAGGGTTCTCTAATTGTGCCAAGGGGCACTGATTCGACGGTTGAAGGCCGGGGAGGGGGGGGTTTGACAAGTCCTGCGTGGAAAATAGGGCCGTCAATGAACACGGCGACAGGCTGGCTTAGTGGTATCGAGGCAGGGTTCGAAGGGACCCAGTTGGCAGCAGTCTGGTTCAATGGCAATGGTGATCGTCATTCGGCCGACCAGGCTTGTCTGCATCTGTCTCTTCACCGTTGGACGGCACATCCGCGGGTTGTTGCTGTGCAGTCGATCTTGTTCACCTCATATGCTTTATCCCTTGTGAGTACTCCGCGTGCCGGTACGGAGCAGGGAACGAAATGTACACAGGGAAGAAAGGGGGTTCGATGAGGCTGCAGCAGGCGAGTGGCCTGACACGCGGTTATGGGTTGGCGGCGACGAATGTTTGTCATTGCTGTCGTCTGCGCGGTTTTCTCCATCTTTTCCTCTCTTCTCTGCCATTCCCTTTCTCCAGCATGAGACGAACTTTGAGATACCTCGGTGTAGCTGGGCAGAAGAGAGCCTGGAAGATAAAGATCGGATGACAGCGATAGGAGCATACAGCACCGGCACCGGCACGCGGTGAGACGGGAACGTTCCTGGGAACGCCGTGTGAGCAGGTGCCACTCACTACTTTTGTGCCCGGGGAGGAAAACACAACTCGAGGTGCAAAGTTGTACACTACGTAGGTGCAGAGCGACAACGCTGAAGAAGATTCGTCGTCGTCGGTTGCCATTGCCACTGTAATGCAACGCAATGCAATGCAACGGCTGCCACGCCTTGGTCTGTCCTGACCAGCCTGCAAGGGCCACACCCTGTTGGATGCAGGCGCGTTTTCCAGTTCCCTCGTACTACGGTGCGACCGATGCTGCATGGAAGAACGAGGGGATTTGCGCCTTCAGGCTCGTTCATCCCTGGTCCCCCCAGACTTCGCATGCGCATCTTTGTGTGGCTCTAGGATCCCATGGGCAACAACAGCGCAAGCGAGAGATTGCAAGTTTGTCAACGGTGCACTGGCTCCCTACGTACCAACCGGGGCTGCGTGCTGCGCTGTGGGCAGATGAGTCCCGTTCTCGTTGCCCTGCGCGTGGATGTCGACGCAAATAGCTGGAGCCAGGAACCACCAATTTTGATATCGCGCTAGTCTCTCTTCGGAAGATAACCCCCTTTCCTTCCCCTTCCGGGGAGGCGCGCCTAGTGTGTGTATGTACTGCACAGCTACGGCGCACTAGGCGGTACCCTCGTAAGCATTGCAAGCCCTGGCCGTACCTGCAGCGGATCGTCTTCTTTCTGATAATAGCGCCTGGGGTATGGTCTTGGGCCTTGGGGGGGCCCGGGTGGCTTGTACGGCCTAGTACCTGTCGTCCCTGCCGTCCCTGCCCGTCCCTGGTCTTCCTAATTTCCCAGGGGGGGTCCACGACATGGCTTCTTTACCCTGTTTCCCTCCACTTCACCCTCTCCTTCTCCCTCTTTTCACTCTCTCCTAGTCATCGAGCTCTTCACTCTCGTTCACCGTGTTGATTCCTCCAACTAGAGAGTTCGCTCTCACTTACACTCTTTTGAATCCGAATCAACATCCATTCGTTATCCTACAATCACCTATACGCGTTCCGTTTCGATCCCTATCCCAACGACAAGCTTAATCGAATACATCGAACGATTCTCGACCTCGATTGATTCCTCGCGAGAATAAGGGTGAGTTGCACCGGAGGGGTCCCCTAATCGAGTCAACGACGCAAACTATAAAATCCGATCTGGCGATTGGCAAGATGCGAGGATGCGCAGTCCCAGCACTCCCACCTTGATATGTGTCATTATTTTGGCGCCGCCTGCGTGTTACTGCGCGGCACTCGCTCTGCTCTCGAGCCTTTTCGTCTACTACATGCGATTGAGGTGCAAGATGCGCTGACAACGTGTTTTAGAACACCCATAACAACAGACAAAATGAGGTCCATCGTCAGCCTCGCGATCGCGGCATCCCTTGCCGCCGGCGTTGTCTCTCAACCCCACAACCACCGTCACCGCCATGTTAGGAAGGACGCCGCTTCGCCTGTTGACAAGCGAGACCCCGATGTCGTCGTCGTGTACGAGGCCGGCCCGACTGTGATTGCCTACGAACTGGGAGGAAAGCTTCTTACTGAAGAGGAGGCCAAGAAGGGTATTGAAGACGGTCTGTTCGTCGTTGTTGGCGAGACCACGCCCACCTCGAGCCCTCTCCCGCCTGCTTCGACCTCCTTGGCCCCTAGGCCTTCCACCTCTAAGGATGCCCAGTTCTTCGAGGCCAAGGTCAACACGCCCTCCACCTCGTCGACCCCGACTCCCACTCCCACTCCGACCCCGACCCCGACTCCCACGCCCTCTTCGTCGAGCCAGGCGGCCCCCACCTCCACCAAGTCCACGAGCGGAGGCTCCAGCAGTTCTGGCGGCCAGGGCGTTGACTCCGAGTTCCCCAGTGGCACGATCCCTTGTTCCCACTTCCCCTCCGACTACGGTGCTGTCGCCGTCGACTACCTCGGCACCGGCGGCTGGACTGGTATCCAGAGATGCCCCAACTACAGCTTCGGTGATGCGGCGATCTCCTTCATTGAGACCGCCATTTCGGGTGACGGTGGATGCACTAAGAAATCTTTCTGCTCGTACGCCTGCCCCGTTGGCTACCAGAAGACCCAGTGGCCCTCCGCTCAGGGCTCGACCAAGCAGTCCATTGGTGGACTTTACTGCAACAGCGACGGTTACCTGGAGCTCTCCCGCACCACCAAGAAGACCCTCTGCGAACAGGGTGCTGGTGGCGTCACTGTCAAGAACGACCTCAGCCAGGAAGTCAGTGTTTGCCGTACCGACTATCCCGGTACCGAGTCCATGGTCATCGCCACCGTTCCTCAGCCCGGCGAGTCGTTGCCTTTGACCAACCCGATTTCTTCTGACTACTACGTCTGGAACGACCAGCCGACCACCGCTCAGTACTACGTTAACAAGGCCGGCTACAGCGCCGACGTCGCCTGTGTCTGGAAGAGCCCCACGGACCCTCTTGGCGCTGGTAACTGGGCCCCCGTCAACATTGGTGTTGGCAAGAGCTCCGACGGCAACACGTACATCTCCATCTTCAACAACGCGCCGACCTCGACCGCCACGCTCGACTTCAATATTGAGATCACCGGCGATGTTAACAGCAAGTGCGCGCTTGTTGGCGGCTCGTACACCGGAGGTGGCACTGGCTGTACTGTAAGTTGACATATTCACATGATGTATGCTTGGATATCCTGCTAATGCTTATGTCATAGACGGCCGTGTCCGGCAGCGGAAAGGCTATCATCCGATTCTATAAGTAAAAGAGCCGCGACCAGACAATACCTGGCGTGTGGTTTTTTTATTTTTAGCTTTTCTTTCTCGTGAATACCTAGGTTATCAACGGATCGGCACGACATGGCTGCCATCGGCGGACCGATTGATTTCCGCCCACGATCTGTGATGGCCTTTTTCTAATTTGTGTGCATACTATTCATGCCGTAGAGACGTTTTGGAGAGGAAAAGTTGGAGCGATTGATGGAAGGCTTGGTCAACAGCTGAGGGCTACAACAGCCCGAGGGCGCAACCGGAACTACCTTGGATTCGCGACGAGCCGAAACAGACATCTCCTTCCTATCGGCGACACTCGGCCAATGTTAGCTTGAGCCACGTTCTGCGACGACCGCCTTACGATTATGAGGCGTTTTCTTTCGCGGGGAGGCACCGACTTGCGCTGGGGGGGAAACAACGAACTTGATAGGAGGTTAGAGATGATGAATACTCGACTCGGGTAGTTTGCATAAGAATGGACGGGAGATTGGAGAAGAGCAGAGTTTGAACGGCAGCCCTCGCCGGCACATTGTCACCTTGACGCATTGTTTCCTTTGTCTATCACTGTTTGCCTGCCATTATGCTTGCATTGTTTTCGCGGGTAGCCTCTCAATGGTTGAGCGAAGCCCGCGGGCGTTGGGGGTACCCTTATAGCCGCTTCATGTATTGTCGATGCAACGTTAGTTTTTAATTCATTGCTCACGATCAACCTACTTAGCCAGGGCACCTTCGGACTGGGTTTAACGGAAATTTTCCGACTGTGGGGCGGCGAAGGTGCTTATCCAAGGTCGAAGTTGAACTTTTCGGGGCACCCAGTCGGACGCCGCCGGTCAGCAGCCGTCGCAAACCGCAAACCGCCGACGCCGATCGGGCCGGAGGCCAGCATCCATGAGCACTCCCCGCATGCGGTAAGGTGTTGATGCATGCGCAGAGACCCGGGCCGGTGTAAAGGCTTAGAGATGTAGAGGCAGAGGTATTTGAAGAGATGTTTTACGGCGTGCGGCGCCTTGCACAACCAACCCTGATCAGGAGCCTAATGGCCCATCTACCTCAACCAATCCACGCGCTTCCAGCGACGCTGGCAGTTGGAGACGCTCTCTCCAACTTGCGACCTACGGAGTCAAAACAGCCTCTATTGCGAATGGCCCCGCGAGAAGCGATGAGAGTCGCTGCACTACCATTACCGTATGTCTCCATGTGCGCCTGCGGGATAGAATTAGGTCAGACGACATCGCGAGGTGGTGTTGACAAAAGCGGCCTACGAGGTGGAATTATGTAACAAGGTGACAATCGAGACGTCCAAGGTGATGTGATGTTGAGAATCAACCAAGCCGCCAGTCTGGTGGAGAAACGGATAGAGAGGGCGGGAGCCAGTGGTTTGATGGCGCCAGGCCGATGTGTGGGGCAGTAGAGGCGCTGTATCCGCTGGAGCTCCCGAGCCGGTTCCATTGGAGATGTCTCTGCCATCTTGCTTCCCTCCCGCCCCAACCCACTTTCTTGCAGCTGGGCATTGTGCCTCCCCTGGCCACCCGCGGTGGGGGAGGGAGGATGCCGCACTGTCGCTTTTCGGCGGCGAACGACGCGGCTGAGCAGCGAGCAAGACTTTTTTTCTTTCTTTTCCTTCTGGTCTTGCATTCGGCATCCGCCTGGGGGGGCTGAGGTCTCACGTCACACCTTTCCCACCAGAGTGACGGGTGACGTCCAATCTCCAAATTCTTCAGCATCTTGCTCAGAACGGCTACCCCGTGTCAGCTATCCCCAGTCCCGGGCCCCCCTCCCAAAGCAAAGCCAAAAAAATCCTCTTCCGGGGGAGCTGATCGGGCCCTTTTGCGGTTCCGCGGTATGCCGCGTTTGGTTGGGTCCAGTCATGTGCATGTGCGTCCCAAGGAAGACGGGCCACATGACGGTGCAGTTCCTTCATCCGTTCCTCCTCCATCCATGCGAAATGCAAGTCCTGTCTCGTCCTCCTCCCCAGCCCTCTTGTTTGGATCGGACATGGACCGCCACCACCTCCACCAGCATGCGAGGGGCCACGGCAAGGCGAGTTCTAGCTAGACCGGGCCAGGCCAGTCAAGCAAGCTAAAGGCGGGGTGAGGTGAGGACCGTGAAGTGGAAGAAAGAAACAATCCGAAAAAAAAAATAATAAACCGAGATACGAGGGGGCACGCAGCAATTGCACTTGCTGATGACGCCTTGGGGGGTCCGGTCCGGCCTGTATCTTCCCTACCATTGGTAGCAATTCTCTTCCATCTTCTCTTCCAACGTTGTTCTGTTACCTGTTTCCACTACCTCGTCCCGGGTTAGACATCCAATTTTCGACCTGCATTGCATCGCATTGCATCGCATTGCATCGCATCCACGCTTTTTTTTTCTCGTGGTGTACCCATCTCCGTCTCCATCTCCGTTTCCCTCTTAAACAGCTTCCAAACCCCCCACGTATCCGACGCTTCCTTGCATTGCTACCTGATCGCTCTTCTACCGAGGATTTCCTCTACTCTTTTATCTCCAATCCTACGTTGTCTTGAGTCTTGAGCTGGTGGTGTATTGTGTCCATATCCATTAAACATCGTCGTTCGCTCGCACCTCCGATACCCCTCCTCCCCTCGATTTCAACTGCAAGATCCCTGCCGTTTCCTCCGCATTTTTGAATCGACGTCGATCACGTCCTGCGTGGTTCATCCTGCGGTTCAAGCTGGACACGACAAAGTAGAGACAATACACGTCAAGCTCAATTCAACCAAGCTTCGCTCCTGATCGATAGATAAGGTAGCCTTATCTTGACATCGCCCGTCCTGCGTCATATCCTGTCTATTTCAAGCTTGCCGACCTCTGTAAACGGGTTGCCATTGGCGAGTCAGAGACCGTTCTGCAGCTCAGCTCCACCTCATAAGCTCAAGCCGGCGCTATTCAAGAGCCGGTTGTTTGACAGCTTCGTCCCAGGCAGGGCCGTCGGCGACTACCGACACTTCTTTTTCGACCGTCCATCCGTCTCAGAAGGCGCCGCCATGTCGTTGAACCGCGTAGCATCCGTCGAGACGTTCCAGTTCGTTCCTCAAGCGCAGGGCTCGAGACGAGGAAGCGATGCCTCGAGTGTAAGGGCTGGAAGGCTGACCTTCAACCCCCTCCCCGACGAGTGGGATCCCGCGGCGAACAGGCCCGACACCGTCCTCGCCGTCGGTGCTTTTGAAGTTCCGCAATGGAAGAGAATCCGTACGTTATCTCATGATCGCCGGTCACACATTACTAGACGATTGGCCAATGAATCGCTTTCTAAGCCTGGTGTACGTGAGGTCGCTAACACAGCACACAGTCCAAGTCATTGTTGCGGTAATATACTGCCTCTTCGCGGCCGGAGTCGCTTTCGGCTTCGCGGCGCTGAAGCCGGTCCTCAAGCGCGAAGGCGCCTACAGCGACATATGCTCCGCCGATGACCCCGATTCGGCCCCGGACGACACGTGCGTTGAGATCCATCTCAACCTGATGTTCACGGTGGCAGCCGTCGGCACCAACATCGCCGCTCTGCCGGTTGGTGCTCTGCTTGACCATGCGGGGCCCCGCGTTTGCGGACTGGTGGGCAGCTTCTTCCTGATCGTGGGCTCGCTCCTGATGGCATACGCCAAGAGCCTGCCATTCGACGGGTTCCTCATCGGATACCTCGCGCTGGCGCTCGGCGGCCCGTTCACCTACATCTCGTCCTTCCAGCTGTCCAACGCCTTCCCCAAGCACTCTGGGCTCATCCTCGCCCTCTTGACGGGGGCCTTCGACGCCTCCAGCGCTCTGTTCCTCGTCTACCGTCTCATCTACCAGGCGACCGAGGGCACCTTTGGCCACGAAAGCTTCTTCAAGGTGTACCTGGTCGTCCCACTTCTCATCATCGTCGCCCAGTTTGCGTTGATGCCCAAGCAGTCGTACAAGACGGTGGGGGAGCTGGTCGAGCTGCAGGAGGAGACGGTCGCGGCGAACGACGCCGACCTGGAGCCGTACGACGACCAGGTCGACGAGAACACGGCGCTCCTGCGAGAGGAGCGCCGCCAGCGCGAGACCGTCGTCGCCGACATTGAGCAGCTCCTGGGCACCCAGAAGGCGGACAAGCAGAACCGCCGGGAGGAGGAGAAGAAGAACGAGACGTCGGGCGTCTGGGGCGTGATGCACAACCGCACCGCGCTGCGGCAGATCGCCTCGCCGTGGTTCGTCCTCATTTGCATGTTCACCGTCATCCAGATGCTCCGCATCAACTACTTTGTCGCCACCATCCGCGCCCAGTACGAGGTCATCTTTGGCGACCACGACAAGGCCGTCGAGATCAACAACTTCTTCGACGTCGCCCTGCCGGTGGGGGGCATCCTCTCCATCCCCTTCATCGGCGTGCTGCTCGACCACACCAGCACCGTCACCGTGCTCGCCGCCCTCGTCACCATCGCCACCACCATTGGCGTCCTGGGCGTCATAAACAACATGTGGGCGGCGTACCTCCAGGTCTGCCTATTTGTGCTGTACCGCCCGTTCTACTACACCGCCGTCTCCGACTACAGTGCCAAGGTCTTTGGCTTCGAGACCTTTGGCACCGTCTACGGCACCATCATCTGCCTGTCGGGCCTGTTCAACTTCTTGCAGTCCGGGCTCGACGTCTTGTTCCACCAGACCTTTGGCGGCGACCCCGTGCCGGTCAACGTCATTCTGCTCTCGGCCGGCTTCGCCGTCGGCGTCATGCTCGTCGGGTACGTGGCGCTCAAGGCCCGGAGGTTGAAGCGCAAGATGCTGGAGCAGGAGGCCGAGGCCATGGCCGGATTCCACAACTGAGACTGCGCGAGAGGGGCTCCTTTTGCGCTTTTGGGCGGCTCAGATGAGTTCCGCCTTGGCCAAACGGCTTTTTGTATTCTTTCTGTTGCTCGCATCGCATGGCCTGCACGGTGTTGTGGAACGTTTATTGTCGGTTGAGAATTTAAAAAAAGCTGATCTAGTTTGTACATGTTTTTTCCCATTGAGTAGGAGTAACAAAACACACAAAGAATCGGGGGCTCTTCCCATTGAACTTTCGGCATGTTTGAGTATTCTCGTGTCAGTATCGTGGCTTCTCAATATCGCAAACATCCATCCACATCATGAACCTCGCTCGCTCATTCCTCATCCTCGTCAACAGTCGGCGTCTCGAATCTGCCCCCCGTCCTGCCCAGCCCACAGAACTGACCCCACCCGTCCACCTGTTCGCTCGCGTGCTTCAACACCTCGCTGAACCCCTCGTTGCCATTCTTGTTGACGCAGAAGTAGTCATAGTCTGTCTGGCTGATCTCCACGTCGTCCCGGACGCTCGTCGGGTACTCGATCTGGAACACGGGCTTCCCTGCCTCGACGTAAGGCTGGAAATCCGCGCAGAAGGGCTCGACCTCGTCAGAGGTCCGCGTGCCGAGGCACGTCTCCAGCACGGCGAAGTCGACGACGGAAGACAGCTGGGGCGCGATTGTGGGTGCGTTCTTCTGTCCTAGGAGAAGGGGCCGCGAGGAGGTTGTTGTGAGGATGTGAGCGTGGGCGGCGAGAGATGTGATGTAGGTCGCGTAGTCGGAGGGGGTGAGACTGAAGCCTGTCGGGTCATCGCCGTCCTGTGGTTGTTTGTTAATCTCTTGTAAAGGGGGGGAGGCAAAAAGGGACGCTCGAAAAGACTCACCTCCACCCAGGCGTCAATGTTGTCCGGGTCCACGCCGTCGCAGCCGATGTCCGCAGCTCGCTCGAGGCGTCTCTTCATGAGATCCACGACGCGGGCGTCCCTAATGTCGAGGTAGCGCTCGTCGGTGTAAGGCGGGTTCAGGGGCGAGCCGATGACGTCGGCGGGGAAGGCATCAATGTCCTCGTCCCAGTCTTGAACGGCGCCGCCGTTGAAGTAGCAGATCACGATCTTTCCGGCCGACTATCCTGAGAATCAGTGCCTCTGTCCAACAACGAAACGACCCATGTAAACATGGGTGGGCGTTCTCCGTAGACCAAACTCACCTTGAGGGTGGGAATAATGTTTTCGTAGTCTACCGCGTGCTGCAGGTCGATATCCCAGACTGATGCCTCGGCAGGGACGATGTCTGCTAGCGCCTCGGCCTTGATGGGGTGGTGAAGAACGATCTGGAAGCTCACGCCAGGCTTCCACTTGCTCCAGTCCACGGCGCGGCGGGCGACGCCGCCGGGCGTTGTAAGGCTGAGGATGCCGGCGGGGGCCAGGGCCAAGAGGGCGAGTAGTGAAAGGGCCATTTTAGGATGCGTCGATCGAGGGTCGACCTTGAACAAGGATTAGAAAGTCTGGTGTTGTTGAGCACCATGGAAGAACTCGTAAGGGGAGGGACTGTGGCGATCTTATATACATCAGTTAGCTTGAACGGGCATCCGGGGTCCTTTAGCGCGAGGCGGGATGTCGCTTGGAAAGTGGCACCTCTTCTCCAGAAAGAGATACTCAGGGTATTGTAGTACCCGCGGGACAACTTGAGATGGGCCAGGCAAACAAAATACGGGGGTTGTAAGCTCTAGTCAAACACGCCGCGATCCTGTAAGTCAGATGCCAAGGTTGCGGCCTAACGCTCGAAGGCGGACCTGTGGATTACCTGATTATCGGCCAGGAACCACGCTTGTGTAAGACACAACACCAGGGCGAGGGTAGTATCGTCCCGGATTCGCCGTCAATCGTCAAACTTTTATGTGTATATGGTAAACCGCAGCCGGTTTAACATTGCCGCGATGTCACACTCGATTCGGTCCCGTTTCCTTGGCTTCCTGAAGGACCTAAACCACTTACGTATTGGCAGGATGCAGCATTCGTCCTCAGAAACCGACCGCATCTAAATTTCTACCGGCGAAAAACACCCTCCCATACGACGTCGTTTTTTTTAAACATGGGGGTCATCCTATGATTCGATATTGATTAAGCTTATGGGTGTTTGCCGTCTGGGCGGGCCCTGGTTGGACAATTCGGGGGCTGGCCGACCCAGCTCTAAGCCGAAGAAGGAACCCCGTAGCCGGAGACGGTGGATTCGGCGTTCTAGGCAGCCGGTTAACGTCGAATAAGATGCACCTCCTCTGATTGCCATACCGTAACAATGCTCCCCTCCCTTGCATTCGCCGGGCAGTAGGTGCGGGACGTTGTTCATGCGAAATGCAACATCGCGGCAGCTCAGACGGCTCCAAATCGAATGTTCGACGTATCACGTATTCGTCAATGTGTGGCGGACGTGAGTTTCCTTCGCCCAGTTGGCAAGCGTTGCTGTCGGGTCGATTTGCAAATTTTGAAAATGATGGTATTTCTTTTCTTAGTGACCAACCCCCGGTATCATTTCTACTCCGCAAACGCCGGTCCTAATAACCAAATGCACCAGCGATTCTACGACAGAGGTAGCCTACCTTTCATCAATACTCCATGGCATGTCCAACGGCTTCCTCGCGCTGCTTTCTGACGGCATCGTTTTCAGCTTCGCGCTGCTCCTTGAGCTTTGCTTCGACGTCGTCTCTAAGGCCACCCAAGTCTGGTGGAATGACCTGGTATTGAACGCTCGGGGCTGCTTGAACGAATCTCAGCTGTTCCGTCACATGCTGAAGTACATCGTCTAGGCGCTTCCGCGTGTTCCTATTTACGCGTGGCTCTCCAAGAATCTGCTCCAATGTGGGGAACAACTCCTCGTATCTGAATTGCTCTCTCCAAGGGGCGTGGGCTGGGATAATGGGATCAATCTTGTCCTGGCAGCCGATAGCTATACTCGTCTCGAAAGCCCAGGCTCGGGCCACGTTTCTAGGTGTGTATCCACCGCCACCGAAAAGAATCATGGGTACGCCAAACGACTTGCAGAATTCAACACATGCGCCATGGCCTTGAACCTGGAGGTTGAAGCGTCCAAGACGGTCGCCGGCGAGTGAATCGGCGCCGCATTGCAGAGCAATGGCACTGGGTCGGAACTTCTCCATGCATTTGCCGATGACGTTCTCAAAGAGCCACTTGTACTGGTCATCCGTAATCCCGTCGTTGAGAGGAACATTGATGGCATGGTGCGCTCCCGGGTTATGCTCGTTCTTAGGACCATTGTCGTCCAGACCGCCGGTGCCAGGGAAGAAGTTGAGGGGGTCGTATTTGTGGAAAGAAACCGTCATGACGCGGTCTGTAGAGTAGAAAGCCTCCTCGACACCGTCTCCGTGATGCACATCAATATCGATGTAGAGCACGCGAGGAAAGCAACGCAACAGCTGCAGAATGGCCAGGACGATGTCGTTGATGTAGCAGAAGCCAGATGCCTCTGCCTTCTTGGCATGGTGCAGGCCGCCTCCCCATGACACGGCAATGTCGGACTGGTTGGAGCAGATCTTTCTCGCGGCGTCGAGAGACCCGCCTGCCGACATGGAGCAGTAGTCGTAGAGACCCTCGAACAGAGGACAGTCGGAGCCGCCGAGGTTGAATTTGAGATCAGGATTAGTGTTGTCAACATCTCTCGGAACAGGCTCCGGCAGGACGGTCCCCAGAAAGTCCAGATAGTCGTCGGAATGAAAGTCGTTTAGTTCTTCGTAAGTGGCGGCTCGGGCAATGTAGTTGTCCATGGCAAAGGACATGCCGTAAGAGTAGATGAGACTCTTGGAGAGGGTGAGTCGCCACGGCTTCATGGGATGTGTCTGGCCGAAGTGGTGCTTCTCCATTTCGGGGTTGCAATGGAAAGAGACATTGTAGCCCTTTGGCCGTGTGATGCCCGACTCCTCGGCTATGCGCTTGCATTTGGCGAAATACTTGGCATTGTCGAGCTCGCTGGCCTGACCCAAGGGGACGTATTCCTCAACAATGTCATCTTTATCGGTTCTGTGTGGTAAATAGTTCGGCTTGGGAACGCGGAATCTGTATGCGTCTGTGTCCATGATGATATGCGACGGGTGTCCCGCCAGAGCGGCCGGGATAAAGCCTGAGAGGCCCCTCGATCTATGGTGAGGTTGGAGGGTGGAGTTCTAGGCTGGCCGAGTGAGATGAGTTTTGCTCAGCAGTCAAACAGCGAAGCGCGGATCGCGTAAGAATGTCGCAAAAACGGATTCGTCAGTTGCAAGAGCTACGGTCGTCTTCTATGAGGATATTGGCGAAGGTTTGATTCCCAAAACCGTACGCGTTGTCGTCTAGGTAGTGTTGATTCGAGATGTATGTGGGAGGTTTTGTTTAATGGCTGACTGCGCGATTGGACGAGATGTAACAGGCGCCGGGGAAGCAAGCCGCTTGGGGGCCACTAAAGCAAGGCACCTACCTTGGTCACCTCAGGGCACCTCAGGGCACCAAAGTCCGAGTCCTGAGGGTGTGTGGCTCACAGCAGGTGCAACCAGCCACCATGCTGCACATTGGAAGGACCTATGCTCATGAGGATTAGTCAGAAACCAGCCTCCATGTGGCGCAGTATCTTCTGGTCCGTTCGGGAACCCCCGAATCCAGGACATATAGCATGCCTCGGGTCTTTCCCAGGACTAACAGTCGTACCTCTCTGCATTTTAGACATTCTGGCTTCCCCCACGATCGATTGCGAGGAACACATGGACGTCAATCCGAACTGAAACCTTGGTTCTGGAATCCGGAATTTTCTCTAGATTTCATCCGCCTTAGGTCAGCGGACGAAGGTACCGAGAGCAGTTGCAGCTTTGACGTGGCTCACTTCTCGACCCCGTATTTTACCATGCTGCATCCAATTAGGCGATCCCAGGTGTGTCTGAGCCCAGCGCGCAGGAGCCCAGATGTGGCCTGAAAATCGGAGGCTAAAACTCCCGTCTCCGCTTGACTCGTCTTCTCACCAATACTGGACGAGCGTGGACCACTGGCAAGACCAGCTCCCCTCCATTCTGTTGGATCTTCGCAAACTTGCCCGCCGCCAAAACCCAACGCGACACACACAAGCACCCCAAATCGAATCTGACCTGCAACTGGACCACCACCATTGCACATAACGTGATTCCAGCCTTTTCCACCCCACCCTCGCGCGTCCGTGAGAGAAAAAAAATTCACGTCCCGTCAGGTCGCCTTTCCCAGCAGGGGAATTTTCATTACTCCGTAAATAAAAAACATTCCGGGATCACGAGCAAGGGCCTTTCCGTCGTCTCGATTCGACCCGACTCGTCTCGCCTCGCCTCGCCTTGCCCACTGTAGCTGGACAGAGAGAGAGAGAGCTCTTGTCGACTTTCCCTCAACCGATCTGTCCCAAAACTCTTTAGGTGAGCCAAGCTAGTCACTTCGTTCGTTGCGGAGGATCGTGGCCGGGGTCTCTTTTCTCAAAGTCTCTCCTGTCCAAGGCTCCTCTGTCATCGCCTTCAACAGGGCAAGTGCAGCCAAGGCCTACATCACCAGTGGCTCTTCGCCTTCTTCGGTCAGCCCACCGACCACCCCAACGGTGGACGTGCCGCGCCGCGCCGCCCCCCGTCATCCTGCGTGCCACTATTCCCATCCGCCGCTGGCTCTCATCTCTGCCATACTCCACCTCTGCTTCTATTCTGCTTTGCTCTAATCCCCTCTTACCTTACGTTGTCCCCTCTTTATCTCGATGACCTTGGTTCACGAGGCCTTCGTCACTACTCTCACGTCCCCCCGACCTGCTACCAACGCACCCTATCTCGCGTCCTCGTCCCCGTTCTTGTCTCCTTGAGCAAGAACATTGCCTTGGCCGCACACAGCCTGCTTCCCGCTCCCTCTCTGTGGTCTTTGCCGAGCACTTTGTCGTCGTCGTCTGTCTCGTCGCCTAGTTGCTACCTATCCGTCAACGAACGCTTGCTTGCCCAACCGCGGGGTACTTAGGGAACCCATCATTGACACAAGATGCCTAGAGACGATTTGTCCATCGACTTCGTCAAAAGGATGCCGACGGCCGAGGCCCTCGACCCGGCCATCATCCTCGACGACTGGCTCAACCGCGTCCAGAACCTCCCCGAAGAGATCCGCTTCCTACAAGATGAAATCGCCGACAGGGACCGCCAGTACCACGACTGCGTCAAGTTGATCGAGGATCGCGATGGAAAGATACAGAAATGGATCCGGGCCAACGGCAGCCACGAGACGAACCCTCGCGAAGAGACCATGCGGTCCCAGATGCGTGATAACTTCATCCGTGCCGACACACTGGCCACCGAGAAGATCGCTCTCACACAGAAACTACAGATCATCATGGACAAGCACTTGCGGAATCTCGATCAGCATATCAAGATGCTCTACGACCGCGCCGAACCCGGTTTCAACGACCCTGATGAATGTCCTTCGTTAATCCGGCCGAGCGCGGCGAACCACTCCGCACCATCGAGCCGCTCCGTCAACCCTGCGAGCCACCTCGTGGGAACAGCCATTACTGCGACGCCTCTGAATCCGATCATCAACTCGTCGAGCCCTACTACAGCACGCGTAGGGAACCCTCAGATCCGCAACGCCCAGTCTCAGCAACACGCGTCCTCTGCTCCTGCGACGCCTGCTGCAAGCATGATACTCAACCGGCAAGCTCGGGAGAGCTCGGCTGGCCCGGGAAGTGGCGCGCCGAAGAGGGGGCCGCGGTCCATTTCTGGGCTAGGCAGCCTGCCCACAACATCGAGCAGCCTGGCGAGGCATTCTTCCTTGGGCCCAGGCACGCCAAAAGGTGCCACCACTCCTGGACCAAACGGCACCGTGCGAGCGGGTAGTGCTGGTCCTAGATCATCATCCACCAAAGCATCCAGCGTGTCGGGCGTGAGAAAGGGAACGCCTGGTGTGGGAAGCCGGAAGAAGCCCGTCAACGGCAATAAATCGTCACTGTCCCGCGTCAAGAAGGCACCGGGAAGTCGTAACTCGCCCGCCTCGACAGCGGACAGTGAGCTGTCAGACGCCGAGAGCGGAAGTGGCGATGACGGCGATCGCAGCCGAATAGACCGTGCCAGCGGCACCCCCGCGCGCGACGGCAAGGAAGGCGACGGCGACGACAGCATGCTTGACGCTGAAGACGATGAGGCCGGCGACGACAAGAAGTACTGCACGTGCCAGAACGTTAGCTTCGGCGACATGGTGGCGTGCGACAATGAGGATTGCCCCTACGAGTGGTTTCATTGGTCGTGCGTCGGCCTCAAGAGCGAACCAAATGGCACCTGGTTCTGCCCCGTGTGTACGGAAAACATGGAGAAGGAGAAGCTCCAGAAGAAGAAATGAGGACAGGATTGGAGGATTGGAAGATTGCGGTGGTTAGAGCGTTTATACCCTTTGAAGGTTCAGTGAGCGGCGTTAGAGGCTTGGTACCATGATGAGGCTCCCGGTGGTGATCGGGCGCCGGCGTTTGGGCGTATCCCATGATTTTACACTGCAGAAATGACAATGCCACCTCTCTTCACGAGTATGTTGAAACAACAGCTGCCTGCGAATACAGTCGTATGCTGTGAACAATCTGGCTGAAGCATTAGAAGCTCAGCTCCCCGTCTCTCTGATGCTAAGATACTCTAGGCAGTGACGACTACGCGGCGAACAGCAAACATAGCGTGGTCGTGGTAGTAGTGCACATTGCAAAGTTTCGCTTCATCTAGGGAAACAAGGACATGATTGAGGGGAAGGCCTTGTGGAGTTCAACGCAGGAGAATCTCGAAGATGAGATGATCTCCAAATTGACACAAGCTGCCATCTCTGATCAGCAATACTGACTCTATCAAGCTTCTCGACGATTCCGAGCGTCGTCGACCGGCCCCAACCGATGTTCAACACATTGTGGTGTGTGCATAAGCTCAAGCATGGCGGCTGGGCTTCTTTCCCCTCCCCCCCACGTGGGACGCATTGGAGAGCCTCATTTGATGGGGTGTTTGCGGGTGCACCACCTCATGTCCAGATACGGATTGGGTATCTTGTCTGATCTAATTATGGTGGTGGCCTGGGTGATGACATGCACTTCATCTGTTTCGTTTCATTAGCTGTCCCCTGGCAGCTAATCAGCGCAACTCAGGGTCTGCAGATGATTGCTTGATTAGAACGAGTAGGCAGACATGGGCAAAAGAGTTCGAGACCCGGGGACAAGAATGCCATTATTGGAAATGGCGTCCAGAGGCGCAAATTACGCTAGCTGAACGTACTGGGCGGGTCTTTGAGTGACAGCAAGACGGCGTCTTGTCTGATCGGGCTGGATGGGCGACCGCAGGCTTGGCTCCCCGGAGCTGAACAATACGTTCGGGATAGGAAGGCCCGGGCGATGGCCGAAAACTCCAGAGTTCCCTCGCTCGCCGCCGTCGATGAGACGATCGTGTTCGAAAGGTAGGTTGCATCCGTCCTTCTAGACAACCTTGGCCCACTATGTAGCGGTATGTAATCAAACTCCCGACCTGGTGGGATGGATATCGATGGATCCCTTCCTTTAGGCCGGTTGGGATTTGACTAAAACAAGAAGCAAAGTGGGAATTGGCCCGCCCGGGGCGCAGATGCCGGCATTCAGGGGGGAGCGCTTTTGGTTTAACAGCTTCACAACAAACCTGTCATGGTTGGGTCATCGGAGATCGCGAAAAACGAATCTTCGGGAAAGATTCCGAAGAGGGCCGGCTTGGCTAGTTGGTTCCGGCGCTGGCGATGAACGGGCGAGAACCAAGCATGCAACTCATTTCTGTCATAGTGAAACGTTCAGTATGGCGGTTGGAGGAGGAAAAATAGCCAGACTGAGCACATTTTCTCCCGATCAATTTAGCGACGTCGGAAAGTTTAGGGTGGTGGCAAGATTTGATGAGCGATATGTGAGAAGGCGTGTGTGTGTGTGTGAGAGAGAGAGAGAGAGAGAGAGAGGTGTGTGTGCGGAACAGGTTGCGGTGCGTAGGCGTCTCCGGCCGGTTGGCAGTCAGCTCAACCAAAAGTTTCTCTGTAACAAAGGCACATTGCTGGAAGCACGTCGGCGAGAAAAGGCGGATTTCGGACCGCTCGAGCCCTGATCGTGTTCTCCCAGAAGAACCGTTGAAGAAGCGGCGTTACTGAAGAACGGCGGTGCGTTCCGAGGCCTTTGTTGGCCAGCTCCGAGGGGCGAGGTCTCCTCAGAGAGGTCGAGCAACAAGGGCCATTACTGCCATGCTGGACAACAGCTCATCTTACAGCTGGCGGGGATGTTGGGTGGTGGGGTTATGATATTTCAGGATATCCATTCAATGTATCCGTAGCGTAGACGGCTTGACTCCGCAATGGATGGAGCCTCGCACCTTTTTTAGTGCACACGATGCTAGGGAATACTTGTTCCCATGGCTCACCCGTGGTGCAGCAGATGTAGCAAGGCCGTAGGTGGGCGTTGACGTGAACTGGAGCTGGAGAACAGGAGAAGCCAGGACGGAGCTCCGTTTTGCTGGAGACGGGACGGAGACGAAAATGAGCCATGAGCTCCAGACATGTCTAAGTTGGGGCTCCTCTTCTGGTGTTGCGAAATCCGTACCAGAATTAAGGCTTTGCAAGGGGGATGAAGAGAAGTGAGAACCCTGGTGACCGACCGCTGCCTGACAGAAGGTAGTCGCATTGGTCTTTTCGGTGGTGTAGTACTGCTCCCAAGGTTGACGGCAGACTTGGCTGATATTCGCATACTTTGGGATCTGCGGCACAGGATAAGCAGGCCGATAGATAAACAATGAGATGTCTTCCGGATGGTTGTTTTTCTTCGCCTTTTGCCTCCCCCATGCAAGCCAAAACTGCTGCAGCCGCCGCCTCTCTCGTTTAGGCGTCGCTAGTTTGACGCGCCACAGGGGTGTTGGGAAAGGCGGTGGCCAGGCCGGTGGAGGGTTGCAGTTGACAGAAGCGGACGGGGTGACTGGCTGGTTGACTGGAATGGCTCGAGTGGGAGACATCGGGGGCCGCCATTAGCATTGGGGACCAGCCTTGGGTGGAAAATGTTTTGGGTCTTGCGGTGAATCTCTGGTCAGGCTGGAGATGAATACGAGCAGAAGTGCTGGCTGGCTGCACCGGGCTTACGAAAGGTTTGGCGTACAAGAAAAAGATGCAAGTTGGAAAAAGACATTTCATTGTGATGAGGCCAGACAGGGACGGGACAAGGCAGGCAAGGCAATACGTGCCGTGCGGTAGAGGATGTGGAAGGTACGACGGATACAGTTCTGGCTGTATACATGACATTACCTACGGGCATAGCATGACATGGCAGGGCAGGAAGGCAAGGTATCGACGGTGACTGTGACTGCCCACTCCCCCTGGACGTGGCCAGGTGGGAGGAGGTAAAGGGTGTGAGGTGTGAGGGTGAGGGGAGGTGCGTGTCTCCTGCGACAGCCCCTCCCCCCTCCAGTGTCTCCCCCGTCTCCTCTCCGAGCGTGAACGGGGGGGACGATATGAAATGAAAATTGGCCAAATGCGAATTGCAACAGACTGGGTTCCCACAGTGATATCACCGCTATAAAGCCAATTCCCCCATCCGCCTCCTGGCCGTCTCTGATTCTTTTGACGGTTCTCCTTTTTTTCTCTCCTCCGTTCTTCTCTCTGCACACAATTGACCAACCCACGCTCGCTCGTTGCTTGTTGATATTGTTTGTCGTTGCTATTGCTGTAAGTACCACCCCAACTCCCCCTTCTCCCCTCCCCTCCTCTCCACGAAACCACCCCTCCTTCGCCATATCGCCGATCACCGCGTCTTTTGCTCCAACCAGCGGCAGAAGCAACAGCAGCAGCTCTGGTCTTGTTCTCGAAGCACCTCAGTTCGCCTCCCTCAGCCATTTTACTCGCAATTCTAGCCGTTCCCCCGCTCTCTGAAAGCTCCTTTGCACTCCCTGCCTCATCCGTACCTTGCTTTATTTTCTCCCCAAATCACAAGGAGAAGCTCACAAATTACGTCAGGCTACGTAGATACCTCTGAGCTCCCAGCAATCTCTCCGCCGCGAATCCCACGGCGATTTCCCTGTCAACGTAGGCACTACCCCGCCGTCTTCGAGCTTACCCGCCTGTTTTTTTTCTTTCCCTTTTCCACACCCTCCCCTCAACACTTGCAACAAACACGGGAATCTTCTTCAGCCTGAAACCACTTTTTTCTCTCTCCATTGCAATTGTTGACACGCTCTCAGCACAAACAGTTTTACTTCGCATACTGCAAAACCGCCTCAACTTCGCCCACAATGGCCCAAGCAATCAAGAGCGCTCTGCCTACTCACCTGAAGTCCCCTTTGGGCGGCCAAGGCAAGAGCGATGAAGCCGAGTTCAGCTCCCGTCACCACGGCAAGACGAGGTCTCACATGGTACACACTCCTGACTCCCCACTCTCGACTTGTTATTTGCCCCCAGCAAGGCCCTCTGAGGTCTGCGGCCGGCCTTTGCTTCTCACATTGACAGGTTGCTGTGCGAGACGTTCGCTCTGGACGTTAAAACTGCTTGCCTGTGTTGCTCTATCCACTCATTACTTCGTCGCGGTGTTCTGCAACACTTGGCCACTCGTCACTTGCGGAGAGCCGTGAGTAACGCAGAAGGGGTCAGTCGCATCGACTACCGCCTTGGCGTATGGTGTGCAGCTATACGTTCCCCGAGGGACTTTGACCGGCTTCGTGCGGATAATGAGAACACTCGCAGTTCAGCAGGCGTCCTTTCGAACTGCAGCAACCTTCATGGCGCTAATGAGTGGAGGCAGCAAGCTGGCCACCCAAGCAGCATAGCCCCACTCATGGAGGCTTCTGTTCGAGTTGACATTGTATGCGCAAACAAGATACTAACATCTCCCCAAGGCCTTCGAGAACACCTCTACCAGCGTCGCCGCTGCCCAGATGCGCAATGCCCTCACCCAGCTCTCCGAGACCGTCTCGGACCCCGAGCAGAAGAAGGTCAGTAACATTACCCTGTCCGGCTCATCGAGTATCACCGCTGACGATGACCACATTATAGCTCTTCGAGACTGAGATGGACAACTTCTTTGCCCTCTTCCGCCGCTACCTGAACGACAAGGCCAAGGGAAATGCTGTGTAGGTCTATAACAAAACAAAAACGCATACCGAGCTCAAGGTTAACGAGGATATAGCGACTGGGACCGCATTGCCCCTCCCGCCCAGGGCCAGGTCGTTGACTACGAGGACCTCGCCAACTCTGAGTCTGTTCAGTTCCTCAACAAGCTGGCCGTCCTGAAGCTTAACGGTGGTCTCGGTACCTCCATGGGTTGTGTCGGTCCTAAGTCAGTCATCGAGGTCCGTGACGGCATGTCCTTCCTCGACTTGTCTGTCCGCCAGATCGAGTACCTCAACCGCACCTACGATGTCAACGTCCCCTTCATCCTCATGAACTCGTTCAACACCGACGAGGACACCGCCTCCATCATCAAGAAGTACGAGGGCCACAACGTCGACATCCTCACTTTCAACCAGTCCAGATACCCCAGAATCCTGAAGGACTCTCTCCTGCCCGTCCCCAAGAAGTACGACTCCTCCATCAACGACTGGTACCCCCCCGGTCACGGTGACGTTTTTGAGTCGCTCTACAACTCTGGCATTCTCGACAAGCTCATTGAGCGTGGTATCGAGATTGTCTTCCTTTCCAACGTCGACAACCTGGGCGCCGTCGTCGATCTCCGCATCCTCCAGCACATGGTCGAGACCGAGGCTGAGTACATTATGGAGTTGACCAACAAGACCAAGGCCGACGTCAAGGGTGGTACCATCATCGACTACGAGGGCTCCGTCCGTCTCCTTGAGATCGCCCAGGTGCCCAAGGAGCACGTCAACGAGTTCAAGTCCATCAAGAAGTTCAAGTACTTCAACACCAACAACATCTGGCTGAACCTCAAGGCCATCAAGCGCGTTGTCGAGAACGACGAACTCGAGATGGAGATCATCCCCAACGGAAAGACCATCCCTGGTGACAAGAAGGGCGAGTCCGACATCTCCATCATTCAGCTGGAGACTGCCGTCGGTGCCGCCATTCGTCACTTCAAGAACGCCCACGGTGTCAACGTCCCTCGTCGCCGCTTCTTGCCCGTCAAGACCTGCTCCGACCTGATGCTCGTCAAGTCTGACCTCTACACCGTCAAGCACGGCCAGCTCCAAATGAGCTCTAGCCGCTTCGGTGACGCCCCTCTCATCAAGTTGGGCAGCGACTTCAAGAAGGTCTCGGACTTCCAGAAGCACATCCCCTCCATTCCCAAGATTATCGAGCTGGACCACCTCACCATTACCGGTGCTGTCAACCTCGGCCGCGGCGTGACGCTCAAGGGTACCGTCATCATTGTTGCGACGGAAGGCAGCACTATTGATGTGCCTCCTGGTTCTATCCTCGAGAACGTTGTTGTGCAGGGTAGCTTGCGTCTGCTTGAGCACTAAGTGGCTCTGGTAGTATTTTGAGCAAATTCAAAGCAGATGTCGCACGATGTTTTTGTAGCATCCTGAGATGGTAGTCTGAAAGCGTGATGGGATAATAGAAACCAAAAACCATTCCTCCCCCAAAAAGGTGGCATCTGCATGCCTGTGGCAGTAGTAGAACAAAGTCGATAGTATTTTAATAAGGCAACACTGCGTAGTCTGTTTCATCAACCATTGACTTGACCGTCCAGCTGATCATGATTGGATGTGAATTTTGAGGTACACTGCCAGGCCGTTCCTGTGTGTCCACTCGGTCCGCGGAAACTCCAACCTGCAGTTCCGTGTGGAGAGGTCCAGAACATCCCGACCGGCGCCGACTAGCGGTGAGACAAAGGAAAAAAAGAAAGTTGCAAAGCAAGAATGCGCGCCCGCCTCCTTGCAAGAGGGTCTCCTGGTCCTGCACCGGGGCCTTGCAGCGAACGCGGGATGCTTGCTTTATGCGTGTGTATCTGTGTGGTGCATTATACCTTGCTGGCTGCCGTTTGCCGACCGAGATATTTACGTCGTTACGCGTCAATCCATGGACAGTGCTGCTGCCGCCGACCTGGGAACTTTCAGTCCTTCTTTGAATCGGTTCCCCGAACAGGAAGACTTGTTGTTCATAATACGGAGTGCAATAGGAGCTTAATAGGGCAGGCCCACCCCCATCCGGCAGGGAGGTCTAATTCGCTGTCTCATTCCTTTGACAACTGTGGATTGCCCTGCGATCGTGTGTCCTGCGCGCCGTCGACAAACGACACGGATACACTTGCGACACGGATACACTTGATAATCCCTTTTTGCTTTGGGACAACATCCCCTCCCACCATTATTCTGTTGTAACTGCCCTGGCTAGCCTTAACTCATTCAGTCCGACCACTATGGGAAGCCTCTCCGAGACCTCGACGTTGCCGTACTGGCAGGTCAACGTCCCGCCCGAGAGCCGCACGGACGAGTGCCCGGAGGGCCTCCGCAACCTCTCGGCCAAGGACGTTGGGATCCTGCGCGCTCCGGACGGCGCCTACCGCCCGCAGACATGGGACGAGGTCCGCCGGCTTGTGGCGACGAACCGGCTCGACCTGTTCCAGCGCGTGCCATCGGAGCTACGCCGATACCGGCTGTTTATTCATCATCTGATCAAGGAGCACGGGAGCGTCATGAACTTTGTCTTGAAGCACCGGCTGGGATGGCAGGAGCCGCTTGAGGCTGTAGGGAAGCCGTTCGAGACGGAGGGTGATTGGAAGGTGCTGTATAACGACTGGCCGTACGGGATCGATTCCCGGATCGTGCATCTTGTTGTCTGGACAAAGTTTGAGCTCGAGGAGAACCCGGCGACGGGAGATCTGACGGAAGGGGCCAGGGGGGAGATTGATACCTTTGTGGAAAGGACGTTCCGGGCAAGGACAAAGCCTGACACGGTGAGTTCGCATTGGTTTCCGGGTTGTCTTCCTCGGGACTTGCATTTCAAGGTCTCTCTAGATGGCACTCCAGACTTTGAAGCTAACCATGGTATCTAGGTCATTTGGTTCAAGAACTGGCGGAGTCTCAAGTCCGTCCACGCCGTCGAGCACTTCCACGTCATGCTCTTCGACCCTGATCCCGAGTTCATCCGGGACATTACCAGCGGGGATGTCCCGCAGTGTGACAAATTTGAGGCATGAGCAGAGAAGGGTACGAGATGTTGGTTTAGGATGCAGGGGAGTTGTTCAACACGAGCAAATGCCGACGACTACGCACTGCGTGGAAGAAAAAGTTGGAGCACATATTGCCGACACAACAGCATAGAAGATCAGCCTTAGAGCTTCTTCTTGTAGAATTTCAATGCTTCACTAAGGTTTTGCTCCCGGGAGTTCTCTGTACTCGACGCGCGAGGCTGCGGCCATGGTGATGGCCGTCGGCTTCTCCATGACAACCTTGATCACCCAGCCGGGAAGGCCAAAGGACTCGCCAGAGGTTGCGAGGTCTCGCCTGATGCTGCTAGTGATGGCGGGCCCGAGAGCTTCGAGGGTCTCGAAGGACGACTCTTCAAGCGTCTTTCGAAAGTGTCAGTATTGGGCCTCTGACGTTGAACATGGGAACAATGAGTGGTCAAAGTGGAGGGAATAGGACAGGAATGGCAAACAGACTAACCTTGACGACAGCGGACTCAAGGGCGACATATATGTCGTCTTCCCCCACGGCGTTGCTCCTGTACCCTTCAATCTCCACGTCGGTCTTGACGACCTGCTTCGCCTTCCTCTCGTTGGGGTTGACGCCGATGAGCGTCGGCACCCGCAGTCCGTGAATCCTAAGTGTCTCGCTCCAGACCACCGGCTTCGCGGCCTCAAAGACCATGGCCCGCGAGATGCTCACGCCGTCGCCCAGAAGCGATCCCTTGGGCAGCGTGAGCGTGATGTCCATGAACCTTACCCTCTCCAGCTGGGCCCGCAGGGTCCCGCCCTGGTTCGTGCGGACAACGTCCTCGGGCGTCCGCTCGCTGTGGTCCAGACGGTACCCCGCCAGGTGCTCGTAGACGTGCAACAGCGCAAACCACAGGCTGAAGGGGCTACCGCGCTTTTCGACGAGTGAGTTCACCGCGTCCAGGCCGGCGAGGAGGGCCTTGGCGAGGTGGCCGTAGTGCACCGTGTCGTCGCCGACCGTGTCCGACGCCGAGGCGCCGTCAAATGGTTGCGCCATTGAGAGCTCCGCCGAAACAATGACGGGCTGCGCCTTGTTCAGGCGGCCCCATGCGTCGGTCCCGGCTTTGAGCGTGCCCTGCAGGTCGCGGACGCGGATCACGGCGAATGGCTCGCCGGCCTCGGCGCGTACTTGCCACGAAGAAGCGAATCGGGGCGTTGTCATTTTTGGGGTAGAGAGCAGCGTAGTGGACTATCAGTCTATAATTCCTTCTTCCGCTTGACCTGCCTGGTGAGATTGGCGGACGTGATTCTTTGTGTTAGATTTTGCAGTCACCTTGGATGATGAGGTATGGCGTATGGCAGAGCAGCACTGGTAGTCATCGTCGTCGAGTTTTAAATTCCGCACTGGGTGCGCTACGTCGACCGGAGGGGTCCACAATCAAAAAATGTTCATGGCACACGGAGCCACGGATAACCATCACGACTTTGGACGTTGGAGAGGATAGTGCATGGAGTGAAGAGTCGTATTGTTCGTCAATTACATTGATATGTTTATTTTAACTTGTTTGTTCCTGCCCTTGGAGGATAGATTTTCTCTGCTCTAAGGAACGAAACAACATGGCTCAAAGACCTAGCCATTGGCGCAGGTCCTCCGTGTCACGGGAAGTCCACGCAATCTTGGCCTTGATGGAGTCAGTAGACTGCGAGAGCGCTCTGACGAACCCCTTCTTCTCCTTTTCGGCGAAGAACTTTTCAAGCTGATCCAACTGTTCTTGCTTCGTGAGACCACTTGTGCAGTAACTAACGATGCTACCGATCATGGACGACTGAGCAGGGAATTTAGTGTAGATGTCGTCCCATCTGGTCTGTAACCAGTCGAACAGTGCCTCGATGCCACCCTTGGTCGAACGAAGACTGCCAATAGGAATGTAAATGTCCTGGTCGCGAACCTCGCCATTTAGCAAAAGGTCCAGGGTGCGCTGTCTCAACTTAGGGTCACGGGCTTGTCCGAGAGTGCGCAGCGCGCTGTTGCGCTCATCGGCCGTCTCGGCGGTCTTGTAGTACTTGAGTACGGCATCGTACTAAGGCCCCAATTAGCAAAACTCTTAGAGAAGGAACTTCAGCATCAACATACCTCCTTCTCACCGCCAAACTTGAGGACAATCGAGAAGACTGAGCTCCTAATATTGGGATGGATCGCCGTCTTGTCTCCTGCGGCAAACTTTTCGAACATCTCCCTCGCCGCAGCGACAACCTTCTCGTCGCCAGACATGCCAGCTGCACTAAACGTGAGGGCCTTGTACTGCTGCTCGACATGGCCATCGTTACTGGAGAACTCCCAACCAAGCTTGTGGGCGATGCTGCTAACAATGTTCCGCTGGAAGTCGGTCAACTTCTCCACGATGGCGTCATCCTCAATCCAGGCCATCTTGATGGAGCCCAGACGGGTCAAGATCTGGTCCCAAACAAGATATTCGGCCTCGCCTGCGTTGCTAAGAGCTTTGAACAGGCTCAAAGACGACGAGGTCTTTTGATAGCCCGAAGTCGCAAGAGCGGATGTGTCAGCCACGATACCAACTCTGTCCTGAACGGATAGTTGCTCAGCGGCGTTACCGAGCTTCTCAAGTCGGTCAATGGCGTACTTGGTCCGGTAGAAGCCGGTAGAGTCGGCATTGATCTTGAAGAACTCGGCGTCGTCAATCTCGAATTTGGCATCACGCGTCGTGAGCATCAGATCCTTGTTGACGCCACCCTTCGTACGAACATTCAGGGAGATAGGGTAGAGAACCTTGTCTTCCTCGGGCTTGACGTCTCCCGTTGTCAAGAAGCGGTGCTGCTCTACGCTGATTGACTTGCCTGACTCTGTTACGGAGACAACCGGATATCCAACATTCTGGGTCCAGATGTTCATAATAGAGCCAACGTCCTTGCCGCTAGCTTCGCTCAAAGCCTGCCACAGGTCATTGGTAGTGGCATTACCCCAAGCATGACGCTTGAGGTACTTCCGGACGCCCTCCATAAACACTTCCTCTCCGAGGTACGCCGAGATCATGTGAACGACACAAGAGCCTTTGGCATAGCTGATGCTATCGAAGATTTCGTTGATCTCTTCAGCCTTGTGCACGGGAACCTCAATTGGGTGACTGCTTCTGAGACCGTCAAGGCCCAAAGCAGCCTGAAGGTCCTCACGAACGAACGACTCCTTAAGCTTCCACTCAGGGAAGAAGGCATTCATGGAGTACCGAGAGGCGAATTCGGCGAAACCTTCGTTGAGCCAGAGAGCGTGCCACCAGTCTGGAGAGACAATGTTTCCAAACCACTGATGGGCGATTTCATGGGTAATGACCGTCGAAACGCGCTCCTTGGCGGCGGCACCACTAGTCTTATCGTCAAACAAGACTTCAACAGTGCGGTAAGTAACAAGACCCCAGTTTTCCATAGCACCAGCAGCAAAATCTGGAATGGCAACCTGATCAAGCTTGGGCAGGGGGTAGGGGAGACCAAAGGCCTTCTCGTAGAACTCCAAAGCCTTGACACCAATGTCCAGAGCGTACCGACCTCTCTCGATGTCCTCGGAAGGCGGGGCATAGACTCGGATAGGCACTCTGAAGTCGTTCGTCTCGATGTAGTTGAGCTCTCCTACGATGAATGCCACAAGGTACGTCGACATGACAGGGGACTTGTTGAAACGAACAGCCTTCTTTCCGGAAGGAAGCTCCTTCTCTTCAGCCACATCCATGTTGGAAAGGCAGGTCAAGGCCTTGTCGGCGATCAGGGTAACAGTGAACTCCGCCTTGAGAGCCGGCTCATCGAAGCAGGGGAACGCTCTGCGGGCATCAGTAGGCTCCATCTGACTGGTGGCCATGATACCCTTGGTGCCATCAGGCTTGTTGTAGTATGAGCGGTAGAAACCGGCCATCTTGTCGTTGAGTTCACCCACGAACTTGATCTCGAGGGTACCCTTTTCACCCTTAGTCAACTTGTCCTTGAACTCGAAGCTGTGAACCTGCTTCGCCTCGTCGTAGGTGATGACAGGGTCGCTAAGGCCCTTTTGCTGGCCGCCAGCCGACAGAGACAATGAGGCATGCTTGATCTCGATCTCATGGGTGTTCAGGGAAACCGTATTGGAGTCCTCAGCGACGTCGAAGTCGATTTTGACCAGACCGTCAAATTTGAGCGTCTCAAAGTTGGGCTCGAGCGTGAGATCATAGTGGCGCGGGACAACGTTGGTAGGCAGCAGTTCGCGCGGGTAGTTCAGCGTGCCGCCGCCGCCGGTTTCTCCGTGCTTGCACATGTTTCTTTTGAAGGAGCAGTGTCGTGTAGCAGCAATGCGCTGGGGGGTCTGTAGTCGGACGCTTCGTCGAGGAGGGGTAGCTCGGGGCGCAGAGGTCTGGGTTGCGAAGGAGTTATAGTTTCGTAATTGGTAAGGACTGTTCAATCTGGTTAGTCAATGAACATTCCGTTGCAAGCAAAGCTGGAAGGCAGCTCTTGGTCTAGGGAGACGGGGAACACTTACATGCGCGCAACAGGTCTCTGTGTCTGGTTGATGATGCGTGAGGTCAGGTCGACCGTACGTTTTGTAACGCAACGGAGAGCCATTGAAGGAGGGGGCGGGGGCCAAAGCCGCAAAGGAACGAAAGCGGTCAGTCTGCGTCTAGGCACCCTGCTGCTGATGCTATGCGCTATGCACGTCTAAGGAAGGTACATGTAACGGAGGCGCGGGGTCCAGTGGTAGGTATCCGTAATGGCAAGTCAGGTACTGAGGGGAAGCTTCCAGCTCAAGGCAATGCTCCAGTCTCAGCATTGCAAGGCGCCGGTGCAGGCCGCGCAGGCCGCCGGGATGGTGAAAAAAGTCTCTCCACATCCTCTGCCTCAGGTCACCGTTCTTCGCTGTCCTGTCACCGTCCACGCTGTGCGACCGGGACCCACACCAAGCCGCTTCCACCCGAATCGGCCCACTGCCGTCCCGTGCGTTCTTCAAGCTGCCCAGGCTGGGAAGACGGGGGGAGCTGTCATTCTTCCTACCGAATGGCCGGCCCATGGTCGTTTGAACGAATTGGTTGCTGGAGATAAGAGGGCTCACCTTGGATCCGTTGCGGCAACTATCATCTCGCCGATGTTCTCGAGAGTACGGTGCAACAGTTCAAAGCAGTTGCGAATGTTTTCGACTCTACTGCACTAGTTCCATGCTTGCTTCTCTTGCAAAACTACGCACGCAGCCTAGGGGACGAGCTTCCGAAGCTCTGAGCTTTTTTGTCCAACCAACAATTCCCTTGGCCGAAGCATCAGGCACACGGCGATCGGTGCTTATTGAGCTTGACACTGAGGGTGTCCAGCATGGAGGGTACCTTTCTTTTATGTTTCGACTGCCCCGGCAGTAAGAAGAAACACGGATGAGCGTGCAAAAGAGATATGGCGTCTGCTTTGGTAACTTCGGTGAGATTGGGAAGACTTAGGTCAATGCCACTCAATCACAGTATCCAGAGCCTCCAGAGATGTAAGTAGAATCGATAATATCCCTGCGTTGGAATCATCCGGGTCTGGAGTTTTTCAACGGAGGAAGCCAAAGTAACAACCAAGGGCACAACCGGGGTTGTGCAAGCCAGATGGACTAGATAACTTGAATTCCCATCTGGCCCGATCAAGATAAAGCGATTTCCCGCAACAGTATGCTGTGTGACTTACACTCGGGCGAAAGCGGGCAGAGATGCGGAAGTAGGAATCTTCAGCTAGAATCGGCCGGCCGAATCGCAGTCTCCACGCCACGAACCGGTGTCCGGGACAGTGAGGGACGTCATTTGCATTAAGCTCCGGAGCAAGAGCTAAATGGCACTCTATTACATACAGGATGACTTGCCTACATACGTCTTACCCCGGCTTTGCTGGACGGGGTGACGGGGTCGGGATCCATGATCGGGAAGAACCGCATTAGCACCTGGCTATTCCGAGCAACATCCTCGGGATAATCCATGGCGGGCAGCCTTTCCCAGACCTCCAGTGGGGTATGGATGTCGTTTCTGATCAATAAACAGCTCGTTGCTGGACCGGGGTGCCGGGAAATGAACGTCTTTAAGATCGGGACATCGGGACTTGTAGATTGTCGAGGGCGCACTTTGACGCATCTAGCCCAGACAGAGTCCACTCGAACCCGACAATGGACAGTTGGAGAGCCGTTGCGCAAGAGTAGGTTTGTGTGGCTAGCCAATCAGACCAAGACCTGACCCAAACGGCCGACAGTCAAGACATGGCAACGGGGATTGTTTTGTCCAGAGCCAAAGTCTTTGACCTGAAGCACACGGGAGAGTCAAAAGTCAGAAAATTGAGGCCGGACTCGGGGGCTGGGGTACAAAAATAGAAGAGTGGCCCAATGAAGAGAGACAAAGGCAGAAACGTGTGTCTGAACTTGGATTTTGGTCGCAGTATGAGCAAGGGCAGCGTTCTCATTGCTCAGTTTGTTGAGAAGCGGTGACCCTCACCAAGACCGCAGGACACAGCTCGTCCAGCTTTTTGTCGTGGATGAGGCGGTGCTAAGGCAAGTACTTTGAAACGAAGCTGTTTTGTGATGCTCTTGGCCTGTTTGGAGCTTGGCATCCATGTAGCGCTCTAACAGGGCAGATGCCCCGCCTCACCTTGAAAAAGAGCGATTGGGTGACGTCCGGGATACCCACCAAAAGATTGGAAGGTGCGAGCAACGGCAGGCGCACCGGGGCACCTAAGTTAAGTAACTTATGATACCCTACCTCAGGTACCTCACGGTCCTCACCTCAGGTGGGGTTGGGCAAGGGAAAGGACCCCTCCAAAACACCTGCTCCCACCGTGTGGTCTTGCTCTAGTCTTGCCTTCCCCCCCCTCCTCGTCTTGTCACCATCACCTCTCCTCCATCATTTCAACCTCGTTTTCCACACGCAGACAATTGCTGAGGACAACTCTTGATTCTATCATCCAACCCGTCACAAGTAAGTCATCTTCATCATGCGTTTCACCCCGCTGCAACTGGCCATGGGCTCCAAACAGCTGGGAGCTCTGGAAGCTTGCGAGGGAATCACCCCACCATGCCATCCCACCCTGAGGCAATTCTTTCTGTCCGGTCAAGGAGCAAGTCCTCGCAAGCTTAGCAATTTCCCCCAATCGGTCCTATCACATTGTTGACTCACCCACTCGTCCCTCTTCTTGCCTTCTGCCAATATAAAGTCCTTCCCTCCCCCCACGACCCTTACTGACCTCTTCCCCCCTTCCTCTGTTAGGAATAATCCATCATACAACGAGACATCATGGCCATCACCAAGATCCACGCTCGCTACGTCTACGACTCCCGTGGCAACCCCACCGTCGAGGTTGACGTTGTCACCGAGACTGGCCTTCACCGCGCCATCGTCCCCTCCGGTGCCTCCACTGGTACGTCTTCGCCGTCGTCGCCGTTCACGTCGTCGTCCCAAACACATCAAGAGATGGAAAATGACAGAAGGCTGATATCTATGAAACAGGTCAGCACGAGGCTTGCGAGCTCCGCGATGGCGACAAGTCCAAGTGGGGTGGCAAGGGTGTCACCAAGGCTGTCGAGAACGTCAACTCCGTCATCGCCCCTGCCCTGATCAAGGAGAACCTTGATGTCAAGGACCAGACCAAGGTCGACAAGTTCCTCATCGACCTCGATGGCACCCCCAACAAGACCAAGCTGGGAGCCAACGCCATTCTGGGTGTCAGTTTGGCCGTTGCCAAGGCTGGTGCTGCTGAGAAGGTTAGCTCCCGTGCAACATATTGCTCGAGTTTCCCCAAGCTGACCGCATCTAGGGCGTCCCCCTGTATGCCCATGTCTCCGACCTGGCCGGTACCAAGAAGCCCTACGTCCTGCCCGTCCCCTTCATGAACGTCCTCAACGGAGGGTAAGCATATCCCGCGCCAATCCTGGACGATATGTACTGACAAGCTCTACAGTTCCCACGCTGGTGGCCGCCTTGCTTTCCAGGAGTTCATGATCGTTCCTTCGTAAGTTGTCCTCGTACTAGGCTGCACTGCAGACTACCTGCTCGCGTGGACTAACACTTGTTCTCCAGTGCTGCTCCTTCCTTCTCCGAGGCCCTCCGCCAGGGTGCCGAGGTCTACCAGGCCCTGAAGGGTCTGGCCAAGAAGAGGTATGGCCAGTCCGCCGGCAACGTCGGTGACGAGGGTGGTGTTGCCCCCGATATCCAGACCGCCGAGGAGGCCCTTGAGCTCATCACCGACGCCATTGAGCAGGCTGGCTACACCGGCAAGATGAACATTGCCATGGACGTTGCCTCCAGCGAATTCTACAAGGAGGACGCCAAGAAGTACGACCTCGACTTCAAGAACCCCGACAGCGACCCCACCAAGTGGATCACTTACGAGCAGCTTGCTCAGCAGTACTCGGACCTCAGCAAGAAGTACCCCATTGTCTCCATTGAGGACCCCTTCGCTGAGGACGACTGGGAGGCCTGGAGCTACTTCTACAAGACCCAGGACATCCAGATCGTCGGTGACGACTTGACCGTCACCAACCCCCTGCGTATCAAGAAGGCCATTGAGCTCAAGGCTGCCAACGCCCTTCTCCTCAAGGTCAACCAGATCGGTACCCTCACCGAGTCCATCCAGGCCGCCAAGGACTCCTACGCCGACGGCTGGGGCGTCATGGTCTCTCACCGCTCCGGTGAGACTGAGGACGTCACCATCTCGGACATCGTTGTCGGTATCCGGGCTGGCCAGATCAAGACGGGTGCCCCGGCCCGTTCCGAGCGTCTTGCCAAGCTCAACCAGATCCTCCGCATCGAGGAGGAGCTCGGCGAGAACGCCATCTACGCCGGTGACAACTTCCGCAAGTCTGTCAACCTGTAAAGGCCTGTAAAGGGGGTTATCTACTACGACGACGATTGTGCAGAATCCTTAGTCCTATGGTATCTTTAGGGACACTAGGCAGGACTGAGGGGACAAAAATTGATGAGACACGCAAGGCGTAAAGGAAAGACGCAACGGATGGATGAATGGAGGCATCGATGATGAAACTCGTAGCTTACCATACCTATCCCAAAATGAAAGAATACCAAACATTCCCATGGTCAGGCTCTGCGAACAAGCCGCAAGCAGGTGGTGAACAGTGGTCAGTTTGGGCCACGATGCTGTGCCGTTCAATGCCTCCCGCTTCGGCGTTTCTCTGCTCCGGGAGCGCCTATGGAGAGCGGTAACACGTGAAGGTGCCTAGCCCCACTGTGGTTGACCGCAAGATCACAGCGAGATACTACCTTACCGTATGCATACCGACTGTTCAGAGGTGCCTTAGGTAATGATGCTGCTAAGCTTGGTTGTGTATGAGCGGCTAGCGCGGGCTATAAGTGGAACCAAGAGAGGGCATTCGGTGCACAGCGGGATAAAACCACCCAGTGAGTGCACGGTGCGAGGGCAGACGCCAACTCAGCTTCGTGGCCCAAGATGTTGGGTTCAGGCCGCTGACTGCAAGGAGTGCCATGCTTTGGCTGAAGAATATGCTACATAAGAGTACCTAGCCTAGAATTGCCCCGGATGGTGATCTTTTTTTGGTGGGATACCTAGGTGGGATGACGGTGCACAACCTGACATGCAACTGTTCCCCCCTCCAGCTGGCAGCAATCCCAACCCACCACTGAGACCTTGGCGCCCACCACCAAACACAGCAGTGACAGCAACACCCTGCGCCGCATTCTGCACCAATTTGCACAGCTCAGGACGAGACAGTCCGAACACGACAGGGGTTCGCGTGGCGTGCGTGTCGTCATTCATGAAACTCCGGATCAGAAGACGACAGTCCAAAATCGTTATTGAGGATTTGCAGACTAGGGCCACCAATTTTCCTGCCAGGCTCCCGAGTCAGTGCTCCCGGTTCCTTTCTTTTCCACCGCCGTTACCGTCACCATACCTCGGTCAAGATACAGAGCAGAGACATGTTCATCTCAGAACAATAGACGGTACCGACATCCAACGTCGTGCTTGCGCGTTGCTACTGATACTGCTGCTCGGCATCCTTGATTCACCTTGTGACGGCTAGTTTGAGTTAGCAGCACAGGCATTCCACAATACTTGACGGATACCTACGCAACACCTTTGGACGTTACCTCCTTACCCCGGACCACCTTGTCGGGCTCGAGGCTTGTATTAAACCAGACGGCATTCTTCTTTTATCGTCCCCCTTCACGACGTGGAGCCCAAATGCCCCCCTGTCCCGCTAGATCCACGTCCTATCTACGACTATCTGTATCAACTTCGCGCTCTCTCCCTCTTTTGTCTCTCTTGCCAGACAGCGACACACATCGTGTCTCGCCGTGGCCCTGCCGCAGATCCTTCCAAGAAACTGAGCAACTGACCTTGCTGTAACTCACCCGCAGTTATCAACCTCCTGGGCCAGCTAGCATCCAATAATCCACTCCGGATTGTGGCCCGCGAGTGTGGGGGGCACCCCTTTCCTTGCCACTTCTGCCCCGTCGGTCCCCGTCGAGTTTGGTGCATTGTTTGGTCTTCTCACGGACAACATCAACTTCTCCTGTCAAACCTTCCTTCGGCCCAACTATTACGTACAGACTCGCCTCTACCCGCCTGTCAACCGTCTTTGCTGGCCCCCAACCTTAGCCTTGGTCGCATGCCACATCGCCCTCCCCCTGCATACATATCCTACCTTAGCTCCGCGACTGGTATAACAGCAAGGCCGTACTATGTCGGAGCGCAACCGGCGGACGCGCCTCCAGCTGCCGGAAGAAAGGCCGTTGCTGCAACGGAACCGTCCCAGCCACAGCTCCGAGATTCAAGTTCCGCTCTACGGCTGCATGGCTAACCCTCACAGCCACTTGCCGGTTTATACAAATATTCACCGCATCCGACGAGACATTACTTCTATTGTCGAAGACCACCTGAGTTTGGAGCAGCTGCGTGATGTGAGAATCAACATCGCCGTCGTCCGCCCGCTCGTCGACAAACTGTATGAACTTGACGATATATCTATCGGTATGTCCACACTCGCCTCTCTGCCCCGACTCTGTCATGTGCCTCGCAGAAGTCGAGACTAGCGCTGCAGCTGAAGTGGGGGACGCTTCTGCGGAGTTGCTCAAGCTGACTCTCGCTTGCCAGTTTATTGCTTGCTTGTCAACCGCGCTCAATTTCTTTATGAACAGTCTCACTTGAACAACCGGCAAAATGTCAACTACAGTCGCGCAGCACTTTGCGAGCTGGTGGCAACACGTATCTTGAGACGCTTCAGTGAAGACAACGAAGGACCCGATGGGTTGGTGCTCCTTGCACACATCTTGGTTGCCGGTTTTGAGCCCTTTCAAATGGCCCCGGCCGGGATTCGCGAGGCAGCATCAACGGAAACCTATAGGAGCTACAACCGCATGCTTCCCTCGCTTGAGATTGCCATCTTGACTGAGAGTAAATACTTCCTCAGTGCCACCCCCTGTCAGAAAGTGTAAATACCCGTCTTCCGGACAAGAGCGTTGAAGAGGCACTGACTAGTCTTCAGCGTCGACGCCATTTACGAAGGCCGCATTGTCTACACCCCGTCCAGCTTCATGGATATCATTCCCGATCACTACAAGCTCAAGCCCATATCGCTGTACAACCCTCGCGAGGGCCCACTGCTTGACCAGTACCGGCTTCTTGTGCCCCGTACCCGGAACATTCTGGAGGTTTTCCAGTTCTTGATCCTACTCGTCCTCTATCTCTTCGTTATGGCCGAGCGTAAACCAGAGACATTCACTGTTCTGGAAGGCTGCTTCGCCGTCTATGCCTTTGGTTGGTCCCTCGACCAGTTTGCAACGATTCTGGAGCATGGATGGTACGAGCACAAAAGACCTCTCTATAAAAATGTTAATGACGCTGACTTTCTGACAGGCACGTGTACACGCAAAACCTGTGGTCTTTCCTCGACGTAGGTTTCATCGGCATATATATCGTGTATGCGGTTCTACGCATACATGGCGCTCGTGTCGGGGAGCTTGTCCCTAAACAACAGGCACTAGACGTACTCGCGATGGGTGCACCGGTGCTGGTCCCGCGACTAGCTTTCAACCTGCTATCGGACAACCTTGTGTTCCTCTCGCTGCGCTCCATGATGTCTGATTTTGTTCTCCTGACGTTCTTGTCGGCATGGTGCTTTGGCGGGTTTCTTCTGTCTCTTCTTTGGCTTGGCGAAGGCACACACCCTCCAGTGTAAGTCTGGCCGGCAAGAAGCCTACACTTCAAAATTGCTAACAACTACTCTAGTACTATTAGTAAGTGGATGCTGTGGATTTGGTTCGGTCTCGACGGAACGGGCATCAATGAATCGGTAAGCTTCACGTCAGCGTATTGTCAAGTACGACTTCTAACTTGGAGAAATCCCTGCAGGTCCAATTCCACCCGATTCTAGGCCCTGTCTTGATGGTTGCGTTTGCTTTCCTGGGCAACACTTTGTTCCTCACCATCCTTGTATCGATGCTATCCAACACCTTCAGCACCATCGTTAAGAACGCAACTGCTGAAATACAGTTCCGGAAGGCCGTCTTGACATTAGAGGGTGTCAAGGGTGATGCGATCTTCGCGTACCAGCCTCCCTTCAACATCCTGGCTGTTTTTGTTCTCATCCCTCTCAAATTCATCCTCACCCCGCGATGGTTCCATAAGATACATGTAGCAAGCGTTCGGCTGGTCAACCTTCCACTGCTACTCATCATCGCCGTGGCGGAACGCAGAATTCTTTGGCCGCCGCCGCAGCCAGAGAAGCCAAAGTCGAGTGGACTGACCTTGTACCCGAGGGTAAAACAGTGGTTCTGGGAAAAGTGGCGCATAACAGCCCATCGCGACATAAGAGCCGTGTTTGACCTACCGCCACCCGAGTCCGTGGAAGAGGAAATCGCGGTGGATGACGAGCTCACCCACCACCTGATCCGACGGCAATTCACAAGGTCCATTACGAACGACACGATGCGGAAGAAGTCGCCTCTTAGGAGAGATTCGATGTTCCCGGGCGTCTCGTCCAAGTTGCGCGGGTCGTTCACCGGTAGTGAGGACATACATGACGTTGGCAGTAGGCTGGAGGCACTCGAGCAGACGACGCTGAGGATCGAGAGTCTCTTGGCCCGAATGGTGGAGTCGGGAGACTACTCCGACAACAACTTTGGCACCGGAGAGAGCGGTACTCTTCGTGATGGGGATATGCCGTTGACGCAATCACCGAAATAGCGTGGCAAACGGCCTTGCATGTGTGAGTCGGTTCTGGGTCAAGGTCTGGCGCGCCGCACTGTCGATACATTAGAAAACATCCGTAGAATACGAGCATGATACAGTACTCGATGACTTCGGCACTGGCGGCAGTGTATGTTTGTGTGTGGGTAAGCGTTTCGTGATGTTCGGTGAGGCCAAAATCGCATCAGAATCCTGTCGCTTCCCATTTTGGTAAGTAACGCAGCCTACTTCTGCTATTCCTTCACGTCTCTCTCACATTTGGCTGCGTAATTAATTCTCCCTACGAACTTCACCCTCGAGGACCAGCAAAACCAAATCAAGATCTGGAGAGACTGCAAGTCAGTGCTTTCTTCTTCTTTTTCTTTAACGCAAGATTCATAAAGAAACGAAAACACATGTGCGAAGTCTTCATCTACAGACACGTCAAGTGCAAGTGTGTTTGGGGTCAGATCGCCGTCCCCTGCGGTCCGGGCATGGGCTACACGACGTGCGGACAATTCGGCAACGGCATTGCGAAGCAGCCTCTCCGGCTCCAAAAGGCGAGGCACCGTCCGTGTCCGACGCACGACATGTACGGGCTGTACGACCGCAACCAGGTGCGGGTGATCAGGAAGATCACGCACGGCGTCAAGTTTGGGACAGGGCCGAGCAAGCAGGACGCCGGGGTCGAGGTATCTTGCTGCACAGTCATGTGAGGATGGCCTCAGCCAAGGGGTATCTACGGCGGCAGTGGGAAGCCATCTGTGAGGGTGGTTGTGGGTACCGTGCCTTGTAAGTTGGGTCCGAGGCGCAGGCGGATGAATGAGAGAGCTAAGGGGTATTTAGCCAGGGCCAAGACGCGATGACGAACTACTGCTGAGGGGATCCATGAACGAGGGCGTCTGGCGTCGTTCGACAACCGGGGCGGCGGCTTCGATGATGGGGTCGATGGATTCGATCGTTCGGGTCGGGGGGCTCGGGGTCGGGGTATGCTCTACCGAAGCCCACTGAGAAACACCGGTCAGAGGTCTCTCGAGCGTGCGAAACTTGAGTCAGGCAATCATCGCTTGCATGACATGGCAGAGAGCGGGATTACAGGCCAGAACTGGTGACCAACGACCCCCAGGATCTGTCTGATGTAGACTGGAGCAAGGCGAGGGGAAGATTGAGAGGGAAGGATAGCCCAAGCCGGTCAAGTGCTGTCCGCAATACCTGAACCAGTGCCAACGCCTGTTTTGCCTCGTCTTTTGTCGTCTAGTTGTCGAGCTGCTCCGCACCCTCCTTTCCCCGACTCACCCCGCGCTTTTCTACCATTCCCCCGTGCGGGGAAGTAGATCTTGATGTTGTCTTGCTTCTTCTCCTCATTTTTTGCCAAGTTTGTTTACGTTGTCGTTTCTTTCACATTCCTCAGCTCGTGGCCTCACCCAAGCTCTCTCTGAATGATTCGGAGCTTTGTCGCAGGCTATGCACAGTGGGCTAGCTTCAGCTCCATCCTGTTTTCTACAATTGACATCAACCGCGAACTAAGCAGTTCCCATTCCCCTCTGGTTCGGAAAAACTCCCCCGTCCAAGAACTCATGCTCCCTCTTCCTGTTCTTGTTTCCCTCCGCTAGTGCCAATTTCTCCACATGTCGCCGTTTAGACTTAAATGAAGGGTCACATTGCCAATGGGTCCCGTCTAGAGATGCTCGCACGCAGATTGGGTTGAACCTAATCGTCGCTCGGTGCCTGGGTGGTATCCGTACCTCTCCTCCACACCCAAGCCATGGATGAATATGTCGAGCTCCCTTTTAGCCTGAATGTACAGTCGCACCAGCCTGTGGCCCCGGCGGCGTTCTCATGGATGATGGGATGGGAATCGACAGGGTCTGTGTCATGGGAGACTTTCCTATTCCTGTGATTTCCGCAGATCTGAAAATCACCTCTACCACGACACGGGTGGTGAGGTGGGTTCCCTTCTTATAAGCCGGCCCTTTTCCGATCCTACCATGGAGCGAGCTGTGAAGCAAGTGCTTCTGCAACTGGTTCTTCTCGCCAGCAGCACCTCTTTCCACCCGTAGCGAAAATCATGTGGAAGCTTCTTTTCCTCGCGGCCCTCGGCCTTGTCACCGCTGAGGACGGCCTCGATGGCTGGTTGCGCTACGCCAGGCTGCCCGACTGCAAGTCTGCCGGCGTCGCTGACTCCCTACCCTCTACCATCGTCGGTCTCAATGCGACCGAGAACGGCCCGATCTCCTCTGCCTTGTCCGAGTTGACAAAGGGCTACCAGGGTATCTTCGGCAAGGAGGTCTCTGTTGGTGACGATGCCTGCGCCGGTTCTTCTGTCGTAGTGGCGACTCTCGATGACTACATTGCGGCCTGTGGAAGCGAAGGTGTCGATGCCGACCTCATTGAGGATGGCTTCTGGCTAAGTTTCAAGGGCGATAGTGTCAAGATCCTGGGTCAGAACGAGAGGGGGGCCCTTTACGGCGCCTTCGAGTACCTGAGCCTGTTGGCCCAGGGCAACTTCACGGAGATTACCTACGCGACCAACCCTTCTGCCCCGGTCCGATGGGCAAACCAATGGGACAACATGGATGGTACGGGAACTCACGGCAGCATTGAGCGCGGTGTAAGTTGTCTCCTCTCCCATCATCCCCTTACTATGACATACGTCTAACTTGACTAGTACGGAGGTGTCTCCATCTTCTTCGAGAACCTCAAGGTCGTCTCCGACATGACCCGCGTCTCCCAATATGGCCGCCTGCTAGCCTCAGCCCGCATCAATGGAATCATCGTCAACAATGTCAACGCCAACCCCATCCTCCTCTCCCCGGAGAATATGGACGGGTTGAAGAGGATCGCCGACGCCTTCCGTCCCTGGGGAGTTCAGGTCGGCATCTCCCTCAACTTCGCCTCGCCCCAGACTCTTGGTAACCTCCCGACGTTCGACCCCCTCGACGATACCGTCATTGCCTGGTGGGGCAATATCACGGACGAACTCTACGCCCGCATCCCTGACATGGCAGGGTACCTCGTCAAGGCCAACTCTGAGGGCCAGCCCGGCCCCCTGACCTACAACAGGACGCTTTCCGATGGCGCCAACCTCTTCGCCAGAGAGCTGAAGAACCACGGCTCCAAGAAGGGCATCGTCATGTTCAGAGCCTTTGTCTACGACCACCTCACCCTGAGCGAGTCTGACTGGCATGCCGATCGTGCCAACGCCCAGGTTGAGTTCTTCAAGCACCTCGACGGCCAGTTTGACGACAACGTCATTGTTCAAATCAAGTATGGCGCCATTGACTTCCAGGTCCGGGAGCCCGTGTCTCCCCTTTTCGCCAACCTCAAGGAAACCAGCATGGCCATTGAGCTGCAGATCTCCCAAGAGTACCTTGGCCAGCAAGACCACTTGGTCTACCTGCCTCCTCTCTGGAAGACCATTCTCGACTTTGACCTGCGCATTGACGGCCAGCCTTCTCCTGTTCGCGACATTCTGTCCGGCAAGCGCCTCAACAGGCCTCTTGGTGGCTACGCGGGTGTTGTCAACGTCGGTGCCAACTCGACCTGGCTCGGAAGCCATCTCGCCATGTCCAACCTCTACGCATATGGCAGACTGGCTTGGAACCCCACTGACGACGTCGTTGCCATTGTTCAGGATTGGTCGCGTCTGACCTTTGGCCTCAGCCGCAAGGTCGTCGACACCATCACCAACATGTCCATGGAGAGCTGGCCCGCCTACGAGAACTACAGCGGCAACCTTGGCATCCAAACTTTGACCGACATTCTCTATGCTCACTACGGCCCTAGGTAAACACAAACAAAAACCCCTGCAAACCGTTCATTAGACTGACCTCAAGCGCAGCCCGAGGAGCCAAGATGGCAACAGCTGGGGCCAGTGGACCCGCGCCGACAGTGACAGCATCGGCATGGACCGCACCGTGAAGAACGGCACCGGAAACGCGGGAATGTACCCTCCCGAGGTGGCAGCCATGTACGAGGAGATCGAGACGACCCCGGACAATCTCCTCCTCTGGTTCCACCACGTGCCCTACACGCAGGTGCTGAAGAGCGGCAAGACCGTCATCCAGCACTTCTACGACGCGCATTACGAAGGATCGGCGACGGCCCAGACTTTCGTGCCGCAATGGGAGTCCCTCAAGGGCCTCATCGACGAGGAGCGCTACGAGCACGTGCTCTTCAAGCTGCAATACCAGGCCGGCCACTCGCTCGTCTGGCGCGACTCCATCAACAACTTTTACTGGAACAAGTCGGGCATCCCTGACGAGGCGGGTCGCGTGGGCAACTACAAGTACCGCATCGAAGCCGAGCACATGGACCTCGAGGGGTACAAAGTTGTCGACGTCGACCCCTTTGAGGCGGCGTCCGGGTACAAGGCTATCGTGACGACCTCCAACACGACCGCGGGGACGGCCTCGGCGGTCGTCGACTTTGAGACCGGCACGTACACCCTGGCCGTCAACTACTTTGACGTCATCCGCGGCAAGTGCTCGTACGTCGCCTACATCAACGACGAGGTCGTCGGCCAGTGGAGGGGTAACAGCGAGGAGAAGCTGGGCCACTGGCCGTCCGAGTTCTTGGACGGGCACTCGGCCATCCGTGTCAACTTCCCCGGCGTCAAGGTTACTAAGGGCGACACTTTGAAGATTGTCGGAACGCCTGACGGTCCCGAAGTAGCGCCCCTAGACTATGTCAGCTTCCTGCCCGACGGTATCATTGACTAGGCTAAGCCGTCTCTAATACTGCATACTGAGCGAGTATAAAAAGTAGTTTGTAGTTGTAAAAAATTAATGAGAAACGAAATAATCAATCGACGATGCTTGATGAGGATCACCATGTGTGTGGTGTGTCTGAACCGTGACTTGGTGTTGAATGAGTTTGGTTGTGGTTGATGTTAGCAAACCCCACATTTCATCAGACTGCATCTGAGAATTTGAGTCTCACTTTTCAACACTGCCAACGAACTCACACGCCCCAACACTTGAACTCACCAAGAAGCTGGATAAAATTGACTGCCAGTCCGTTAGTATAAGCCGCAGTTATCAAGTGAGCCATTGGAATACCACTCGACGAGGGGTGTCCGAGGACTAGAAGCCTCACAAACCGAGCAAAACGCACCATTGCTGACCTACACCCTCGTAAGTCATTCTTACTTGCATACAAACACAGCAACACTAACACCGTTCAGATCCCCAACATGCTCCCCACGCCAGATACATCCCACGTCCCCTTCGAGCGGGTCTACGAGCCGGCAGAGGACTCTTACCTCCTCCTGGACACCCTCTCCGCCCCCTCGGAGACCGAGTTTCTCGCTTCCCGCTTCGGCGCCTCTTCGTCGCCGACCCCAGCGGCACCTCTGGTTGTCGAAATCGGCACCGGCTCCGGCGTCGTGATTGCCTTCATCGCCGCGCACGCGCGCACGCTCTTCGGCCACCCCCACATCCTTGCCTCGGGCGTCGACCTCAACGGGCACGCTTGCAAGGCGACAAACGCCACCGTGCTCCGCGCCCGCGCCGAGAACCCGGATACCGCATCGCAGTCCTGGCTCGGCGCCGCCATGGGCGACCTCACGGCCCCGCTGAGGGCGCGGAGCGTCGACGTGCTGGTCTTCAACCCGCCCTACGTCCCCTCCCCCGAACTCCCCGCGCAGACGTCCGGCGCGCTGGTCGCGGATGGCGAGAAGAAGACGACGTTTGACGAGGACTCGTATCTGCTCTCGCTGTCGTATGCTGGCGGGCGGGACGGGATGGAGACAACGGACCGGCTGATCGAAGCACTGCCCGGAGTCTTGTCGGAAAGGGGTTGTGCGTACATCTTGCTGTGTGCGCAGAACAGGCCCGAGGAGGTCAAGGCCCGGATCGAAGGGTTTGGGGCGGGCTGGAGGGCCGTCACGGTGGGAGAGAGCGGGAAGAAGGCTGGGTGGGAGAAGTTGCAGATCATCAGGGTGTGGAGGGAAAGGCAGCAGGAGCCGTAGTTTTGGGGACGTGAGTTTGATTACAGGTTTCTCATCTGGACTCCTATTCACACATGCAGGACACGGCGCTCTCAACAGCAGCGACGTCCATCGCCACCACTGCTTGCCGGTGTACTTTTATGCTCGAATTGTATTCTTGATTTCCCTACCTCCCCCCCCAACGCCTGAAGAGCATCCGGTTCGTCTTGATGCATAAGGTACTTTTTTGTAGCAAGCGCAAGGCCCAAATGTGAAAGTGATTGCGGGTTTCGTCGTATCTGGGGGCCGCAATGATCCCCCCTCTCACCCAAGTCATCTCCAGCCATCGACATTCGCGTCTTTTCCCAGGCGTAATAACAAACTTGTTCGGCGCCCCGTCGAGCCTCGCATGTGCCGGTGCCAACCCCCGGGGAATGACACATCCTACTCGAAAGGCAGCCCCTGAATGACTTAGCCCCGTCCACGACCGCGTCCACGTCCACCGCCTCTTCCTCTTCCCCTGGGACCGCCCCTGCCACCGCGCCCGCCAGTGCCACGGTCGGCCTCCTTGCGCGCCTTGTTCTTGGGTTTCGGCGCGTCGTCGATGAGCAGCGTGTCTAGCGGCAGCGAATCGGGCAAGATAAAGTATCGGATTGTCGAGCCGCGAATGTTCATTGTGTCGAGCGAGACGGCATCCTGGCCCTTGGGCGTCATCTTGACCGTGCGCAGCGCCGTGTTCATCTGCGGCGAGACGGAGGTAATGGTGCCGTGGACGATAGTGCCTGTTTGTTGCAAACGCGTTAGCTAATTCTTCGAGAGGCGGCACATCTTGCATCCGGGCTGCACTGTCCGAAGGCGGGAGAGATGGGGTTGGGTTACTGACCATTCTTGAGTTCAATTGTCACCGTCTCGTTGGCGCATTTCATCAAAAATCTGGTTGTTGAAAATCCATGTCAGCTCTTCTTTTGGCCTCGTTCACGTCGGGCTTTACAGAGAGAAAGCTCAGCACTCGGACCGAGTATGACGGCAAGCGGGGAGGTAATTGACATACCTGACGAGCTTCATGTTGGCGGCAGCGGCGTTGTCAGTTTGTCGCGCGTGTCGTTCGTTGAAGTGGAAAGGCGGCGAGGTGCTAGATTGTCGCGACTAGAACGTAAACCTAGTTGACGGTCCCAGGTCACAGAAGGCTGAAGCTTCGGAAAAGTTCCTATCCCGTATCTGGAAGTGGGGCCGCAGCCTGTAGGTGCCGACCTTCAGCCACACTGGTACGATCCACGTGACCTTCTCCAGATGATTCTCCCATTGAATACAGGCGGCAGAAGAGAATACAATGCTTTACCGCTGTTTCGACGAAGGAAGATTACTATCCATGCAAAAGAAGAAGTCGGTATGTCTAGGTTGACTACCAAACTCTTCTGCACGTTGACTCTATTCTGTTGATGGTTTCACCTGTGTAGCTTGATGCAGCAGGTCAACGTCGAGACATTTCGAAAGACCGAAATAGGTGCTAGTGACTCGGTTCAATCAAATCTCCGGCCCCTAAATTCTACTCAATGCGCAGTCGAGATCTAGAGTATGTCACAAGTCGAATTTTAGTTAGAGTGGGCAGAAAAGCACGGATGTTTAACATGTCAAAGCCTCTCTTGAGTATTGACCCGCCTCAAATAAGGATAGCAGATCAACTCATCGACAGTGGTACACCTCAAAGTCGGAGCTACGGCAAATTACACACTAAAGAGCAACTATCTCTGGGCACGTATATCCGGACAACCGGATTCAATGTCCCCGTCGACCTATCACCCAGTCATATCATGCTTGTAAGGACGCACTTGACCTTGTTGCAACACGAACCTCTCCACTACGGTACCCCAACTTGGGAGCTCCCACTGGTTCCTCGCTGCCCGGACTTGCGAGCTTGCGACTTGAACGTGTAAGCTGTCAATGGTGTTCACAGATTTCTCAGTTCCATCCTCTCGAACAACACGAACTTGGAGGTACTCTTCGAGGTAAGGTCCAGTTTGCTCCGGATCAAGCCCGGAGATGACTCCCGCCGACACCAAGTGCATCAAAGCCGACGTCAGAGGGACAGTACCGGACGCATGGTTACCCGAGCCCATGTTTTTCATTGCAAACACCGGCATCGACCCCACCAGATTTGGTGCGGTCATCCATGAATCCGTGTCTTTGGGTACTTCGCCGAGGAAGAAATGGACAACAAATGAGCCGTCCAGCGCCCCATTCAGGACGCGCACATTGGCGACCCATTCGGTGTATATGTTGTCTTCCGCGACCACCTTGGCAACGAAGTCCGGATCATGGGAAAAATCCATCACATGGCTACTTGAAACCGTCCCTTTCCGAACACGCCCAAGGGTACCCCGATCCCTCATCGTCGCGGATCTCCTTCGCTTCTGGGCAAAACCGGAGGGACTGGATGAACCGTACAGCCGGTTGATGGTTTCTATTAGGCGCGCCCGGTCTTCGGCGGGATCGTTCCCAGGGCTGGAGTTGGTCTCGGCGTACGAGTATCCGAAGGCCAAGGTATCCCTTGCCATTGCTGAATTCCAGAAAGTGCCGTTGACATCTGAGTAAAAAGGCTTGAGTTCTGTAAACATGTCTTGAACGTATCCTGGCGGCATCGTGAAAGAGTGTTCCATTGCGACTTGAGGGGACACCCATGACCTCGGGTACAAGACTTGCCACATTGCAACAATTCTATCTGCCATGGTATGATGCAGAAAGAAAACAGGATCGAACGCCGAGTATTGTATATAGAAGAGATGGCCGCGGTTGCCGACTAGAACATGCATGGCGTCGTGTAGCGACTCTACAGAGTCGTATTGGGATTGGTTTGTTGCGGTACCCCAGTACTTGTTGCTGAAGGGTCCGTAGTCCTTGTAGTTCGACAGGAGTGTGTAGAGCCGTTGCTGAAGCGCCGGTCTGGCATGCTCGATTGCGTGCGCAACGCTCTGGTTGTCTGACGTCTCGAAGGGTGCTCGCATCGTTTCTGTCCAACGCGGAAACTTGTGCTGTCAGTGACCACGCTCTCTCACTGACTGAATACCATGACTTACATCGCCTTCAGAAAAGACGTCTGGGTCAAGCGGCCGAAACTTGTAACTATGAAGCGGGTTCGCAATGAACTGCCACCCTTTGGGGCCGTACACTTGGATCCCGGGCTCTTCGAACTCGGGTAAGTAGGTCATCTCTCCAGACGGCGGCGGCGTAGCCCAGTCCCAGTATGGGATACGGAAGTCGGTGGCAGCGGCTTGATACAAGACACTTTCCACAGGGTCTGTGAACCATGAAGCGATCAGCTGAACGAGCTGGAAGAGAACTTGCTATCACAATGTCAATGACTACGCCTTTAATACATAAACTCAATAAAGAGATTGGGTGGCATCTGACCTCATATAGAGCAAGATACGGACGGTGCCAGGATGGAAACAGGACGGACATATGCGTGCAGTAGCCTCTGTCCTCGCCTCCTACAGCCCCCAGGACGCCATTCCAGGGGACGAAGGGAACACCATGAATGCCTGCCAGATATCAAAAAGCGAGCTAATCTGCATCAAATAAAGAGTCTTACCTGCGATCTGGTACCATGATAGTTCCTCTTTCTGATCCGTGTACTGTAACATGCTGGACGCAAGGAGGAACAGGTTCCATTTGAAAGGGTTCTGCTTCATCTGCCGGATCTCCTGCCGAACAGGGACAGTTCCGTTGACAGCGGGCAATTTAGCGACAACAATGGGTTGTTGTGCCTGGCGTTTGACTAGCTTCCTCGTGTCGAAGCCGTATTCGTAGGCCGGCGAGTATGGTGTGGCCGATACGATCGTGACGACGAGGAGTAGGGACAGAAATAGGGCGACACGAGGCGACATCGCCACGCGGGTTCGATTGCAGTCAGCCAGCATAAATGCAGACGCGTGAGAGTGCCTTCAAATGGAATACAGTATTCGATCTGCGAGTCAATGAATATGGATGAACGGAGGAGAGGTACAGTCGCAGATAGGGTTCCCAAGTCAACCAAACGTATTCTGCTGCTGGGAGACTAGCGAGGAAGGAACCACGTCGTATAATGACAAGGAAGTCTTTTGTTTTTGTTCAAAAGCATGAAAGATTCCCTGTCTTGACATCTGATGAATCCTTCATTACAGCTGCGGCGATAGTAAAGAAGATGGGCCAGAAACGGCCGAGAGGGTGGCGAGGAAGATGGATGTTGGTAAGGGGCAGCTGCCGAGATCAAGGACGGTCAAATAGACGACAAACAAGACAGAGGGCGCGTGGCACGCCGCATATCCGTAATGAGACGATGATTGCGTGAGGTACGTGATTCATTTGCAAACGCTTCTTGACAAGATTAGTAGTTCTCCAGCTGAAAAGTGAACCAGGAAACATCGAAGTGTGAAAATTCTCAAGCAACAGGCAGGAGTGATGACGGGCCCTGCGGGTATGAGTAAACGACCTGGGAAAGCACAGTTTCCTGCTATCTATGTTCGACCCCAGTGGCACGAGACATTCCATGCACTTTCATAGCCAGGTATTGACCTTACTTACCTTCCAGGAGGTGCACCTAGCCTTAAGACCACGCAAGCTGAGACTGCGTCCACCGAGTAGACAGCGCAACGTCCCACACAGGGTCAGGTAGGCGCATCCATCCATCAGAGAAGGGGGTATGCGATCATTTCCACTTACAGCTGAAGATGCAACTAAAAAGAGTAGGATCTAATTGTCTCAACTTCAGAAATCTTGCTGGCTCCATCCATGGGGTTCTTATCCAAGTGTTGCCTTACGATACGAATGACGGCAAATGCCCGTCTTACATACAATGCTTTAGGAAACAGAAAATGCCAAAACGTCCATCGATAAGCCTAATAGTTCATCCGGATGGTACCGAAGAGAGATGACCCTCAGGTACGCCGCCGGGTTGTATGCTGACATCACGGGAACAGCAAGATACTCTTTGAGGGCCGCGTCGCCAACCGATGTCCAAGCTCTACACATCACGGATACCGACGTTGTTTGTACAACACTAGTCGACATAAATGTTTGTTGGACTCGGCAACCTGTACGATGCAAACGTTCCTGTATATGGTTGTGACTGGTCTGTATGTACAAATGTTGCGCGTTCTTGGCGGCTATTCATGCTCGCACTATATTGCCGTTTGTCAAACGTATCGGCCCTTCGGTTCCAGCTGATGTGGACGAAATCAAGCCCTGAGGCATGTTGCGCAAAACCACGGTAAAACTGAGCAAGTCGACCTAGTCACATCCTTAAGAGTCATATGTTGGACTTTTCTCCATATTTGCATAGTTGATCGTCATTGAATTACAAGGTAGCCCGCCTCTTTTCTCTGCCAAACGCCGTCCGTCTAAGGTAATGATGACATGGGCTTCAATGGGCCCTTGCGAGGCGCATCGCGGGAGTCGACGCGGTACTTCAGCTTGACACCCATGGCTGCCAATTCCACATCCAGGAACTTCAGCGCTCCTGGAACGACGACAACCGTGGTGTTCTCGCCTCCAACCCACTGGTTGCCCTGTCCGTCCTCCCAAATCTCTCCCTCCACCTTGGCAGCGCTTTCCGCATCACCGGCATCAATGCGGGTTGCGCAGTTTCTACAGCGGACTGTTGTGACCTGTTTCTTCTTGCCCACGAAAGGCGAGACCGTCGGCTGAACCGAGAGGAATGAGCCACAGCTTCGACAGATCCAGGATCGTGTGTAATCGGAACAGTTAAGCAGACGGTCCTGCAGCAGGAAGGCCGTGCCGTGAGCGAGCAGCGCGTCACGCTCCATCTCTCCCACACGAATACCACCACCACGCTTTCTACCCTTGATGGGCTGCCCAGTTGTAGGAACGACTGGTCCTGTCGTTCGCACCTGGTACTTGTCGTTGACCATGTGACGCAGACGCTGATAGTAAACGACACCAACGTAGATGTCCGCCGCAAGTTCCTCTCCAGTAATACCAGAATACATGGGCTCGTTGCCGTGGTAGTTGTATCCAGCCTTCATCAGCTGGTGGCCGAAGTAGTCGGCGGCAGTGTTCTCCTCGTTAAACTTGAATGGCGTCGAATCTTGCGCCAGCCCATGGAGAGCACCCGCCTTTCCAGCAAGCGACTCGACGAACATACCAATGGTCATACGGGAGGGGAAAGCGTGCGGGTTGATGATGACATCGGGCTGCATACCAGACTCGGAGAAAGGCATGTCGACGGCGGGCCACTTCTGGGAAGCAACACCCTTCTGTCCGTGACGAGAAGAGAACTTATCACCAATGACAGGCGATCGAGGAACTCTGAGTTTGATGGAGATTGTCTGGGCAGGCTCGTTACCTGTCTCACTGCCAATCACACGCACCTCCTCAACGAAGGCGGTCTCGGATTCCTTGTACTTCTCGTAGTGCGTCTGGCCGTCGAGGTTGATCAGCTTGCCGCTGTAATCGGCTGATACAGTATGCCATGCGCAGAGAACGTCTCCTTCTTGAACCAGTCGGCCGACATAGGGCAGACCATCCTCGTCAAGCTGACCACGGTAGTGTCCCTTGACAAAACCACCAGGGGCGAATCCGAACAGCTTCGAGATATTCTTGACAGCTCGAGTTCTCGACTCGTCTTTAAGAGTGATCTTCTTCGTCTTGTAAATCGTGCCGTGACCGAATCCTCTTTCGTGTGCTGACTTGTTCAGAATCATAGCGTCGTCCATGTCGTAACCGGTGTACGAAATAACCGCCACAACGGCGTTGAAACCGTTGGGGAAGTTATCGAATCCGTAAGCGTTGTGCAGGGGCGATCGCACAACGGGCGTCTGGCCGCTTTGCAGCCGGTACATCTTGTTGTCCGTTCGGTATCGCAGAGCAGTTGCTGGTGTTCCCATAGTTTGCTTACCCATCTGACATTGATACATGTTTCTGGGAGACTGGTTGAAGTCCGAGAAAGGCGTCATGTTGGCAAGAATAGAAAGCATGTTCGTAGGTGTGAATTCCACGTGAGTAGACTCTCCAGACACAATCTCATTTTCCACGACAGCGATGGACATGTAAGGTTGCTCGTGAGGTCCAACGAAGTCCTCCTTATCGAGGGGAAGATACTTGACGGGTCTGACCATACGCGCGGGCGCAGACGCCAGGTAAATACCAGGGTAAGAACCACCGTTGGAAGGAGGAACGTATCCAACCTCGAGTTGCAAAGGCACACCGTGAGTACCTTCAACCTTCCAGTATCGGAGAGTGTCTGCAATTCTCAAAGACTCTTGAGGCGTGCAGAAGCCAACAATTCTGCCGTCAAGCATGACGACAACGCTCTCGTCTGTTGCGGCGGAAGATGTCTCTACGGCACCCAGCTCTGCGACAAGACCGGGTATCTTGGAGGCATCGACGGCTTCCGTCATAATTTTACATTTGTGAGCCAGATGATTCAACAAACCACAAGGAGCACCATCGGGGGTGTGTACTGGGCACATGAAGCCCCAAGACTCGGGCAAAAGCTTTCTGACTGTCGTCGTCTTCAACTCGGCGAAGAAGGCACCTCTGTGGATCATTCGGAAGTGGCTAAGGAAACGCAAGAAATTGAGCTTTTCCGCGACGACAGTGAAACCGGCTGTCTGCTGCAGGTCGAGACCAGAAGGACTTGTCAAATTACCCGTAGAGAGGAAGTATTCCAGTCCGTTTCCGAGGTTCTCGTTGGCGTGTCTGAAGATGTTGGCAGGAAACTCCTTGGCAAAGTCTTGTGATGTGAAGGGCGTAGCAGGGTGTTTCCTGGTCCATTCTCGCAATGAAAGACGGACAGCAGTTGTCAGGAACTCTTCCAGGCGCTCCTTCAAGATCATACCATAGAGGAAACCACCCAGAAGAACCTCCTGGTTTTGAACGGCATCAGGGTTGTCGACTGAGCAGTCGCCGGCCACAAGAGCATACAGCTTCCTGATCATGAAAAGAAGCATCCGGAACTTGTCGTTGTCCTCCTTCTCAGTGACGTTTATGTTGCCAAGGTGCACAAGGACAATCTTGCGCAGGAACTCGGTACCAACATCGTAGTTGGACATGGTATCTGGCACACCCAATACCACGCGGAACTTCTCGCCTAGGTAGGCTCTCGTCTCGGTTTTGCTGTAAAGGCCGTAAGATTTGTAGGTTCGGAGAAGCAGCTCAACGCGATCCGTCAAGAAGGTGTTCTTGGCCGATTTGGATCCGGACAGACCGATGAGCCCCTCAAAGATTTCTCGGTCGTTCGTCTCCACCAGCGCCTTCAGAATCATCATGACCGGCACGAGGTACTCGTTCTTCCTCCAGGAAAAGCGGAACGTCATGTTGCCGTCGCTCAAGTAGTGCAAGACGTTGGTCTGAGATGTCTCGTCAGGTCTGACGGATCGGAGAATGATACCGTAGGGGGTGTAGCCTTGGCCTCGATTCTGGAAACTCGGTCGGTTGATCGCCATGGGGAAGTTCCTGCGGTTGACTTGCAGCATTCGAATGATTTTTTCGATACCGTTGACGATGAAGTAGCCGCCCAGTTCCTCGGATTCCTCCTTCCTCTGCACCAATTGTGCTGGCGAGTTTCCCTCCAAGTGACATCTGTTGGACTGCGGACACACTGTCAGCATCACATGGGCCAGCTCGAGTTGCGCAATCTCATGCCCTTGCTTACCTTGACCATGATGGGCACTTGGCCAAGCTCCCGAACGAACTCCTTGGGGTCGCCATCGTTGATTCTGTACTCAAAGGTAGCCGAGAGCCTGCCTCGGTACGTGCAGTGGCGCTCTCTGCATTCGGCAGGCAGGATTTCGCGATTCCTGGCAAACTTGTTGGAGGGGGGCAGCTGGGACTTTTGCAGTGACACGCCCTTAATGCGAATAGACAAGCGGTTCTTGCCTTCGAGACCAGCCCTGTCGTCACCGTCGAGGTAGGTCTTGGTACCGATATCCTCTAGGCCTCGGGCGAGGAGGCTCTTACCGTCGGTCCTGAACAAGGCATTGAAGGAGTCGATGTGAGGGCTGACGGCCTCTTGCAGGGCAGGGTAGGCCGTGTGATCTTTCGGGGGGTTGCGGAAGAGGTTCTCGCGGCGGAGAGTGTTGTACTGGTGATCCCACTCGGTGCTGGTCGCTGAAGGAGCCATGTTCGCTCGTTCGCTTGCCTGCGACTAGAACGGTTAGCTGGGCGTCGAATTGTCAATACCGAGTGCGGCACCGTACCAGAGGCTATGTCATGCGGGTGCGACCGTCGAATAGGAATTGGCTCTCTGTGCAAGACGAAGGCGACAGAAACGAGGTGAACACGAACTTCTTCCCACGGCGACGGAATTGCTGGACCGGAAAGAAGATGCGACGGCCAAGTCCCGGTGAAAACAAAAAAATTATTATGGAGCACTGGAGCGAAAAAAAATTGAGACGGCCAATCACGGTGTGGCCTCGGTGAAGTTATCCACCGTTATCCATACAGTTTCTAAACAGTGTCTTATCGCATCCGCGGGGCCCTTCCCTCGAATGGACGAGATGCGCTTGACGCTTGACTGCGACCCGGGACTTGCTCTCGAACGGGAACTCCAGAATCATTGACGACTGGTTTCCAACACCCACCGAGGCCGGTCCACCCTCCCGACCGTCTATGCTCTGCCCCTAGGAAGCCGTCTGCTGCGTCTCACCGGGGCTAGACAGAATCCACCGGTCGTTGATACAAATCATGGTTCTGCGGTGCAGCACTCTATTCTGTGTCACCAATGGTTCGTTACCCCTAATCTGTCACGAGATTTCTGTGACATCTTCATGGCCCAGCCTTTACTACGCATTGCCGTATAGCTCCTTACAGCTGGGAATGGACAGCGGAACTCGATATGTCGATTCGCAGCAGCTGTCCATCGTCGGGGAAAAGGTATAGGACTCTAGTGATCCGTCCCATCATTGAGAAGGGACAATCCGTAACGTAGAGGCCGCGGCCTCGTTGGACTCGACTGTTTAGTTACGTCGAGTCCGCTTCGAATATGGGCCAGCATTGCCACCAAAGTCCGACAGTGGCCAGGCCCCAAGGGAAATGGACATAGCGACCCTCGGTAGGTACGTCTACGAAGTGAGGTCTAGAGGCACTAGCCTCGAGGTAGGTTTGTACGTGTGAATGTATGTAATTAAGGCAATGTAAGGTCTTCATGCATGAAGTGGTCATGTTGCGTCTGCGTTAGTGGCCGTCATTTCTCCCCGCGGCCTCTCATTCTCGCCAATGCGAGTGTCGAATGAGACCCTCCCCCATCATCAATCTACCGGGAGGTCTCCCAAAGACGCGACTTGCAACACTAGAAATCGAACCTAGCTTGCACCATGAGCCAACCGCGACTCCTGATTAGCAGAATTTACAGCGAGCAACTGGCGACTTGCAGCCCAACCTGCACTGGCCGGGGCCTAACAAGCCAAGCCTAGGACTGAGGCGCGTTCGACTTCACCCTTGATGCTCTGATGCTGCTCATGCATAGGTACTTGAGGCCTGTATTGTGTATCCACATATCCAGGAAGTAAGTACAGATAGTACATAGTACATTCAGCTCAACCGCGGGGGGAGGAGGAGGAAGGGAGGTGGGGTTTGACAGGGTCCTGCCCGCTTGAAGCACAACACATGCTGTTGCCTCTGCCTTCCGACCTTTGACATTTTGATGTGCCCTGATCTGCTCGACCTCCTGGTTCCGCTTACTTTACCCGAGCTTACTTGACCAGTTTCCCTCCTTTGGTTCAAGGCATCTATCAACCCTGGAGTAATCTTCCCTCGAGGAACCCAAACTGCCCTTCGGTGCCTTGGCTGACTGGCCCTCGTCACTGCTTGACTATCTCTCTCTCACCTAAGGGACCCAACAGACACACCTACACTCTGGACACCACACCTTGACTGCTTGGGCCCTCAGCCTGCCTTACCCGACCAGCTGTCGTCTCTGCTAAATACTCGGCGTTCTGCCCTTTCCATCAAAGCCTGGGTCTCATTTCGTTTGTCCCGGCCGCATTTCCTTGAGCAACGTCTGGACCCGCCTTGCTTGGTTTCTCGGACTTGGACATTCTACGTTTCCAAAAAAAAATCAAAAAAATCACCAACAAACGCCGTCGTCGGCGAGCCGCCCACTATTCGCAAACAACCGCACTTCTCATCACAGTCACAACGTCGTTAGACGCCGAACGCTGTCCGCCGTCCGCCCGTGACGGCCTTTGGCCCCCTTCATCGATTGCGCTGTCTCGCCTCGGTCCGCACGCAGCTCTTGGACGGGAGTGACAGATCTGGACTTGTGCCGCCTGCGACGCCTTTGCCATCACGCGCCCTCATTCTCCTCCTCCTTCCTTTCTCAACAATCTGTCTCCATTTGGAGACATCCGTCCACCTGCGGCCACCTGAAATACCCTGTTCACCTTACCCTGGGGCTTAATAGCTTGGTAAAGAGCAGGCCATTGCATCTCCTCTCATCTCCAGCTTTGCCTTGGTTACCACGCCGTCCGAAACACAGCGCCTCGGCTCACCAACACCGGTTGGTGAGAACCCATCTGGGAATCGCGTTGGACTGCCCTGACACCTGGGCATCGCACCGTGTCCATACTGCCCGTCTTTTCATCCCATCCAACCACAAGCAACGTGTTGAGTACATACAGACATCGGTGGCATCCTGCTCATCCAGTCTTGGCACCTTGAAGCATCTCCGGTGATTTCGGCTTGTGCTTGTGCCCACAGCATCGGAGGAGCATTGACCGTTTTTGCCAGGAGCTTCATCACGGGCAAAAACGAGCGTCGGTGGTTGAAACCCCCCTACCTTCAACGCTGGTCCTTGTCGACTTTTCTATTCTCGTTGCCGCGTTCGCATTGCATCCCTGCTCCTGCTGCCGCCGCTGTTGTCGTCGGTGCACTACTCCCATGCGCACGTAAGGTACCTACCCGAACCTACATACACCCGGTCGATATATATGTACGATCCGTTCCTTTCTCAGCCCCTTCTTCGCGTCTACCGTTGCCAGATCCACATCAACCCGGTACAAGCAAACGAATGAAATCCTGGCACTCGACTTCTAACCGCTGCAGACCCTGTCAACGCGGTTATCAAGAATCGCCATCCCTCTAAATCCGGCAGCTTTCCCTACCTGCTCCAAGGTTCAGCACGGTTCATTTTACAGCTTGTGCCCCGAGCAATCACCTTAAGCCGGAGCCAGACCAGGGTACTCCAGTACCTTGCACCCACAACCCCATCCCGTCTTTGCTGGGTGGGACCTCACCTGTGCCTCCTCCGCCCCCGAGGACAGGACAGGACAGACCAGACCAGACCAGACCAGACCAGGTCAAGCGTCACCCGGGCTTTCTCTTCCCTTCTGATTCCCGCCCACCTGCACCTGCACCTGCACCGCTGCTTGCTTGCTTGTCATCACCCGCTAACGAGAAGGAGCGACTCTCTACACCTTTTCCCGCCCCCATCATCGCACAAAGCCTACATACTGCGCTCATCACTCGCCCATGCTCGCGAGACTTGACTTGCGATATTTGGTCGGTTACCACGGGTTATACGAGACATTTTTATTCCTAATCTCGAGATACGTCTAAGCGCACTGAATACTTAAGCTCCCGACCCAGGACCCCGACCCCACACCCGGTATTCTCTCTCACCGTCTCGCCGTCCTTCTCGAACGAGACAATCACGGTGCCGTAGCCGCCGCCACCGCCAACCACCAGCTTCCCTCGTTGCGCGACACATCCCACCGTTGCGCCGTACCTGGATCAAACACCAGCAATCGTCGACGACTTTGCCCATTTGCTGCCCGCCTACGAAAGCCTACCTCTCCCCTACACATACTAGCGCATTGCCATCGCGTTCGCGCTCATCATCCCCAGCCATGGCGGGGCTATTCCGGAAGGTGTATGACTGGTTGTTGAGGACGTTTTGGTGAGTGCACTGTGTTCGCGGCGATGGACAGCGGGGAGTTTCCCAGCGACTCGACGGCCCGCACGCTCTGACCCTACCCCGCTGCCGTCGCGCCCACCCTGCCCCTCAGTCATGGTGATGATCCGGACCTGTACTGATTTGCGACGACAGGGCGACCGAGATGGATGTAACGATGATCGGTTTGCAGAATGCGGGCAAGACATCTTTACTCCGAGTCCTCGCAGTAAGTCAACTCCCCTGGCGAGTCATGCCTTTCCCAGCCGTACCGGAGCGGGCCACAAGCTAACTTTGTTGTTTCCAGGGCGGCGAGTTCACGATCGAGTAAGCGACGCTTCCCCTTCTTGATGCCCCAAAAGCGATGAGCGCGCGGTCTTTGGTGTTTTTGGTTCCGGCTAGCGGCATCTTCGGCTAACTGAGATCTCGTGTAGCTCGATCCCGACGGTCGGATTCAACATGAAGCGGGTGCAACGAGGACACGTAACACTGAAGTGTTGGGATATTGGCGGCCAGCCCCGGTTTCGGACGATGTGGGAGAGATACTGCCGTGGCGTAAACGCCATCGTCTTCATCGTCGACATTGCCGATGTGGATTTGTTGCAGCAGGCCCGCGAAGAACTTCATGCACTCATGGGCCAAGCTTCGTTAAGAGAAATCCCGCTTCTCGTATTGGGAAACAAGTCGGATCTTCCGCAGAAGCTGTCGGTCGATGAGCTGATTGATGCGCTTGACCTCAAGTCCATAGGCCACCGCGAGGTCTGTTGCTACGGCATCAGCGCTAAGGAGGAGACGAACTTGGACGCTGTCCTCCAGTGGCTCATGAAGTGGGCGAATAGATGAGGTGTGTCGCCGTCGTGTGTCGGGAGCCTCGATCCGCGGCATGTCGACCTTTACTTCGCCAGCCGTGCACCATCTTTTGCTTGTCATCCGACGGGGGATGTTCAAAGTGGGCGAGGTCGTGGTTCGAGGCGAGGCCATGAAGCATACTGCGCGCGTGAGGCTTGGTGCCGAGGAGGTGTTATATTCAACTTTGTCCTACAATTTGCGAAATATTCGGCGTTGGTCGGTCTGCGACAGCATCAGTAGAGCCTGTGAGCCTGCTTGGCCCCATTACATTTTCACCACATCGCACACATGGGCGGGGCTGTCTCGAGCGGTTCTTTGGAAGTCAGAAGATATGACATGGGAGCAAGGCGCTTGCCTTTTGGTTGAGGGTTTTTGCCGGCCAGGTGGTGGTTTTTTTCTTTTTCCTCTTTTTCTTCCCCCAGTTTGAGGAGGGCTCCATAGCCAGGAATTACTGAAACGCGCTGGTGTTACGGTAGTACACAGTAGAAAGAAGCGAGCGGAGCGGAGGATCGGGTGAGTGGTCATAACGATGCTACGAAAGTAGACGAATGAATATCATGACTGATGTACGATCGCTTGATCATTTGCGTGAACCGGGTTGCCGTGGAACGGATTACGGCAGAAGTCAAGACGGCTCTGCTGCGATACAACGACAAGTGCGACGGATCCTCCTGAGGCATGGCAGGATGCGCTGAGCTGAAGTGGCGAGGGGTGATCCTGATGATAGTGAGGACCTGGGTGAGACGTGAGTGTAGCACGTCGAACGAGACGGCGGAGTTTGAGAGGTCAAGTTTCCCAGAGGGGGTCGGGAAGAAATAGAAAGGTGGGACAAGACGAGATTCCTCGTAGAGAAGTAGGGGGAGGAGGGGGGCTGAAGGGGAAGATATGTTCCTGCTTCATCGTCCTCTATTCCCTTTTTCTTGTCCATTCCTTTCTGGAGCTACCTAGCATGCCGCGCGCAGCGCAGAGCACAGACGAGGGCAGGGAAGTCAACTGCGAAAGGAAAGGAAAGAAGGGGAAGAGAAAAAAAAGAGAAGTGCCAGCGCATCGCGCATCAATGCACCGGTTTCCAGGTCTCCAGGTCCCCAGGTCCCCCCCAAGGGAAGTGCTGCTGGCGCACCGTCATTGGTTCGCCAACCGACTCTTTTTCACGCACACATGCTCCTGCAGGGCCCCATGGTGGGATGGAGGAGGAGGGGGCGTCTGTGGGGTGTGTATGTGTGGGCGTGGGCGCGCGCGTGTGTGTGTATGCGTTGTCTGTTTCTTGGTCTTGTGTCCCGTGTCTCGGAGAAAAGTTGTCTGGAAGATGCGCACTGTCGAGTTAAAAGGTGGTGCGGGAAGATGTTGAAGAAGGGGGAGATGTAGCGAGGAAAACAAAACAGAGAGGCAGAAGAAGGAACGAAAGAAAGCCAAAAAAAAAAAAAAAAGGAGGTAGGGTCTGTTTGTATGGAGATGGACTACTGTCCCCGTTCGAAAGCGCGATGCCACGATGAATTGTCAGGGATGGCCTGGTGTCGTTCGGGACGCTAACCACCACAACGCGAGCTGCCAACCCCATGGACAGCTGCTCTTCCACTCGCCGAACCCCACACTGCTTGGCTGGGACAGAGCTGGAGGGGTTGAGGAGAAGATTGTACGTATGGGAAACCGGCTGATCCTTCAACTTCGTCCATTTGACGCCAAAGAATTGGACACACAACAAACACACACTTGCCCGGCTGGTATGCGTGTCATTTCAACCCTGCCAACATGGCATGTTCCGGGATGCTTGTATTAGAATATCTGATTATCTGCAAGCGACTCTTTGGTTTTCTCTCGTTCTCCCGCACCCATAATCAATAATCACAATGCCATGCCCAACCACCAACTCCTTGCTTGCGAACCTGAATGGCGCTCAGTACTCTTCTAACTTTTTCCCAAAGCCCGATACCGCCAGCTAAACGTAGGACCCCGTTAGGGCAAACTGCAAGACCAAAACAAAAAGAGGACCCTATCAATCATGGATAGTCGGTAAACCCGGCCGAGGGTCCATCCCGATTCACCATATAGCCAAACCTCTCTGGTTGCTCGAGCAAGATGCTTGGCATGTCCGTGTTATTCTCCAGCCGCACGAACTGGTCGACGTCGCGGCCCCACAGGTCCTTTCCACTCCGGATGGCCTCGGCGATCCGGTCCCTGTCGCGGAACCTCTCGCCGTTCATCCACTCGTGCGAGAAAGACGCCATCTTGGTGAGGAACTCGTCGACCGTCGCGAAGCAGCTCGAGCAGTGCCAGCACGCGTTCCCGAGGTCCGACTTCTCGAGCTCGTAGAGTGGCTTGAACCCGCCGTCACCCATCCGAAGGTTCGCCGGCAGGAGCGTGCGCGAGCCCTGGTAGAAGGTCGCTTGTGGGTGTTCCCACTCGGGTCCCGTGTGGAGAAACTGGAAGCTGTAGTAGTAAAACCGGCTACGCAGGGTGAGGCGGCGGGGAAATTGGCATGTTCGCAGCACCAACAGCGTTTCGGGCCGTGCAATCTCATCAACGTCCGCTACGAGGATGACGTCCCCGTATGCCGCTTTTTGCTTGCCGACGAGCTTGGGGAAGACTTGGGTGTACATGGCGTTCCGTTGCAGGTCCTCGTAGTCCCACGACCTACTCGGGTTGAAGGTTGGCGGAAACTCGAGCTCGTGGTAGATGAGCTTGTCATGGTATGGCTTGAACCGCTCCCAGTTTTCCTTGATGGTGAGTGGCTTGGGCTTCCCGGTGAAAGTCTTGGGGGACTCGACGATGACGAAGTAATCGACGTAGTTGTATGTGGCGTTGAGACGAATCTCCATCCAGTCGAGCTCCGTGTTCACCATGAAAAGATCGTAAACTTTTCGCTGACCGGACTCCGTCTGGGGCGTGAAGACGGGGTATCCGTGATGTTTGCAGAATTGGCTAGCAGCCTCCGAGGAGTAGAAGCCATGGTGATCGCTCTTGTTGCCAAAGTTCAACCCGGCTTTGGGAAGTTTCATGGACAAATCGAGACCCGAGATTCGGTGGTCGAACCTGTCGAGGGCGGGGTGTTGGCTAATGTATAGAATGAGACATACACATATTACCAGCCCGGCTTTCAGCAGGACTGATGACCCAACGTGCCACTGCAAAACCATCGTACCGGATGAAGAAGAGACAAGTCCGTATGCGAGAACCGTATGGAACAAGCTGGTCGAAGTGCCGTTGCCAAACTGAGAAGATCGATTATCCCGTCGACACGACACCGGTCCCTAAGAAAGGGAATGGGGCTGACAGGTATGAAGCTTCTAGGTCATTACTGAAAAAGCCGAGAGTTGAAATCACCTGAGGGGTGGCAAGTATTTAGTCGGTTACCAAACCCGTGAGGAAGGTTTGAGGACAGCCCGGTGCGATGGGAAGGAGGCGAGAGTTAAAAGGCGCTAGGTTACTCTTTCCTTGGGGGGAGCATCCGGACAGCGGGTCGTTCGTCGGTAGAGGAGGTCAGATGTGGCACACCAAGACTGAAAGGTGCGGGTTCCAAGTATAAGTAGGTAAGGTATGTAACCATTTGATGTGAATGTCTGTGTCAAGGCTCGGACAGGCTCGAGCGCCGTGCTACCTGCTAGATAGAAATAGCGGGCGGCTTCGCATGAACTGTATCCGGGCACGCAGAAAAGGTACAGAGAGAGACAATGCGAGGGAAGGCAAGAGAAGTGCGTCTGAAAAGGGGCAGAGAGAAGGGGAGAAACACCTCGGCCGGGTGGCCCATTGGGGGTAAGCTTTGCCATGGCTTGCGTTGCTGTGTGTGCTATTGAAGGAGGCAAGACGAGCATAGTTAGCATGATGGCGGCGCTTCAGACAAACCAAGGGAGCCCCCCTGGACCAAGTCAAAATCAGATCGGCCAAATCCAACATTCCTGCCGCGGCAGGCGGACACATGATGGATGGCCCAGGCCGCCTCAGCTCAAGGCGTGATTCTCCGCCTGCGCGCCGGTGGCAGCAACTCCCCCAGACCGCCGTTGTGTTTGTGTCGTCCGGTGTCCAGGTGCGTTTCGAGAATGGTAAACAACTGTACAATGCCATGCCTCGGGCGTCCCACAGGCTCGAGGAGCCTGACCCCCAACTCCCAAGGGGCTGTTCGCACTTGCTCTTGCTTTCTGTTTGAAATCGCTGGGGGCCACGGTCTGGTCGCAAGGGGTCAGACGAGAAGCTCCAGCTTAGCGGCCCAAAGGCCGACTTCCGGTTGCGAGCTAGGGGAACCGTTGCGATATCATAATCCACCAGGGCGACTGATGCTCCTTCGGCCGCCCATCAAAGAAATGACACGGAAGAAAGTGAGACGGTAGTCTCAACAGGAGAGACGGGGCTTGGCACCGCCAAGTCGAGCTAAGGAGCTGCCATTCGCTGCTACCTGCAGGGTCTTAACAGGAAGAAGCTTTGGCTGGGCGTTATTAGCGGATCCCTCCGCGTTACTCCAAAGCGGCTCCCGAGACGCTCGAACGCGATACGGGAATTGCTGGGCTGATGCTACGGCCAAGCCGGAGTCAGTCAGCATGCTAGCATCCTCCCGAGACGATCCATCTAGGGGATCATCGCAAAATGAACTTTGTAAAGACAACCAGCTTGTGGTCTGCGGGTGGCGCTGAGTAATGCATGCCCCTGCACCAAAGTAGTAAAGAGCGCAGCAAGTCGTATTCATGTTGGTTACGAGGCGGCATCCATCGTCGGTGGAATTCCACTTTGTGGATATGGGTTTTGACGGCTGCCTGCTGGACAGTGAACGCGTGTTTTCAAGAGCATGCCCGCCCTCGATTGTTTCCATGGAATCACTTCAAGCAGAGAGAATTTTGCCCCCCAATGGACCATGAGGCCCCAGAAAAGCCCGCCCATGATGCCCTGCCCCTCTTCAAGCCGAGTATCGTGGTAAGGAGTTCTGTACCTGGTTGAATGCAAGTTGTCTCGTTTGGTGACCAAGGGCCCTTCATTGCTTGGTATGTCTGAGCCACTATCCCACGCCCCGTGGTTTCAAGCTACGCCAAGCCAATTCTTCAGGGGCCATCTCCGACACATTCCTAGCGATTGAGCGGTCCGTGACTCAAGCACCTGTCTGAAACGTTGTTGTTCTTCATCAGTCTGTTCGAGTTGGCTTCGATTCTGCACAGTCTCCATCACCCGCTAGAAGTTTAGCTTAGAATGTTGGAGACTCCTTATCATTCGCGGAACCCTTTGGAGAGAACGAGTTCCCCGCCGTGCCCGCTTCTCCAAGACTCCACATGCCAATGCAATGGCCAATCTTGAGTCAGAGTCAGTCTCTATGGAGACCGAGATAAGATAGGCGATGTTGAGAGTCGGTTCCGGTCGTCTCTCACATTTCCGCCTCTCTTCACCCCATTGCGAGCAGACACCCCAACTACTATTGGAACATCTCTGCTAAGCTCCCAAACCTTGCAAGTAACACTCACTTCTCATTGACGACCTTGTTACCGCCGTAATTCCGTTGACTCAGCGAATCTGGACTGGCGGGTAACACCTTCTGCAGCCGCCGCCACTGCCTGTAGCTCGACAACCTGGACACAGTCTCTCTGCTCTCATTGATGCCGAGACCGAAGGCAATTGCACATGGAGTTGTGTAGTCGAAACGAAGTAATACAGTTCAGATATACAAGATGAGAAGATTCAGATTACCTAGCAAGTTTCCAAAGTCCCCTTGTTATAGACTGCAACTCGTCCCCAACCCCGGCGTATATCGCGGTAACTCAATCTAATCAACACCATGAATATCCGATATTCCCGTCTCGGAGCCAGGTCGGAACACTAACCGAAGCACCCACAGTTCCGTTCGGCCTGCATGCGCTCCTGCTACGACGTTGTAGTCGACCGACCCCGCAATGGCTGTCGGCAGTCTTCAACGATTTCAACCGACGCACACTCCCGGGCGTCAAGCTTTCCTTCCACACATCGTCGCCTCATAGATCATCAGAGACCATGTCTCCTTCTGCTATCGGTGATGCTGCCAATGGGGGTAACTTTAAACAGAACGCGTGGATCGGCCACCTTGGTGCTGCCGGTTTCGACCTGCGAAGTGAGTCCAAGACCGATCGATCTACCCTTGTTCAATGCAGTGCCGTCGAGTAACCATAATGAAGGTGACACCATGACTACCCCAACAGCCTCAATGCTTGCTGCGATCCAGTCTTGCAGCTTGTTGGATGACGTCTTTGCCGAAGACCCCACAACGATTGAGCTCGAGTCTCATGTGGCCAAGCTTGCCGGTAAGGAGGCTGCTCTGCTGGTTCTATCGGGAACAATGGGCAACCAATTGGCCCTCCGGAGCCTCCTCACGCAGCCTCCGTATAGTGTCTTGTGCGATCACCGCGCTCACATCATCAAGTATGAGGCAGGCGGGTTCGTATATCGCTCTCACCTATGGTGGTTTGTGGCACCTGCTAATCTGACATTGCCAGGGTTGCTTCCTTGAGCGGTGCCATGGTCAAGCCCATCGTGCCACACAACGGCGCCTATCTGACATTGGAGGACATTGAAGCCAACGCCGATGTCGATGATGATGTCCACACTTGCCCTACCAGAGTTATCAGCTTAGAGAATACTCTCGGTGGCGTGATCACACCCCTGGCCGAGGTCAAGAGGATAGCCGAGTTTGCGCGCAAAAACGACATCAAACTTCACTGCGACGGCGCCAGACTATGGGAGGCTGCTGCTGCAGGGGCCGGTAGTTTGTCCGAGTACTGCTCGCTCTTTGACACCGTTAGCTTGTGTTTCTCCAAGGGCCTTGGTGCCCCGATCGGCAGTATCATTGTGGGCAGCGCAGCACACATCAAGCATTCTCGGTGGGTGCGCAAATCTATTGGAGGCGGTCTTCGCCAGTCTGGGGTTGTGGCGGCTCCTGCCAGAATCGCCGTTGACGAGACATTCGGAAGTGGACCCAACGGTGAAGGCGGCCTTCTGCAGTCATCTCACAAGACTGCAAAGAAGATTGAGAAACTATGGACCAGCTTGGGTGGCAAGCTTACTGACCCTGTCGAGACCAACATGTGCTGGCTCGACCTGGATGCTGCGGGATGCAGCGCCAAGGCTTTCGTCGCATTTGGGAAGGAGGCGGGCTTGAAGCTGATTGGAAACCGATTGGTCGTTCACTACCAGATCGCTCAGAACGAAGATGAGGTTCTTCCACGGCTAGAGCAAGTATTTCGACGAGCCTTGGAGGGCGGTAGTTCGGGCGCAAAGCCGAGTCAGGGGCCAACAAACATTTACAAGCCCCGGTGAGATGTTATCCGAACGCTTCGGTAGTCATTACCAAAATGAAGCGAGCCTATAACATTGCTGAAGTCATCTTTCTGATGACCTCCATGATTGGCTGACGGCCTACGCAAAACGACCCTTATTGAACATGGCGTCGCCTTACATAACAGGTGCAGTTTTTTTCTGCATGTCTTTCTCTTTAGGGGCGTTAGTATAACATACATGTCAATCAAGATCTTGTTTTCCGCTACAAAAGCTTGGCCAGCTAAATTGTTATGATCCTAGGAGCAGAAGCCTGATCGTATTATTGGATGACACGAAGCAGAGTCGTCATTAACAGACGTTACCTTCCCCCCATTGCAGAGGAGTGTCAGTGTAAAGGAAAAGGACTGAAAGCACAGAATCCGAACGTGCTATCCCCTATGAGTCACAAGTGAAGCAGAAGTTTCTACTACATCAGCAACCTTCATGAGGATCACGGGATGGAAAAGCTACGTTAACACGTGGGGTTTCATTGATGTGCTATGAAGTCGCACTTGCCGATACAAGACGCGGTACCATACGGCCTCATCAAACATATGTGAAGATTCGAAGCACTGGATCATTCACATTATCTCTAGAGCCGGATGTGTTTCACATCATCTTCAACCAGGTGCGGTGATTTGCCTTTAGGTAGCCACGAAATGCGAGAAGCGCATACCATAATCTTGTCGGTCAGTTCCTCTCACTTTTGCGGAAAATTTAGATGACAATGGAACTTAAATACACTACTAATTGACACGAACTTTGATCGGAACCCCACCTGTCTTCCGCTGTCGGTTTCGAAAATCTGTTAATGGATACGCACAAGCGCTTGTCTCTAAGGCTGATTTTCTTCTGGGCTGGTCTTTGATCACCAGAATCAGGGTTTCAAGGTCTAATATTGACCTTTGTCTTGAAGACTGTCGCCCGTCGTTGATGATGTGAGGTGCCAGGGATTTCAAGGTGACGCAAGACCAGTCACGCAACCTACGTTCCGGCATGCTGAGTATCGTGGCTATAGACATCGTGGAAAGAGAAAGGTATTGTTGAACCTGGCGTGTTGAAGCTAAAGCGATGTTTAAACCTCAACAGGTCGAGAGATTTTCCCTTTTGAGGAACACTGGTCATTAAAGCTCATAGAGGTCAGCACAGAACTGGCGCCAGTTTCTTCAAATATGCTACCATGCACTCGACGCATATACGAACTCTTCGAATGATAACTCAAGGCCTAACGCATATGATGTCTGTTTCATGCTATGCTATACTATATATGTGTGGTAGAAGATCGCCATCTACATGAGTGCGTGTGGGAATTCGAAGAGCCGCACAAAACGGACCCCTTATCCTTGCTCAAAATAAAAAGTACCTTAAAACAAACCGAAACCTGGAGATTTTGACTTTAATGGTAGCATGACAAAAATGGCAGATGTAGATTATTGCCGACCAACTCGGATTGTACTCGTTTCTGTCACCAGAATATAAGTTATCCTTTCAAGCGATGATAACGATAGCCAATGAGATCTTTTAACCTTCATGAATTGGAAATTTTCGTTTCGCATCATCAAACGCAGTGGGCGTTGAGCTTCTTTCACACCATAATACCGGCATCGCGTCTATCCTGACGACCGGAGAGTTCACAAGGCATACTCGCCGTTGGAGACGCCGACGGTGCCTCATCGGCAGATCACCGCGCAGGGCCTCGTGCGTGTCGTTCAAAATCAAGCTACGCATCGCCACGGAATCTGGCCGTGTCTCTGAATACGGCTTGTCTGTCTGCACTAAAGATTTTGCAACTCACAAAAACCGGACCAAGAATAATGTGCTATCCCAAGCGACACTGAAAAGTGCGAGCCAAGTAAACACCAATGACGCTTTCACCGCCGCTGACATACGTGACTAGGCAAAGGCTTGAGACAGCATCTACGATCAGTACGGGGCCACTTCCGGGGGAGTGTGGGGAAAGCTCCGGGAGCGCCGAACTTCTCCGCATGGGCCGGCTCGGCTCTCCAATAACAATGATGGGATAGTCTGGCAAGCGCCGAACAAGGAGACTATTACCCCACCAAACAGGCCCAACTCGCAGGACATAAACCAAAATTCTCTGCGTTTTTGTTTCCTTGCCAATCCTCGCTGACGTCACATCAAACGGCTCCAGCGGAATGACATACGAGGCCCGTCACCCACACCTATGCAAACCTTACCCTAGCATGCCTTGCCATGCAGTAGCTCGTCTAGACACTTCTAGGTAGGCCAGCAGGGTTTCCCCATTGCCCCAGAGCCGGGAAACAATCTCAGAGGTTGGAGGAAACAGGCGGCCAATCGGTCGTATGACGCCTTCACAGCGGCTCTACTACCTGTATGTGTCGCGGAAACTCCAAGAAAGCTGGATCATGCGGGGAGAGCTGTCTGTCCGCAAGTGGAACCGACTGAACAGCCAGCCAGCTTCGTTGAGCCCTGGCTCGGTGTGCCAGTACTTTGTCTCAATTCGTAAGGTTGCGTATTGTGGCGTCCAACGTGTCGTTTGTCGTGACGCCAACCAAGACGCGCTTCCCAAGCCTTGGACGGCGTGGGAATTGACTTGGGCCCAGCATACTTCCAAGCCTAACGGCGCCGCACAACGTCAACCTTCTCCTCAGCGGCCCACACAATTCGTGGGTTGTAGGAAATTAAGCTGTAATCGTCTGATCGCAATGTCTGATATCCCAGAATCCAACCCCTGCTGCTCTTCCCCTCCCCCTCTTCCGGGTTTGCCTTACCCTACTCTAGGTTGCTGACGATCCCTCGCAGCGACGAACCCGTCCAAGCTTCCCCTCTCCCCAAGCGAAGCCGCGCTGATCTGATAACTCGCCATGGATGGTATGAAGTGCGGCCCCCCATTTATACCCCGTCGTGGGCCACATCATCCAAAGTCGCCGGGCTTCCCTACACTTCTTGATCCTCTCATCTCGCACTGCTTATTGTCGTTTGAAGGATAGCTCTACCTGAGAGCCCAATTGGACGCCATGGTCACCATCGCACTGGCCCTCACAGCTCTAGCTGTCTTACCTCAAGCAGCTCAGGCTTTGTACGAAAACGGTTCTATCATTGCCCCATGTGACTCGCCGATCTACTGCCATGGCGAAATTCTGAAGGAGATTGAGTTGGCTAGGCCATTCTCCGACTCAAAGACGTTTGTAGACATGTAAGTGTCCTAGGATGCGTATTGTCCATGCCCAGTCGAGACTCTTGTCTTACTTTTGTCCCTTGTTAGGCCTGCCATCAAGTCCTTGGAAGATATACAGGTTGCCTTCAATAACCTGTCGAAGCCACTTAGTAACAACACCGAGCTCAACAATTTCCTACGCGCCAACTTTGCCCAAGCAGGCAACGAGCTTAAAGAAGTCCCCAAGGACCAATTGCAAACGGATCCGAAGTTTCTCGAAAAGATTAACGACACTGTGATCAAGGAGTTCTCGAAAAAGGTCATTGACATTTGGCCGGATCTCACTCGCACCTACGCAGGATCGGGCGGCAACACTTCGTTTCCCAACAGCTTCATACCGGTAAACCGAACATTTGTCGTCGCTGGGGGACGATTCCGTGAACCTTACTATTGGGACAGCTTTTGTTCAGTAAATTCTATTCCTCTGAGACGATCTCATTGCTAATATTCGTTGACAGGGATCGTCGAGGGCCTACTGCGGACCGGCGGTACCTTCACCGAAATCTCCAAGAACACCGTTGAAAACTTTCTCGACTTTGTGGACAAGTTCGGATTTGTGCCTAATGGAGCGCGAATCTACTACTTGAATCGCTCACAGCCGCCGTTGCTGGCGCAGATGGTGCGTCTCTACGTGGAGTACACCAACGACAGGAGCATTCTCGACCGGGCAGTTCCGCTTTTGATCAAAGAGCATGATTTCTGGACTACCAACCGAACTGTTGAAGTCGAAAAGAATGGGAATACCCATCGTCTGAACCAGTAAGTCGGCTCTGTTGACCAAATAGCAAAGGCGGAGGCTGACAATTGGGTCTCCAGGTACAAGGTGACCAATACGCAACCTCGCCCCGAGTCATACCGAGAAGATTACACCACCGCTTCAAACAGCTCATATTACTCAACAAGCGGTATTATCTACCCAGAGGTGGGGGGGTCGTTGAACGAGACCGAAAAGGCTCGTGTGTACGCCAACTTGGCGTCCGGCGCTGAGAGTGGCTGGGACTACAGTTCTCGCTGGATTGCTAGACCCGAGGATGCGACGAGGGACTCTTACTTCCCTCTGAGATCTTTGAACATTCTTAACACCGTGCCAGTGGAGCTCAATGCCATCCTGTACTGGAATGAGATGACCATTGCCGCTTTCCTGAACTCAACAGGCAACAGTACTGGAGCAGCCGCTTGGACTCAGCTGGCCGATAAACGCAGCCAGGCAATGTTCGACCTGATGTGGAACTCGACCTTGTGCAGCTATTTTGACTACAACGTCACTTCAGGTGCTCAAAACATTTACATTCCCGAGGACGATGACGCCAGCAACGTCGAGACAAACACAGCCGGGTCAGGACAGCAAGTCGTCTTTTCAGTTGCTCAGTTCTATCCCTTCTGGACCGGAGCAGCACCGGCTCATCTCAAGAATAACCCTTATCTTGTAAAGCAAGCATACGAGCGCGTGGAGAAGTATCTGGACATTAAGAAGGGTGGCATCCCGGCCACGAACCTCAAGACCGGACAACAGTGGGATCAACCGAATGTCTGGCCACCACTGATGCACATCCTCATGGAAGGCTTACGCAAAACGCCCGCCACTTTTGGCGAATCAGACCCCGCATGGCGCGACGTTCAAAACCTTGCGCTTCGCCTCGGACAACGTTATCTAGACTCAACCTTCTGCACATGGTATGCGACAGGAGGTTCCACGAGCGAGACCCCCCAATTACAGGGTCTGTCCGCCGAGAACGTTGGTACCATGTTTGAGAAGTATGGCGACAACGCGACCAACGTTGTCGGAGGCGGAGGGGAATATGAGGTTGTTGAAGGCTTCGGCTGGACGAATGGCGTCCTGCTCTGGACTGTTGATGTTTTTGGAAACGACTTGAAGAGGCCAGACTGTGGAAACATCACAGCGGCCAACGTTCACCCCGGAAAGAGGAGCTTGCCCCAACACGCTGTTGAACTGGCCTACTATGATGCAGCCTGGACTAAGAAATTCGGCAGGCGTGCCTTAGAGGCTAAGGAGAAGTTGTGAGGGCAGCTCAGACTCACTGGCGGTTATCGGGTTTTCTCAGAGCGGGACGCCGCCGCCGCCAGACGTAATAAATTATCTCCCGAATATACATTGCCTGTTTTCTTAGATGCTTCTTTCTCCATCACTTTCAGTGTGAAGCAAATGCACTTGTGTTGCCCCCAGCGTCATCATTTATTTGAAGTACTCTAACACTTGAGAATACTGTGAAACCCACATCAACTACAAATGACAATGAATAACTATGAAGGAGTTGATAAAGTACAATAGCAAAAGAACTGTGTGGCTATTTGATACTAGCAAAGCCGACGTTTGCATCTTTGATCTCTACAGCTAGTTCCACAAGTCGTTTGTCTCGTTGCTATAAGTTTTCTGAGTCTTGTAGAGCAACGCAGTTTTTTAAAGCCTCAACAAAGATAAATAGATAAGTCATGGCATTTATTGTTGTAAACCTCTTCCAGCCCTAGAGACCTAGACGTCGATATTGACTTACAGCCTCTGGAAAATATAACAAAGGTCTCGCTCTTGTCGTTCCTTCGTCTCTCAATAGCATGCTATCACAAGCCAGTAAACTTAGGAAAGCGCCCTGTTGAGAGGGTGTCAGGTCGTCTTGCTTGAGGGTGCTGTAGGTCCTGGTGGCTCCAGGGTCAGTGACATCCAGTTCTTGATTGTACAGTCTTGGAAGTAAGGGCGTATTGATCGACACGGCATGGAAAAGCTATCGTCAGGCGACCCCGTCTTGTTCTTCCCGACAAAGATAAGGCTAGAGGTTGATGGCACTGAAGGTGTGGTTGGTGATAAATTGCTACAGCCAATGATGCTATCGTCAAGAGACTGGTTCCCGATGATAAGATAATGAGATAATGACCGCAATACATCAACGCCGTTTAACCCATACTCCTTGCTTAATGAGTGACCGAGTGCTGTCTTCTTGCCGCTGAAACTCCTTGCAGGCTGCCAGGAGAATCTTGAGCCCTTTCTCTGCCGCCCTCATTACTCTCACCACCACCATTTGCACCGCGCAGCTCGATTAAAGCTGTAAGTCAACAGAGACTCTCATGTCTAAGAATCGAGAAAAGTAACAGATCGAGGACTTGGCCCTCCTTTTCAACGGCTTGCCTCTTGGTACCCTCGTACGTCCAGCCAGCCTTCTCGAGCACTCTTCGGCTCGCCGCATTAGTACTGAACATGGATGCTTCTAACCTCAAGAGTTCAGGGTTTTGCTCGAAGCAGAATCTGCAGAGAGCTACCAAAGCCTCGCTCGCGAAACCCTGTCCCCAATACTCCTCGCCGATCCAGTAGCCGAGCTCCCAGGTGCGATGCAGCACATCATTGCCCCGAATGATGCCCATGTTGCCAACGAAGGCCCCATCCTCTGCTCTGCAAATAGCGAAGTAGTTGCCCGGGTCTTTGGCGCATAGTGTGAGCCAGCCCTCAGCATGCTCGAGCAGATAAGGCGATGGGAAGGTGTTCCGCATGTTCCCTGCTATCTTGAGGTTGTTTGCAAGCCGTGCCATATCCGGGGCGTCTGCGAAGGTGGAGGGCCGAAGAATGAGCCGATTTGTAGTTATCACAGCACCACCAGCGGCGCCATTGCTGTGCGTAATAATTTGTGTTGTGGATGACATCTTTGCTCGTTGAGTTGACAATGGATCAGATGGAACAACCTGGATAACGAAAAAGGGCGTCAAGAAATAAGAAGGTAGTTTCTCAAAATTGGGAGAGAAGACACCGGGTCGGTCACCTGGACAAAATCCTGCGGCTTCAGAGCATAGTGGAGAGAATCAACAAAGATAGTTAGCTCTTCTTCGGTACCAAGAGCTACAAGCTCGTGCTGCTGCAGGGTGTTTTCATGCATGAATCACGGGAGATACGGTCCAGAACAGTGAGTGTGTTGGAAAAAAGGAAGTGTGGCCGCGTTGTCTCAATGTAGTTATCGCCCGGCTCAGTTAGGGAGTACAGACCCGTCGCCCTCGTAGCAAAGGCGCCATAGATTCTCGATTTTATTTTTCTGGCTTTGCGCTCAAGAGCCGGCATTGATAGATGAATAAGTGTGAGTCCTTCCTTACTCTGCTTCAAGGTCAATAATTTAGGCCACCAGCTGGCAAAAAGCTACCACCAGACGGCAACTGTACAGCTCGGCTATGGAAGTACGATGGACATGGTCTGTGCGCGACCAAAACTCATGACGGCTTGAAGGAAGGAGCAGGTGCCTGAGGTGCTTGGCCAGTTGCCGCCCCAGTGGCTCCTTCCATACCGAGAGCACCGGCCAACGTCAATTTTCGAGCTCCGCTAGACTACCGTGACGTTGAAGACTGACAAAGCTCCGCTCCACCCATCATCAGCTTCGTCCAAAGCTGTAGCACCCACGCCCGCTCGACCAACAACAACCCGATCGATCCTTCCTTTCCCTCGAGTTGCGCATTTACCCCGACAGGCAATCCAGATACCAGCTTTCATCATGTCTGGAGGAAGAAGCCCCATGGAGGAGGCCTACGCGCGCCTTAGGCAGGTTGCTGAGCAGCAGCAGAAGCGCGGCGGCTTCGGCGGCGGCGGCATGCCCGGTGGCCCTCGTGGCGCTGGTATGGGACTGGCGGGCCTTGTTCTCCTTGGAGGCGCTGCGTTTCTGGCCCAGAACGCGCTGTTTAACGTCGATGGTGGTCACAGAGCGATCAAGTACCGGAGGACAAGTGGTGTGAGCAAAGAGATCTACGCTGAAGGTATGTCTAGCAACCCTTCTACGGCTCACAACGAGCGATATTGTCCCAAAGTTGAAGGTACAATGAGCTGACCTGGAACTGTTGTGTAGGAACCCATTTCGTCATCCCCTGGTTCGAAACTCCCGTCACCTACGACGTTCGTGCAAAGCCTAGAAACGTCGCCTCCCTTACCGGAACCAAGGACTTGCAGATGGTCAACATCACCTGCCGTGTCCTCTCGAGACCCGACATCAAGGCTCTGCCCCAGATCTACCGCACATTGGGTACCGATTATGACGAGAGGGTGCTGCCGTCTATCGTCAATGAGGTCCTCAAGAGCGTCGTTGCTCAGTTCAACGCTTCTCAACTCATCACCCAGAGAGAGATGGTTGCCAAGTTGGTCCGCGAGAACCTTTCCCGACGTGCTGCGCGGTTCAACATTCTCCTGGATGATGTGTCCTTGACAGTATGTCTTTGTACCTCCTATTTCGTTATCTTCACGTGCTGATTTAGCTTCCCAGCATCTTGCATTTTCGCCCGAGTTCACGGCCGCCGTCGAGGCGAAGCAGGTCGCTCAGCAGGAGGCTCAGCGTGCAGCCTTTGTTGTCGACAAGGCTCGCCAGGAGAAGCAGGCCATGGTCGTCAAGGCCCAGGGTGAGGCCCGCTCCGCCGAGCTGATCGGAGAGGCCATCAAGAAGAGCAAGGCATACGTCGAACTGAAGAAGATCGAGAACGCCCGTGCTATCGCTCAACAGATGCAGGAGTCTGGCAGTAAGAATAGACTGCTGCTCGACTCTGAGGGCTTGGGCCTGAACGTGTTTGAGGACCGCGACCAGAAATGAGGCGGCTGCTTTCTGAGCGCAAAAAAATCTCCCCCTGTATTCCTAAAGGTCTTTGAAGGACTTGTACTATAATGAAAACGCCTCTGAGAGCTTCGGACACACCTTTCATTCGCATTTGCACAAGGAGAGGGCTGGTGTTTATTGAAAACGTGTAATACAAGCGCAACCTGCTCAATCACTGCCGCTCTTCCCAAATGGAAAGATAAATATGTAATCCACTTGCCAAATAGTGGTTTATGAAAAGTTGCTCCCTATAGAGTATTTTCCATCGTCTACTCCTTAGACACCTGAGCCACTGGTTCGTTTCTGATGGTTTGCGCAGCACAGACCACGGATGTGTGAACGCAACATCCACGGCTCGACGTGGGGCGAGGCGTCTCTAGGCTCCCCTGCTCGGCTTACACTAATAAGGCCCCTCCCCCACTATGACTTGTTGCCCGCCTTGCGAGCTCGACCGTCAATCGTGCAACTGTCACAACTACAACGAACAAACGATACCCACGTCGGAACGAAACCGCCCACAAACCCGCACCTTCCCGTATACGCCTTCGAATTCCAAATAAACTTTCACGCTTCTCCAAGCAAAATTTGATCCGTCAAGATGTTGATCAAGTATGTACGCGCTGACCACTCAGCGGCGAGAGGATTCCTATGTTTCGATTACCAGAACAGTTTAAACTGATTGCTCGAACCAACAGGGTGCGGACGTTGACGGGCAAGGAGATTGAGCTCGATATCGAGAATGAATACAAAGCGCGTCACCTCCTTTACTCCGAACATCTCTTTCCCAGAATGCCCGAGAAGAGAGCGACAGTCTGACCGTTTTCATAATAGGTCTCGCAGATCAAGGAAAAGGTTGAGGAGAAGGAGGGCATCCCGCCCGTTCAGCAGAGATTGATTTACGGCGGCAAACAGATGTAAGATTACACTTCGCCAAACAGGGGTGGTCCTCCCGGTTTGGAGAATTTGGGCAGAAAGTCTGGCTGACGCGATGTACTCTGATGGAACAGGGTCGATGACAAGTCCGCGTCTGAGTACGGTCTTGAGGCTGGTGCTACCCTGCATCTGGTCCTTGCCCTGCGAGGGGGCAACTGAATCCATTGGATGGGCTATGAATATTGGCCTAGGGGAACAACGTCCCGATGACTCCATAGCGCCTAGAACAAGAGTGCAGGGCTGGAATGACTAGGTTGCTGTCGGTACGGGGATTGTCGTCCTTTTCCCGAGAGTGAACGGCTATTTCGGTCACCTGGTTGAGAGCAATGTGACGGAAGAGACTGGCCGCAATGACGGAAAGGGACGGACTAGCACTTGGGCGCTAAGTCGAGGCAGGGGACGATTCACACATCCACACACATCCACAGACGCAACAGGCATGGCATGGTGATAGAACATCCGCCCACTGAGCATAAACTTCGCTGATCAACATGCTGCCGCAACGATGAATGTCTTTACGTATTTTATTAAGAGGCTGATTCGCCAGACATGATCGAAACCGTTCTATATGTTGTGTCAGAGCCCAGGCTTAGGCCCATGTCAATGCCTACGCCTTGAGGCAGGAGTATCTCTAGAAGCAAGTGGGTATTACCATATCCTGCCGACGCCCGAATCCTAATGCCGCATACCCATCCGTGTCTCAACGCCTTCATATGTGTTACAAGTCCCAAAAAGTGAGTATCCCCCTCCGAATCACCTGCTATGCAAGCCCACTCAATGCCTCAACGTCTGCCCTTTTTCTTGGGCATGAAGATGTCAACCGCCTTTCTTTTTCTAGGCAGCTCCTGGTTGCCCAAGATTGGACGAGCCGGTTGCATCTCGTCAAGGGATGCGGGCAGCGGCGGCGACTGCGGGCCGTTGCTCTGGGCAAGCAGTTTGTGGGCGCGGGATGGCTCTGTACTCCTAGTCGCTGGTTCGGGGTTAGGCTTGGGTCGTTCGACTCTAATATTGCTCTTCGGCCGATGCGCATTTCCGAGAATGCCACCGCCACGTCGTAGACCTGCCGGCTGCGAGCTCGATGAGGATGAAGATGGTTTGAACTTGGAGGGAGAGATAGGGCCACTAATGCTACTGGCCTTGCCCTTCTGCTTGGGCGTTCCCTCTTCGCCGAACAGATCGCCACCTTCATCGCCTGACGAGTCAGAAACATACGTGGTCTTGGATGGCACGACATATGTAGAATGCGTGGGAGGCCGGTTGCTGGTAGATGTGGGCCGAAATACTGGCTGAGTCGAGATCCGATGCTCGGCGGCCATCGAAGGCGGAGCCTTGCTGAGTCGCGGAGCTCTGATTAAGCCTGTAGGAACGGCCAAGTTGCTTCTTATGCCGACAATTTCCTTGGCCTCTCTACGGGCTTTCTTCATGACGCTGGCGCCCGTGGTTGTCTTCATTCTGCTTCCAGCCGCGAAGCTGAGGGAGCTGGGGAGCTCCTTTCCCCCTCGGCCTCGCGTTCCGAAGGTGCGGCCTGTCTTGGGTGGTTTTGGTAGGAATCTTGCAAACTTTGGATCGACGATCCTGCTGACATTGTTATCCTTCTTCTGCTGCAGGCCTTGAACCCTTGCAAGCAACTCGGCCTCGGCCTGCTGTTGAGCCTGACGGCGCTCCTCGGCATATCGTTCGTATATCTTGTACCACTTCGACGGATTCTTAGGCGCGTAGTTTTTATCGTGGCTTTCAGTCGGAAACTCCTTTTTGATGAGGCGCAGCCAAAGTTCGGACGTTTCGCCTTGGATATGAGGGGAGTTGAGTTCGATCTCGCGGAGCTGGGCTGGGTTCGTTACCCTCATGAGGATGTCGCGGACATGGTGGTATTGGAGGGTGTCGCCGTTTCCAACACTGCTGAGTTCAGTAATGTGTCTTTGGCATACCGCGATGCACAGCTCGGCAAGCGATTTTATAGGAGCCATGGTCCTGTTGCAGCTGCAGACAAAGAAACTAGCTTGATGTTCTTCCTGTTTTGATGCCGATGTTGGGGTACGTGATGAGTGATGTCGGATCGAATCGCAGTCTCATTGTTGACAAGACTGGTGGCGTAGGCGGCACAATATACACAAGCTTTCGAAAGGGAAGTCGAGTAGGCCCCAAGGCCCTGTGAAGAGGGACCGAGCTGATGTAAAGTGATGCTTGACTTTTGTTGTTGCTGCTGTCAGCGTTCACGGGAACACGGAAGGCGCAGGCGGACAGTTGCTTTTAAAGAGGTCACGACGCTGGAGTTCCAGCTTTGTGGTGGGGCCTGCACCTTTTTAAGTGGTTCCCTAACGTTGACTTAGATACACCCCTGGTCAGAGTCGGTGATTGAGGCACATCCACTAACATGTATTTGTCTGTGCTTCGATCTTGTTTGTACTCCGTACGCTTCCAGTCTTCGTATGGGGTTTGGGGTTTTCAGAGCCCAGAGTTCCGTGAAGTTTACCAGTCAATTTTGAGCATTTGACTCTAAAAATATACTCATATTGAATCTGAAAGTTGGATTCACTTCAACCCGTTACTTCAACTGAAAGTAAAGTCAGTGTTAGTCAATCCCACTCCATACATGTCACATGATCTTTACGCTAAACCCCATCCAGACACTACCTCCTACCTAAGCAGCTACCCTGCTCTACTTGCCTTACTAGGTACCTTAGGTGCTGCTGTGGGTAACCCCAACTTGGACTGTTCTTTCGTCATTGCAAAGAAACCATCGACTTTACCTCAACTTAACATCGCGATTCTGGAACGCCAAAGGGACCTCCCGGCCGGATCAGATAGACTTAACATGGCAGACTCGACGTACGTCAAACCGGAGCCATACATCAAGCCGGACCCTGAAGCTGTGACGGCCTCTCCCCTCGACGACGACGACCTTTACGAAGATGCTGGCGATCTCGAGTTTTTCGACCAGTACAGCGACCAAGGCTCCTTCGGTCAAGCATACTTAGCCCGAGTCCCCAAGGACTTGTGGGAAGCATGGGATAGCCTACCAGATGACGCCGAGATCGAGGTTGGTACGATGCGACAGTGGGACGTTGTGCGCCCAGATGGCAGCGTCGAGGTATGTTTGAACACGCGTCTCAAAGAGCTGGACAGCTCAGTTGACTCTTTTTTTTTTAGCACCGCTTCAAGATGCTACTCAACTCCGACCGAGCCGAACATCAATTGATGCCCAAGGAGTACGACTTGGAGATGGGCAAGGAGCTTGCGCGCAGCACATTCGTCTTTACTGAAGAGGATCTGCCTGGCTTCAAGGCAAAATCTAAGGCAAGAACCGATGCGGCCAATGCTGGTATCCCGGCCCGGTTTCTACGGCCCAAGACAGACAAAGTGGAGAAGAAACCGTTCGAGAAGGGTCGTCGTTGGCAGCCATACTACCGCAAGGCGATTCCCAGTAAGCTCAACTCGCGTTCGTCGGGGTACCTCAAACCTAACTTAGCACAGAGAAAACGAAGATCGCTGCTAGGATTCAGTACGAGTTAGCTTGTAAGCCTGTAGACAACGCCGAGAGTCAAGCAATCCTGCAGCGGAAGCAAGTTGAGGCCCAGAGGCCGAAGCATACTCTTCAGATCATGGAGCAGCGTGCAGCTAACAGCATCATTCACCATGGTTCTGCTGCTGCTGTGGAGAAGTTTGGCTCCTTCATCGTAAGTAGCGGCCGACCAGTCCGTTGCTTCCCGGCGCTAACGCAGCACAGAAAACATCTGCTCCCACAAAGGCTACAAAGCCCAAGAAGGCCGAGAACAGAGCTGCCCGTATGTCGGAGGAACAGCTTCTCGACGGGCTCATGGAGGCTTTCAGAAAGTACGAGTACTGGAAAATGTCCATTCTCAAAGCTAGGTTCGACCAGCCTGAGGCTTTCTTGCGCCAGACTCTGGAGAAGATTGCGGTACTCAACCGATCTGGCATCCATGCCAACGAGTGGTCGTTACAGGAGCATCTGAAGAGCATGGCCTCCGGCGCGAATAGCGAGACCGCCCCAGAGGAAGCCGCCGCCGAAGACGACGATGACGAAGTAGTGATGGAGGATGTTGTATAAACGGCTGTACTCATACTAAATGGATTATGGGCTTGGGGCCCGAGAGGATTGCATGGCGTTTGGATGAGCACTTCTCAAATTATTTCGAAGGTGGTTTGCTACTTTCAGGGATTTTGATACCCCCCGGGGCACTGGATTACGACACGTGTCGAAGGGCTTGCTTAGCCACTACTAGACTTTCAGTACTTCGGGACGGAAGGGGAATACATTACACGTTATGTGTTCTCATTAAGGAAGTGTTTCAGATTGCAGTGGAATTCTACTTGCAGTGCTCAACATCGTTCGCTCTTTTTTAGAGCAAAGCGGTCGTCTACCATGATTGAAGATCGCCTCTCTCCAAAGTGGGGAACCCATTAACTTCATCCTTACAACATGACATGTCAGGGTTAATGTTTCTACGTTTCCAAAGCAACATCAGGCGTGCATGTATTTTCAGACGTGTCATTCGCCTCTATTCAGTCTACACGGTCGCAGGCATGCCTCGAAAAACGCCCAACCTTGTTCTTGACTTTGACGGGACGATCACGATACAGGACACAATTGGTACCTTGGCGGAGATCGCTTTGCGGTTCCAGCATGAGCACGGCATCGACTTGTCCTCAGCATGGCAGCAAGTACTGGAACACTACAGTCAAGATCATGCTGACCACGTTGCCACCTATAAACCGGCCGCAGACGACCGTCTCTCTCTCTCAGAAGAGCTCGCCTACCTGCGGGGTCTGAGGGAAGTTGAGTTGCGATCCGTTCAGCGTGTGGAGCAGTCGGGGCTATTTCGAGACCTCAGAAGAGAAGACCTCGCAAAAGCTGGGAACACCGCACGCATGGAAGGAAGGGTGAAGCTACGCGAAGGGTTTACAGATCTTATGGACCTGGCCAAAAAAAACGGATGGGCAGTCTCCGTTGTTTCTGTCAACTGGTCGAGATCCTTCATCAGTGGCGTCTTGTCAGACTACAACTTCGATGTTGTTGCCAATGAAATTGAGATGGATGGAACCATATTAGGGCCAGCCGTACTCGGGACTCCAGCGAGAGAAACTATTCTGACGACTTGTGAGGACAAGCTGCGCGCTTTGCGTGCCTTAGCCACTCGACAAGGCGCAGACAATGCTGAGGCATTAATCTACTTTGGCGACTCCACGTCGGATATCGAGTGTTTGCTGGAGGCTCGTGGCGTTGTGGTATCGTCAGGTCCGGAATCGAGCTTGATGAAGACTCTGCGGAGGGTGGGATACGATGTACCTCGTGTGGATGAATTCCATCCGTCCAGTGGTATTGTATGGGCCTCGACGTTCGCGGAGGTTTTGAAGAGCGGTTTTCTTTCTTCAAGAGACGACTAGAACCTTGGGACAACAATATTACACCCCTGAGCAACAAGACTTCATATGCTTCGCTTGATATAATGTGCACATGCTGCACCTGACTCTTTGTGCAGGGGATGGGGGCCTGCACGAGCAGACCTAGAACAAGGCAGCTGAGGCCCAAAGTTCTCCAATGTTCGGTCGGTGCCCAGAAACAACCCCAAGACTTCGAGTGATGTTCAGGCATGTCTATACTGGTCACTACGAAGGATATAATCATCAGTAGCCGTCATCCCACTCCTGAAACACTTGACAGACTCACGAGCACTCAACAGCAAATCGACTTGGCAAACTCACCCGGCCCAACGCATACAGAACTAGCCGTCGCAAACCATGTGTTTCTATCGCGGAACCTTGTACGAGTGCAAGCACAGCGAGTTCGGCAAGAAGCTCTCCGAATGCAAGGACCAGCGGGACTTCATCGCGGGCACCTCCAAAGAAAAGGATGCGTGCACTGAGCGTCAGATCCATTCAATGAACCGTGTCCGCATCGGTGCCAAGTGCAGAAAGTGTCAGCGTCTCGATGCACTCCGGTCCCGCACAAGAAAGACGTTTTTGAGTCTTCAGGAGAACTTAGAAAAGCGCAGGACTGCTGTCATCAAGTCCAACAAGGAGCCCTACGAGACCGGCAAGAATTCTAGTGGTGTCGTCTTGTCTTCTGATGATGCCCCTGAGGATATTGCGCCTTGCGGAAAGGAGAATGCCTCCATCCAGTTTGACGACGAGACCCCTAAATCAAATGAGACCTTGAATGCTTTCTCATCTTTTGGTGTCTCTGGGAATACTACCTCGTCGAAAAAACAATATGCTGCTTGAGAGTCAGGCAATAGAGCCTTGGAGGTTGATGGCGAGGTATCGTGGTGGCGAGACATCAAGTGGTGTTCTTTCTTCTCTGGCATATAGGAAGGCGCTTGTCTTTGGAGAACCCTAATGCCTTTAACAAAGTAAAGAAACAATATCCACTGGCTTCGCTTTGTCTCTACATCCGGGCTACACGAACAGATGGCTGATGGTGATATTCGCACTTCTCAAACCAACGTGTTTTTAGTTTGAATGCATGAATCATTGTGCTCTGTATACTTGAATTACTTTTTGAGATTTAACAGCCCAACATTGAACTCTTCTGAACTGAATTTTATAGGCCCGATTAGTTGTGTTTCCTCGACAGCCCTGCAAGTTAATAACCCAAAGAACTAGCAGTCCTGTAACAACACGATGCGTTGCTGATGTCCGATCGCTTCATTTGGCCTGTTGTGCACGATTGAGCCGTTACTGACCCTAAAACTTCCACCACCGTTTCTTCGGTTTCTCTTCTTCATTTTGTTCGACGATGTTTTCCTTTACCACATTCAGGAACACCCTTTCCAGGGTGGTGCCCCCAATGGAATAGTATTCGATGCCACAATCCTCCTTCGCCGCCTCCAACAGCCGAATCAAATCGACAATGGGGCCGACGCCGCTTTCCTTGAATTCCTGATCCTCTTGAATATTCTCCCTATCCCTGGTTATAGATCCGGGGACAGTGAACCTGATTTGGCCACCGAGCACTTCTCGTTCCATAACGGCCCCTAATACCCTCTCTTGCACCCAAGACCTAACGAATGTCATCTCCCCAACCGTTGACATCGGGGCTGTCTTGAGGAGAATTTCAACGTAGTATACGTTGCCGTATCTTTGACGCAAGGATTGGGTGGTGCCGACAGCGAGGAGTCGCTGTGACATAACGGCGGCTCTGTGGGCGAGGGTGTCTGCCTCCTCCATGCTGTGCGTCTTCATCGTCTTTCAGTATGCTGCAACGAGAAAGAAAGAATGTGAGAATCTTACGGTGAGCAGTAGAGAGCGGTTTGGTGAGATTTGCTGGATGATCTTCCAAAACGCCCGTTTAGCTATGGCATCCATGGCCGACGTCGGCTCGTCCAAGATAAGAACCGGAGGTGTGCCTGAGATAGATCAGCAAGCGTCATATTCACAGTATAAGGGTCAGGGCATACCCATGAGTGCAATGGCAAGACTCAACTTTCGCTTGTTACCGCCCGAGAGCTTGGAGGCTAGCCGGGTGGCATATGGTGCCAGGCCAAGCTTTACCATGATGGTTTCGACGTTCCGCTGAACATCCTTGACACCCTTGATCTTTGCGAAGAAGACCAAATGCTCTCTGGTGCTCATCAAGTCTAGTGCATCATACTGTGCACAGACTATGAGAAGTCAGCATTGCCATAGTCCGACTAAATGCCCCCAGGAGGATAAATCTACCTCCGAGGTGTTTTTGAGCAGAGACACTCTTTGCGTCCTTTCCGCAAAGATATCCGTTGCCGTGGTCTGGCGTCAATTCTCCTCGGAGTAAGTTGATCAACGTCGACTTGCCCGCGCCGTTAGGCCCAATGAGTGCTAGAACCTCGCCTTTACCAATACCTAGAGACACATCGTTGACAGCAAGAGTCTGTCCAAAGGTCTTTGTGAGGTGCAAGGTTCGCAGAGGATCCTCCGTGGCGTCTTCGACTCGGACCTTTTCCACCTTTACCTCATTGCTCGGGAAACCTAGAGACTTCTCCGAGTCTCCAGCTGAAGCACTATACTTAACCGCACTAACCTTTCGGGACGAATGGTCCCTTTCCAGCCAGATAAGAATCCCGAGCAGCGCGGCAACTTGAACAATCAAATACAGGACTGGCCCACCGTATGCATGGATTGATGAAGCTGAGACAACTGCATCGTCTCTGCAACTAATCTCCATGGCGTTGAGCCCGAAGGCAACTGATCTGAAGACGTTGCCAATAGGAAAGAATATGTTCAATCCAAATGTCGTCGCTGTCATCACACCGTCTACATCCGCAACGTCGACGAAGGCGTACGGTACCTGAGCAACGGTTAGCCATGACTTGGGTCGTTGTGCAGGAAGTTGTAATTAAATCTACTTGCCACGCATGCAATGACGACAATCGTGAACATGAGTACGTTCAGGGAGGATGTTGCAAGGAACGCTCCGGATCCGGTTTTGCAAAGAATAGACATGATGTAGCTAAAGAGGAGGGCCGCTAGACCGTAGAGGGCCAGAACTGGCAGCATCACCCATGCACCACCCGTCCAAAGGGGCACCTTACTCCCGAGGTGAGCGGCGATAGTGATTGAGATGACAGAAACGAAGAAGAAATCGAACAGAGCGTAGGCAACCCATAGGGGCGCTCTTCGAACTCCATTGGCGTATCCAACCGCACGAACTTTCCGGCTCTTCTCGATGGAGGGATACAGAGCGAACGCCGCAGGGTACACGGCTTGTATCAAACAGAAGAATACTGCATAGAACATGCCAGAGTTTGCAGATCGCTGTTGATTGCAAGTCAGCGGGTGTTGCTGTGGGTCAGGAGAACGCAACTTACCGCTGGCGTCTCACCCATGGTGCCATAGGAAGCAGTGATCTCAGAGCCGCTGTGGATTTGACTATACAAGTTGAATAGAATCATGCCGTCGTTGACTCCATGTTCAGCGAAGGACGCTATGACCGGGTTGCTCGTGTTGGACTCCATGAAAATGCCTCCCGGTAGGACTCCCGCCCTATTCTCGTTCAAGTAATTCATGAACTCGTCCAATGTCTCAACGGGCCTGATCCATTCAGTATATTGAGACATGTTAAAGTACTTGGTAATGGAACCATTTCTGTTCATCAAGTTATACAGCGATTCGTTCACTGAGGGAGGGCCACCAAGAAGCAGCCCAGGGGGGGTTTGCACAACCCCGTCAATGACGTAGCTCCCGCCGTAGGACACATAGAACTCGTATCCGGAGTATAGAGTTGGCTGGATTTCAACGCAAAGGGGTGCTGTATAGTTGTTCAGGATACCGGAGAAAGAAAGAGTAACGGCGATGGGGAGGACCAAGACGTATATGTAGGGCCACCAAAACCTCTTCAAGACAATGGTCCTCTTCCAGAAGAGAGTCTTCACCTGTGACCAGAATGATTCCATTTTCCCGGGTTCCAGTTCGAGATTCATATCGGAACTTGTCGAATCGGTATTGGCGAGAAGTGAAGGGTCGTCGACTACGCGCAGGAAGACGTCCTCAACCTGTGGGCCTAGAATAGAGACGTTGGACATACCGGCGGCAGCCAGATTTGTCGCCAATTGGGCAGCAGAGGTTGAGTCGGGTGTCGTGTAGACTGCAGCCGATCAGTTCTTGACTCTCAACATCCACAAATATCTCTTGTAAAATGCTAGTGATAAATGGCGAACGATGACTTACCGAGTTGGTCTTGATGGGTGACGTGTGGATATGCTTGATCGATGGAAGCATTCCAATGAGGCACAGAAACCTTGTACCCCCCACCATGAAGCTGCTTTAAAGCTGTAACTGAACCAGAGCACTTGACCCGCCCATTGGATAGGATCACAATGTGATCCGCAAGAACCTCAACCTCGTCGAGGAAATGTGTCGTGAAGATGATACTTCGCCGGCTTCGCTGCTCCAGGAGGATATCCCAGATAACTCTTCTGGAAAGGGGATCCTGGATTACCATATTGTTAGCTTTTTTCACATGGAGTATGATTCGAGACAAAATAATATTTACCAGTCCTGATGTACATTCGTCGACGAGGCAGACCGAGGTGTATCCGACAAACATACATGCCAACTGTAGTTTTCTCAGTTGGCCACCACTGAGAGTCCTGGCAAGACTGCTTGCCTTATGAGCTAGATCGCAACCAGCTATGAGCTGCTTCAAACTTTCGGCGCTGTTTCTACTACCCTTGACCAGATTCCAGATACTCAGATGCTCCTTTACGGTTAGCTCTGACCAGACTGTGTTTCTCTGAGGACAAATGCCTGTAGAAAGTTAGATAATGGTTCTCTCATCAGGAAACCCTCGAATCATTCGGGTGGCGAACCTAGCTCTGAAGGGAGGGCGTTGATATCGACCGTTCCATTGGTCAGCGGTAGAAGGCCTGCCATCATTTGCAAAGTACTGGTCTTTCCAGACCCATTCGGGCCAACAAGACAGAGTATTTGGCCTCTATTCCCCTGGAGGTTGACACTATTGACAACATTACAAGGCTTTCTCATGCCACAGCAGAATATCCTCTCAGTAAGAGATGGCTCGAATATCTTCTGGAGATCTTTGGCCCCGACTGCGATCGAACTTGCGCTTCCTCTTTCCCCAGCAAAAGTTCGTCCCTTGTATGCAATGCCATGCATAAATCTCTCAACCAAGATGGCTAACAGAGGATAGACGACAATAGCCACGACCAAGAGCAATAACAGGGTGTTTCCGGCTACGAGAAGCTTCTTTTGCGCCCAGAAAGCCGGGGGAGGTATGTCGCCCAAGATCGCCGGCTGCAGATTGAATTCCCAATAGGACATGGTTTGGACAAAGAAAAAATGGTTGGAACTCGGAAAAAATAGGGACATGGATAATACGGTCGCCATTGAGACCTTTCCGAGGCCGGTCAGCAAGGCGCCCACGGACAGTATCATGAAGGCTCCTGAGACGTAGACGGGCGCCGTGCGAGCCATCTGGAAGAAAGATGCCGCGAACACGGTTGAACTGTTTATAGCCAGCCCGAGGAGAATCTGCCAAAGTATGGGGATTGCTGCACTGCTAGTCGGCCAGAGGAATTTCCAGTGCATGGCGCCGAGAATAATCCACAAAGGAAGGTAGATGACGTTAAAGACCGCAAGATATGACAACACCCTAACTGTGGCACTGCCGCCCATGGCGTCAACGAGCTTCGACATGCCGTCCTCGCGCTCTTGGGTTATCAACCTGGTGAGATGGAAAAGCTGCTGTATGAAGCCGAGGAAGAAGGCAAAGCCGTACACGTTGGCAATGAGCTCTTGCCAACTGGACCGAAAGCCTTCGTCCCACTCCTTTTGAGTCTTGCTCGTGAAGAGAAAACTGACAGGGTTGGTGGTTGAGTTCGTCATGGCATTCTCCACAGCAACCTGCAAGGGCAACAGAAACCTCTCTAGGTCGCCGTTGTGCTCGAACACATTGTATAGAACTCCTCGCCTTGCTGGGTCCGCTCGAATGGTGTAGTTCCAGTGATGCTCTCGATCAGCAGTGTCGAAAGATGTCGTCTGCGGCGAGTCTGTGAAGGTGATGGAAGCATGACAGCCGCTGATGCCCCGAAGGTTGGCGAGACATTCAGTCAGGAGATCTCGTTCGTCATTCAAGTATCGTACAGTTTCTGGCCGCAGGGGCTGCGTGATTTTGGCGATCGCCTCGTCCACATCGGGCCCCAGGCCCAGAGGCTTTACGATAAACAGGGGCTTCTCAGTGATGGTTTCGGCGAGACTGGGGAGTGGGTTTGGGGTTCCCGTGCCGTAGACGTTACCACTGGTCGTGAAGTTTGGTATGTTGAGCAAGATAGCCACAACAGCAACCGGAATCAGGTATGCTTTGAAAACGAAGGCAAGCGGATGTCTAGCGACGGCAATAAGAAATGTCTTCCAAGCCAGCGCACGAATCTGTCCGCAAAACAGAGTCAATCCTGAAAGCCGCCCCATATTGATGTTGATAGTGTCGACGGGAAGAGGACGATAACTTGAACAGTCTGGATGTGCCTTCGGCCAAGATCAGAACCCCATTGAAGAGGTTCATCGCGCTTCATAAAGGCATGACTTTTAAGACTTCCCCGTTGAAGTTCGTGCCTACTCTGCAAGCCAGTGACAAACAAATGAGATGATGCCGTTGCTCAACCTGCGGTTCTCTTTGCGGGACCTTCCCCCTTCCCAAGCTTTCATAGCACTCAATGAACGCCACAGAAGCTCTTTAGCCGGCCTGTAGATAGAACATCTGGACAACCTGGCTACATAATTCTAGACAAGTTTGTTCTATTCTTCCGGGCAAAAGTTTCCATGATACCTTGTCGGCGGCAGGCGGCATAACCAGCAACTACAGGGTTCCTTGGCGGCAGAGGAAGAAGAATAGGACCACATGGCCTCCTTTAGATTCCTGATTGGGGTGCCGCAAGACCAAAAGGCGCGGCGAAATACGAAGTCGAATGAAGTCTACCGGCTCTCAACTTACGGCTCCGAGTTCGGGATCTGATTTCTCGAATCGCATCGGGTGATATCCTGCTATCCAACACCTCCCTGTTTGGGACGCAACCCACCGTGGCATCGAGCTTCTGACCTTTCCAATAACGACGGTTGGCCAACAAGGTACTGAGTGTTGCGATTTGCATGGGATAACGGAAAGGGAAACGACACGCAAGCTCCGCAAAACCCATATGGCATTCAGATGTCAGTCGCAGGCCGGAAACTGACGATGACCACAACCTGCAGAACGTTGAACTCAAAAGCCGCCATGAAATATCCGTCACTTGATAAAAACAATACAGGAGGATCAGCCCCTAGCTTTGGCTGTTAGTCGCAGTAGGACGTCAGGGTGTGCCTGGAAACGTTGTAGCAAAAAAGGTGCCTGTAGTAACCACCCAGTTGAAGGATTGACCCATGACCATTGGTGTGAGCCATTCGATCGTTGTACATAGAACGGGGCCATGCAGCCATGAATGACTCTGACTAAAGATTGGTAAATCGCTGCAGTCAAGATGAAAGATGGATTGATCGACCCCCAACTCCTCGCCGCAGAACACCCCTTCCAACCGGGAAACGGTCATGACACAATAGGCGCGTCGGGGTCGTTGGTATTGGATTGTAATAGAGACTCGGTTGCCAAAAGTGAGGTCAGAGCGGCGCAGCTGTCGAAGGGAAGGGGGCATCCGACGGCAACAAGACCGGACGAGCGCAGATCAGATACGGCCGGGACCAAGTGTCAGGGTTCTTTGGACGAGTTGCAGAGCCGGCAAGCGACCAGAATCACGCACGGCATACCAGCAAAGGTGACATGTTGGCCAGTCGGGAGTCGGGAATGTTTGTGTATGTGGGCGAAGAATGCGCGTGGCTGAAACTCGAAGCTTTGCTGTAGCGATCGTGAGAAAACATGGATAAGACGAGGCAGGCTGCCCAGGGTCTGCAAGGCCAAGGGGTGTGCCGGGTAGCGTAGCCCGTGTTGCTGCAACTCTATCTGTCGGAATGGAGGGTCTTGGGTTGGAAGAGCCGCAAACAGCAAATCTGTTTGGTTCATGGCTGCAAATTGCTGTGGTGACAGCAGCAGTGAGGGCCAACCGTAAGATAATCAATTCCTTAGGCCAGTCAGTCCAGCCCGAAATGAGGTTGAAGCATGAAGACACAAGGGACCGTAGTCGACATTACCGTTGCAACAGTCCATGCCTGCAGGGCGTCAGGGCGGCGAAAACAAGGTGCATGGGCCCGAGTGGGTTGATGTGAGATAATTTAGGCTGTCAAGCGATACAATGCAGAGAAGCCTGGAGCGGATGGAGGGAGCTGGGCGTTCGGTGTTTGGTGGTTTCGTGGAGGCGGCGACGGCGGAGGACGCGATTGGAAGTTAGAATGGCCGTGCATAAGGTCAAGCAATTCAACTTCATGTGGCATGATGCATTCGGCGCACCAGAAAATGGTGCCTGTTGTCTACGCAGGTCGGGGATCCGAGAGTATGGAAGTCTGAGAGTCGGAAGCCTACGGGTCAGAAATTGCATTTCGGAGTGAGCGAGTCTCAGCGCCAGCGCAAAATGGTTCGGAGGTGAGTTGCGGAAGTGTGCGCGGGGGGAGAGAGAGAGAGGGAGAAAGCGGAGGCTCGCGGCTTGGATGAGGTCATCGTTGTCGTCGAGGCATGTTGCGGGAGACAAGTTAAGAGAAAAGAAAGACTATTATGGTAAGAGGCAGCATGACAGAGGTGGTGGGGACTTTGTGGACGTGGTTCGCCATCTCCGGCGAAGGTGAGTTGTTAATCGGTATCTGTTGCACAAGGAAGACAATGGTCCTTGGAGGCCAAAAAGGCGAACAAGACAGCAACCATGATGACCAATCTGAATGCATAAGATGAGATGGTAGGCGCGCATGGCGCGCGGTGTGATGAAGTGAAGCGCTCGTCGGTCCGGATGCTCGGTAAGGTGCCTTCTGTCCTCTGTGCTGCGCGCATCCCACCTGTGGTCGGTCGATACGTACAGTAAGTTCATGGAACCGACTTCAAAGGGGATCCATGCGGCCCGGCGAGAGATCGGACATGTTCCCCAGTGACAGGTGCGCGCACAAAGGTAATTGGTGACGAGTCAGCGCAACCTATTGGGCGCGTAATACATAGTAATTCAAGTCTGGCCATCTAGCACTTCTGGGATGTCAAAAGCCCTACAGGTATAGACTGGGCGGAGACATCGCGCCTCAGCCAACGCAGACTAGAACCCGGCCTAGAGAACTTGGGGTGCAGTAGTTTTGGCATGCAAAGGGAAGGGGTGAGGAATACATCCTCCGGTATTGGAATAAGTACATGCATGCACTTAACCCCAGACCTTGTACTGCATACCGAGGCATGCAAAATCCGATGGCTTCTTAGTAGTGCAGGTAAGTGAATCAACCCCCTTCCCACGGAAACTATCGGTGTTTTCCGTAATATCCTACTTGTCCAGTCTCTGTACGACATCGGAAATGCCTCATCGCACCTCAGGCGAGATTAGAACGGCCGCGGAGAGGGGCCTGAAGATTGAGATCATTGCTCGGAACTTGCTAAGGCTCTGTTCCCCCTACCCCACCGTCGCATCCCGCCCGCCCGCTGCACGCCAAAATCGATTAGGTTCTGGTGGTTCAACCCTTGACTCTTACACTTGAGCATTTGGGAGGTGGGTGGTCGGGGTGCTGCTGATTTGGTCATGCATTCTCGTCATGGCAACTTTTTGTTGTCTCTTGTTTTTGTTGTGCCACGAGACACGCTGTATCATACTCATGCACTGAGTGAGTACATAGTGAGATAAGACAGACTTGTGCATGCGGGACAACCTACCCAAGCATCTGACAGCCTAATGCAAGCGGCAGCCCCTGCAGGAGCGTTCTTCCGAGGAAGCAGATGGTTCGCCGTAGCGGACGCCTGGAATGTCCGAGTCTGGAGTCTACGCAGTACCTAGTCAACCAAGCCGAGCTTTGTTTCGCCCTAACAGACGAGGAGGTATCTGTACCTTTCCTGGTCGAGAACGAGGGTTGAGAGGGTCCTTGGCATTCCTGACCCTAACATCAACGAACCCCAATGCCTGGTCCGGCCAGTACCCAGGATCCACCAACCAAGCAACGAGATGCTCATGCACTGATGCACTGATCAGGTTGTGGATGGATCCAACGCGATCCCCCTTTTGCCCACTGTCTTATTTCCCTCGGATATCGAGTCAAATTTCCTGCATCCATTGCACCTCTTTGGTATTGTACCACTTACACCTAATGCCCCTTCACAACGATCTTTCTCCAAAGACACCAAGTTCGTCACCCAGCAAGAGGAGCATGTGGATCAGAGGAAGAAAATAGAAGGAGACCGCTGCTCAGACTGGACAAAGAAGGAAATAAGCATTCCTTGTGCATACCGCTGGGCCATGTGTTGTTGCTGACGGGCCCGCCCAAAGTGATAGTTAGCGCCCCTGGGCAATCCTAGGCTGATCCCTTTCCCCCTCAAAGTCCCCTAAACTGACCTTCCCCTTTCTTCACCCTGACACCAAGTACCTATCCACGATACGCTCGACAAAGGATACCTTGCTTTAATATACAGCACCGCGCACATTCCAAGGTACCCAAGGTCAGCCAAGGTTGGCTCAGGTACTATTTTACATTGCCTCTTCCCAGCCTGTGCAGTGCATTGCCTTACAAACTCCCACTTTGCCTGCCATCTCCCGTCCTCTCCACCTCCATTATCCACCAACTGTCCCAGTCTCCATCCAGCCCGCTCACTGCATTGTCCATCCGTCGCCTACATACTTCTCCTTGTCCTCCTCCGACCAAAGATACTATGCGCACACCCCATTCTCGTTCCTTCCGTTCCCTACCCCAAGACCCAGAGGCCCAGAGACCACTTCGTCAGCCGGTCGGGACCTCTTCGAACCAACAACAGCGGAATGTGTGACTCGGTTTGATATCACCGCCCTGTATCCTCCATATTGCCGCCCGTTCTCCCGCTCCCCTCGCCTATTCGTCTTGTCTTGTTTATTTGTTTGTTCGTCGCCTCTCTCTGCTGCTGCTGCTACTACTACGCTCCACCGATACCGATACCCTCGACTTTCTTCTGCCTCTTCGACCCTTCCCAAAACGATATCCCTCGACAACCTCGATACCTTCCCTTCGAACCCTCTTGTTTCCCCTCTTCTGGGCCGACTACCAGAACGAACAACAAATCATTCCCGATTAAACTCACCCTGCGTAATCGCGACCGACCCGTCACTGCCGCCTTCAACCAAGTCTTCGTCTTTGACTTACTAGTCGCTCAGCTGCCCTGGAACACTCTGTGCAAACGCATAACGAAACTCCTTGTTTTGCTGCGCTCTTGTCCACCTTTCCAGCAGCTAATGTCGTCCTCGCCCGCCTGACATCTCGGGCCCTCCAACATTTACCATGGAACCCGTTCCCGAGACTGAGAGAATGGAGGAGTTCCGATCCTCGCCTCTTCCCTCGCTCCGCATACAGAACCCGACCCTCCTCCCTTCTGCTGTCGCCGAGCCCGAACCTCTGCGAAAGCCTCCCACATTGCGCCGCCAGACCGACCCAAGTCCTACCTCTCCAACCGCCCCGTCTTGGACCTTCACCCCTCTACCCTATCGGCCCCGTACGACCTCACCCCTCTCTGGTCACCACACGAGATCGAGGTCTGCAGCGAGCTTGGCTCCTCCCATGTCCCGCACACAGTCTATGCCTGGCGTAAATGGCGCTGGTCACATTCTGTTCTCTCCCCAACTTCGCCCCGCCAGTCCTTCCGGGTCGCCCAGCCGCGTTCGAACCCCGCGGAAGCCTGCTGACGAGGCGTTTCCCACCTCGCCCATTCGCACCTCAGTATTGGACTCGGACCGCAAGGTTACTGAGCGCAACAGTTCCCCGAACCTGATAGGAACAACACCCTCCATGGTCCTGCCTCGACACCGCCGCCCGTCTTCGCCATTGCGCCATCCCGGCCACGCTGGCACCGGATCGCTCCCGATGCCCACTACGCCCACGTCTGCGGCCTCCTCGCCGTCTTTCCGAGGCTATGACGCCTTCTCTCATGGGTACGGCGTCTCTACTTCGTTCCCATCGTCCTCGGTTCCATCCACCCCGACATCTACGAGGTCGAGAAGCCCCAGCATTTCTAGTCTCGAAACCATACCGGACTCGCCCGACGCCGAGGAAGCCGCCATGGAGGCAGAGAGGATTGCTCAGCTTAAGGCTGCTGCGGAGGCTGCTGAGGGTGGTGATGCTGGCGAAAACAAGAGCAGGAGCAGCCTGGACGCGCCCTCGCGAGGCAGAACGTTGGGCTTTGGGTCAAGGGATAAGCGGAAGCGGTGGAGTGTTTGCGGTGCTGAACGACGGCAAGACCTCGACTTGGAAACGATTTGGGAAGATTGAAAGAGAGAGAAAGCCGTATGGAAGCTATGCTGTAGTTGCAGACGGCAGCCAAGCGGATGTGGATGGGCGTATGACTGAACTCCAACGACGAACTGACTCCCCTCGAGGCACAAGACGACGTACGCTTCCCGACACTCATTTATGCAGAGGGTCGGTTTCTTTGCATTGCATTTGGCATCTGATAGGCTAGGGCATGGCGGCGTTCAGTGAACTCCTTCTGATACCCTACACTGCATTTAACCTCTCAAGGGCACTACGAAAACATTGTCATCATATCTGGGGTACTGTACTCTACAACGGCTGAGCCCCCCTCCCTCCCTATGGGGCTCGGGCCTCTGCTTCGAGGATTGGCGTAGGTGGTTTGTTAGTCAATGAAATTCATTACATTCGTGAAATCTCAATCCCTTTCGAGGGCGTCCCGCCGACCAAGCCGTTGTGACCCCACTTTCTTCGCTCAATGCGATGTTGTCTCAGTTGTGGCCGCTTCAAGGGCGGTGCTCTTCAGCCCCCTTGCTCAGTACTATACTTTCCCTTCCCGCTTCTCTAGTAGACGGCCCTCAATAGACAGCACTCATAGTGTTCCCTCTATTCCTAAGCCCTCCACACCACGGAGCTCTTGGTGTGTTACAATGGAGATCTCGCAACTCCCTAGAGACCCGAGCAAAGAGGTGAAGGTGTATAAAGACGAAACTGGGTAACTACTTTCAGAGCTTGTATTCATCCTCTCAATCCACGTCAATCAATCAAATATTCATTCAATCACTCAATCGGTTAAAAAGTGCAGGTTTTGCCCTCGGACCCCGTTCTCGCCAAAACGTTCACTCTTACTTTGGTGGCTTCATCGGACTCCACAATGCAGTGCGCCCTCCTCCTGGGTGCCGTTGCGCTTTTATCCGGCAGTGTAGAAGCAGCTCCGAAGGCCTCTGAAGAAAGGGCAAGTCTGACAGAAACTTTCTATTCAGTCACAATTTGCTAACGAGCATCAGATCGTCGCACATGTCCTCCAGGGCCGAGACCTCCGGCCGGACCCGCAGTCGAGCGGATGGGCCCACCCCGTCACCGCCCGGGGCCGTCCCGAAATCCACTTCAACGGCACCGTTAACGCGACGTCGCCGGCCGGCACCGGAACGGGGGGCGCACCCAGCAGCAGCGCCTTCAGTCTGCCGCACAACATCACATCCAGTAAATCTTCCTTCCACCCGTCCGGGTGCCCGCAGAGCGTCACAACATCCACCACGACGGTCGACGTGACGTTTTACATCACGGCGACAACTTCGTACGGCGGCAACTTCACATCTTCTAGGGGCGGGGGCACAATTTCCCCCCTTCTTCGTTGTCCTCCCAGGTCTTTGTCAACTCCACAAGCTCACGGGCTGTTTGGAATACTTCTTCGACCTCGATGCGTCTCTCCACCGGATACTCGCTGCCCGTCAACTCGTCGCATGCCTCGACGATAGTATCGTCCACAACGCTTTCCGAAACACCTTGCCCTGACGAAACCACTTACACTCAACTTCCTCATCCCAACATCACATCCAGTCACTGGTCTCACTACTCCAGCTCGTCTCTGGCGACCGGGGGTTCACCCGCTACGACCACTTCTGTGCCCGTCTGGCACAACACCACCTCCGCTGCTCCTTCGCAGACGACCAAGACCTGTGACGATGACCTGAGCTCATCTTCTCTATTCAACTCGACTGCGCTGTGGTCCACGAAAACGTCAAAGAGCAGGGCGCAGGAGACGAGCACTTCAGGCGCGACTGCCACTTATACCATCGCCACATCCAACATTCCGCACGTCAACTTGACCACCACCACCTACATACTTTCAACCAAGACGCAGAATGGCACGTTCAGCCAGACCGCCCCTGTCATCTCGTCCTCCACAACTGAGTGCGAAGATGAGACCACTGCCTCCGCAGCTTCCACTGACGTTTCTTCCTCTGCGTATACCGTTTCATCTTCCTGGACGACTCGTACGCCCATAGTAACCCCTTTCCACAGCAACACCAGCAGCAACGCATATTCCACACAGATGACAACGATAATGACCACGCCCGCTAACCCGTCATCCTCCCCCATCCTGACGGACAGCTGCGTAATCGACACTTCCATGGTCCCCGTCACTAGTGCACCACTTACCTCGGTTCCAACCTCAACACTGATCCCGACAAAAACGGTTTGTCAGGAGGACGCGCCGACTGGCAAGCCGAAGCCCGGCAACAACCACTGCGGTGTGCACGGCCTGCCTGTCGGCAACTACTTCCTGGCGCGATTCGTCGAGAATGCCCCCGCTGTGCCTGTGACCTTGGAAGGATGCTATCAATTCTGCGCTGTAAGTGGCTTGCCCCCCTCCCCCTCCTCTGAGATCTGTGATCGATGAAATGGTTTACTGACAAACTGTCTTGCAGAGTGTCATGGATGCCACCAACGGCTGTAGGGCCTACCGCTTCTATCCCGAGAGGGGCCTCAACGTCCCACGATGCGATCTCTATGGCAGCAGCGTCGCCTACGCCCTGGATTCCATTGATAATGACCACCCTGACATTTGGTTCGACCTCGCCTGCGGCTCTCCCTCTGACGATAAGTGGGCGCATCTCCCCGGGATTACTCGTCTTCGGGAGCTGGACTGTTGAAGTAGTGCAACATCGGTAAACTTCGCCTCAACACAATCGTACAAACTGCGGCACTACATGGTATACACAGGGATCTTAACAATGGTCTCGGTAGTGATAATAGTAATACAAAAGGGCATCAAGGTCGTATTCGTGTAAGACTGGGGAGGGGCATCAAAGGGGCAATTCATAATGTATCAATGGTTTAATCAAGAAAGTTCTCCGTTCGTATCTTGGTTGTGTGATTAAGGATTTGCCCTGGAACATTTGTTTGTTTAATCAAAGGGTATTCTACGAAGAGCCTCACGAGCTCCCCTTTTCTTCATTTCTTGCGCCGCAGCAACACTACTCGGGACCTTGATGCCGCAGCAATCGCCCCAGCCCACATGCTGATGTTTGTGCTTGCCAACGTTTCCGGGCAAGATCTCGCCCCCTTCCTCCTCATGTTCCTCGTCCTCTAGCCCGAAATCTTGCTCTGTGCTCATGCCATCCACCGCCGGCACGAGCGAGCCAAAGAGGAAATGCTGCATGACAGGCAGTTTCCTCAAAACCTCGGCGACAAACATCCGGCGCATGCCCCCTTCCACCTTGGTCCACGACTTGGCGGCAGAAATGTCGTCCAGCATGGGACTGTGCCACCGCAGGCCCTTGACCGTCTTAGTGTCGTTGACGAAGTTGACTTGGCCGAGATACAGGAAATCGTGGCTGAACTCTTCCAGTGTAAGATCCTGGTGGATCGCCAGTGGCGTGATGAAGGGGTGATGGAGAAGTTGGGAGGCACCGAATAAGAACGGAAGAAATTGGTAATCGTCCAGGCCCCAGACACCATGCGAACCCGCAGGCTCCAGATAGTATGTCAACTGGACGTTCCGCATGAGTTTCAAATACCGCTCAAAGATTTTGAGCACAAGGGGCCGAAAGTCGTCTTTGGTGATGATTCGGAGCTGATAGAGGCACAGCAGCCACATGATGAAGTTGAGCTCGTGTCCTGAACCATAGTCTATCCGCATCCTATTTCCGAAAGAGTGTTCCAAGTAGACCGCCACTTCATCGTTCGCCGCCTTACTGACGCCGAGCTGACTCTGCCATATGGCAGCCTTCTCCTTCACCAAATCCAGGAAGGTTCGGAAAGCCTTGTTTCCAAAGCGCGAGCCACCTTGGTCGTCTGGTGGTGAATCCCTGACGAGATCGTCGGCTTCGTCGAGTATTCGAAGAATCGAATGGAGTGTAGGACTGATTTCGCCGTCTTTGACAGCAGAGCGAGGTGTATCTTCGACGGATTCGGAGAGGCTGAAGACGAAGGCAAGGATTAGGCTGTAAGTGGGCGACGAGAGAAACAGCTCGTGATCTTTCTGTGATAGAATTCGTCTCGAAGGGATCTTGTATACATGGTCGCGGAGGTCGGGCGGCGAAGGCAGCGCGGGTGTCTCGGGGCGAGGAGTAGGGTTGGAGGGCCGGGGCGACGGCGAGGTTCGAGCTTAGGGATCTTGTTGCTCAGGGGAGGTATAGTCGATTCACCGACTTGAGATGTTGTATTTATTGACGTCATGGTGTATGAGAGTGATGGCTAAACCCAGTGGTCGAAGTGAAATCGGGGATGATATGTTGGGATGTTGTTGTTGGAGAGGAAGCTTGGAAAGCTCCCAGCTGAACGAGAACAGCAATTTGGTCTCCGGCGTCATCTACCGCCTGGCCGGCTCGGGACTGCAGCGCTGTTCAGGGACCTGGCCGCACCTCACATGTCCTTCCTAACTTGCCCCTCTGTATTCGCCTCAACCCCACTTCACCATCGTAAAGTGCCCGCCGTGCCTTACAGCGCACTGGCACACTCCCGTCATTTTATGAAGCGCCATTGGTGGAGTGACAGCCTTAGTAAACAGGTACGTACCCGCAGCTTCACCAGCTTCAACTCATTTTTTCCGTTCTTGAGCATGTTGAAGTGAGGCAATCCAGTCACTTGACAAGCCAGGCACCACGCACTTTTATCTATTCTCCTGAAAGAACACCCATATTCATCAAGAAACATCATCAGTTCCTTTTCCCTCTTTCAGCACCATCGAACGACACGAACCCCCAGCCCTGTCCGCCATGGCCCATAACTCAGACCCCCAGGCTCGCATCTCGCATCTGCCACGAGCAGATGGCTCGGCAACCTTCTCAAGGGGCGGTTATTGCGTGGTTTCATCCGTCAATGGGCCAATGGAAGTGCAAAGAAGAGATGAAAATCCTTTCGAATCAGTCGTCGATGTTGTCGTACGACCTGCTGCAGGGGTTGGAGGTCAGACTCCTAGTCTCCAATAACTTCTTGGAAAGACTTGCTCACGATGGATATATAGGCACGGGAGAACGCCAGCTCGAAAACATTCTGCAGTCCGCCCTCCGTCAGCTTATCCCCGTCAAGAACTTCCCTCGATGTCTCATTCAGATCACACTTCAAGTGACCGAAACACCCCAGAACGATTACACGAATAGCAAGGTCGTCCAAGCTCAGTCGGTGAGTGCAAGACTTAAAATCAAATTTGGCCGCCACTACGATGGGGTCTTTCGTTGTTAGGTATAGATGCTGATTAGATCCTTCTCATGAAGAGTTTGCCTCTCCTGCCAGCTCTGTTCCACAGTGCCGTCTTGGGTCTGTTGTCGGCCGCTGTGCCCTTGAAGACTATCGCCACGTGCACCACTCTGGCCATCCTTGAAAATGGCAACAAGATCGTCGCCGACCCGTCTCCTCTGGAGGCAGATCAGGCAACATCTCTCCACGTTTTGAGTTTCACGTCGCAGGACGATCTGCTGTTGGCGGAGAGTGAGGGAGCCTTTACCATGACCGAGTGGGATAAGGTGGTTGGCACAGGTCAGAAAGTGTGCGGTCAGCATCGCGAAGCGGAACTTGGCTCAGCCATAAACGAAGATGGGCAAGACTCAGTCGACATGCGACGGTTTATCCGGACGGTAATGGAAGCCAGAGCTGCGTAGAAACCCGGCCCATCATCCATTGAAGCAGGCAGGGACTTGGAACAGGCCGGGCGACTAGAGAGGTGTGGATGTCGTCACAGAGAAGCTTTGGTCGGGAGAGGTTTGATGACATCGGAAGCCACGGTCAACAGCGAAGATGACAACTCCGATAACAACGAGCACATCGGCTCCTTGGCTTGAGGGAGCTTGGGATTCGGGGCCAATGAGGAAAGACGTGGCTAGCTATCGACGGATAGGATGGCAGGCCAGGGGAAGTGGCAGGATGGGACGGCCGACAGGGGGCGGCAAAGAGCGAGTGTTGATGAGCATTCAACGACGGCGTCGAGGCTGGTGGGCTAATGGGTTGAACCACACCGCAGGTTATCAGATGTCACGACGGATGGGGAACCTGGGAAGCAGCAGCAACAACATGATACGGCGACCAGGGACCAGTTTTCCTGCAGCGGACGATGCAAAAGCGACACTGGACAGCGATCAAAAATCATGTCATTATGAAGTGGGCCACCCGCTGGGGACGGCGTGGGTTTGGACCGTTTGGGATTCCTAAAATGCGGCGTTAGGCGGCGTTTCAGCTTGACCTCAGGGGACATGAAGCGGGTAGGGGTCTAGAAGGGTGGGTTCTGCGACTTTGGCAAGTCTTCATGTGAGGAGCCGCATGGTTTTTCTAACCAGGGCATCTCCCATCAGTCGCGTCGTGGAAACTGGAAACAACTCCGTGGCCACTTGTGAGCGGGTTCTGCATTAGTGCATTGGGCCCCCATCCCTTTGCCTTAGGTATTCTGCTATGTCTTTCATAAAATGATACCCCATATGTCCCGGAGCTCTCTGCCTGTCATCTCGGATGCCGCGTATAGCTGGTCCTGATAAGATACGCCGAGAATATCTCCCATGTTTATCAGGTCATCTCGGCACAAAGACGGCGATGCCAATGTCCCCCCCTTTTTTTCCCGGGTGAAGTGATCCAATGGGCGATGGCTTGGCCTTCATCTGCCAAGGACGGTCATAGGATCGATCCAAGGTATGGGCGGTAGACTGATTGCCCAAGGATGGCTTCGGGTGGGTTTTAAGCATAATTGATCCAATACCTATGTCGTGGGTGGATAGAAATCAGCAGCAGGTGTGCCGGCATACCGTCCTCGGTATGATGCCCTTCAGTCCTACCGCTCCTTCGTCCTTCAACCTTTCCCATTTCTCGTTCTCCAATGTGGATGGCAGGCGAAAGAAAACCTGCCATGCCGGCTGTGTTCCAGGGCAGTGGAGCCGGTTTGTGGCTGGTTTTCAGACTAAAACTTTTGGCGAGGGTGGCGCTGTAGGTAGAGCTTCCAGAACGCCTGGGAAACCCAGGGTAGAGTGCCTGCCTACCTTGTCGCATCGGTGAGGATACGTCCCTCAGCTTTCCCAAAGCATGGTATTGGGTACGCTTCAAACAGCCAGCAGGCTGACTGCACCGACCGGTAGCAGTTGCTGTCGTACAGGGCGGCGGCAGGCAGAACTGGTCGAAGTACATGTCCGTGCTGGTGTCCCAAAGGGAAGTGGGAGAAAATAAAAGACAAAAAGTGGACAGCGTTTGATCCGCAACAAGTCCAAACCAGAACTCGACTCCTTCCTTCTCCCTGCAACGCTTACGACGACGACAACGACGACAATGATAGCAGCAAAGGCATGTCAACAACAAGGGCCGCAGCAAATCCACTCACATGCATGGCCACCGACTCTTTCCCCATTGGCAATCGCAGCTCGCATTCTCCGTTGTCCGTCCATCATCGTGTTATACCCCTCATGTACACACCGCTCGTCATAAAACGATCTTGGCTAAGCATTCGTTGACATGGTTCATTCCGAAGACAGGCCTGGCTTTTGGCTCTTCTTACACTGGCCCAAGTCTTGTCGTCGCATCCTCTGCAGCAGAGTCTGATATCTCACTGGATGCTGTGAGGACCCCAGTGGCCTTTTTCACACTTTTCCCGCCCGCGGCCGTGATCTCCCCGTCCAGCGAGACGTCCCTCGATGCATTTCAAGGGCAACCGAGTCGCCCAATGTCACAATATCTCGATGACAGCCATGATCAGCAGCCGCCATGAATCTCCCTCATTCCGCGTCTTCTTCTTGTCTTTTCTTCCTATTATCGACGTATCGAATTGCATGTCTCGGAAGCCCAAGACCATTACTGGCCGAGTAGCAGCAGCAGCAGCAGAATGTCAATGCTCGAGGTCTCGAAACGCAGCGGCATAATGCAGGCACAGTTGCAGAGAATCTATCCAGGCCTTACCCCCTGCTCATTAACACAACCTAGGCCAAGATGCGATCTGCGTACCAAGCTGGAGCTGCGGCCAGACCTGGCGGCGAATTCTTGTACTTTGCAAGCTCTACCTTACCTCACAGTGACTACGCACGAGGGATGCAGTACAGAAACTGATTTGCTTGCCGCCATCCTCTATGTGCAGTGGTATGGGAAACGGGGCAAGTTATGATTTGAGACGGTAGGAAACACCCAAGTCCCCCGTTTCTACTCCAATCCCTCTCGGCCCGGCAGCGAGCGTCCCAGACGCGAGACTGCCCCGGTCGAGCGGTGCAAAGCAGATGATAGCACACAGCGCCGTGCTGTCTCTACAGGCCAACGAAGGTCCATTGTTCGTGTGTTGTCATCATGACAGCCGCGGGGTCTGCTTCATCTATACCACGGCTGTCTCAGCATATTGGATTGCTTCCCTTACAACCTCGGTAGATCTGGTCGTTTGATGCTGCAATTGGTCCTAGGCAGCGCTTGCCGTCACTAGTGCTTGTTCGATATGCTCCCCGTCCACTGTCATTGACCTGTTCTGTTTTGCTGGGAAAGAGGGGTGATGTTCCGATCTCCAAGGGCCTCTGACGTTGAAAGTCGTGCACGGGTCTGAAGTGACTCGGCAGCTCGTTTTGATTGCCCCAATGTCAGAGGACCGACGGGCTGGCCGGCTGCTTGCTGCATGAAGCACATGGCAGAGCAGCAGAGAGACGGCGAAAGTCCTGCGCAAATTTGACAAAAGGATACCGAGAAGTAGAGACAAAGATGGTCACAATAACGGCGATGGAGAGGTATCCTCTATTGCCACGATACGGCCTTGAATTGCTGGGTACCCGGTACCGACGCAGGTGCGACATTCGTGGCGACGCGAGCGGGTACACGATACACTTTGTGTGTCTTCTTTTGCCTCTTCGGGATTGCCCGTGATAGGGATCCTGTACTTGACTTGTCAACACGCATCCAGGCACCTGGCACCGTAAGCCTACCGGCATTGGTGCATCATCAGGGTCTGGGGCCATCCCTGGTCCACCACGGGGGTTTACCGTTGTCATGCCGGCCCCTGTTTTACCCCCTTCCCTCCCATACGGTCTAAGGAGCGTTGCTTTGCAGAACAGGTTAGAGGAAGGGATTGAGAATGGAGACAGTCAGGGGTGGAGGGAGGGCGAGGACTACATATCGCCGTTTTACGATCCGCCGCGCCTGGCACTTGCTCACCTTCTTTACCTCACTTCTGGGTCTCGAGTTTTGAGCCTTCCACCAACGGCTACAGCCCGCAGTACGTACCGATGCCACAGACCACAGGTTGTCTAGAGGGACCTAACCAAAGGGAGTATAGTGAGGCATGGCAAGGCGCGTACTGCGGGTGCTGGACTGTTGGAGGCAGTTTCGGTGGGATGGTTAGTGATATGTATGGCTAGGGGTTTGGCAGATTACGCGCGAGCCTAGAGGTCGATGACAAGGCCGATGTGGGTAAGATATGGGTGAGGACTGGGAAGCGAGAAGAGTACGAGGTGTGAGAAAGAGTCTAGGATTCGGGAGCAAAGACGGTAACGCGAGGAGATGGGGGTTTGATAGGGGATACCTACCTACCTCAAGGAACAATCCGAGTGGATCATTCCCAGCAGTCTTGGAACAGAACAGGGTGCGTGAGCTCGGGCGTCGTGGCGGGAGCGCCCTCTGTGGCATCGCATCCGTACTCAGGCTCGATTCGATCGACATCAGTCTGAAAACTGGACGGTAAGGGATAGGGGAAGGGAACGGGAGATGTCTGACTAGAATATTAAAGCGGTCGCACTGCTGGAACAGATCTCGACTTGCTGGTGCCTCTGCTTCTTGTCAGTTAGTCTGGTCACTCTCTTGTTCGCCTTTTGTTTCTCTTTTCGTCCCTCTCCCCCTCCCCTTCATCGAAGCAGAGCTCTGGTAGTTCTAGCAATTACCTTGGTCGTTGCATCTGCTTGGGACTCCTCCTTCACACACATTTCCCCTTCTTTGCCTGCATTGCATTGCATCGCATCGCCTCTGCATCAGATACCTGCGAGTCTTGTGTGCATTGCATAGGTAGCCCTCTTTTTGCCAATTTTATTCTGGCATCGGTTTGTGTTCGTCTTTCGCTTCTCGCTGTCTTGGACACACCGCCTACTATTTTTTTCTTCCTTCCTCTTCAGATTTGTATTTAACGAGGCCGTTTTATCGGATCCTTTGCTGCATCTCGCGACCCTTCATCCTCGGCCGCACTGCTTCTCGAACATCGTCACGTCATTTGTAGCGATTTGAGCGTCGTCCTTTCCACCAGCAACGACAACAAGAACATCTACACCAAGACTCGGATATTGTTAATATAAGCCGGACGACGTACATACTACGACCACCCGTTCAGCGCCAACCCTTTTTGCGATCAGGAATCCCAGGCACAGACCCGGCGTCGATAGTCCATCTCAGCACACCATATCCGACCCCCACGCCCCAACGAGAACAACATACCCCAGCTGCTACCCAAGCTCGCAAACTCCAGAGATACCCTGCTGACTTTCCTGCTGGTTGTCATCATTGTTGTTTTTCGGCTTTTTTCAGCTCGTCATTCGTCCATTCACGCTCGACCACCCAGCGGCCAACGTGTTGTCCAGATTCAGCAATTCCATTGAAGCTTGCCGACCCTCCACAGTACGCCACGTGTGTGCGAAAGCTACTTTGGTCTTCTTCTCCCTCTGCTTGCTGCAATCAGCTGCGGGCAATCACACGCCATCCTGCCCGGTTGGTACTACCGTCACCAGAAACAAACCCAATCGCCAACGCACATCCAACTCTTCAAGGATTCAACTGCGGCGACGGTCACTCAACATCACATCACTCCTGTCTTTTGAAGAACCAACCACCACAACTCAGTTGACGGCTTCCTGCGTCTCACAGGGTCTCGGGCCTTCACCTCTGAAGAAGAACAAGGAGAAACAGACCACCTGCAGTCTTGTCTTGCTGTTGTCCTGTTTCGGTGGTCTCAGTCGCAACGGCATTCCACCACAGCAGTGCCAGAACAAAGTCGTTGATTTCTCATCATATCCCGGTTGCAATCTTGCCAAGGAGAGAGTGAGAGAGACATCATCCGTGTGGTTTAGTTATCCGTCCCGAGGCGGAATTCAACTCAAACTAGCGTCATTCGTCCGTCGCACTCGAATCACCACTCGACCGCACTCCCTCCCGCACTACACACTCACTTGCAGGACTTCATCCGCAAGAGTAGAGTCTGTCCGTGTCACCCTGACCTTGTGCCTTTGACTTTGCGAACCTTACACACGAGGACCGATTATCTCCGTTCCGACCGACGATCGATTCTGGACACGCATTAGGAACGAGACGCACGCGCCTTACACCCCAGTACAATCGAGAAGCGGCAACAACTTGATCGCGCCGGATTAGTAGTTTTGCTCGCTTCGCATCTCATCTCATCTCGGGATTTGGTGCCTTTTTTTTCTTTTTCTTTCTTCTTTCTCTCTGTCCCGATCTGTGCTGTACACCTGCGGGTCATCTCAGGCTCCGTCAACCCACAGCTGCAAATCTACGACCGAGACACGTCTTTTCACATTGTGTGACGGTGTGTGTGAAAGTGTTGATCCATCACACATATACGCACACTCTTCCATCACAAAAGCCCAAGCCTCTCATCTCATTCACCGTTGCAACCACCCACCACCCGATCCATTGTATCGGTGGTCCGCAAGGTCCGGTCGCTGACGCTACTACCTGGGGTACCTTCGTCTACCTCAGTATTCCTTCCGCCCCACTCTCCAACTCGTCCAGGGCAGCGCTCTCTCTAGCGTCGCTCGGCCTTAGCGGAGAAACAAACCCCCCTAGCACAGGCTTCTCTGTTGTTATTGCCGCCGCTGTGTTATTTGCGACAATACCTTTCCAGTTTACCGCACCTGGCCCTGTTTTTCCTAACAGGCCTTGTACTTCCCACGGTAGTCCCTTGGACCACACCCCCCTCAGAGGAACCCAGTCCACTCGGCGGAGAAAGCCACTATTCTTAACCATGTCGGGCTTCGTCTCCTCGCCCACCGCCCTGCACCCCGCCCTCAGTAACCCGAATCCGCTCCCGCCGGCGCCGCCGCCATTGCAAGAGACCCAGCAGCAGCAGCCATCCTCGTCCTCTTCCGAACGAGTTATTAAAATGGGCTCGCTTTCCGACCGTCCTAAAAGCTCAAACGCCATCCATGACCGACCGCTCTCCTCCTCGTCCGCATCCACCCTCCTCGCTCATTCACTGCATCGCAATGCCGAATCGGTAGCAGAGGAGCCCTTCGCTTGCGCCCCAGGCGGACTCCCCGCTGCTGCAACTCCATCCACCGTCGCACCCTTGTCATCTTCATCGTCGACGATAAGGAGAAGCTCCCTCTCAATATCATCCACCGCCGCCTACCCCGAACTGCTGCCGCCCCCTCTGTCGAGGTCATCCAACTCCAACAACACCGCGCATCACCCTGCCAAGGGCCACCGTCGCGCGCCCTCCCACGAAGTTCCTCGCCAAACTATTATGAAAGCGTTGGCTTCAGTTGTTCGCAGAAACAAACCCGAGGCCCTCTCTTTGACCGGCATGCTGTCCCAACAGGGTAGCGGCGTCGATAACCGACCCGCCACGTCGTCATCCCAGAAGCTGGCTGACGCCCTCAACGAGCTCGCGAACCGCAACATGACCCCCACCACCGCTCTACCGTCTCTGCAATCCCCCTGCTTCTATCACAACCGCTTCGACGATGCTGTTAACATCGACAAGGTCCTCGAGGAGATCAAGAATGACGATTGCATGTCCCATTCGAGGCTCGTGCAGACTGCCACCGGCGTCCGCGAGGTCTCCAAGCAGCTCCAGCGCCGCCCCATCAAGCGAGCGGTCCGCAATGTTATGATTGTCACCAAAGCCCGCGACAACCAGCTTGTCTATCTGACCCGGGAACTCGCCACATGGCTGCTTCGCACCCCAAGGTACGGCTCCGATGTTGGCGTAAACGTCTTCGTCGACGCCAAGCTGCGCAACTCTCGTCGCTTCGATGCCAACGGCATCGTCGCAGAGAACCCTGCGTTCCAGGAGATGCTCAAGTACTGGACCCCCGACCTGTGCTGGAGCCAGCCTGAGAAGTTTGATCTGGTCCTGACCCTCGGCGGCGACGGAACCGTGCTGTTCACATCATGGCTCTTCCAGCGCATTGTCCCTCCCGTCTTGTCCTTCAGCCTGGGTAGTCTCGGTTTCCTGACGAGCTTCGAGTTTGAGAAGTACAAGCAGCACCTGGACCGCATCATGGGAGAGGAGGGGATGCGCGTGAATTTGCGCATGCGCTTCACTTGCACTGTTTACCGTGATGGCACCCTTGGCCAGGAGGCCGAAGAGGGCGAGCAGTTCGAGGTCCTGAACGAGCTCGTCATCGACCGCGGCCCGTCCCCCTACGTCTCGAACCTGGAGCTGTACGGCGATGACGAGCTCCTCACTGTGGTGCAGGCTGACGGCTGCATCTTTTCGACGCCCACGGGATCCACTGCGTACTCTCTCTCGGCTGGAGGCTCCCTGGTCCACCCCGACATTCCCGCCATCCTGCTGACGCCCATCTGCCCGCACACCCTCTCGTTCCGCCCCATGGTTCTCTCCGACACGATGCTCCTCCGTGTGTCAGTACCGCGTAACTCACGCGCGACGGCCTACTGCGCGTTCGACGGCAAGGGCCGGGTCGAGCTCAAGCAGGGCGACTATGTCACCATCACGGCTTCGCAGTACCCCTTTCCCACCGTCGTCCGCACCCAAACGGAGTGGTTCGATAGTGTGTCTCGCACTCTACGCTGGAACACGCGGGCCGCGACGCAAAAGGGCTTTGACCCCTCGGCCGACGGCAGCCTCTGCCCATCCGAGGACGGCAAAGACGACGACCCGGAGTGGGACATTGACACGGACTCGGCGTGCTACGCGAGCGAGGACGGCAGCATCAGCGCGAGCCCGTTGAGAAGGCAGATGAGTCTATTGGGCATGTGATTTTGAATTATGTGGAGGCCGAGAGGAAAGAAGCGAAAGGCATGATTCTCACATTTTCTATTAATTACGAACAAGGAAGAGGAGGGCGGATCCTCCGATAGAACAACCTCCCCCCTCTTCATCTCATCATATCCCTACCACAAGCGACTTGGTAGGATAAACGAAGGAACACACTGACAACTTTGTTCTTGTCGGTTCTCGACCATTCCATTTGTTTGATAGACCGAGCGGATCTCAGCATGGAGACAGCGCGTGGCATTGGCTGGCGGCGCACGTCTGGGTGCGACAATCGCATTAGAGAAGCGGAAACATGGGGAAATTTGGCCTGCCCTCCCCCTTTCCCAAGGCATTGGTTTTGGCATCAGCACTGGCATGGTAGATATTTCATGAGGTTAGCGGCCACGGCCGAGCCGTCCTCGTAGCGAGAAGTATAGAAACGCGAGAGAAGGAAACAGGATTAACAACCCTACTTCTAGGTACATAGATTTTGGGGTGGGGGGTTTCTCTCCCGCATCAGCAAATAGGAAGCCCGCTGCGGTTGGCGCGGTTGATCCGACCAGCAGGCGTGGTCAAGAATCCAAACAAAAATACAAAAACCACTGTGCTTGGCAACATAATGGTGATCATGCCCCCTGCCCTTTGTGTAAGTGACCGCTTGTGTTCTTATATCCGTTATGGAGGCCTGGTCTGGCTCTAGCTCTCATTAGGGAGTCGAGTGAGTACCTTGGATGACAAACGACGGGTTGTGTTGCTGGTGACGGTTGGACATGACCGAAGAAGACGTAACCAAATCAAAATTGGTCGGCGGGTTGCTCCTCCTATGCGGACCCGGGGACCAAATCCCCTCCCCAAGTATCTAACATAAGCTCAGTGCCATGTCTGAGATACGCGGCAACCTGATGGTTCATCATCTACTTTGTTTTGCATCTGTCTTCTTTATACTGACTTGTTCCGCCGTAGCGTCATTAAAGCTTGTCCAACACATAACAAACATGAACATGACGGGCGCGCGCACCCTGACTTTGCAGTGCCGTTGTATACTACAAATCTAGCATGTGCTGTTAGAGCGACGCCTCAACCCAACAATACACAGACACTGAGAAATAAACTCCATCAACCCCCAAAGCCAGTACACCATGCCCAAGTCTGGAAATCGAGACGCTCACTTTTTTCTCTCATTACATCGGCTGTGGCTCCTCCAAGCACACAGCAGAGAAACAGGCAGGGACTTGGGGGATCCAGTGGTGTAACCGGCTCATTCATTCCTGAAAGGGCCATATGCTGTCCAAGATTCGTTTGTTGTCCATGTCTTTGCGGCTTCTCATCGCTACTTGCTGAAGTAGACATCACACCCGCCGCTTCTACCACGAAGACGACCAGTTGTCGTTGCTTGGAGCGTGAGCGCCGAGACGGCTCATCACTGCCCAGACCGTTATGGAATCACCCACTGAGAGCTACTACCTCCAGGCTCCTTGGCTAAGAGAGAGCAGGCCTGCAATACAATCCATGTCTCCCTTCTTACTTGGACTGACTTCTCCGCCGCGCATGAACTTTTCCACTTCTTCTGTCTCTTTCGGTGCAGGCGAACTTCGTCCATCTTCAAAGATGGTTAGATCTTTCCCAGAATCTCGACGTCCCATAGCAGGCATCGTCCTGGCACGGTTGCCGCTAAAGGTGGCGGGCACAGAATTGTCTTGAAGAACCCGTCCCGTGCGTCTCGCATTGGGTTTGCTACTGGCGGTTGTCGGCAGTGGCCTCCTGACATCAGAAAGTGGCGGCATCTGGCGTGGGTTGCCGTCGGCATCAGGACTCCAGTTTTCTTTGTCAGAGTCGCCTGGAGATATCAACATGTTGACCTTTGCTTTGTCGCTTGGCATGTTCTCGTCGTTAACCTGAGCCAATGACTTCTCGCCATCACCGATTGGTGTTTGCATCCTGGCCATGCTGGAAGACGTCCGACAGAGTCTAGGCTTCTTGGCCTGCTGTGGCCGAGGGGTCGGTCTGCTCGCTGGGCAGTTCCGCTTGGAACTGTTGTTTTGGAGAATACCGCTCGTTGAGCGGAGCAGGCTAATAGCGGCAACCGCGGAGCCGTTGGATTCGTTTTCGGCTTGCGCAGTAAGCTCATCGCGAGTGTCGGCGTCACAGCACAGCTCCCACGCGTGCGCGTCACGAGATCGACCCCGCCCCAATGACGGTGGCAGGGAGTCAGTAAGGGCAGTGATGGGAGGCAGAGTCACGCTAGGAAGTGCACTGTGACTACGCTGAAGCGGTCGAGATAACCTAGGCTGAGGCAGGGTTGACAAGTCTGAAAATAGTCTGATAGGCTGCATCTGAGGCGACGTCTCGTTAGAGACGACCTCAGCTTTGCCTTCCAGGGAGAGTGACAGCCGCACATGTGACTGTTGTGACTGTTGTGATGACTGGGGAGGTGGCAGGATGTTTGCTGCAGATGCAACTGACGAGCAAGACGAGGGAGGGCACTGCTCGGATCTGACACCATGTAAGCATATATGTGGAGAACATAAGACTGATAGACCATACTTGGGGGTATCATCAACGCTGCGGTTCAGCGTTGAAGGCGTTGAGAAGGAACTCGTGGGGTTCCATCGATTCGTCAAAAAGCCAATAGAGCTTGAAAATGAGAAAGACCCAGTTGATTGCGGCAGTGAAGAGTCTGTAACTTGGGATGTTGGTGTTTCCAGGTCCTTGACACAAGTGCTAGTCGTTGGAACAGACGGTGTTGTGTGCTGAGGTCGTTCATCCGCCTCCTCAACCGCTGCAGACATAAGCTTAAGTGGGGTCTCTGCCGGCATAGGCGTCTTCGTGGCGGCAGCATCAGCCACCGGCGATGTCTTCTCTTCGGGTAGGGAGGAGCTGTAGGCAACGGGGTCAGACGAGAGTATCTGCATGCCACCGTAGCGGAGAGCAGCAATCTCCTGAGCAGAGAGCGGACGCGATTTACGTCTATCATTCTGTCGGCGGTTTTGGAACCATATCTAAAGGTCGAAGATCAGCAACAGTACGCGTTACGATGCGGCCCAAGTTGAGGTCCTACTTGAACCTCCTTTTCGTTAAGGGAAACGCGTTTTACGATGTCCAAACGCGCCGCCTTGTCCGGTTTCGGGTTCGCGATGTAGGCGGCCTCGAGAATGGACTTGTCTTTGGCACTGCACGCACGAGAAACGAGTTAGTGTCCGCAAAACATGACAGCGCGACAATGCGGTTCCATTGAGTGTCGGCAAAGCGACTTACGCAGTCCTTTTCCTTTTGCCCTTAGGATGTTTTTCGGATTCGGGGTTTGACACGTCTGTTTTAGCGGACGAGGGCGCCAGGTCAGGAGTTTGCGCCAGCTCGGGGACGGCTTGTCTTGTGGGAGTCTGCGCGGCGTGTTCCGACTGGAAGGATGATTCGCATGAGGATGGGGAGGACGAGGACGGTACTGCAGCAGTCGAGGCTTGAGGAGATAAGTCGGAGGCGGGCATGGCGGTGGTGTTGAGCTACGAGTGGTGGACGATAGTCATGGTCTGGGGTCGAGGTATTTGAACAAGTCGCGAAAGCAGGTAAAGAGAAAGAGAGCGTGCACAAGAGACACCAATGCACCGTGTATTACCAAAACAAGGAGTTGGAGATATTTCAAGAGGTAGAAAAACTCACGGAGGAAATAAAGAGGAAGAATGACGAAGCGCGTGAGAGAGTGAGAGACAGGGTAGGTAGTGCTTCCCAGGAACGGGCGAGGTGGGGAAGCAGGAGTGTCGAGACACGAGGCGCGGTTATTCGTGGTAATTAAGGTGGAAGGTACGGTGTGAGGATGTGTTACGGTACCAATTGCTTGTGGTGTTGAACGCAGCCCAGCGCGTCGGGGACCCAACTAGGCATAGACACTTACACGCTACGGAGACGCGGATAGTGGACCTGGATGTACCTAGACCTCCCAGTCCGGTGTTGGACCACCGAAAGCGCGATTGCGGCACGGGTCCCTAGGCCACGACCCCACCGAGGTTGGGATTATGTACCGCCTTTTCACATCTCAACCAAGCACATCTCGCTGATTTTAATGGAAATTTGGCGATGCAGTGCCTTCCGATAGTACTGTGCTCTTGTTCGTTAGCAGTGACAAAGAGGGCAAGTGGATTTTCCATGCTGCGAGCGGCCAGCTAACAATGCATGCACTCTAAAAAAGGACAAAAGACTAAAAAGTCACCGCAACTCTGTTGAATGATAACATGACACCCAACCGCGTACAATGTACTTCACATGACTTGTCCCAGGGCGCTGTGAGCACTAATTAAAAGACAAATGGTGCTCAGTCGCCTTCACGCATAAAGGTCCGAGCCAGTCAAGTCGCGTGTCTGTTTTCAATTAGGAAATAAAACAAAAACATTTTACCTTTGGTCTCCCGGGGCTACTGCACACTGCAAAGCTCACCTTATTCAAAATGCTTCGTGTCACCGACTTGACTGTGGTCTGATTACCTTGCCTTATTTTGCATTGTCAATAGGAAGGCAATTTCACGACGTTATATCGTGGATCCTGGGGCTTGGACACGTCATCAACTGCCTCGATTGTAAACATAAACTTGGAACCGCTGACATCCGTCTATCTGTGTTTACATCTGTGGACAGACCCCCTGGTCTCCGTCTTGTTTTGTCTGGCATAACTCGTACAATACCAAGCACAACTTGAACATAATGCGCTCGTCTCCTTCGCAGGACGCGACAAGCACATCGTCCTGACGCGATGACTAACCCCAGACTGTCTTGGTTCCGCATCTAACTGGATCTGGTTCAGAAACAGAGTTGGGTCCAACTGTGTACAAATCTCCATGATTGCGCCAACCTAGTTCGCCCCAAGACCAAGTGCCAGAGCCAGGTAGCAAGCCGGAATCGACGCTCAGTCCAGAACCTCAGCCATAATCCATGCCTTTTCTTCTCTGCTCGCATGTATCCGTTTTACCACTAATCACTTCCGAACCCTGTCCCAATTTACCCTCCAGCCCCCAAGACGTGTTGCTGACCCCTGGTGCTGCTCCTTCTTGAGCCTCTTGTTTTTCTGGGACCCCATTCCCCAGAACTGGCCTTTTCTTTGCGACGCCCGCTTTCGCTTTCAGAAAACGCGTCTGGGACATGGGTGCCGCCCGCCCATATGGATGTGGTCGGTCGAGGTGGCTGGGAAGGTGTATTTGAACATCGCCATCTTCCATTTGACAACTTTCATTAGCTAACCGTATTCTTTGATTTGCCAAACTGAGTATGGGAGCCGTCCCAGATTGACATAGCACATCTCTACACTGTGCATATTTTAATGAACCCTCCACTGCCACATTGAGTCTGTAACCTTGCGTACGGCGTTAGCGGCCATGACATTCCCGGAATTTTGCACTGCCGTGGAGGAGGAGGATGCCAACCAGCAAACTGTATCGTTTATGCGAGTGCAGTTTCCTCTCAATATCACATGAGGCTGCCAACAGTGAGGTAGCTCAGCTGTTTTATCTGACCTTGGCTCACCTTGGCTCATCATGGCTCACCTTAGACCGCCTCCTACTCACCAAGCGCATTCAAGTGAAGAGACCCGGGTCTATTGTATTCTGAACCGTCATCCGCAAGGGAAGCTCACACTGCGCTCACAATTGTTTCTTAGCCAACACATGACGCAGACCCTTGATCTTGGCAAGATTACACCTTTCAGGCCTTTCATTGGTGTCCGTCTGTCTGTCCATTCGTGCCTAGCTAATCGTTGAATTGCTATCTAATTAAATGCATCGCGCTGTCTGCTGAGGCTTGCACACACGAAGTAGAGAACGGGACGACTATATCCCGAGACACCTTGGTGGAAGTGTAAGGACTCAGTGTTCATCTTGTAAGGCGTCAAACTACTCAAAGTATGCTGGCCGTCTAGCAGCGTGTAAAACCCTCCATCCAGCTCCGAGTCTACCAAATGAACCGGCCGTGCCGTCTTCTACCATAATGGCCATGACCAGCAATTGCCGGTCTGCGCCAGAGAATTCCGGTTCACGATGTCCCGTCGACCACTCCACCGCAGTAGGATCATGATCCATGCCACGTTTCTATGTTTACAAGTCATCGTCCGAAAGTTCACCGGGCAGAGGCATGTTGGCGGCGTCGTCCATCTCCTTGCGGTACTGCTCGAGGAGCTTCTCATCGACCTGGGCGGTGGGGGGGGCCAGAGCTGGCGCGGCAACGAATTCCTGTCACAAGGTTAGCATCAATCCGTCCCGAGCCATTTCCGGCGCAAAATGAATATTCGGGAAACACCCACCAGAGCGGGGTTGCCGACGAGCTTGCGTGCGAGCCAAAGGAAGGGCTTCTCGAAGTTGTAGTTGGACTTGGCGGAGATGTCGTAGTACTGGAGGTTCTTCTTGCGGTGGAAGGTGATGGTCTTGGCCTTGACCTTGCGCTCCTTCACGTCAACCTTGTTACCGCAGAGAACAATGGGGATGTTCTCGCAGACACGGACAAGGTCGCCTTTATACGGTTCAAGTCAGTTAAATGTTGCTCGAGAAACAAGACTGTGGGATTTAGGTTCGTCGATCCGATGAGCAGTACGTACGGTGCCAGTTGGGAACGTTCTTGTAGGTGATACGGGAGGTGACATCGAACATGATGATACCGCACTGGCCGTTGATGTAGTAGCCGTCACGAAGACCACCAAACTTCTCCTGGCCGGCGGTATCCCAGACATCGAACTGGATCTGGCCGAAGTTCTGTGCAAGATATGTTAGAAGGCTGAAGAGACACAGGACGGGGCCAAACTAGTTTTGGGGACACATACCGTGGTGAACCCCAAAGGGTGAACCTCGACACCGAGGGTAGCCATATACTTCTTCTCGAACTCACCAGTCAAGTGGCGCTTGACGAAGGTGGTCTGTAATATTGAAAATAGTTAGCAACAGTCGGAAAACGGGATCGAATACACATCAGCGTCAGCGTGGCTAAGGAGGAAAATGCCGCCGACCGGCGCATCAGAGATAAGAGCCACAAGGGACAAAGAGAAAGGCTGGTACTCGCCTTTCCGGTACCACCGTCGCCGACAAGGACGAGCTTGAAGGTGGGAGTCTGCGCGGCAGCCATGTTCGCGATCGGTGGGAGAGAGGTTCGGTGCAAGTTTGATATAAACAAGCGGGGCTGAGCGAGGGGTTAGTAACTTGCACGAAGCAAAACAAATAGCCGAGATGGTGAATTCGTTGGCGCGCGCGATGAACGATGGCAACGAGGGCAGGGAAACGGGCGAGCGCGTACCGTAGAGAAACAGCAAAGATGGGCTGTAGACTTTTGACGTGTGGGAATCGTCACCGAATGATCGACTTTGGGGGGTGTTGTTTTTGAGGATGGCGGGGAGCTTGCAAGGAAGCCGTACTTCTTAAGCGAAAAATTCAGTCAGGCAGGCCAACGGAGTCGGGTAGGCACGATTGGGCTAGGCGCCTGTCACGTGCAGTGCCGTCTCGTCATAGCGGGGTCCCTGTCACGGACGGAACACTAAGGCACTTTTCCCAAGGTAGGCCAGCCAGCCCAAGGGGGGAGGGCAAAAAGATGAAAAAGGGCGAGCCATGCTGCCACTGCCTACAGAGAGGTGACAGAGACAAGGAAATATCCTAGTTGCCTCTAGTCCTTTCTCGGAAATGACAAAAATTCATCTCTTGGATCCGCCGATTGTCACTGCATTGACAGGAGGGCCTAGATGTGTTTTCATTGCCTTGAGATTGTCTCTTCTATTTTCTTCCACAAGTCCTACTTCGCCTACTGCTCGTACATTGATTGTTGCATCTCTCACTCTGTCACTCGTTACATGTTCTATTGAGGTGTTGCCTCGAGGATTATTCCTACGTCTCACCAATCAACCCCACACGTCTTTCCCTCCTCCCCGGGGCAGTCTGATCCTCAAAGTGAGATGTTAATTCTGTAGCCAGATTTGCTGGCCTTACACGAGCATCTCGACTGATTTGGTCGCATTATGCTTGGTGGGCGATCTTCGATGCTCTTCGCTCGGCTCCAGGTGCTCCCTTGCGCCGTTGCTTTGTAATGTACATGCCAACTCCCGGTCTCTCATTGGTTGCTCACATGTAGGCAAAAGAGAGAGCCTCTTCTGCCTGACAGCCCATCCTCCATCATGACTGGCGTTGCGGCCTTGTGACACATATATGTCAGCCTGCTCTACCAGCTTGACGGACACGGTCCCTGTCCTTGGCAAGTCACTTTCTTGGTGACTTGTTGAGTTCGGATCTATCGACCGTTGAGAGATCAGTCGAAAAAACGCGCGACTGTCTGGGTGCGATGAGAAAGCGCTTCTTTCCAACTAAAAACAAAAATTGAGGAACGGCACTGTCCGTACCAATGACTCAAGCAACGATTGTTTAGGTATACATATGGGTTTTTACATATCATATGTCCCGTCTTCTTGGAACTTCAATACCGCGAACTGGAAACGACATAACCGAAGCAGCCCGTCATCATCACAGAGGCAGGATATGACAGCCCAGTAAACCTCTGCCACCCCAGTTGCGCCTTGGAGTTAATGTAAGCTGCAATTCCTGCCGGTTGCCGGAAGTAGGCCTCGATACTATAACCAAGACCGGTTGCTTGTGACTTGTCAGCCTCCTAAACATACATTTTCTCAAGACGAGAGCAAGAGGACACGCTAAACTCACACCTTCGTTCCCTTGAACGCACTCGGCCACCTTCTTCAAGTTGTCGTGATTTGAGCGTTTGACATACCCAAAATTGCGAATCTCGTCGTCTGGTTTCAATCCTGCTGCCTCAGCTGGACTTCCCGGGACAACAGTGTTGACCTTGGCAAAGGGTTCCTCCCGCGGACGAGATGCGGAGTGATCCGCCAGAAGGCCGGCATTTCGGGAGAGCTGAGCTTCAGGTTCATCTTCCTCTTGTAAGCTGGCAAAGTGTTCGTGAAGATGCTTCTCGATCATGGCCATGAGATCTTTGTAGTCGTTTCGCAGGTGGATGATACGAGCTCTCGTAGTACGTACTGTATTGATGAATCAATTACTTTGCTGGATAGGTGCTGGACCGAACTGGGTTACCTTGGGCAACATCAATGTCTGCTCTAGGGAAACCGTCTTGAGTTGTGAGGGGGGTACTCATGTCGGCTCCATGCTGCGTTGCAAGTCAACAGGCTGCCCGCCCAGGCTCACTCACTTAGACGGAAGGTGTAGAGGACTGATCTACGTACAGAGTCGAGGACCGCGCCAAGGGCCTTCAGCTCAGCCTCTACGTCATCCTTCTTTCTCTGAAGCTCTGCAAAGGTGAGACGAACGAGATGACCATTGCTTGTTGTGTTGCTAGTCGGGCCTGAAGGCACAGTCGGAGCGTGTATGTTATTCATACTGAGGGGCAATCCCATCGTCGTCGGAGAGAGCCGACAGGACAGTCGTGATACGTAAGGCAAGTCGAACTCGTTGGTTCACATAAGAAAAATGGAAGAGCGTTCAAGGGTTGGGGGTTTGTCTTTCCCTTTTCTTCTTCTTTTTGTCGTCTCGCCGCCTCAGACTCGGGGAAGTGTTTGGTGCACTTCAGTCTGAAGGTTCGTCGGGGATTGTGCTGCGGCAAAGTACCACGATAACTCTCAGACGTTGATTGCCCCGCGCTGTTAGGCAGAACGGCTGACGGCAGGCTCCGCAGTGTCTTCGGCAGTGCAGCAAGAGTAGGAGCGGGGGGTGCTACGGGTGACTGCTTACAGCCGTTCACACTGCCTGACAGCCAGCTGACTGAGTAGCTGAAGCCACCTTGCCGCCTGCCTTTGTCGTCATGTAGGGACATGGTTTCAGTGGCCTGTCGAGCTTCTAGCCCGCTGACTAAAACCCACCTCAACTCGGCGGGACTGAATTCAGGCGGACCTTCTGACACTGGAAGCGACTGCGGGTACCTGAGGCACCACACAAACTACTTGTTCCTGACTGGAACCCGACCAGTGCCGACGCGTTCTGACGCAGCTCCGGCTCCAGTTCCAGTTCCAGACCCAGCTCCAGCTTCAACCCCAGCTTCTTCTTTCAGAGGATCTCTAGACGTCACAAGATCTTCACCACCTCCTTTCCTCAAAAGACTTCCCCTCGTTCGCCCATAAGAAATTTCGCCAACCATGGCGACAGGTGTCGATGCAAAGCTTCTCAAGTCCACCAAGTTTCCCCCAGAGTTCAATCAGAAGGTTGACATGCAGAAGGTCAACCTACAGGTGATGAAAAAGTTAGAGCCTTGCCATTCTCTCGTTAACGTCTAGCCACTAAATTCCTTTTCTCTAGGTGGATAGCCAGCAAGATCTCCGATATCCTAGGCAGCGAGGACGATGTGGTCATCGAGCTTTGCTTCAACTTAATTGAAGGCTCCCGATACGTCTGTCTTCCTCGCTATCGCGGTCGATTCTTATCCATCTTTACTAATGTTCTTGCAGCCCGATATCAAGTCTCTTCAAATACAGCTTACGGGGTTTCTGGATAAGGATACGGCACCGTTCTGCAAAGATTTGTGGAAGTTGTGCTTGAGCGCACAGACGAGCCCCCAAGGCGTGCCCAAGGAACTACTGGAGGCCAAGAAGCTGGAATTGATACAGGAAAAGGTGCAGACAACTTTGTTTCCGGCCGAGTCGAATATCGGAGCTAACGCCATGTTAGATAGAAGCCGACCGTGCAGCAGATGAAGCCCGCCGACGCCGAGAAGACACCGAAAGACGCGAGCAAGAAGTTCATAGATTGAGAGATCGGGATCGCGGGGATCGCGGCCGTGGGCGCGGTGGAGATACGTGGCGTGGCCGACGAGGCGACCGAGACTACGACCAGCGAGGTAGACATGGACCACGATTCGGCGAAAACCGATCGCGCTCGCCAGCACCGAGGTATCGCGACCAGAGAGATAGAGGCTCGTTCCGTGGATCTGCAAGAGACAGCTACGTCCCCAGAGACCGAGCCAGCGGCGGCCGCGGATCCGGGCGTCGACGCCCCACTACACGCTCCCCTTCCTCGGCATCTGTCACTTCACGATCTCCCTCTCGCAGTCGGAGCGCAGAGCGCAAACGAGCTTCGAGTCGTGGGTCTCCATCTCCGCCCGCTCGGCGACCTCGGCGAGAGCGTAGTACATCCAGCCCTAGACCTGCGAGGAACCGGTCAACTTCATTGAGAAGGAGTGAAGGTGGTCATCGCGACTCACGAAGGAAGCGGAGATCAACAAGAAGTCCATCAACGCCGTCACCATCGCCTGATAGACGACCGGCTACCAAGCGGCGCAGGTACTCGGAGTCTCGGAGTCGTTCCCCTAATCACAAGAGACGATCCCGCAGTAGGTCTTCAGGTTCAGCCTCATTGCGGAGCTCCAGATCTCGGGATCGAAGCCCTGAACACCGATTGTACCGTGGCCGTGAAAACACGAAGCCTCGTAGCTGCCCTGGAGGCCGCCGCAGCAGTAGCATGCCCCGCTCACCAGACAACGAGAGTCGTGACAGAAAGTCGGACGACGAAGAGCGAGGCAAAGACGGCAGTAGAAGGGTTCGAAAAGAGGATGGTTTGAGTGGTGGCAGGAGACGCAGCTCGTCGTCCGCTTCCTCGGGATCAGCTGATCACTCTAAGAGATAAGCCGTGCACTCATTGCCAGCCTTCCGCAGGCTGCACTTGTGCCAACAGAGGTGGGTGTTGACCTTCTTGAAAGTGGCCGATCCCTCAAGAGGTCTTACTGACATAACGCCGGTCACGCAGACGCGATCAGACACACACATCCATGCTAGACGGCATCGGCACAGGCGGCAGGCTCATTGGCGAACGATAACCCAACTAGAAGATGATAAGCTTGAAACTGGTTCTTCTAGCAGCGGCTGAGGCTAACCGTCTAAGAAGTTTTGCCGAGTACACTACACGCGAGCTCTCTTTTTGTTCCAGGGGGATAAGGGGACAAGACAACAATACGCCTGATTTGGTACGTTGACTGTATTTTCTCTAGCCCCATAGACATACCGATACTGCCCGCCCAAATTCCCGACGCTCTTGTCTAGTCGTCTTGAACTGTTTGTTTTTCCCCCGAATCACACGATCCTGCCGCTCAGGGTCAAGGACACAGTAGACGAGAGTATTTCTGCGATGGCTATGGCTCGCTCACCATTTATGCTTTGCAATGTGACGAGCTGGACTATCGCCAATGTCAAGGCCCTAACTTTGCGCCGATTTTTGGTTGAGGCACTTGTGATTGCGGTACTTCACCCGCATCATCGCAGTGGCCTGTTGAGACTTGTGATTTGTATGGTCGAACCAGTCCTAGCTATTCATCTAGATCAATTGAACATGATCTCGTCGCAACATCTTGAATATTGCGAACGTCAATGGCCAACTGTGTATGCCATAACGCTACTGCACTTTTCTCTTTGCTGGACGGAGATTGGCTGTCGACGGCGATAGTGCTCCTTAAATACAAAACACTAAGTGAACCCACCTGTACGAGGCGACATTGCACAGTGCGGCCGTGCTGTGTCTACACTAAGGACGCAGACGCGGCTTCCACGCCTGGTTAGATCAGCGCCGAGACCCTCCACTTGTGGGAGACGCGCCGTGGATCCTGTGGCTCCAAATGCAGACTCCCGAATTCGCAATTGCTGACATCCTCAACCGCACTCTTTTCCACGCCGATTTCATATTCGGTACCCAACGACACACCCTCGTCTACTCACGACTACGCGACAGATTGAAACTATATGGCATCGCTTTTCCAAATGCTCATGTCAACCATCTAGTTCCGCGCGTCAACATCCGCTGGCTGCCTGGATCAGCTGTAGGTGTCGGCGCTCTCTTCGTCCCTACCCAACCCCTCTTCAGGCTGCTCGGAAGCATCCTCGTTCCCCTATTTTCCATCAACTCAAGACGCCCTCCAACTCTTACAGCCAGCTGTAAGGGCGAGGCTAACGTTGTGCACACGTCTTTCATCTGTCTGGCCAAGGACACGGGCGAACTCAGTCTAGATCGTTCGTAGCCTGGTTACCAACCACACCCATCGCATTCAACCCCTGACAAGTGTTCGAGCTCTCCGTCCTTCTCAAGATCTTCTCCATCCCATCCTTATTTTTCACTGTTGCTATTTGCAACGTAGTTCATCTTGCCTCACTTGTCTGCTTTTATTCAATTGGATATTCCCGTCCAGAATAAACGGTGACAATGGACCCTTCATTACCGTCTCTACGCCGTAGCAGCCCTAGCTACGACGTGAAGGCCTCCTTATCGGAGGATGCTTCATCGTCAGACAGCATCTCCCTACAAGCTGAGAGTAATTCGGGTCATGGAAAACACCTTAGTTCAACGGACAACATCCCGTCAAGTATCGATGTGTCAGACCAAGCCGTCCGGGGCTTGCAGGATCACTCGACTCAGTGGAGTAAACGCAAGACTGTTCACACACCCTCCAGTGCCGACGGCACCGAGTACGAAAAAGGCAAATCCAAGAAGTTGAAGCTGGAAACAGGAGAAAGACAGTCGTTTCATCTCCCTCAGGACAAAGCATACCTCCCTTCGGAGATTTGGCATCATGTCTTTACCTTCGTCCCCACCAGAAGCTTGGGTCTCCTGTTGCAAGTCAACAAAATCTTTAACGGATACCTTGACCCTCAGTCTCTTTTTACATCTTCCGCTTCTCTTTCGGAATATCCACGCTGCGTCAAGCCACTCAAGCCCGATACGATCTGGCAGTTGTCGAGGAGATTGCATTGGCCCAGGATGCCTGCCCCATTGAGGGACAAGTCTGAACTCGACATGTGGCGGCTTTGCTGTGCCAACGTCTGCCAGCGTTGTGGAGCCGCAAGAACCAGTCAGCAGCGACAGGAATATTCCGATCCCTGGCGCCTAGGGCCCGGAATTGACGGTCTGGCGGCCATATTCGCCTTTGGTGTTACCTGTTGCGGCACATGCCTGTTAAAAGACTCCGTGAAAGTACGTTTAGTTTGCAGTTTTTTAAACCGGCAATATTCTTCAGCTGACCATATCTATAGGAAATTGACTTGTTACTTTCATCTACAACACCTTCCTCGCTCATTCCCGCGCTAGCACACGTTTTCGTGACGAACGAACTTCAAGTCGTGCCGCCTAGTGCTATAGCAGACATTGCAGTTCACGAAAACCCAGCAACTACCAAGCTGTACTCGGCCTCGGGCATCGAGTCTGCAAAGGAGGAACTTCGTGCAGCCCAGGATCTCGGAACAGCGGCAGTTGAGGAATGGTTGAAAGGTCTCGACACTCGAGGCAAGGAGCTTAGGAGCGATGCCTCTCGTTGGGAGAGGTGGACTGTTGCCGGTGGGCTGGCCCTCATGAACCACCCATTACAACCACAGTCAAGCGACGAACCAAACGGCTCACCGCAAGTCCCAGACCCAAATTCATCAGCCTCGGCGCGAACTTCCCCAGGGTTCTCAACTTCTATCGCCAACCAAGAATCCCAGAAGGAAAAATCACTGTCAACCACATCGCTTTCCGCGGGACACCAGCTGGACTTAACAGTGAATATGGACTGGAGTCGCGAACATCAATCTCCTCCAGAGAGGAGCTGCGCAGAGAGTACGGCATTGAAGGCATTACGGCGTGTCGAAATCGAGCGCCGAGCCATGCAAATCGATCCCCCTTTACCACCCAATCTCCTTGTTCACATGCCTTCCTTCCAATCCGCCATCCAGATGACTACGCCTTTGGATGAAACTGCGTGGAGCATGCTGTTGCCCAAGTTGCTCGCACAACGAGCAGACGCCGAAAGAACGGAGAACGAGGCCTTACCAAAAGGTCCAAATGCCAGTCTTGAAACGAATGACAGGTCCCTGAAGGAAGTCACGGACAAAGATTGGGATGAAATCCAAGGCCCTGTCCGCACGCGGATGTCGGAGTATGCAGATGAAATCATTCGCAGCAACTGGGGGAAAGGCCGCAAAGTCAACAAGGAGAATAGCCCACGGTTTGCGGCAGAGGTTCTCCTGTCGGTACGGGCACGATTCTATGCCGACGTGGCGCAAGACGCCGCAGCTGCTATCAAAGCTGGGCAACAGCCAGTCGTTGATCCGCCGGAGGGACCCTTCACCCAGAAACTCACTCTTGAAAACATGAAATGGGTTTTTGACATGAAGATCAAAAGTCACACCGAATCATTTCGGAAAGAGTTGTTTCTCTGCAATGGCTGTGACAGCAACAGGCTCTACGGTTTTGAGGGGGTAATCCAGCACTACGCTGCGAAACATACCAAAGCCCTCAGCCTCGGCAATGTCGTTGTCCATTGGAGGTCTGAATGGCCAGAGCAGTCACCGTTTAAACTCAATGCCCGACTCACAAAACACCCTCAACAAAACACATCACACGTCCCGCAGAACCATGTGGTACCAGGACGTCCACCTCACGGTCCCTACAACGCCCTCCATCTCAGTGGAAGCATGCCTCCTGCACCTCCTTACCACTTCCTCCCTGGTCACACACCACCTCACCATTATGCTCCTCAGCATGCTGATGCGTACCTCCCGCCGCCACCTTACCGTATGGACAGTGTCATACCGCCTGCTCCTTATTCGGTATCCGGCTATGGTACCAACGACGTCTCACAGACGTACGTAACGGCACCTACAGGCTTCGTTTTGTATCCTGGCCCGCCTGGTCCTTCTGAGTATCACCCGAATATTCCAGGACCGCCTTATCCTGGCCAACCGCACCACGCTGCTTCGATGCAAGGCAACCATCAATCGCCGTTTGCTGCGAGCAAAAGAATGCCATTCCCGTCTTCTTATCATGCGCAGATGGAAGATCTTGCTCGAAGCGCGCGAGATCTCTGGAACACACTTTCCAGTGTCAGGGACCTGCCTGGGCCCTTGAGGGTTTATGTCACTATTTACCACGTGGTGAAGCGCTTTCGGTCAAAGTTCTTTGAGGCCCCGTCGCTACGTATGTTCAATGATGGACTGTCAAACAACAAGGAGATGCGTCCTGTACGCAACATCAATGGGCTGATGTGTAGAGCCTGTACATTGGGCCTGGGTCCATCCGTTAATCCAGACCGAAAGACCTTTTCGCTGCCGCAGCTTGTCAATCACTTCGAGAACCGTCACCTTGAATTCCCTAAAGTCGATTATAGCGGTCAACCAGGCACGGACTGGACACAAGATATGGTTTTACTTCCAGAGGTGTCCGAGATGCCTGATTTGAGAGCGATCCTTGCCAACAAAAGACACAAATTCAACCTCATCAATGAAGCAGTACCCTGGGTTTTTAATACGTCGAGCAGACCTTCTTATCGACCCCCAGATTCATGGTCTACGACTTATGATCGAAGGCCAGGTGCTCCGCACCACTCTGTCGAGTATGGTCGACACTCTCAACTTCCTCAGCCGGCCAATCCTGGCAATAAACTCTCGGATTGGCCAGACCTTACGTTAACTCAGGACCCATCCAATGTGGCAAGGGAACAGGGTATTCAGAGAGAACCACCGACTTTTGAGTGTGAGGGCCGGGTAGCGTCAGGTCCTCATGAGCCATTCTTCGATTCTCATCAAGGACGCGATACGAGGTCACAGTGCGATCTGTCGACCCTTGATACTTACCGGTCCGGTGCCTGGAACAGTCCTTCAAGAACTTACGACCAACCTCATGATAGCGTGTTTCATGAGGGCGGTTACCCCGAGGGTACCGGCATGGCTCGTCATCATCTTACATATGCCTATGGCTCAGATCGGCCATATCTTACCGAAGGTCGGCTTCTTGCGCGCGAGCAAATCCGAGCTTCTGGTCTCTCTTTGGCCAGATCAAGGTCTGAACAGGATGACATATACCATACAGAGGAAGAGCATGTGTTGCACGCGTCTGGCGGGGCGGGATCAGTGAGACCACGTCCGCCGCTTGAACAGTCCCCATTGGTGCCACAAGATACTCAACTCAGCCTAACGGGCAGCGTAACACGAGTCCCTCACTCTACGGCTGTTCTGGAATCGGCCTCTGCAGGCCCGCCACAGAAGGAGCCCGACGACTTTAACATAACTGCTGCTCTAGAGTCACATCTTGCCAAAGATCATGACGTACACACACAAAAATATGTGGATGGGTCGATGATTCGTGCTTCCGGCATTGAGATGCGGAGAGGCGTTATGCATAAGTTCCATCAGCCCACCTATCACGCTTATCATCAAGGTTACGTCGAAACTGGCGATGATGCCCGGCAAGAAAGGCCTGGTCGACAATCTCGGGGCCCCTATAGAGCTCACCGCCATGGTGACTCTCACGAAGCGGCATACACACCGAGTCCTGCAGCAGATCAATTTCAAGACCGTGCAGGAGATCAGCAAGAAGGGCTGCGCCCACACGCCGACGCAATGCGTATCTCACCGGTGCAGTATGAAGAGGCGTATGAGATCGTTCACGTGAGGGATGCCGAAGGTGAGTACGTCATACGGCGCCCGATACTGCGTGAACGTGGGCCACAGCGCACACCGTACGTAGATGACCATCCCAGGCCTCTCGACCAGGGGACATACCCACCGCCCTACGGTGCTGTGTACGCATCAGCAGTAGGAGAGAGTAGCTCGGGTGCGCGGATGCGCGAAGCCTCGCATATGCCGGCCTGGGTCAGGAATGACCCGTCTTTCTACGAAGAGTATGACCCAAGGAACCCAGCCCCTGTGCCGGGCCCCAGTACTGCAAGGGACTTTAGCCATAGATGCAGTGATTACAAGTAATACACAAGTAGAAGATAATAGAGAAATCGGTTGTGGATGGACAAGATATGAACATCAGCCCCTCCCACATGATATATGGCTTTTGTGAGGGGTGCAGCCTCGTTGCTGCAAAGAAGTCTGGCCGTTATGTGCATACTATGTAGGTGATAGCATAGCGAATTCTACAGCTTTGATGAGTACCATGCTATTGCAGGCAATGCAATCCGAAAGACTAGGACACGGGGCGTCCTGGCGTCGAAGGGAAGAGAAATGAAAGTGAAAAATCGAAATTGAGGCTCTTGTATTACACACGTATTCGACTATGAGGTACAGCAGAGAAGCAACTCAGCAACCCTGGGAAGAGAAACGAAACACCGACCACGGTGCCCTCGATCCTCGAGACGTTCCTGGGCCTCGTTCCGTTGTAACGCCTCTCCAATCTAGACCTCGCCTTAACCGCACAGCGAATACTTGAAACTAAGAAGAATGTATCTGTGTAACAGGGAGAGAGATGGAGGGGGCCATTGTAATCAAGACGCGCTGGTTTCGCCAGGGTCTGTATTTCTTTTCCGACACATATCTATAACACTTCGCCAATGATCTTGGCCGCCTCTCTGTACGTTTGAAGCAGCTTTTCGCACTTCTCACGCTCCTTCTTGACGCCGTCGTCTTCGTACAGGAGCTCCTCAAAGAGTGTCTCTTTGTATAGCTCACTGACAAGTCGGTTCTGGACCACATCCTTGCAGTGGTTCACCAACAGATGCATGACAGCCTTGGGAACTTGATCCGCAATGGACTCACGCACAATGTTGAAGTAGGAAGAGATGAGTGCTCGGATGAGCTCCGTCTCCATCGCTTCCCGCTCTGTCATGGCCGGCTCGCCGCTGGCCGTACCCTGCTAACGAAATCAGCTTCTAGTGTCGACTTGCGGTTACGGAAAAGAACTTACGAATAGAGATCCGTAATCGACGGACTGTGCAGCCTTGCCAAACTCCAGCTCGTCGCGAGCCGAGGACTGTGGTGCGCGCAAGGCTACCTTATCTTCGGTCCGACGAATGCTCTGTGAAAACGTTGGTTCGGAACTCTGGCTGACGTGTCGGGCAATGGAGGAGTTGGATGAAGGGGGGATTCCCATGGGCGAGGCTCCGTCTTTGCCAAAGAAGTATGTTAAGAAGGAGTCACGCGCGCCGCCGAGACCCTTATCGTTGAATCTTGAGGGAGAGGCCGATCGTGCGCCGTTCAGGGCCGCATTCAGGCCGGTGGTGCCGTTTTCACGCACACCCGGCGATAGACTACGCGCTCCCTTGCTCGCCTGCTTTCGCAAAGCATTAGAGTCGGCCTTTTCGGTGATTGTCGACTCCGTCTCCTCCTCCTCTGGTCCCTCGGTACCATTGGTACCCAGCTCTTTGAGGCGCCTCCTCTCCCGCTTTTCTCGCTCTTCTTGGATGAGACGCTTTCTCTCTCTCTCTTGCTTGTTGCTAACAACATGGCTCATGGCGGCGGCGGCGCCCAGGAAGTTAGGGTGGTTGGTATTGATGTACGCTCGCTGGATCGAAATCAAGGATTCGACGTAACCAGAAGTTGGTCCCAAGCGCTCACGTAGCAGATCAGATACAACTTCGATCAGCTTGGCTTGCAACCTTGGGAAGCGAGACAGCTCGGTGGAGCCACAAGTGTGGCATATCTTGATGAGTTCCTCGTAGACAAGCTCGACACATCGTTGACTAGGGACTTCGAGAAGCTTGATTTGAGGCTTGACGAGAAGGTCAAAGGCCATCTCTGGCACAAACAAACTAGGACGAGGGCCGGTCGAGTTACGGATGGCGGTTCGAATATCAAGCGCCGAAAGGTTGGAAGTCGGGTCAATGGACTCAAGAGAGCTGCCGAAGACGGAGTTGAAAATATAGTAAATGCGGGCGCCACCGCACAGTTCCTTGGTGGAAATCTCGGTCGAGGTACCATCAATGGAAGAGATGAAGGAGGTGGCAAAGCGTGTCATCTGTTGCAGAATGAGGGATCCACGGTGCTCCTTACCACTAAAATGCATGTCACCATAGCTTGCCAGCTCTTGTTGGGTTTGTCCCATCAGAGTGTTGAGGCGCGCTTTTATGTCGGGCATGCGCTCGCGGATGTGAGCCATCAGGGTCGTGTTCAAGGTCTTAGCCAAGAAGTGTGTGCCGCATCTGCTTGAAATGTTGCGATATGCCGGGTGGTGCCTGAAAAACTCCGACTCGGCCTTGAGGGCCTCCTCCATGGGCTTGCTACCCTGAATGTCTTGTTGGGAGCGGTTGACAACGCCAATGAAGCCCAGTTTCAACGGGTAGACACGACCAGACAAAATATCCAGTGCGTTTGTGCCGTGGTCCATAAGATCCACCTTGGTGAGCACGCCAATCGTCCTCCTTCCCAGCGGATCAACATGCCGGGCAAGCTTCAGAGCCTCCGAATTCACGATATCGACATTGGCGGGCGAAACGGCGAGGATGATGCTGTTGGGCTTGGCAATGTACTCGGAGATGAGGTTGCGGGTTTGCTTCTCGATATCGGTAGGCTGGTCGCCAATAGGAACCTTGAGGTGTGCGTTAGATTTGGGAGACGTGTTGCGTGTTTGGAATGCTTGTCGCATCATTTGCAACGTACCTTTGTGAGTCCAGGAAGATCGACGAGAGTTAGGTTGAGCACATGCGGCGAGTAGATCTTGAGGTTGATGGGCTGCCTATTGATACCCTTGTTGTTGCCCGCCACACGCGACGTCTCGTTCTCGATCTCGCGCTTCACGTCGGAGAAGTCGTTGAAGCGACGGTTCGGAATGTGGTGAAACTCGGCCCACTCGGATCGCCTGGCAATGTCGGGAGACCTGTAGGGATCTGACAGAGGGTCGGCAGCATCCTCATCTTCGGGTACGTTGATCAGTTGCAGAATCAGAGGTCGTCTGGTCACAATGCCACTTCCGCGGGGCAGAAAATCACGGCCCACAATGTTTTCGAGAACGGAGGATTTTCCGGCCGACTGCGAACCGACAACAACCTATCAAGACATTAGTAGATGGACTCCCGTGCTTGCATGACGAGACGACATACAATCTGGGGAAGATCGAGCGAGTCGCTGCCGATGGTGTTGAAGACCAGGTCTTGCAACTTGTTGACAGTGCCGAGAAGGTCGTCTCCCAGGGACGCCATGGTGACGGGTTAAGCTCGACAGATACGCCTGGTGGTCGGAACGTGAGTCTTGTTGTTTGTGAGAGCTGAGACAAGACGCTCGGTAGGCCTTTTTGCTGAAGAGGGCTCGCCCAGGGTTTTCGGGAGGCGAACAGTGGAAGCTCTCGAGGAGGCGAAGGGCCAAGCCGAACAGCCAGTCTGCAGCGCAAAGCAACGCAAAACAAGGAAGAGCACACGAAGGGAGCAAGCGTTGGCTCGTGGTCCGGAGGGATAACTCGGATGCCTTCAAGGTGAAGAAGGGCAGTCGATAAAGGAGGCGTAAAGGCAAGGCGAAACCCGTTAGGACGGGATGAATTGGGAGTGGATGCTCGAATCGATATGTCAAAGTCGATGCTGTCGCGCGTGTCGTCCAATTTCAAGAATTCATGCGCGATCCACCAAGTCGCCTGCGCAGAGAAAGTTCGGGCATGGGACGTAATGCTCGCTGGGTGCTTGGTGGCGCCGCTGAGTGTGGGTATGGACACCTCAGGGGTTAAAAAGGCCCACGGGTACGTATCTTGCACAAAACTATAGCGCGCTCCAGTGCACACATACCTAGCTTCCTCCATCCCCTTATGCCAGCGCCACCACGGTAGAGTGCTGCTTAGGTCAGCCGGTCTATAAATCTCGTGTTCCCTGATGTCATCTACCTGTTATCACATTTCGTCTGCTATGTGTATCTGCGTATATGTACACTAGAATTAGGTCAAAAACCGGCGCCACCGATCGGCATCACGGAGATAAGATACCTAAATCACTCTATGGTATTAAAGCTACCTCTCAACTTCCCGCTCTCTTATTTCGTCTAAATGGTAAAATAGCTGGTGGTACAAAAGCTCTCCCCAGTCATGGCAATGCTTTCGAACATAGCATGGTGTATGTTGCTGTTTCTTACAAAAAGTGACGCGGTTTCTCTTACAGGAGCATGCGTCTGGGGTCCTCAATGTACTCCTTAACCTTGACCAAGAACTGAACAGCTTCCCTTCCGTCGAGAAGGCGGTGGTCGTAGGTGAGGGCCAGGTACATCATGGGGCGGATCTCGATCTTGCCGTTGACGGCCACGGGGCGCTCCTTGACAGCGTGGAGTCCAAGAACAGCAGTCTGGGGAAGGTTGATGATGGGAGTTCCCATAAGGGAGCCAAAGACACCACCGTTGCTGATGGTGAAAGTACCACCTGCCATATCCTCAATGGTCAATTTGTTGTCACGGGCCTGTGGTGAATCGCTGTTAGCCTAGCATCTTGCTTCATGGATATGGAAAGGAGCTCACCTTCTTGCCCATGTCGGCAATGGCCTTCTCAATTCCCAGCATGTCCAGCGACTCGGTGTTGCGAACAACGGGCGTGACAAGACCCTTCTCTGTGGCCACAGCCACGCTGATATCGACGTAGTCACGGTACACAATGGTGTCACCGCCGTTGGGACCCTCGATAGATGCGTTCACAGCGGGGATGTCACGCATGGCTAGAACACAGGCACGGGAGAAAGCGCTCATGAATCCGAGCTTGACTCCCGTCTTCTTAAGCACGTCGTCGCGGTAGAGCTTCCGAAACTCGATAAGAGAAGACATGTCAACCTCGTTGAATGTGGTGAGGGACGCGGCAGTGTTCTGCGATTGCTTAAGTCTTTCGGCGATTCGGAGGCGCATGCGGTTCATTTTCACCTAGAAACAAAAATCAGTCTCGCGACTCACAAGTCCAAGGCGCACAACTGATTGTGGAACAAACATACGCGGCGCTCTTCACGGCTACCGAAGGCTGGGGTGGCGCTTGCTGCCGTCTCCTTGGGGGCGGGGGCGGCCTTCGACGTCTCCTTGGCCGGGGGAGCTGGCTTGCTGGCAGATGCATCTTTTTGAGGCTCCTCCTGCTTGGGCTCAGGTTTCGACTCCGTCTTGGATGGCTCTGGCTTGGACTCGGGTTCAGACTTGGGCTTCTCTGCAGCCTCCTTCTTGTCGCCAGAGTCCTTGCTCTCACTGGACTTTTCGCCGCCGAGCTCCATCTTGACGATATCCTGGCCAACAGTGACGGTGTCTTCCTCATTGACCAGGAACTCCTTGATGATACCGGCCTCGGGAGCATTGACAGCGACATCGATCTAGAGAACAAGGAGTCAGCGAATGCGTCTTCACGACAGGTATGGATGCACGGTTGGGTCATGTTACCTTGTCAGTCTCGATAGTAGCGATCTCCTCGTCCTGCTCGACAAAGTCGCCAACCTGCTTAGACCACTGCTTCAAGGTACCCTCGGATATGGACTCGGCCATCTGCGGCACCTTGACGACCTTGTCGGCATAGTTGCGGACGTGCTGCATCATCTGTGGCAGCTGCAGCGGAAGCTGGCGCGGCTGGTACCGGCGCAGCGGCACGGAGCGCGCGGTTGCGACAAGTCTTCTCGAGAGCATCGTGACTGAGCAGTGGGATTTGTGCGAGTACGGAGAGAGGTCGAGGCGAAGAGAACGAATGACCTTCTATGAGGTAAACCAGGGGCACGCGCGTGGTTGGTTTTTTTCTTCGGTTGTTGTACCGTAGCTTTTTTTGGGTTTTGGCAGCGAGCTTTGGGCGTAATAATGTACTGTACCGCAACAGAACCTCTGAGCAGGGAAGGTATGCTCAAAATACCCGGAACAAGCACCCATGCTGCCTTACTTCACAACCGTCACAGGTACCCAAGGCGCTGGCTGCACCAGCGCTCATGAGGACCCTCAACGAGCCATTTGATTCGCGGAGAATGGCATAGCTGCGGCCAGCCCCCCCGTCCACACTCCAGGTGACGCTACAGTGTGAGAAGCCCCTGCACGGAGCAGGTCAAGCCCGCTTTCCGGCGAATTCTGAGGCTTCTTCCGGGCAACCCGTCATTTTTCGTTCATGGTTACCGAGGAAAAAGAGTCACTTTTGGGTGTCGTGTTTGCCGGAAATAGCCGTCTCTTGGTAGTGCACCTCGTGTCGGCCTCTGGATATTCCACACTGCTTAATCAAGTGCTTCCTCGTACCAGACCATGGGCGTGAGGCGACTCCCAATGTTAAGTCAATTGCCTTGATATCAATAAAATTCAAGTTGGGCTAGAAGAGAGGCGCCTCTTTGAGCTTACCAAACTGCCTAGGTAGAGAGAATGCTGGTTGCGACGTACAGAGTCGCTTCACGATGATTGGGAGACTACGCAACGTTGTTGTCTTGTTGCACTTATTGCCGTCGCCGCGTTTAGGTATCCATCGCGTAAGGTAACAATTTTCGCAAAGTAATCTGCCTTCTTGCCAATTGGTGCTCTTCCATATACCAGTTCATCTCAACCTAATCAACCACCCCCAGACGCTTTTTTTTTCTTTCTTTTTTTTCCTTCCTTTTATATGAACAGACGAAGGCCGCCGCGTAATTACAAAGCAGCCAATAGTAGGCTGTGCAGGGCGTGGCGCCAGGGCTCCATCAAAACTTCAATTCTCGGCTCACTCACAAAGAGGACGCTTTCGACTCAGGCGACTGCAGTCCTGCCTACCTTATCAATTCAGCGCAACACCACCATCCCAGGCCCAGTTACTAGGTGGTCACCTATTGAAGATCTGTCAGCCTCCGATCAACAGACAGCATGAGTCAACTGGGCGGACCCGGTGCTCGACAGGCCAACGCCAAGCCGATTCCGTATGCAACGAGCCCCCTTCTCCCCTTGACTGGCCGTGCCTTCGTCGATTGATGACCCAAGCTAACCTATGCCTCTTATCCAGCCCTCAACGTGGCAGCTTTCCACTTGATCATGATGGTGTGTTGGATACATCGCCGTGCCCAGCTTCGCTCTTCGCTTGCTAATGCGGTCAATTAGGCGAGTGCAAACATGTCATAGCGACCTATCTCGAGTGCATCAAGAAAGTACGGGGTGTAAACGACGCAGAATGTCGCGACTTAGCCAAATCCTACTTGGCATGCCGCATGGATCGGTAGGTTCATCTACAATGCGGCAACCGTCTCTGCAAATCGTGGACGAAATTCTCATTGATTCGCAGGAACCTCATGGCCAAGGATGAGTTCAAAAACCTGGGGTTTAACAATGAACAACCGTCAACAACAACAAGTACCAACAAGGTCACACAGGACCGGGGAGCTTCAAGCAAGGATAAGGATGCACGACCCGGGGAGCTAAGATGGTAGTCTGCTGGGCCTCATCATGTTGTCTTGTCAGCATCGCGAGGGGTCTTGGAATACTGAGAAACGAATTTGTAAAACAAACGGACGTACAGCATCACATCTTGAGTTGGGCTTTGTATAATAGAACAGGGAAAGCAAACATGTATGAACTTGTAGATACACGAACAGTGCACGCGCTTGTGGAGAGTGCGTTGATTGATGGCAAAGACGCATGGGAATTATCAATAAACAAAATATTATGCGCGGGCATGAAGCTTCATGCACCCAAACAACAGACCCAGTTGTCATGGCTGCAAAACGATCAGATGGGCAAGAACAGTGTCGCCCTGTCTGCGACTGCAAGGCACGCCAATATCGTGGCAAAAGGCACGTTTGTTTATACAACGAATGACTCACTTGAATCCCGCACCCCGTTACTTGGGGTTGCGTTTGTTGCGTATCTCATCAGAGATGGGGTATCGTTGCCAATGGACTCTGGTCTGGGATTGTTAGTAGTATGTTGAGTTACATACACATATGAGAAAGCAAACCTCCTCACTTACCCTGCGTACGCACAAGAAATACGCAGGTTTCCGCCAGAGTTCTTGGATTGACGACAATCAACAGGCGTGACTTGCTCGGACTTGCCAGGTCTCAGATATCAATTCAACAAGAGTACGAAAGACAATGGCTATGAAATAGAGAAACAGTCGAACTACTTGATTGGACGAGAACGCAGGAAACATTCTACCGACCCAGCCTTAGACGGCACTATCTAATCGTTGGTGAGCTCCTTACAGATACAATAACTCATGTGGAGAAGGCCAAGTTGCTTTTGCGGCATGAAAGAGGAGTACTTGATATGTCCAGGCCAAGGCTGGACAAAGATACGGTTCTGAAGGTGAGGGGCGCCACCGATGCTGACTGCTAGAGGCACCTGCCGATGTGGGGTTGTTGTCAGGGCCAGGTCTCTCATAGTAAGGGTAGCTTGTTACCCAAAGGCGAGCGGCTGGGGTCCAGCCCCAATAGCTGCTGTAAGCCCCTGAGGGACCGTGGCACTGGATAAGTATCGGGTGTGTCCCCGGACCACAGCTGAGCCCCCGAGAGTTGCAAGCCGACGACAACACTGAACGTAAGCCTAGGGATGTTTCACGAAACCCACTGGAAAGTCGGACAGTCATCGTTGCCCCGACAACCAACCACCGCTGAACACATGGCCCGGGTATAACTTCAATGCCATCAGTCGACTCCTCTCGAACGCCAAAGAACCGAGTATTTCTCACCGAAAAAAACAATAGCCATAGCCCTGCATTCATACTCTTAGTAGCAAACAAGATCTAATCACCACACTTCACCGCATGCCTTTTCTTCGCCTCTCCATCGCCCTGTTCGCATCGCCCATCGCCCACCGCCTCTAAGCATCGCTTTCACACTGCCCACTGCTCGGCATCCCTCGTACTCGCCGCACACCGCCCCCATCATGCATCGCAGGAAGAGTACCGAGAAGACGAGAAAAGTCACTCCGCCATCACCGAGCTATATGAACAACGAGCAGTTTGGTGAGCTACGGTTCTGTGGCGCGTTCCAACTCTCTCCATCCTAACTCATTGCTTCTTTAGCTGCCTATCTCGCCAATCTTAGAACAAACCGAGTTGCCCGTCCCGGCGGAGCCAGACCCCTGCCCCCTTCTTCTTCCAGCACGAGATCCAAACGCCCCTCTTGCGAACACAGCATTTCTGAACCTCTTCCCCGATCTGAAAGCCCCGCCTTGTCCAGCCCAAGTACTGTCGATACGCCTTCACGGCCAACCCCTTTCTCGGCCAACACCAGCTTCTCGTCACGTTACTCCACATCTAGTATTTCGGGGCGCGATTACTACCCTTACCGCCCAACATCGCCCTTGAAACCTTCGGAAGTTGTGCCCACGGCGACATACATGGAGAGAGGCCAGCGATGGATGGAGAAAGAGGAGGCCGTGTCACTTCGACAAGCCATGGACGACATGCAGATCAAGAGAGACGAGCCCGGCTACAAAAAAGATGACGCTCATACTAAGGATGAGACTGCCTGCACGCCAGACGACGAGACCCGCATCTATAGCGCCGCACTCGACGAAGCCTCGGAGCTTGTCTGGCAGCATCAAAACGGAGTCCGGCCCCCTGACCCTCACGCCCCTTATCGGTACAAGCCCCATCTGAGAAAGAATAGCTATGCCCACGCTCGTACGGCCAGCGTGGGTAAGTATGGCGACGACGTGGTCCCATCCGGTCTAGCTAGAGATACCTCGAGGTCCGTTTCTGGCAGCTCTACCGACAGTGACGGACATTCTCGACGAAGCCGACCCTCCCTGTCTTTGTCGCGTGACAGTTTCGGGGGGGGAGCCGCAGCCCCGAGCGACCGTCGATGGACTCAGGAGTATCAGGTCCCTCTAGCTCTAGCCGGCCTCTCCCTAAACCTCTATCCTCCAGCCGTCGCCGCAGCAGCATGAAGCGAAACATTAGCGGCGAAGTCGAGAGACCGTTTTCAGGTGATCAGATATGGGAGGAACCGGAAGGCACCCCACGCGAAGACAAGTCTAAAACAAAGTCGGCATCGTCATCAGAGTTGCCTCTTGTGGACAAGCCAAAGAACCCTCAAGGCCAAGTTCGCTTTGCTGCGCCGTCCCCGGCGGACCGCGTGGCTCCTTGGAAGCCTAGATGCAATGTCGAAATTCATCGAAACCCACCATCGCAGTCGCGCAACCCCCTGTACACGACCAACACCTCCGCCTCCAAACCCGCAGTGGATGATACAGTACCTAAGAAGAATGGCATAGAGATCCGCAGTGACGATATCAGGGGTGCCACGAGCATGAAGCTCAAGGACCGCAGTGCGAAACTGCCCACACCCACGGCCGTCAGCGATCGCCCTGGACGGCCGATTGTAAGCTTCGATTCGAAGTGGAAGGCTCCTGACGAGAGAACTGATGTAAGGCCAGGATCGGCTTCCGGCAACAACACATCGGGAGCCTCGAGCCAAAAGAGCCAGCCGATGGAGGTTCCTTCTATCGTGGTGGCGCCGGAGGAGCCCCCGTCAGACAGACCACGCGGGGTCCCGGCTGTACCGTCCATAAGCATTGACGGGGCAGATGATTCGGTTGGATCCAGCCCGAGCATACCTGTTATAGTCACTCCTGACGACGATTCTCCGGCCTCTACGCCGCGGCCGCTACCCGACCCCAAGACGGCATCCAGAGCACGACCCTTCCAGCGTCCTCAACGGCACTGGTCACCTGCCGCTGTGGCTGGCAATCGTTCGACAACCTTGTGTCATGAGTGCGGGTTCCCTATTGAAGGCAGATTTGTCTCTCTGGCCGGATTATCTGAGCGCTTCCATCCTCAGTGCTTCAGCTGCTATGCTTGTGGCACAGGCCTCGAGGCTTTGGAAATTAGCCCCGAGCCTGATGCTCACCGTCAAGAGCGTCTGGAGAGGATTAGACGCAGAACCAACGGCGAGGTGCTGGAAGAGACCCCGGGAAAGACAATGGCTGACGATGGTGATGAGCGACTCCGTTTCTACTGCCATCTCGACTGGCACGAGCTCTATGCTCCGAGATGCAAGCACTGCAAGACACCCATCCTCGGCGAGCATGTAGTCGCACTCGGAGAGCACTGGCACTATGGACATTTCTTCTGCGCCGAGTGCGGCGACCCGTTCGAGAAGGGCATGACGCACATTGAGAAGGATGGATACGCGTGGTGTGTCAAGTGTCAAACCAAGCGGACGGAAAGAAGGGCGCCCAAATGCAAAAAGTGCAAAACTGCTGTCATCGGGCAGTACATCAGAGCTTTGGGAGGCGAGTGGCATGACGAGTGCTTCCGCTGCGCTTCTTGTCAGGGTGGTTTTGACGATGGCCAGATCTTTCCCAAGGAGGTAGGAGATAAAATGATGGTATTGTGTACAGGATGCCGCATGATGGAACTCAAGGCATAATGGGAAACGAATAGATTGATCAACTGAGCGTCAAGGGCAGCAGGAGTTAAGGGTCAACGGTTAGAAGCGCTGGGGCGATTGCCAGTGGATTGCTTGCATTTTGATTTCGTCTTGTTGGTGGGCAATGGCGTGTCGTTGAGCACTATTACCTGGCCAATCGAGGGGACGAGGAAATGAAAGCTTGTGGTGAACGTCATAATCATCATTGGTTGTCTACGTATGGCCCTTCTGCGTAAGCCATCCATCCATGTACGCCATTCGCGATGGCCAGAGCCTTCTTAGGAAAGCAAGAATTCCATCGCTCCCTCGAGTTCTCCCGCCGTGTAATACCTATTCCTCTCATCGTGCTTTGACTAGAAGGAGCCACCAACCTGCTCCTGGTGCACCTCAAGGGTATCTCCGTCCGCCATCTCGAGCTGGTGGGCCAACCGCGTTAGCATCGCGCGCCAACATGCTGAGGGGCGATTTCACTGCTTACCGTGTCTGGGGTGTCTGTAGGTTGCACACGCTGTCCCTCGAAGAGAAATCGGACAGAGTTCATAGCCTTTCCTTGTCTCTCGCAGAAGGCTGTCATGAGTTTGTCGAGCTTAGTAGAGCGCTTGATCTTGAAGAAGACCTCGTTGTTGTTGTCGGTGACCTTGATGTTCAGGTGTTCGACTGCAGGCGCAGCGTCCTGGCCACCAGCGGAGGGGCTGCCGTTCTCGTGTTCGCCAGACATGGTGACTATCGCGTGCGGCGGCGCGAAAAGTTAGCCAAAGCTGGTCGTGCGACTTTTTGGAGAGGTAAGGGAGAAGGCTGAGAGAAAGACTGATGGAGGAGACAGAGAATGGCGCGTGGCGTCTTACATACCTTGCACGGGGGCTTGGAGTCCGGTTAATTTAACGATTTATTGGGTTTTGGCTGTGAATACGCAGACGTTCGGTCTGTGGTGTAATGGGAGAAAAGCACGCGGTATCGCAAGAAGGAGAGTTGCGGAGTTGACGAAGCAGCTGGGCAGTTGGCAAGTTGTATCTCGCAGACAGGCCTGTAGGGACGAGAAAGGCGGGAGAAAGATTGTGGGGAGCCTGAAGGCGCATTCGATCCCAGAGACTGGTGTACTAAAGACCATAGGTGAAGGTGGGACGGAAGGAATCTGATTGGATCTGCCGCTGTGGTGGGGCAAGGTTCTGAAAGGCTGCTGTTTGCACTTGCCCTTGCCAGGAGGCCGAGCCTAGGTACCTGCCTGCCTCTGAGTTTGGTCAGGTTCTAGATTAGCCATGAAAGGCAGGCGTTCCAGGCCCTCTTCAGCTTGATGGCTTATGTAAGACAGCTGTAGCATTGGAAGGGTGTGCCCACCTCTTTGCTCCAAGGTATTGGGCTGGGGCACAAGGGATAATCAAAGTACTCTTGACGTAACTGTCATTTGAGCGCAACTTTCGGCAGTGGGACTAGGTACCTATGCTAGATGGCAACTGACTGCCATAAGAGGTGAAGAGCTTGGAAATATCAGTCTGAAGAAAAGGCCTTCTTTCCCAACTAGCACCTTGTATCCTACATTGTCAGAACCAGATCAAGGCGAACTTATTTGCCCTGTACCGTTCGTTCGCATTCAGCCTGTCGTTCCGGCTAGCTTCTTCTTCTGCCCATCAATCGTTTTCTCTTATTTGCCAACTGTCACCTATTTCTTCACGGTTCTGAGATACAGTCGTCGAGTACGGCAGGAATTGAGGGTATAGAACCTGGGCCGAACCACTGAAAAGTGTTGCTAACATCATCGTAGTATTTCGCATCACGCTCACCTTCGAAGAAACCCAGCACGATAAAGCTGCAGACATCATGGTTTGGAAACCCTACTCCCGTGGTTTGCGACGCTGCAGACTTCGACTTTTGGTCCCTCTGTGTTTTATCCTTTGCTGACATAGACTTCCAGGGGTTGAACGAGGACTTGAAGACCAATCCTCCATGCCATCCCCGTGCTGTGAGTCTTCTACAACCCAGGCTACAGATTTGTAGCGTCAATAGTATTAACCACTCTTCCACATAGTGCGCCATTCAAGGTCAGTCCTCTTTTGTGGAGGCTTCTTTGCAGTCCTTTGCATCAAACCAGATACTTAGCATTGGCAGAGCTGACCGGCGGCAGACTGCCTGACTAGAAATGGCTACAATGAAGAACGGTGCCAGTCAGTAATTATGGCCTTGTATGAGTGCTGCGAAGCTTTCTATCGGACCAAGGGTAATGACGCAACGACAGTCAGCTGTCCCAAGCCCGACCTGTTGCAACTGAAGCTGAAGAGACTGCGCGAAGAGTCGCGACAGCAGTCCAAGGAGTAGTCACCGAGTGTGCGCGAAAATGTACCACTCTTCCATGTAAATACGTCAACCCGAGTAGAGAAGAAATCTGGCAACATTCTAGAAAGAGGGCGAATTATTCTAGGCATTCGTTGAGCGCGCTGAGAGACCCCGTAGGATCTGAACAACCATTGAGTGGCCTGTTCCGAGACTCTAATACAAAAGCCTTGACATTGAAGAGAGAAAAAGAGAAGAAAAGTTAAAGAAAATTTCCACCGACGCACCTTGATAAAGGAAGTGGTGGGCGGGGCCGTACTGTGCTTCGATTACCTCTGCACAGTCAGATTATGCTGCTGGGGCGGCACAATAGGACTGTGCGGAAGAGCAGCCTCTTCCTGTACGGCATCTGGCCTGCGACAAGGCAACCGTAACAAGGTGCGCTTACTCCGAGGACGCGACCTCAGGGCGCACGGATCGACAGAAGATCCATCCACTTCACGCGCCTGTTGATTCCCACTGTCGCCTGAGAGCCTCATCAAGCTCTGGATGTTGTTTTTTGGGGCAATCAGAAGCCATCGAATCTCTTGGAGACAGTACCTGCCGGTGAATTGCGCAATTCATATCGCTCTCAACCTTTTCAGCTCCCTCAAGCGCTGAGACGGCAGAGTGAACTCGACGTCAGATATCGACAACCTCCCAGTGTCTGCGTGCAAGACTCGATCTGCAGCTTTCCTAAATTTTCGGTGCTGCAGAGGATCCTGGAATTCTATACAGGCCGTAGGTTTCATGACTTGATCCATACACGACTTCCCACAACACCTTGCACCTTACAAATCGCACGAGGTTCGTTCTCTTCTACAAAAAAGTCTATCAACGTCATAAAGTACAGCTTGGGCTTACCAAGGTCTTTCTTTCCAGGCTTGCAGTGGGATCTCTTAGCACCTACCCTGGTCTTAAACGCAACTTTACTGACGAACCACGAGCGGCCATCTCGAACCGACCCTCACGAACCAACCCCAGGCCGCTCTTGCCTCAAGCCGCGCGAGATCCACGAGCGATTGCCATCCATTCCGCGCGCCTATCGACGCTTCTGCAAACGAAGATGGACGGACCGCTTGGGCCCGAGGTCGAAGTGTTTGCAAATGCACTCGATGATTGTCTCGCACCTCAGGGCACAGTCGAGGAGAAGCAGACAAGGATTCTGGGCCTGGTGGATGCGTACTATGACTATGCCGACGAGACTCTAGCGCACTTGCGCAAACAGGCTCGGCAGGGCTCAGTTGGCGAGACCGAAATGGACTTGGACGACGACGAAGACACAGAGCCTGCTGCAAGCCTAGAAGAAATTCGAAGATGGGAACAAGAGAAACAGACGTGGGATCTCATCCGTCGCCTGATCCCACTGAGATATCCTGCACCAAAGGCTACTGACAAACGGACAACGAGCGTCACGAACAAGAGCGGAGAGGGCAACGACCTCTGGAGCGCGTTCCTTGCAAACGATCAGCTGGCCGTCGAGAGAAAGACCATTCTCGAATGGTTGCAACAGAGCGCAAGGACTGGTCCCGATCTCGACGACTTGGTCCGGGAGCTACAGCAGAATGCTGATAGAGGAGACATCATTGCACATGGCTGGATACACACAAGGTCTGCCATTAAGCTGCAAAAGGGCGTTATCGGTTCCGCGCGCCCCCTTGACGTTCAGTTCCCCGAAGTTGCACGGTCCCTTGTCAATTCGGACAAGGCGCCACTTGTCGCCGAGTTAGACCCAGACTCTGTGACGAGGCAGGGTCGAAAGCTGGAACCGCAGGACGAGTACTTCGAGCGGGCTATTTGGGTTGGCTGCTTCCAGCTTCTTCGGAGGGGCAGCAGTTTGAAGGCTATAAGAGAGTGGTGCCTAGAGAGGACGGAAGTTTGGAGGGCCGTTTCCATGTCCGCATTACCCCTTGCTACGCAAAATGGCGAGGTAAGCTTTGTGGAAGATCCATCAGCACTTGCGCTGTGGAGACGCATGTGCTTTGCAGCGGCACGTCATGGTGGCGCCGATGATATCGAGAGAGCCGTCTACGGCGTGTTGTCAGGAGACATTCCTAGCGTGCAAAAAGTGTGCAAGACTTGGGACGACTTTATGTTCATGCACTACAACGCTCTCCTTCGCACACAATTCGACACATTCGTTCTCAGCCAATGTCCCTCCGAGACAGCAACATCTCTTCGCTCATCATTCACCGCTTTCGACGCTGTACAATACCATGGCGACGCCACTACGCTGGAGCAACGTCTGATCCATAGCCTCGAGACCAGCCCTCACACGAGCAAGGAAGCCCTTGAGCCCGTCAAGGCACTTCAAGCCGCCATCATTTCCAAGGAGTTAGAGCAACACTTCTATGAGCAGGGCGTGGCCATCACACTCAAGGCCAATTCTAAAGAGGCTTCCGCACTTATGCCCGATCATTCCTGCCACGAGGTCAGCGTGATACCGGAGAAGTTTGCTGACTTTGAGAATCCTGGCCGTTTGCGACTTGCCGTCCATGCGCTCATCATCTTTGGTACACTTGACAAGCTCGTCGACTCGCCGCCGAACTCAGCAACGATGAGCTGGAGGGCCGATCGCCGCGAAGTACAAGAGAATACGATTACGCTTTACATCAGCTTATTGCGTCTTTCGGGTTTGGAGGAGTTGATACCCCTTTACTGCTCTAAGATTCTCGACAAAAGAGCCCTCCAAGTGTTGAGCACTAACCTACTACCTATCACTGACAACGAGGCTCGTCTAGTCCAGCTCAGTCTCATCCGCAAGGCAGGACTAGATGTGCTGGAATTTGTCAAATACCAACCAGCATCCCTATTTCGAAGTCTGGACGCTGAAACCGCCGAGACACAGGATTTCCATATCTTGGACAACGGACCGCCATCTCTCAAATACGGCCGCTCGATTAGGACAGACTTTTTTGGAGAAGACCCTGATACCATTGATTCTATCGACGAACGTCTGATTCGCTCTCTGGAGTGGCTCCTGCTTGTCGACGAGGCTTGGCCTCATGTGTTCTGCGTTGGCGTGGATATTTACAAATACTTTCTCAGTTCGTTGCCACATCATGATTCTGATATTCTGAGCATTCGTCCGCTGACACAAGCTCACACGCGAACAGGAACTATGCGTCTAAATGCTGCCAGAAGTCTTGCCAGCCGAGTGTCATTCAGCGCCATCATGCGGCAAAAGGTAGAGTTCCCTGAGCAGGACGAAAACGACCATTGGTGGCCCGAGGATGCAGAATTCTGGGCTAGCCAGATTGAAGTCGCGGGTGCGAAGAATCTCTCGCCCAGCCAACTTGCTTTGGAGGCACGGGCATTCCGCGAACTTGAGTGTCTAGTCAAGGCCTTGGATACAATGGAGACCATTGCTTCACTAGCAGAGCTTTCAAAGGAGTAGGTTGGAATGAATGCTTTTGATTGTAGCCCTTGCTAACCAGTCCTAGGGACCCGTCCGTAAAGAGAGACTTCTGGACAAAGGTCGGAAACGAGGTCAAGTCTGCCAAGGAGCATGTGCGGCCGTTGCTCAAGGATTGGCTGCGGAGTCAGGGTAACTTCTTCAAGACCTATCTGTCTCTTGGGCAAGCACTAACTGTATTTCGGTAGAAGACGGAGAGCTGGAGGCGCTAAGGGACATGTATCTGCCTGAGACACTTCTCGCTTACATCAGTACCCTTCATTTCGCCGGTACGACTCTGACGAGGGACAACTTCCTGGAATGCATGGAACTGGCGGCCACTGTCGCCGAGAAGGACTCTGACGTTGCTGAGTGCTTCATGAAGGCGAATCGCATGAAGGAACTAGTAGAAAGCTTTGCCGCCTGTAGCAAGGCTCTGGCGATTGCGTCAGGCGAGAAGAAGGCGGCCAGTTCGAGCAGCAAGAAGCTACGCGAAATGGGATGGTCTCGAGATCTCTGGTCAGTAAAGCATTGACGGAGTAGTTGGCAGCGAGCAATAGAGGCAGGAATGGGAAATAGGGAGAGTTGCTTGGCAACAGAGGTCTCTCTTAATCAATAGGCGCGTTGCGCTACATGAGAAAAGCTTGCCGCTTACGAGCGGGGCATTCGGATGGGGAGTATAGGACTAGTACACTCATTGTTACATAAGTAAAGTGACAAAACCCGGTGATTTTCAAGCCTTGAAAACAATTTGCTTCGACCCAGCACTAATCGTCGTTGTTCTCGCGTGTACGTATTTTGTGGCCGTGGGCCATAGCACGGCAAGGTAGATAATTATAGGTACTACAGTAGAGTGGCTCAAGCGCCGCCTTATCTTATCAATCAATGGATCACCCCCTACCCCGGAAACTCTCAAGCAGCAGATGTCATTAGCACCGACCTGCCAACCGTCTGACGTCGCTTTGTCCGGAGGAGTGGATGCGACCGACCGGCGCCAATCTCTTCAGCTACCATCATCAGACGAACTCCTCGGTTCTATCTCTTTAATATACACCAAAATTGCCTAGCTTACGACCTCTCCAGCGACGCCATGGATGCCGTTCCCCCGCCTGTTCTCCCACCGAAGCCGGGCAGTCACGAGACCAGTCGCATCGGCACGCCGATTACATCCAACTCGCCCCGACCCGGCCCCGGCGCTGGCGCTGGTCCCAATGTAAATGGTGCTGGTGGAGGCCGGATGCATCCGGCTTATCAGCCTGCCGGCCTCGAGTTCGCCCGACCGGAGCCTGTGCCTGACCCAGGCGACCAGTGGCTTCCGAAGGTGTTGCAAGACAAGTCGTAAGCATATCGGGCCTGCGGTTGATCTCTCCCCTTCCTCGTCGCTAATCACCACCGCAGGAAGCAAGACCTTGCCGACATAGCGACAAGCCCAGAACTGCTCAACGCCCTCACCCACGCGCCGAGTACCATTCACCCCTCTCTTTCATCCTCACATCAGGCCCTCCAAGCGGCTTTGACCGAGAACCTCGAGCTCGCCTCAAGGCTGGTCGACCTTGAGTCTCGGTTAGCTCATCAACGATCCACAACACAGGCACAACTTCTCTCTACACATGCTCTCGAGCGCCAATGGCGGCAAAAACAGTCTGACATGGACCATGCTCTAGCACCCTTCTCCCCGGCGTCCATGTACCAGCGCTTGGGACAAGGTGTACATGAGCAGGCTTCAGTGTGTCACGTCTTGGAGGAAAGCTTTATTGAAGGAGAGGGGGACGGTGTCTATGCGTCAGAGAGAGAAACGTTGGACTGGATCAAGAGGTACAGAGATGCCAAGGTACTATACTATCTTCGGCAAGAGCGAAAGGAGCGGTGGGACGAAGGTCGTGTCGGTGGCTGGAGATGAATGCAGCTAGCCGTAATCAAATCCGAGCCGGCTTGGTGGGAGGAGAGTTATGTAACATTGTTCAAGAGCCACGTCAAGGGGTGTGTCTCCGGCACAAGTCGCACTTGAAGTACCGCAAAGGGTATCTTATGTAGAGAGAGATACGCTGCCACTCAACGATCCCGTATGCGAGAGACAGTGTTTGTGGGGCAGACTAAGCTGTTAAAAAGTCTATATGTGCTAATATAAATGATGAGGGGTTTCCCTCGACAGGCGGAGAATCGAGGGCCCATACCAAGTCCACGGCGGAAGAAGCCGAATCAATACACTGGAAGATGTTAAAGATTCGCGTCATGCTATGCGTTGACTCGACCGGGAATCTGCTAACTTTGATGCCATGGCTGCGTTCATTGCCCGTAGCCCGTGGTAAGGAATCATCAAAGGGCTTAACGCCACGTACGAGTCTTTTCACAGCGTCTGTCGTATTGGCACGCTAGGCGAAGAAGTGCAGATTGAACCCGGCCAGGAACATAAGACGATCATTCAGACAAGGCTGAATGGGCTTCGTTTCATGTCAGGGCTCCGGGGGCTCATAGGAAGCGCAAATAGATCGTCTTCCTGGTCTTGGTCTTGCTGCTTCGAGGGGGGGCCACTGTTGTTAACAACAGTGTTCAACGAGACCGAACCCCCTGGCGGTGGGTGGTCACGCGTTGTCTGTCGCATAAAATTCGAGAAGGACGAGACCGCCATATCACTGGATGCTGGAGAAAGGGGTATGGAACGCATGAGCGCGTTGCTGTCTGTAGACATCGAATCAGTTTGTGTTGATCGTAGAAAGGCAAAGTAGCCGCCAACAGGCATCTTACCAGCCTTACCAGCGGCCAAATCAGCGGCAGACGTGGCCAGTTTCAATCCCTTGAGCTTCTCTCCGAGTCTGCCGCCAACTGTCGCTCTGGGGGAATGCGGGCTAGGCAGAATCCGGGATGCGGTTGTCGTTGCGTTCTCACCAGCATCCTTCTTGGGGGTAATACCAAAATAACTGGCAATCCATTGTCTTTCTTGAAGCACCATTACTAGGCCGACACTTTCGGCATTGGCCTTCATCTCGACTTCGATCTCCTCTTCAAGCTCAGAAAACCTCCTTTTGGCCCAGATAGTATGGAGGATGCCCCGTGTCCCAACGTCTGAGTTGCCAGTGCCCAGACCTGAGGGGAAAATGGCGGGCAACGGCCTGGTAACAAATGTTGCACCGTCCGGGTGAGAAATGGTAACGACGGACGGAATGGTGGCACCAGGAGGGAGCAGGAAGTACACGCGCTTATTTGTTCCAGTAACCTTGTCACTAGCCGGTAGGTAGTTTGTCTTGCCATCCCACGATACTTCCCAGGCCTTGGATGTTGACGACGCCGAGGACACAGCAGACGGCGACTGGGCAGTTGGAGAAGCCGATGGATCCCACTCAACCATGAGAATCTTGGTGCCTTCGTTGCCTTTGCCTACCTCAAACTCGAAGCGAGCGAGGGCAAAGAGGGCGGTGTTGGTGGTGGGACCTGGTGTGGCGTCCGTGAGGCGGACGGGGAGGTCGGGGTCAACCGCCGACAAACGGGGCGGTGAAGAGGGCCGAGCGGCATCCGGTGCCTCCATGTCTTTGTCTGCGGCCGGATGTAGTTCGGTACGGAGTCCGGTTCGAAGTAGTTTTAGCGGAAGCACGATGCGGTGCGGGGTTGAGACAGATTTGCGGGCTACTTAGATACCTAAGCAACGGCAAAGTCTAGACACCCATGCATAAGGCAGCGCAGTTTAACGTCGACCCTGATCAGATCTGTAGAGGAGTGCAGAGGGCCAATTCGGCACACAGAGACAATAGGCCAACACTCGACAAGGTAGGCAAGGGGCGAGACTACGAGAACGGTTGATTGCAGCAAGGGATACGAAACAGGAACAGGGGCGGGGATCAAGGTCGGCCAACCGAGCGCAGGTGGTGGGGGGTCTGGAGTTGAAGTGAGTAAGAGATGATCGAAGTGGTGGTGGAAGTGGCACAAATAGTTTGGACACATGAGCAGGACGACGTCAGAGGAGAAGAGTAGGAGCCAGCCAGCCAGATTTGGCGGGAAGTGGGATGCGGAGACGGAGACGGAGATGGGAAGCTGGCCACACGGTTGTGGCTGAGGCAGGGGACATTGCGAACAAATTACCGGCATGTTTGCGAAGCCCCAAGCAGCGACCGGCGCTACGGGATAACCAAAGTATGTAAGCTATCGTGGAGGGGGGAGGGATTGCTGCCTGCCATACAATACAGTATCCTTGAGCTGCGTTACGCAACAAACAAAGTGAATGGCTACCACGAACGGAGTATGCGAGGTTATGCGCGAACATGAGAGGGCAGCGATGGTTTGTGGCCTTCGAGGATTATCGAATTGCAAGAAGTGCTTCACTACGACATGATGATGCCCCCTGGATACGTGGTCGAAAGATACGTAAGTAGGTATCACTTGAAACGAATACAAACCTCAGCTGCGATTTCGACAGAGTAACAGGAACGCCTCGGCCCTCTTTCAACCCGGACGAGGATTGTTCTGATGAGTCGGAATTGGCTTATTGGCTTTCGTTGACGAAACGGTACAGTACGCCCGTCCCGTCCCAGGTGTTAGCGGAGGAAACGCGGAGTAATATGGAGGGAAATGGAGCCGCTACTGGAGAAGCTCAAGACACGATGGGGAAACCCACAAATCACCGGGGGGTTCTCGGTCGACTATGACATTGACGTCCATTACTGACGGATGACCACTCAAAAGCCACAACATGATTTGAGCCATTGTCGTGATGAGGCACGAGAGAGACTGCCGAGTGGTACTGCTGGAAAGGGGCCCGCGATGGGAAGGAAAAGCAGTTCATCGCAATAGGCAACACACGATTTGTGAGGAATCCCTCCAGGTTGGAGTGTTACCATTTCTGGTGTTTAAAGATGGTGAGATAAAGTACTAGAGATACTCCATACGGTGGAATTTTACGGTCATAGGACATGCTACTGTATGTTGTGTGGGAGCGCAGCAGCAGTAGAGCCAAGTGATGTGCCTGCCTTTTCGAGCATACAGAAGCGCCCATACTAAGTGTATCCAGGAAAGAGAGACGTGGTCGGGCAATGCTAGGTTCAAGGCCCAGTTAGCTGGAAACCCATTCACAGCCAGCGTAATGGAAGGTAACTGTTGTACTCCACTAACGGCAGAAGCAGCCGGAAACCACGCTGAGTGGGTGGGAAAGGACGCAAGAATGGAAACACTACGCGGTACTTCGAATTCTTTCACTTTTTGTTTGGTGATGATGGTGTGCCGCGAGGGGGGAGGAGCGCCAGAAAAAGACCGCGGTAGGTCCGAGGGGCGCTCACCCACGCCATCTAGATCTTGCGGCCACCACTTTGTGGTTTGAGGGACCAAGGCGGTACGTATCTTCCCCGGTGCCCCTCTGTGCCACTGTCCCCAGCTCATCGTCTCCGTTCCCCGCTAGCTCCCACGCAGCTTATCCATCCGAGACGGCGCTAAGCCTCTTATGTCAGTTTCGTCGCTTCGACTTCGGCGACTTCGGTTGAATCTACAGCGTTCCAATTCCAAGGGGTCTTCCGAAAGACCTTCTTCGCTTCCATAAGCACAAGGCTTGAATAACGCACTGTCGTGCGTACATAGTACAGATACCCACCGTCTTGCACTGCGCGTTCCTTAAACCGGCCGTTTTGTGGGAATACTCCATGCCGACGAGAATCCTGTGGTTGTCGAGTTGTTCTTGATTGCGCATCTTTGGAGACGCCGGACTCGAAAAAGATCCTCGAAGACCAAATGACGGACCTAAGAAATACTGTGAACCATCGTCTGCGGGTGCAGAGCCTACCTCTCTGTACAGCTACCCCAAACATACTACAGTTTACGGTGCCGGGGTTTAACGTGTCTCTGTACACGGTACACAGTTCCCGCCTGCGTCCCAATACTTGGCACTGACCCGCAATTCAAGCCGCCCGCACATGGCCAGGATGGAACACCAGGCCAAGACAGTGGACTGGGCATTACCGAGCCCAGATCGGCGGCGCCGGCCACGGCCGTCTGTGCCTGTTCTGTTCGGCGCGGCACAAAAGGGGGGAGAGGAAGAAAATAAGTATAAAAAAAGATGGGGGCATAACACGAAAGCAATGATTTGAATGGCGTGCCGTACAGAACTCACTCGCCTTCATCCATCTTCACCAGGCCGACGATGCAGTATACAACTAATGAAAATTAAGTTGGCTGAGCGCCGCGTGTAACTGGATGTACCCATTTAGACGTCACACTTCTTTGAATCGGCTGAGCGGTTCACATCCGTACAGTTATTTGGCTGTAACCTTTACTCAGATCTCTCTCAGCTTTATGGCTCGGCTCAGAGCATATATGGTCGTATCTGACAGTCTCAGGCACTATCTGGGACCGGAACTAGATCTCGGCCTACCTAGCAGGTAGCTCTGTTGAATGTAGAAACAGTAACATTCCCTCGGCAATGGACGGCAGACGTTCACAAACGATTGGCTATCAGTGGGAACAAATGAACGACTGACGGGGCAGAGATCAGCACGCAGCAGCTGGCCCGTGTTGCTCAATGCTCGAACGGCTCCCTTCCAAGGCCGAGTCGGGCCAGGCCAGACGCCTGGCAGACAGACACAAGGTAACGTTGGAACGCCACCAAGTGGAGGGTTCTGACACAACATATAATCTCGAGGTGACTGGAGTGGGATAGTCAAGGCAAGGCAAGGCATGCACGAACGATAATGATACCGAACGACCATGTCATTGTACCGCCGCGCCTGGCCTGACTGGCCCTGCATCGCAGCCGATCCAATGATGCAAGCTGAGACCAACGTCGCAGTAGCCGTCTGCGTATATTTTTCCTTGGCCCCCCTTTGCTGATAGTTATAGAGAGAGAGACAGAGATAACGCAAGAGATAATCACATCGCATCTGGGCCCACAAAACAGCCGAAGAAGCTCAGTTAGGTGAGTCTAGCGTATGTCACCCGATGGTCAGGTTTCTTTGACAACGAGAACGAGGGCTGTGGTTTTTGTTGCAGCCGAGATGCAGTTGTAGCCAGTTGTATCGAATATCGTGTACAAGCGAGCAAAAGGCTGGTTCGAGACGCGCGACACAAAGTCTATCTGCAGGTTTTCTTCGCAAAGGGGGTACAGGAGAGGGAGGGATAGATCACGGTAAAGCAGGTAAAGTAGGTACGTACCTCAGGAAGGTAGTAGGACAATTGGGATGGATTGTGGGGTGGAAGAGCTCCGTCCGGGCACTTTTACGGTGCTTTCCTCGGCCGCTCTTTCTTCGCTCCCACCGTCGAGTGCCCATTACACTGTGCGTGTGTATCTTAGACACGGTGCCCACAGTCCAGACCCGTTTTGCCGATTACCCTCAGAGTATTCATCGATTACTTCCGATGTCTTCTCTCACTCTCTCTCTTTTTATTTTTATTTTTTTTATACTTTCCCAGAGGATAAGCCTACTGGAAGCCACTAAGCACAGTGCCGCAGGCCGTGTCAGACTCATCAGCCCCCCTGAACAAGCAAGTGCCCTTCTTCACTTGGACCTCTCCACTAATTCGCCGCACATACCGCCGGGCCACCCAGAATCAGCGGATGGCCGATCCTCTCCTCAGTGCTGGTCTCGCCCGCTCTCCCTCACCTGCCCGCCCGCCAGCCGTCCTGTCACCTTACCGCACCTGACCTCACCACTCAACTGTCGACCTTGTCAGAGGAAAAAGAAGGGAAACAACCCCTGTGCCTTCCGGGTCACGACCCGGGAAAAGGTCACTCCCACTAAAGCTGTAATCCGCCCCCCCGTCCACACCCACAAAGGGAGCCCGCCTGCACCACCACTACCCACGCCTTTCCCATTCGACACGGAGCGGAGAGGCCCTGCACTGGGACGGCTATTGTGCTGCTACTCTCCTCTCGCTCATTACGTCCTCGCATCTCCTCCCATCCCAACCAACTTCAAACACCACGCCCGAGACGACCACCACTGTCCGTAGCCCTATACCAACATCATTCGTCCTGGACTTCGCAGCCCGACTTGCTCCATCGCCTACGCTCACTTAACAACGTTTTCGTTAGGTGGGCTTCGATCTGTAGCCCGTTGGCTCTCGTCTCGCGATATCCGATCGTGATACCTTATCCATCACCCTTGGCACTTCCTTCCCGGGAACCATCTCACTCTCAGCGATTGAATTACGACAAAACCTGCGCAGAAGAAACAGCAATCCTCAACCTCGTCCCTCTTCTCAGATTCTACCGATAGCCTCAAATGTCTAGTCATGTTTAAGCTGCCAATACTCGGCATCGTCGACATACTGAGTTCCACACGCCTCTAGTTCCGTTCCGGCTAGACAGCATTTCTCGACGACCATATGCTGCACTCGCTTGATCCCGTTCCCTCGTCCTCCAGGCTGTGCCATCGTCCAGCACGATAGCATGAACATGGATCCGCCTCACATCACCGAGTTCGCTTCCGAGCGCTACTTCAGTAAATTAAGCCAACTCAACGAGTCCCCCGTGACCCGCGATGCCCAGCAACATCATCAACTACGCGATCCTCCACCACCTCCTTCCCAACCATGTTCTACGGCGTCGCCCCCTTCCCATCCTGCGCAGGCTTCTTCCTTCATCCTTCCACTTCGTACATCGAAAGCGAACGAATCCGAACTCGAGTCCACTCGCCCGTCAGACCAGAAACGTCCCGAAAAAAGCCGCCTGTTTAGTCTACGATCCAAGGTCTCGATTCTTCACTCTAAGTCATCCACATCACATACCGATCTGCACGAGCAGACTGCAGGGCTCTCCAGGCCAAAGACGTTTGTTACTCCCTTTCCCTCTGAATTGCACAGCATGGTCAAAGTCACTGACATGATGTCTAACTCGTTTACAGACAATCATTTGGCCAATTGTTTCTTGCCTTACCCACCGAACTCCAGATTCAGGTTATCTCCTCCCTACCGCTTACCGATGTTCTCAATCTTCGCCGAGTTTCGAAATCTTGGCATGCCATTGTCACGTTGAACGAGGCCCCTATTGTTCGCCATCATCTGGAGCGTCACATTCCGGCATATGCCCTACGTCTATATCCATCCAGTGACCCTACTAGCGCCAACTTTCATCATCTATGCGGTCTGTGGCACCGCTTACATGTTGCGGCGAAACTCTCGTTTCTCATGTGTGAGTGGATCACGAAAGAGATATTTTTGAGGACGACGGAAGTACAACGTCTCGAATTCGCACCGCAGCGAGAACGCATGCGTCGTCGCCTCATTCCGCTTCTGTTCACTGTATTCCATTTTTTCGAAACCTACCGAAAGCTACACCTACAACATATCATCAAACACGACGGCCACGGCTTGTTACACGAGCCCTATACACTAAACCCCATTGAGGTTCAAATCATGAACATGTACGACGATCAGACGTTGTTACGTGTTCACCAAGTCTTTCCACTCGTCATCTCTTCGTTCTGTCGACGGCTACGTCCACCGTCATATGCCGGTCGCGTCGAACGATCCTTGAGGGGCTACTTGAAGGAGAAGCCTCCAGACGAGGTCCACGTTGCCATTCTGTGCGTTGGCGGTTTGCGACAGGTAGAGAGGCTTTGGGAGATCAAAGGATATAACAGCAGGAGAGGAGCGGTTGATGTCTGGTACAATTCTATTGCGAAGGATTCGACTGAGCCAACCCCCAAACAGCGACGTGGGATCATGGGCTTGGGCCGCAAGAAGTCGACATTATCTGTTAAGGAACCGTCCAAACCACCACAGGAAGGATTCCCAGCACGCCGCGGTTCAAGGACATCTCTCGATGATCCTATGGACCCTTACGACACGAATTTGGTCTTCAACACCAGCCTGGCAGCCGGTATGCCCATGGGCCATTGGGGCGTGAGCATGTCCGCCACGTACTTGCAGATTTGCCTAGCTTGCAGGAGATCTGGCTGAAGACGGCCGAGGCTCTGATATTGGAGCGAGGCGTTGTGGAGCGTACCCAAGACATCAAGCGCAATGCACAAGTCATGTTGGAGCTGATTCGTGACGACGGCATGGATGAGGAGGATGAGTGGTGGTACGGGCGAAGTACCCCCGAGTCCGTTCGCCCTCCGCTCGAGGCAATAGATGAGGATCCTATGGATGGCGCATGACAATGGCACGGCGTGTTGGGCATTTACGGGCGTTTAGGTCGACCAAGGAAATGGTCGTTGGGACAGAGGCGAGGGGCTGCCTAGGTTTTTTTTTCCCTTTCTTTTTCTCCCCCCGGATAATTGGGACTACTACACTGCTCTCTTTTGTCGGGGCTCGCATGGACAGGGTGGTAAACATCTGGATAGAGATACTAGCATTTTATTGCCCCCAAATTCTTGTATTCACATCGAACATCCCCGGTATTATTTACCCGCCAACTAAGTTACAACAATTCATTTTGTTAAATCCAAAGTACTTTGCTTCAACATCTTTAATCGTTCGTCTCGTATCATTCATTATCGGATGATAAGGACACGAAAACATGACCATCATTAAGGTTCAGTGGTCAGCGTAAACAAACTCAATTCACTAGAAATAAAGTATATGTAGGAAGGAGGTGGCTCGAATATCTCATTGTATACGTAAACGGAAAGCGATATTCGTCGTGACATCTAATAAGCCAATCACAGTTACTTATGACTCGATCAGAACGGTGCCCGGGTTAATGGAACAAGAGCCATGACTGAAGCGTTTTCTTATCTACTGGCGTCTCAGAGTATGGAACATGCGTTCCCTCAACGCACCCTCCGCAATACCACCCTCAAAAGATGGCTGACTTATACTTGAAGCTGAGCCATAGGATGAGTTCATATTGGGTGAAGCCCGTTGCATACTCCCGCCGCTAATACCATACGACGTTGAATTCATGTTCAAACTAGCTTGGCTGGCCGAGTCTAGTCCCGCCATTTCGAGAAAAGTTGAATCGGAATAGTCCTGGAAAGAAGACAGGCCCGAGTTCTGCGGTCGGTGTGCCTGGCGTGTCTGAAACGCAGGAGAGTGATGCTGCATGGAGCGTGACGTGGAACTACGATAATTGGTCTCTTGCGTGGTTGCCGTAACTGCCATTTGCGCATTGAAAGATGGCTGTTGTACGCTCGTTAGCCCGTGGTAGCCTCCATCACTAGTTGATGCTGTAAAGGGGGTGCCATCTTGCCCAGCTGTCGAATTTATTTGACTAGCACTTGTGTTGGTTAGCCGATGCTGATTGACATTTGGCTGATTGTGTGAGGGGGACAGTTGTTGCTGCGGCTTTTGTTGATGAGGTTGATGACTCTGCTGTTGCTGGTGCTGGTGCTGGTGCTGGTGCTGGTGCTGGTGCTGGTGCTGGTGCTGTTGCTGGTGCTGGTGCTGGAGCTGGAGCTGGTGCTGGTGCTGGTGCTGGTCCTGATGCTGATGCTGCTGTTGTTGCTGCTGTTGTTGCTGTTGGTGTTGCTGTTGGTGTTGCTGTTGTGACTGAGTAGGCCGGACCTGATTATATATGCCTTGTGCTATTCTTCCTGGCATGTTCATGGTATAGGGGCTGATGGCTTTTGGTTTTTCGACCTGTTGGCCCGTACTTGGGGTTGCAATATTTTGACGGAATCCCACAGACGGATCGGGCTGAGAATGCTGATTATTGGGAGATTGTTGGAGAGTAGATCGACTCGCAGAGATGTTTATCTGCTTTCTAGAAATCTGCAAGTTGCCGCCAGCGGCTCCGCCAAGATTGGCATCATGTTGACCCGCTGATGCATCCGGTCGTAGCCTGTGCGACTCGGGTTGGATAGCCTGTCCGATTTGGCTACTCAACGCGGGTTCTTCCTGAAGCTCTGTGGAAACCCTCTGTCTTTTTGCTGATTGATATGCGGGTGTACTACCCTGATCGGGAGAATCATGATATCGAGTCAGCTGTGGCGAAGAGCTACTCTGCGAAGCAACAGTGGAAACTATTTCGGCCGGACTATGGGCTGAGGCTGGAGCAATGGTCGAAGGAATTTCATCAGGTCTTGTCATTTTGCCTTCTTGGGCAGCCTTCCGCTTCCGCTTAATAGCCTTGCGGCATCCTCCAGAATTCCCAATAGTCTCCCTGACAGGTTCTGGCACTGACGAGGAATATATGGTCGCAAAGGCATGCTGTGATTGATGCTGTGACTCTTTTTGCACGGGCGGAACAATGGCAATGTCTGATGATGGCTGGGAAGCACTCTCTACTGCACTTGAAAGTACCCCTTCTCCTTGATAGTCGATGTTCCTTGACGCTAAGGTCGATAGATGGTTATGCTCAGATGGAAGTGCCGCTTCTTTGGGCCGATTTTTAGAACCCTTGGGACGTCCTGGTCCTGGTTTCCGCTTCTTGACGCCGGGCACTCCAGGTCCAACGGGACCACTTGATGCGTTCGACGGCATAGATATAGCCGAGGATCCCGCAGCGTCCGTCACTGCATTCGGTAACACGGCGGAACCAATCGCTTCTCTAGGCCCGTCCCGAGCCTTCTGAGTATCGTCGCTCAACCCAATCTTGTGTTTCGGCCGATTTTTGGAGCCTTTGGGTCTCCCTCGCCTCTTTGGGTTTGACGGTATAGTAGCTGGCTCGGCAGAGGCGCTCCCCAGCACACTGCCAGAAGCACTTGGGCCGAACACGGCTCGATTGTAGCGAGATGTAGTCGTGGAATTTCGCACAAGCTGTCCTTCTAGAACATCTTCGTTGTCTGCAGCATCATCATCCACGTCAACCCAGCTGTCATCCACGGCGGACTCCATGACTAAACCGCTATTGGTGTGGCTATCTCCTGTCGCGATTACTGAAGGAGTAGCAGGTCCAGATATTTTCCTAGCAAGCCGGTCTTTCTTTCCCTTAACATTCTTACTTCCTTTAGGACGGCCTCGTGGGCGTTTCAGCGGTGGGTGCTGTGCATTTGGTATCGACCCATAACCAAGGGCTGGGAAAATCTCAGCTAGCCAGCCTACGAAGAGAGATCCAGATCCGTTCGCTTCTGCACTGTCTGGGAAGGCTCCGTCGGCTGAAGGCTGTGCACCGGAAACCTCGCCAAAGAAGGCCAGCGCCTTGCACAACTGATCGACGACTAGAGTAGGCTGTAAACTTCGCAATAAAGTCAGTAATCGAGCCTGTTCGGCCTTTGTTTCGGCCACGGTGAGCGGCGAAGTCCTCTGCCAGGCTCCATCAGGCTGTTGTAGGCTGGGTGCTACCTGGTCTTCTGGTCGGTAGACAAACTTGCTGCGTTTAATGGGAACATAGCGATCTGTTTGAGCTAGTTTGGCCGCCAGCTGGGTTCCTTCGCTTGTGCGCTTAGCTGCCGCGTCACGCTCCTGAGTTTCGTTGGTGGTGGAAAGGTCGATATGCATGACCCCAAAGTTCCCATTTCTAGCATCTGTTCTGCCTTTCAGCTTGCTGGGAACAGGATTGCGGACACGCCCATCTCTGTAGAGGCCCAGAACGTCATCTTGCACGGGTGGGCCCGTATGCTGCAAGATACCGAAACCATGAGCTTCGCCTGAGACTTGAAGGTTAGCAGCGCTTATTGCAGAACCTTACGCCAAGCAGCCAGCCACTAGGCAGCATCGAACAGACAGGTTTAGTTTACAAACCTTTTTGTTTCGTAGAGACTGATACCGGGGTATGCAAGGTAGATACAATCGAGGTGGCAGTGTCGGTGCCGGTACTGGTGCCAGAGTTCTCGAGGAAGGCAGACGCCGCGGGCTTTAACGGTTGAAGCGGTACTATCAAGGCTGCTGTTAGTTGGGACGTTACGCCTAAGGGGTTGAGGGGAAGAGGACAACATCACACCTGCAGTTGTAGCCATTGTTATATACGGCGGTCGCGTCAAGGGCTACTAGGCTCCACTCCCAAAGGAAAGAAAGACACCTTTGCGACCCTGTTATGTGCTCCCAAAAGTCAGTGTGCCGCGGGTCTTGGGTTCGGGTTGGCGCAGGGAATGAATATCTGAGCTCGTAATAACAGGAAAGGACATCACGAAATCCAATTTGGTATTAGTGAGGGGAGTCGAGATCGTACGGTGATTTACCGAGTCAGCTCCTCTTCACATATGTCCAACAACTCGAGACCATCGTCATTGTCGATCGACTCAGTAAGGAGGACAGAAGAGATGGACGCGTTGAACACAGCAAGAGCAGATGCTGTCGAAAGCCTCGGTATGATGGATGTGTTCGAGTCAGATTCGGGCTGTGCACTAAGCTTAGCGATGAAAGGCGATCAAGACGCCGGGACTTTCGTGATAGAAACCAGGACCGCTTTGTTGAGAACGTTGATTTAGGGGACGTGGAGAGCCAAGATGACGTTGTCGAGTAGCTGACGGAGTTCGGCGTGAGAAGGGCAGTATAGAAGATGCAGAACAGAGGGGTTAAGGTAGGAAGAGAGAGGAAGAGTGTGGGTGTACACCTGCCATCTGATACAATAAGGAAGGACTAGCTAATGGCTAATGGCAGTCCATTGGACCCGCGGTCTGCCCCGGCTAGGTGGCTGTACATCAACTCAAGTACGCTAACGGAGCGCCGTTAGTGGCCAAAAGCGGGCAGTACCTGCTGCCCAGCGCCCGGAAAAGTACTGCGTTGCGGTACATGAAAGACGCACGGTAAATTGCGAGAGCCAGAAGTACTGTCGGTATCCGTACCCCAAGCAAGGCAGCATTCGGGGTAGGTAATGGAAAGGTATGGTACCTGGCCTCACCTTCAGGACCAACACTACTACCACTTGGGGTCCAGTTCAGTACTGAACCGAACTTCCTCCACCTACGTCTGCTTCCACTGCATCCCATCCTCGACCAACTCAAAGCCAGCCCCTTCGTATACCGCTCTCCCACTGGATTTGGCAATCTTCATTGCTTCCGCGGGCACTTCCTATTCATCGGTTCCGAGGTAAGCCCCCTTGTTTGGTCCCGAGCGCCCAAACATACTTCTGACCAACCTAGTTGGCGCTCTGCCTCGCGTCAGCTGTTTACCGACCTACCTTAGCTCTTCTCCCCTCGACACCTTAAAGCTTTGCGAGCTTTGCGAGCTTTGTGCTGTCTTCGTCGCCATCGTGCCCAGAAACACCTCCCCCTACGCCCTCAAACGTCGACACGCATGGATAGCTAGCCCTCGTCCGATAACAAAACAAAACTATGTCTACCAGATACGCTCTTGTTTCTCTGCCGCTTGGCATCTTCGACTCTAGCGATAAAGAAGACGCCATCGCCTCTCTTAACGCTACCATCTCGCCCGAGAATGGCAATGTCCGACCTTTCAACATACCCGATTTCAAAATTGGCACCCTAGATGCCTTAGTCCAGCAAGCTGATGACCTCGCCAAATTGGAATCTACCTGTGAGGCCGTCGTTGCCAAAGTTGCTGACTCTTTGAAATCGATACTTGATGGCGACGAGGACAAGATCTCCCAGCAGAAGATGGTCAATGACAGTGAGACATACTCAACCCCTCCTCCCCCAAATGCCCCTGCTGCACCACTTGCGGTCTCGAAATGTCACTAAAAGTGTCTGTCTCCTAGAGCCCACCGATCAATACGTTAGTTCCTTCTCCTGGAACAGAGTCCGATACCGCGCCGACAAGCCCCTGAGCGAACTCGTCGATACTTTGCAAAAGGTACATGAATATGGCTCGTGTCTGAGAACTACAATCTTTTACTCATCCCTCGCTCTCTCTCTCCCCCCCCCCCCCCCCCCCCCCCCCCCCCCCCCCCGCTCTTCCTCAAGGGGAAGCCAGCCTGAGTTGCAATGCCACCGACATCCAACAGCTAGGAAGCTGACCAGTCGTCAGGAACTCTTTACCACCGACAACGACGTCAAGAGCAAGTTCAACCAGTATAACTCAGTTAAGACAAACTTCACCACTCTACAGCGCAAGCAGACGTACGCGCTCCTGGTGATCCCATCGTAGTAATTCGTTTACTGACAGTTCCATGGCAGTGGCAACCTTGCGACCAAGTCCCTTACCCCTGTCGTTGATCCAGCGCTGCTCATCCAGGATTCTGAATACCTCGAGACGCATCTAATCGTTGTACCGAACAACGCGAAGAAAGATTTCTTGCGAAGTTATGAAACACTGGCACCGATGGTCGTTCCCCGCTCTGCCGTACAAGTTGCTTCCGACGAAGAGTTCACCTTGTTTGCCGCTACAGCGTTCAAGAAACATAGTGCCGAATTCCTACAAAAGTGCCGCGAGCAGAAGTGGACCCCACGTCAGTACAAGTATGTCGAGGGCGGCAAAGAGGAGGAGCAGCGCGAGCTCGACCGGGTGGCTCGCGAAGAGAAAAAGACATGGGGCGAAGCTTTGAGAATTGGCCGGACTGGCTGGAGCGAGAGTGTCATGATCTGGCTGCATGTGCTTGCACTGCGCGTGTTCGTTGAAGCAGTGCTTCGCTACGGACTCCCGCTCGACTACGTTAGTGTCCTCGTCAAGGTTGGCCCCCCTCCCCCTTTGGAAAAATGTACGTTATGGTTGTGATTTGCTCGGGATGCTGACTTCATCGCTTAAGACAAATTCGAAGCTGGCCAAGAAGGTCAAGACTGCATTGGACTCCAACTACTCGTATTTGGGTGGTAACGCTTTTGGGAGAGACAAGCGTGGCAAGATCACCAAGGATGACGCAACATTGTCCTCCGAGATGGCGGCGGCTGGCTTGGGTGGAGGTGAGGGCCATGAGTACACGGCCTATGTGTACTATGAATTCGACTTCCCCTAAGTAGACGGTTTGGTGAGATGAAGGAGACGAATGGCCCGCCCCCTCAGACCTGTACGTATGCACGGAGCATCCAGCGGATGGAATTGGGAGAACAATGGAACGAAGGATAGAAAGGCTCTGGATGTTGCTACTTTGACAGTTTCTAATCATGGGCGCAATGCGAGATGAGAGAGGCGACCGAAGCTCGTTGGCAGGATATATCTTAGGCCGTTTTGCTCGTGGAAATGAGACCTTCCTTGATCAACCAGTCGGCAATCTGTGCTACGCACTCCTCGACACTTGACTTGTCGGTTCTGATCACGATCTCGGGGTTCAAAGGCTCTTCGTAGGGAGCAGAAATGCCGGTGAAGTCCTTGATCTCCCCGGCTCTCGCCTTCTTGTAAAGCCCCTTAGGATCGCGCTGCTCAGCGACCTCGAGGGGCACGTCGACAAAGATCTCGATAAAGGGGATGGCATCATCGTTGGTCTGGCCGGCCTGAGCGTGCAGCTCGCGCGCTACTTGACGATCGGCACGGTAGGGGGAGATGAAAGAGGTGATAGCAACCGTTGAGGAATCGGCGAATAGCTTGGCAACCTGTACAAGATTGGTGCAGATTGGTTAGACGGATATCGGACGGACAATATGGAGCTCAAGGGCCAGGCAGAGAGAGAGACGTGGAGCATACCTCTGCGATGCGACGAATATTCTCGTTGCGGTCTTTCTCGGAGAAACCGAGGTCCTTGTTGAGGCCGAAGCGGACATTGTCGCCATCCAAACGGTAGGCAGCAACTCCCAGGTGCAGCAGATGCTGCTCGAGAGCGGTAGCAACGGTAGACTTGCCCGAGGCGGAGAGGCCGGTCAGCCACATGGTGAAGCCGCGCTGGCCGCGGAGCTGGTTGCGCTCATGGCGCGAGAGAGAGGGGTGCCATGTGATGTTGCTGTCGAGTTGGAAGGCATATGTTAGTAAAAAATGAGTTGTCCAGCCAAAGCGACTACGATTTGGTTACAGTGGTGGTGGTAGAAAAAAACGACAACAAGAGGTAGCATGGCGGGGTAGCGAGCGCAACGAAGGCAGACGGCTTGAATGGCTGCGGGGTTTTGAGAACACCAGGACAATTAGTCCCGCGAAGAGAGAAGAGGAAATCTATATCAGATGAAAGACACGTGTTAGAATCTCTGTATGGTTGTGTACTCACGTAGCCATTGTGTGATGTTTTAGGTATATGAGACGTGGGCAGCTACAAAATGTGGTTGGTGAAAGGTTGAAAAGAATAAGAGTCGAACGTGGGAGAGGACGACACAGCAGCTAGCTGTATTTACAGTATTCCCATGTGGAAAGGTGCGGCACGACACGCGACAATGGACCGAGTAATGTCACTTTTTTTCTCCCCTTTCCCCCTCCTTCTTCGTTATATAAGCTAGGCTCCTCCGGGTTGAATGAAGTAAGGCCAAGGAGAAAACTAAGCCAGTACGGATACCTTGTAGCGTGGACTGGTGTGTTGCGCAAGTGAAGAAAGGCGTCGCCGCAACATCTACATGCCTCATCCACGTTCTCACTCGCAATGCTACGGGGCCACATTGCCCCTCGTTCTCCTCCCCCCCGCTTACGAAAATGCCTAAGAATGGCTGTCATAGGCGGTTTTCGGAGAAAGACGTGGAGCACAGCGGCATTGGCCTCGTCTGCTTCCAAGGCAAGAAGCGGGTGCAGTGAGTAAGGAAAAAAAAATTGCATACTTTTTGGTACCCATCTTGCTCTACAGCGTACGCAGTTGCACACATTTATAGTGTCAATGGCAGACCGAAGGGGGGAGATTTAACGCGAGATGCGCAGTGAACGCCTAGCTATGGCGTCAGATCGGCTAAAGGTGGATCATCGCTTGGCGGCCATTCCACGTCACAGCGCTCTGCCACTTACTGTAAGGTACCTTGGGCAAGGGGGCCTTGCGACCGGTTCCAGCACCGACTTCCGCTCCGTCTCCGGATGGCGTACCGGCCCTCCTCGTCGGTGCCGCAGCCTGCAAAAAATCCTAGGTGTCTTGCCTTCTTAGGTCTTCCAAGCACACAGAACCCTGGCCGCGTGCGGACCAGCTCTTTTCAATCTCACCGTATCAAGTCACGAAAAGCTGATTCATCAAATGACTTCTATTACATGTTTTCTTAACGCCTATTCTTCGTTAGCCTGGTTGCATGGCGTTACATTCAGATTGTCATTGTGAGAAGCCTCTGGTTAAGGCGAAGCTGATGGTCTATCGCCGACGGTGTATCGTCTACTTCACTCTCAACAGTCAGGCGCCGTGCCTGATCAAAGCCCTTTTCCATATAGGCCCACGCTATGCATATTCCTGGTGCCTAGGGATTTTATGAAGTTGGCCAAATCCAAGTACTCCGGTTATCTTTGGCCCCCTGACGGCTTTAATGACATTTGTATCGACCATTTTATCGACCAACATATATGCGTGCGTCCCCGTTCATATTACGTTGTTTGGGCCTTCCCACCAAGCGATTCGTGCCATAGTTCAGGGGCAAGCCTAGGTATGCTTGTGACTCGCAGGCGTCACTGGAAAATAAGGTCTCTCAGGAAGTCGCATTGAGCTTCGTCAGAACCTGTCGCTATTGTCAGCGTTTAAAGTCCATGTAATGATGGTTGAGAAGTCACCAACCGATGCAAACCTAGGAGAAACAAAAAGTGCAGAAGCCTGCGCCAGAATCACAGGCTCCTCTCCGTTCTCTGCCAGCGTTTCAAGCTGACCCTCGACCCACGCCTTGCGTCCCTCAACCCTCATTGTCCGCGCCCGCAAGACAACATATGTGCCCGCGTGCACCGGTTTCCTGTAGTTGATCTCAAGCTTGGCTGTGACACCTACATTGTGTGGAAGCGCACCGAAACAGCACCGCGCCAGGCCCTCATCAAGTATAGTAGCGAGCAGCCCACCATGAACAATGCCGGGGTGGCCGCACATGTCCGTGCCAAGGTGAGAGATGGACACGAGCGACTTGCCACCCTTCTCGGTCCAGCAAACAGGAGGCACTGTAATGCGGCCGGGACCCAAGAGCGTGCCGCCTGTGAGGTTGTGACGTCGCAGAGCGTTGGGGAGCCTCATATGAGGACGAGACTCGGCCATGTTAGGGTTCTGTCGCATCTCTACCGCAAGGGGGTGACTATTGATGAAGTCGTCAACAGCCCGTGCCTCGCCGTCCTCGGGCACATAGGCGCGCAAGCTATCCTCATCGGACCGATGCCTTGTTACGTCAAGCAGACCAGGCACGAGAGGACTTGCGGCGGCAGCAAATCCTAGGCCTGCGAAGAGCAGCCCGAATGCTCCAAATGCGATGACTCTGCGGAATCGGGAGGGGGTTCGTAACGGTTGCGCGGCAGGATCTTTTGAGCAATCATAAGCCGGGCAAGTCATGGGCCAAGGAAGCCGACAAAAGCTCACCTGAGCCAACGCCTGGGTGGTAGCGCCGAAGACAGACCTGGCGGCAGTGGGCCGAAGACCGCAAGATTTGGGCTTGCACAGTCGGGGCGGACCATGCGGGCTGCATCAGCAGCCGTCTTAATGGAGCAAGTGGTGCTGCGGTCATGGTTGTGACCAGGTCGTCAGATGGAGAGGCTGAAGGCAGAAATCCAATGGTTCACAGGCGAAAGGGATGTAGCTAGGGTAAAGTATCTTTGGTGCGGCTAGACGCACGAGCCGAGGTATCGGACAGGAGAATGCGACAACTCTGCGCCAGGCCCCGATAGTAGAATAGCGGCGTTGAAGCTGTCAGAGTCGCAAAAGTGGAGGCACCCCCCGACAGGTCACAACTTTGTGCTGCTCAAATACACTTGGCACTTCGACAGAAGCACGAGATCGAGTCATGCAGGGTATAGTCTATCTCATGGGATAAATATGCATCAATTGAAGCTCTGGGATGTAAGTACCCGTTACTCCGCTGGGAACGTATACGAAGAACGTGGTGCCACGGCATACTCCGCACTATAGATAGTAATTGCTTCACTGCGGCCTTTAGATTATACCAGGTAGAGCGGATGGGCCATTCCAGCTGCCGTATGTTCCCCATCTGAGTACTGCCTAAATCATGTGCCTTCTATTGCAGGAGTTGCAATTGTGTGTATAACACCTAAATGCAACCAACGCCTTGCCTTGAACCACAAGATGCGATTGCATCCGCTATTTTCCTGCGTCTGTTCCTCCGTCGATTTGCGCAATCCAGTCTTGTAGTAGACTCTGTCACTCAATCAGGGAGCGAACCCTGGCCACATGACATCACGCCCTCCCTGAAACTGCCGCAGAGTACAGACCGCCTGATAGGCCACAGGGAGGGGGGGAGGGGGTTATCTGTGGCAGCCCATCGTTCGTCGTGCGGCAACACAGTGCCTGTCTGTGTTTGCTTCAGGGGTTCTTGGTTCTAATGCCACAATGTCAAGCAATTAAGCTTGAAGCTGCCAGGTTCCTTGGAGTTCATACCCCTCACTTCAACCCATCTCCAGCCCTCCCCTACAGATCAGATGATGTTATAAGACACGGTTATGGCCGTCGAATAGAGGGTCTGGTTCTGCCAGTCTTAGCTTTCATCGCTTATTAGCCAAGCCTCATCTTACGTTGTTCCTATATTTGATACTCTGCCTCAAAGCGCCATTTTACCCCAACACGGCCATTGGTGATTTGTACAGCGACATAACATAAACACAACCAGCACAATGGTATGGCCCTCGATCTTATTTTGCCTGGCCCCGCAGTCGCATCTGTGATTAGGATCTGCTTGCCTGGCTCGTCGTCTTACACCGCCTATAGGCCACAGCCGAAACCGTCGACTTGGGCGAAGTACATGAGCCCAAGGAGGAGTCCATCAAGGTCTTCAAGGAGATTGAGCATGATCTGAAAAAGGAGCTACTTCATATTCGCCGTGAATACCAGAGTACGTCTCTCGCTCCCCATACTAATTTGCTTAGTCTCTACGCGTCGCATCTTTACGGGTAGGGTACTGTACTGACTATCGCCTACCAGAGCACGAGCCCGAGTACTTCCAGGCCGTGGTAAGTGGTTGTCTTTATCCTGTCACCAGTTTCATCCCATTCTTATCCAAACTGCTGCAGGCACATCTCGACGATCACAAGTTAGCCGCCTTCGGCCCAGACGACCTTACAGCTGTAAGAGTCGCCGTCTCGGCCTATGGAATCCATCTCTTTGGCAAAATTCGCATCCCAGCTTTGCCCGATTCTGGACCCGCCTATATTCACTTCCGCGCTTTTGTGCCGGGAGGCGAACCACCAAAGCTCCACAGCATTCACACAGAGGAGAAGGAACACTCTGACGGAGACAAGACGTACCGGGCTATCTTCACCAAGGAAGATGCATTGGAATGGTTCGACACATAAGGCCGAGTTGCGAGAAGTAAACTACCAAGTGCATCTTTGTTTGATCTTACCAACACATTTGTTTTATGATGCGTAATGCCATTTGAATTATCACCAACGTCTCGGTTCCCTCAAACGTCTTCCTCCTGAGCCAACAGCTCGGCGTAATCATCAGCCGAGGCGAACATGGGCAGATCCTTCAGTTTCCTCTTCGATGACCGGCCAGCACGTTTGCTCTTCTCGCTCGCCTCCTCGGCTTCTTCGGGAAGCGCAGTGAGTTCAGATGCCTCATCTCTTTCGTCCATCTCATCGTCGTCACCATCCTCCTTGTCCTCGAGTTCTTCCGCATCCTCATTAACCTCGGCGCCGTCAGACAGTTCGGCATCGGAGCCGTCAGAGAATATGACGCCACCATCGGAATCTGCATCACTGTCGTCAAAGCCATCCATGTCCAGGTCAGATTCGTCGCTGTCAATTGGACCGTCGGGGTGCGACGCAGTGAGTGCCTTCCATATCTCGTCCTCCTGCTCGGCGTCATCTTCGGGCTTGTCGGCCATGGGTGCGGACGATGTGGCCTCCTTTTTGCCTGTCTCATTCTTCTTGCCCGCCTGTTTAAAGTATTCGTGGAAGAAGATGTCCTCCGCTGCAACCTGCTCGACCTTCTTGTTCCAGAAGCTGGGTGTATTGATGGGCGCAGCAGCTGCCGAGCCGGTCCTCTTGGCAAGCCAGATGCTGCCAGAGTCTGGATTGCGTACTGGCTGCATGATGGACGCTCCTCGGACAGTCTCTGCCACTTTGGGACTGCGGTACACAAACTTGTCAAGGAAGCGAATCAGGCTGTGACTCTCCAGATCCGGTTTGGCCATTTGCTTCTCGTCCGAGAACAGGCTGGCAGCGAGCAATGACACGGATGGGTGGAAGTGGGTAAGGGGAGGAATCTGCGCGGGCGTCAGCGATTGGGGTTCTGGAAGAATGATATCATAACCATACCATTTCCCAGAGACAACTATTTTGCGCATTGCTGTGCTCCGGGTTCCGCTTGCGGCCGTCGTACGCTGTTCCTCTAGAGATAGATCTGTTTTGCTCTTGGTCCAGAAGTTGACCAGCTGTTTCTTCAACATCGTTCTCCTCTGGCTCCTCCAGGAGTGCCCTGAGATCCGGGAACTGAACGCGCAGCTGGAATACCACGTATAACAGACCACAGGCAAAGGCTGGTTGGTGCATGTTGAGAATCTGTAACATCCTCTTGGCAAAAGCCTTTATCCGTCGCGTGTCAACGTCGGCCTTCAAAGACCTTAGCAACAGGTTTAGATAAAGAGCCTGCTTTGACGAGTTGGCGAGTCGCGGGTCCAGTAGGGACTCGTACAATGTCCTATAGAACCTGTCGGACGCCAGCTGCCTTGACACGGATATTTGTTGAATAAGGATAAGCGCCTGAATACTGGTGTTGAAGTTTGTAGAATGCGCAATGCGGAAAAGTGTGTCCATCTGGGTCTCGAGGCTGTCATCGAAAGTTAGTTTCGTGCGTCATGATGGCAAAAAGGAGGAAACAGAGTGAAGGTTCGTACATGGGGTCTTGCGCTGCTACAAATGGCACCGCACGGTTGATACCTGTCAGCACTGCAGTAACCAGCTTATCAGCCGTCTCTGTTGTCACACTGGAGTCTTTTCCTGTAGTCGACTGCTCCGGTTGGCCTTCAGCAGGTGATTTTCCAAGAGCAGAACTATTGAGAAGGGTGACGAAAATGTCGAAGTAGATGCGGAGAAGCGCTTCCGCTGTGCCAACTTCGCGGTTGCTTAGGATCGTCTGGTTCAGAGTATTCGTAGCGTGGTACTTTGCCCTGAAATTCTGGCCAGGCCGAAGCAGAACTTCTTGCTCAATGCCCTTGATGACCACTTGCTTCATTCCAGGATGAGTATTCTGCAGCTGGAGCAGGAGATATGAGACTCTCGAGGCAATCTTGCGATCCTTGTCGCCAAGTTTGTTGACCAATAATCTTAGTAAGTTTGTTTCTTGTTCCGGCTTGTCCTTGAGTAAGCCATAGACGAAGTCCAGAGAACGAGTACGAGAGTATTCAATCTCATCATTGCACCATACTTCAAGGAGCTGGATGACTCTGAAGTAAGATGTCTTCAGCCAATCTTCATATGCCCATTGGATGAGGTGCGCCTCCGTCAGGTGACCAGGCAGTGACTGGTTAGGATTCCAGCTCTTGACAGAAAATCGTTGCAGAACCCCGATCAAGCCTGGTTGGGTTTGGAAGGTCCGCAGTCTTCTGTTTGGAGGTAGAACGAGACCGGGCCCGAGGAGATCGACCAGCGCGCCGAGCGCTCCAATTGCCTGAGCACGACTTCTTTTTGCTGCAAGTCCCAGCAGCGATTCAAAAGCCTTGACATTATGCAATGGTGATTCCTGAATTGCCAACGTAAGTGCAGACACTTTATCGGACAGGGTTCCGGAGGACATGATGGTAGATAGAAACTTTCGGGAGGATGATGCCAGGACGCTCTTGTTATATGCCGACGCGTCCGCCTCCAGGAGTGTCAAGGCGTGGGTTTTCAGTGCGTTGATGGCACCCAGGTAGCCGTCTACTTCGGCAGAGGTTGGTTCGGGAAGTTGGCTCAATTCAGCGCTGTGCCAGTCCGCACGAGGCTCGAATTTCTATATGCAATATGATTAGTACAACAGTGGATGGTTCCAGGCTGCCAGGGTTGGGGATCTGCTCACGAACTGCTTCTTGGACGCATTCTTGGCCTCTTTATGGACAGGTTCTTGAGGAGAAGGGGGTGTCAAGTCGTTGGCATCATCAACCCCAGAAAGTCCCTCGTCTCCGTCGAGTAGGTCTTCATCTTGGTCAATGTCGTCGTCCCCGCCGTCGTCGTCACCTCCTGCGTCGTTGGCGGCGGCCTCCTCGTGATACTGTTGAAGACCGAGCTGAGCTGCGAAAGCAACCAACTCATTCTGGAGCTTTCCATCAACAGCGGCGGTAGACCTGGAGCTGGCGTCACCGGCGTTATCCTCCTGGTCCGAATCGATGTCCCCAATGAGTTTCAGATCTTCTTCGTCACCGCCCAGGGCACGAATCTCTTCCAAAAGATCATCGCGGGAGAGAGGGCCGCCTTTTTTGCCTCTTGGCTTGATCGGCGCTTCTTGGCCGTCATTTGTCGACTTCTGACGCGCCTGGGCTTGTTTCTTTCGCTGGTGGGGGCTCGCTGATGGTTCGTCGGAGGAGTGTTTCCGCTTCTTGTTCTTCTTGGAGTCCTCGCCTTTGATAGGTTTGCCTAGGGTCTTTTCAATCTTGGCTGTCAAGCTCGACAGCGACTGTTCGTTCAACTGTTCTGACCGGTGATCTTTGCCAGTGGACTGTCGCTTAGGCTTGGCCATGGCGTAGGAATTGTCGACGCTGAGCGCGACGAACAAGAAAGATAAGAGGAGACTGCGACTGTTGTGTTTTGCCGTCGGCGGAATGTACAAGTTCGCAGCCTATCCTCGTCAGAAATTCAAGAAGTGAACAATTGGCTCAACTGCATGTGACAGACAAGATCAGCGCAGAAAGGTAGGCAATAGAAGTGAAGCCGCTAAGTGAGAGACAGAAAAAAAAAAGTAGATTTCAACTGTAGAAGTGGGGGCGATGGCCTTATCGATAAGACGCGCGAACCTGCATGGGGCCTTGCAGTACTACCTACCTACGTGCCTTAATTTCTCTTTAGGTTATCCACCTCAAAAGCTAATTGATGTGGAAGCTCAAAAGTACCTTCTTGCTGCGCAGAGCTTCGAAATACCTTACTTATTCCCTTCTGCGTGGTGTTCTATCTTCTCCCTCCTGCAGGGGTTTCAATCCTGAATTGATCCGGATCATCGTCTTATATTTACGGTATATCTCAAAAACTAACCCACTTTGCGTCGGCCTCCTTTCATTTTGGCACTGAGAGACCAATATCAGTTTGCACTTTGTCCGGAGCTGGACACACGGTCGGACCTAGGTTCCCTTCCATTGGCATCTTGAACCACGTCTTTGCCCGGTCTCTTACATACCGGAACACAATATATCTCATTCACGACTGGAACGGACGCTCGCGTTATTATTGCTTGAGGTAGCCACTACCTCCCAGCCACACCGAGCTTCCCCAGTCCAGCGCTTCCCGTGCCATAAGGCAGCCTTCTGTTCGAAGTGTTAGTTGCCAAATGTAGATGTCCTCCACGCTGTTGGTTGGCTGATGCTAAGGCGAGCCAGTTTTCAATCCTATATCACACCAATACCCCGAGCCCTTCTCCTATTGCCGCCGCAGCGCTTAATCTAGCATTTGTTGTCTGCTTCTCACCATTCCACCCGCAAATCACGGTTGATGCGGATCACGCCAATTGTGTTCTACCGTCGACCCCTCGCTTTTAAATTCTGCCAACATGGTTTTCTTTCGGGCACGGGGACTCGCTTCTTTGCCACGGTGTTGTTCCCCCATTCTCGGCCACCGCGGCTCACCGCACGTGGGCAATATGCAAGTCAGTACCTGTTTCTCGATACACAAACTGACTTCCCCTTCTAATCGCTGAGGCAAGATGTTTGCTCGTAGCTACCATGTAGCGCGTACAAGAAATCGGCTCTCGACTATCTGGGTTCCCACTGGAGGTATCACGCCTAGTCAAGATGAAGGTAAGTCCACAGTTCTGAGAATGGTTGCCGAAAGAAACAAACGACTCACTTCTCATTAGACGCGCATGACAAACTCATTCGAGCCGGTTTTCTCAGGCAGGTGAGTTTGCTGCAGAAAGAACAACCGCGTCACATAATCCTGCTGATTCAACTGCCTAGTCTCATTCTGGCGTCTTCCATCTCCTCCCTCTCGGCCGACGCGTCCAGGACAAATTGGAGCATGTCATCGACTACTATATGCAGGAACTGGGTGCGTTTATTGCCGAGGAACGTATTTTCTGGCCGTCCTGCTGATGCCTGACATAGGAGCCTCAAGAGTCGCTCTGTCGACCATCACGTCTAAGGATCTATGGCAAAAAAGTGGTCGTCTAGCACAATTAGAGCCTGAGGTTCGTCGCCATGTTCAATATGCGTCGTCATCCGCTCTAATCACTCGGTGAAGCTCTTCAGCTTTGATGATCGCAAGGGAACAAAATACATGTTGTCACCCACACATGAGGAGGAAATTACTACGTTAGTGGCAAAGACTGTCAAGTCTTACAAGGAACTGCCCCTTCGCCTCTATCAGATTAGTAAGTTGCCAAAATGGCGTTCCTCACTCGGAGGCGTCTTAAAACTCACAGTGAGTGTACAGCACGTAAGTTCCGCGACGAACTACGCCCTCGACATGGACTTCTCAGAACCCGCGAGTTCACCATGAAGGACTTGTACACGTTCGATGTCTCCACCGAGGCGGCCTTGAAGACATATGAAAAGGTTCAGTCAGCATATGCTGGTGTCTTCAACGCCTTAAAATTGCCCGTGCTGGTAGCCAGGGCTAGCTCCGGGGATATGGGGGGCGACCTCAGTCACGAGTACCATCTCCCTACCGCGATTGGTGAAGACACCGTGGTCACCTGCAACACATGTGATTACGCCGTGAACGCGGAGATTGCAGAGACAAGACTCGTCAAGAAGGAACGAGGACTGGATACCAAGACGGCGACGGAAAGTCCTATGGCCCGTCCCGTAAAGGTTTGGCGAGGTATCAGCAGGGATCGATCGACGTTGGTGAATGCCTGGTATCCGGGACAGCTTCAGGAGGGGCCCAAAATGACTGAGATAGGCGCAGGCGATATCAGCATCCCGGCCATCAAGTCTATCATCCCTGACCTAGATGCTAGCATTGATGATGCCGCATCTTTATGGCGGGATGCACATCTCTCTAGCAGGCAGGCCCCAGGAATCAGCCGACCGCGAATCATCAACGTTGTAGACTCCAGGCTGGCAAATATGATTGAAGAAGTGCTCCGAGACGAGCACAGAGTATCGCCCTTTTCTGAATCAGGCATGGCCAAGGCAGAGGTAGAGTGTACCACGGTCATTAAGAACGGCAATGGCCAGCTACTCAATCTGCTGGCTGCTCGTGTTGGCGACGGGTGCCCAAGTTGTGACGGTGGTGTTTTGCAGGTGCAGAAAGCTCTGGAGGTGGGACACACTTTCCATCTAGGAACACGATATTCAGAGCCACTCGGGGCAGTAGTCTCGATCCCAGGTGATAGGGCACAGTCTGGAGCATCGGAGAGCACGACTCTTATGCAGATGGGCTGCCATGGGATTGGCGTTTCACGGCTTATCGGTGCTGTAGTCGAGCATTTGGCAGATAGCAAGGGTCTTCAGTGGCCTCGCGCCATTGCCCCATACGAAGTCGTGGTTATTCCTACGACTGATCTGGCTGAAGAGGCAGTCGGGGTTTACGACGAGATCACGACGGCCTCCAACGGCTTCGGCGCGGTTGATGCGGTGCTAGACGACCGAACAGTGTCACTGACATGGAAGCTGAAGGATGCAGACCTTGTAGGATACCCAGTTCTCGTCGTGCTGGGCAAGGTGTGGAAGAAGGACAAAGGCACCTGCGAGGTTCAATGCAGGAGGCTGGGGATCAACGAAATGGTTCCGCTCACGAATATTCGTCGCCGGGTGTCTGAGTTGCTTGAGCAGCTCTAGAGCAAGCTAGCGGATGGTCCAAACTGTACAAAACCAAGCCATTATCCTCACCATGCCTCTCCTATGAGCGCTATGTATAATACAACATATTCCAATCTACGATACCCGACGAGAACTATGAAAACATGCTAGGCCTTAGAGAATGACAAGACCTCGAGCAGTGGATCTAATATCCCTCCGGCTCCTGGGGTTCCATGTGAGGGCGACGATGAGAAGTGAGCTTAGTGACAGGAAGACTTCACTGTGGGTTGTGGTGGGGTGCGGTGTGTGGGGCAGTCACGTGAGTCGCTGCACTCACCTGAGCGCAGTAAGGTGGGTGGGTGGAGGGGGTAAGGTTAGGAAGAGAGAGTTCATGTCAATACCTCAGATACAGATCTCACTCCTCCGACGGAAATAACCACTTTTCGTGAACGTTGCTTATCTTTCCGTTTCTCTTTCGTATTGAGAGGTCCGAAAGCGAACGAGGTCACAGGTCATTTCTCGAGTCGTGCTTCGTACAGCCCACCATGGCCGCCCAAGGTTCCGAGAGCAGTAAGTGTCCCGTTTGGCCATTCCTGGACAGTTCTCGGCCCACGCCAGTTCCAGACTGACTTACTGACTGGTTTTCCTCAGTCAATCTTGAGACACTGGATGTCCAGCAACTCAGTCAAGTCAAAAAGCAACTAGAAGAGGAATTAGAACACTTGACAAACTCCTTTGCCCAGCTGCACAGCGCCCAGGCTAAGTTCAAGGAGTGTCTTCGTTGTGTCAAGACACGCCCTGGCTCCCAAGATGGTTCGTCCCTTCAGTCCATGAATTCCCGTTGTGTCCCAGTCGACGTCGTATTATTTACTGACACAATAGTTTGACCAGGTGAGAAGTCTGTCCTGGTTCCCTTGACCAACTCTCTCTATGTGCGTGGGGAGTTGTCAGACCCTAAACATGTCATCGTCGACATCGGCACCGGCTTCTATGTTGAAAAGGCATGTTTCACTCTCATCTATCGCGCGCCTGATTGCAAACTTCGGCTAAGCAACTGACACTAATGACATCGTAGGACACGGAGTCAGCTGAGCGCTTCTATGAAGCAAAGGTACAGCAGCTCCTCAACAATATTCAGGACCTTGAGATCATTGTCCGGCGGAAGACATCCAACGTACGGAGCGTTGAGGATGGTAGGTCAAAAACAAAAATAATACTAAGTAACTAATGCTTACTTAATACATATAGTTTTAAGACAGAAAGTTATACAAGGCCAGGCAGTATAAAAAGAAAGTGTACTTAGCTAGAAAAACCATACTTATAAAATAGTATAAACTAATAAATATAGCTTATAAATAAGGCTTATAGCCTTATATTATATTTATAACGTACCTACATAGTGAGTCGGCTAACATAGCGAGTTAGCTACTCTCTTATTATACCTTAAAGAGCACTTTTTTAACTATTTTTTAAAAATCTAATCCTTACCTAAAATAAAAGTAACTTTATATATAGGTTTAGATAAGGGTTATTAAGTAAAAAGAAATCTACTATAAATTATTACTATACCCTAACCTTTTGTTCTACTTAATATTTCTTATTAAAGTAAATAATAAGGTTTTTAAGGGTTAAGGTATAATAATAATTTCTAGTATAATTTTTTTTACTTAATAACCTTGATCTAAGCCTATATATAAAATTATATGTATTTTAAATAAGAATTAGATTTTATAAATAGTAAAAAAAGTACTCTTTAAGGTATAATAAGAGAGTAGCCAACTTACTATGTTAGCCGACTTACTATACAGGTACGTTAGAACTTTTATTAACATTAATTATTATTTTAGCTTTGTCTTATATTACCTAAGAGCCTTTTATTATATAACTATTACTTCTTATCTTAGGTACTAACTATATAACTAATTAACTTATAATATAATATATAACTATATAGTTAACGTATATATATAGTTAGCGATATATTATAGTAAGCGATATATATATACTTATCTTTATACTATTTAAATGAGTTAAATAAGCTATAGTATATAAAATTAATTATAACTACTTATTATCCTTTTTCTTAGTATTATTCTAAACTACCTAATATATTTATATATTATGTTTAGTCTTTCTATAATTACTATAACGTATATATATAGGAAGCGGATTAATATAGTAAGTAGATTACTTTCCTTTTCTTTCTTACTTTTCCTTTTAATAATATCTTTCCTTTAGTTATGTATAACTATAGAATCCTCTTTTAATAAAAGTTATATTATTCTTATACTTAAAGCTATCTAAAAAGACTTAAAACTATCTGTATAAAAAGTAGCCTTTATCTATAAGATCTTATTCTTAACCTTTAACTATTAACGCGTTAAACAACTAACGCACACGTATAGCGAGTCGCTTATCATAGCAAGTCGCCCACTATTCCTACTTTCTACCGCTTCTACCTTTACACTAAGTTTCCTTTATATATAAACATATAATCCACCTTAATTAAAAGTTATATTATCTTTGCTATTTAGGCTCTTAAAAAAGACCTAAAAATATCTATATAAATAACTACTTTTACCTTTAAGGTCCCTTAAATAACGCTATATAATTAATATACTAGATATATTATATAAAGCAAAAAATAACTAAATTTAATAAAAATAACTATAACTAAAAAAAAGTAATTCTTAAATAAATTATTAACTTAATTAATTAAAAGTTCCTTTTATAATAAATAAATATATAAAAAATAATTAATTAACTCTTAAATATATATAATAAGATATATATAAGACCTTAATAAGTAAAAAACTTTATATAATATATCTTAAAATTAAAAACATAATTTTAATATTAAATTAATTATTAAAAAGCTTTAACTAAAAATCTAATAATTATATAAAACTAATTTATACTTATATAAAATATAATTATAAAATATAAAATATTTAATAATAATATCTATAATTTTAATAAAACTAAGTTCTTAGTAAAAATATTATTATATATAAAAGTTATTATAACGTTTAACTATAAAAAAAGCCTTATATAAAATAGCCTAGTAATTAAAAATAAGTTTTTATTATTTAAAGTATATATATAAATAACTAAATAATACCTTTATATATTAATATAAAAAGTAAATATTACTTTTTCTTTTAATATACTTATAACTAATTTTTAGCTATATAACGTATCTATTTAAATAAAAATAAATAAATAATAAATAATATTAACTTAAATTAACTATAACACTTTAATTAATATATAAAAACTTATATAAAAAGCTTTTATTACCTCTTAATCTTTAATAGTTATAATAGCTATAAATTAATTAACTTTAATAAATACTATAAAAAATAAAATACTATTACTCTTTATATACTTTTTTATTTATTATATAAACTTTAGCCTCTTAATATTAAGTACTTTAACCTATTAAAGTACTTATATAATAAAAAAATTAAAAAGATAATATAAATATAAATTTTATATATTACTAAAAATAACTTTTTTATTACTTTTAAAATAATATTTTTTTATTTTAATAAATAAAAATAATATATAAGCTAATTTTAGATAAATAAGCCTTATACCTTTTAACCCTAAAATAGTTATTTTTTAGTTAAATTTTAAGCTAAAAATACTAATACCCTTAACCTTATAGCTAAACAACTAAAGCTCTTAAAATATAAAGATACTAACTATAACACTAAAAAGCATATAAAATACTATTTCTTTTAAAAAAAAGATCTAAATATATTAAAATAACTAATTAATACTAATATATAGAATAATTAACTTTTAAGCTAAAAGTACTAATAAATTAGCTTATAAGCTTATTATTATTAAAGCTAAGAACTATAGGCTTTATATACAAATAAAAGTACTAAATAAACGCTAAAGAGCAAAAAAGACTTAACTATATCTTAAAAGGTTACTTAATACTACTAAAATAAAAGTATTATAAGTAAAAAAAAGTAATATTAATATTAAAAAAAAGAATAACCCTTAAAAAAAGTTATATAAAAGGTATTAAACTATATATATAAAAACATAATAATTATAGAAAATCTAAATATAATATATAAACTTATAAAGTAGTTTAAAATAAGAATAAAAAAAAGTAATAAGTAGTTTTAATTAATTTTATATATTATAGTTTAATTAACTTATAAAAAGGGTAGAAGGGTAGAGGAAGGTAGGAGACTTCCTATGATGGGTAACATGTTATGCGTGTACGTTACTATAATAAGAAATGTAATTAAAATGAATAAAAATACCTAAGCTAAAGAAAGTAGTAATTTTAAAATAAGTTATTAATCTAATTAATTAAAGATGTCTATTATAACTTAATAATATATAATATACAGCTAATTATCTCTTTAATAAATATAATATAATATATATTAGACCTTAATAAGTAAAGAACTTTATATAATACTAACTATAACTAAGGATACGTTTTTAATATAAAATTAACTATAAGAGGTATTAGCTAAAGATCCTATAATTATATAAGGTTAGTTTACTTTTATATTTAATATGATTATAAAACATAAAATTAATAATAATAATCTTTATATTTTTAATAAGATAAGTTTTTTAAATAAAAATATTATTATATATAAAGGTTATTATAACCTTTAATTACTATAAAAGACCTTATATAAAGTAGCCTAATAATTATAAATAGGTTTTTATCTATAAGACATAAAAGAAAATAAATACTTATTATTATAATATAATTAACTTAAATAGATAATATTACCTTAATAAGTAGTAGTACTATAATAAGTAGTACCTAAAAAGCTAAAAAAGGAACTAAACCCTTTAAAATACCTAAAAGAAGGTATTTACTAATAAAGTTAAAAGATAAAACTAGGTCTAAGATATCTATAAAAGTAAAGGTTAAAACAAAACTAGATAATAATTATTAGTATAATAAGGTTATAATAAAACTAGATTACCTAAATACTGGTTTTAGGATAGTTTCTAGTTAAACTAAGGGAAAATTCCCTATTAAAGTATTTCTTACGTCTAAGGGAATTTAGTTATATAAGGAAGCTCTTTTTCCTACCTAAGGGCAAGATTTTAATTATTATCACTCACAGCAATTAAAACAACTATTAATAAAGCTACCTTTTAACCTACTATCTACCTCTTTATTACCCTATTCTTATTAGTCTTATAAGAATTAATACTAGATATAACTTGTTTATAACTAGTAAGGTCTTTATAGCTAGTATTAACTACTAGAAAATTAGTAGTTAACTTGTTTATATTATTAGAATAATAAGAGATAGTTTTTAACTTATTTATTTTAAGACTACTTAAAGTACTACAATAAATTATTATTATAATCTATATTAAGTAACGTACATACATAGTGAGTTGCTTATCATAGTGAGTTACCTACTTCCTTTTCCTTCTACACCTTCCCTTTTCCTCTTAGCTTTACTCTATATATAATAATAAGTTTTACTTTAAATAAAAGCTATATTCTCCTTATACTCTAAGCTATTAAAAAAGACCTAAAATTATCTATATAAAAGGCTACTTTTATCTATAATGTCCTAAGAACAACCCTTTATAACTAATACATTAAACAACTATTATAATAAGAAATAAAATTAAAATTAATAAAGATAACTAAACTAAAAGAAATAGTGATTCTTAAACGAGTTATTAACCTAATTAATTAAGGATTTCTATTACAACTTAATAATATATAAGATATAGCTAACGTATCTGTATAGCGAGTTACTACTCATAGTAAGTCGTTACCTTTCCCTTTTTTTTACCTCTTTGACCTTTATATTAACTTTTCTCTATGTATAAACATGTAATTCTCTTTAATTGAAAGTTGTATTATTTTTGTTATTTAAGCTATTAAATAAGACTTAAAACTGTTTATAAAAAAAGTAATATCTATTTTTAAGGTCACTTAAATAATACTATATAACTAATATATTAGACGTATAATATAAGCTAAAAAATAACTAAATTTAATAAAGATAACTATAATAAAAAAAGAAATAATTTTTAAATAAGTTATTAACTTAATTAATTAAAGGTTTTTTTTTATTATAAGAAGATATATGAGATATAACTAATTAACTTTTTTTTAAATATAATATAATATATATTAGACCTTAATAGGTAAAGAACTTTATATAATAATAACTTTAATTAAAAATGTAATTTTAATATTAAATTAATTATTAAAAGGCTTTAGCTAAGGATCTTATAATTATATAAGGCTAGTTTATATTTATATAAAATATAATTATAAAGTATAAAATATAAGATTATAATATTTATAATTTTAATAAAATTAGTTTTTTAATAAGAATATTATTATATATAAAAGTTATTATAATTTCTAATTATAAAAGAAGACTTTATATAAAGTAGCTTAGTAATTAGAAATAAGTTTCTATTATTTAAGGTATATATATAGATAGCTAAGTATTACTTTTATATAGTATTATAAAAAGTAAATAAATTTTTTTTTTTAGTATACTAATAGTTAATTTTTAGTTATATAGTATATTTATTTAAATAAAAATAAATAAATAATAAATAATATTAGCTTAAATTAGTTAAAGTACTTTAATTAATATATAAGGACTTATATAAAGGGGTTTTATTAGCTTTTAAATTTTAATAGTTATAATAGCTATAAATTAATTAACTTTAATAAATACTATAAAAAACAAAATATTATTATTTTATATATATTTTTTTATTTATTATATAAGCTTTAGCTTTTTTATATTAAGTATTTTAACTTATTAAAGTATTTATATAATAAAAAAATTAAAAAAATAATATAAATATAAATTTTATATATTATAAAATATTTTTTTTCTTTTAAAGTAATAACTTTTTTTAATAAATAAAAATAATATATAAACTAATTTTTAATTAGTAAACTTTATACTTTTTAACCTTAAAGTAGTTATTTTTTACTTAGACTTTAAACTAAAAACACTAATACTATTTAGCTTATAGCTAAATAGCTAAGATTTTTAGGACCTTAAAATATTAATTATAATACTAAATAGTATATAAAATATTAGTTCTTTTAAAAAAAATTTAATAGTATTAAAATAATTTATTAATAGTAATATATAAAATTATTAACTTTTAAGCTAAAAGTATTAGTAAATTAATATATAAGTTTACTTTTATTAAAGCTAAAAAAAAAAGTATTATATAATAGTAAAAATACTAAGTAAATACTAAAAAGCTAAAAAGACCTAATTATATTTTAGAGAGTTACTTAATATTACTAAAATAAAAGTACTATAAATAAAAAAGGGTAATATTAATACTAAAAAAAAGAATAAATTCTAAAAGGAGAGTTATATAGAAAGTATTAAACTATATATATAATAATATAGTAATTATAAAAAGCCTAGATATAATATATAAATATATAAAGTAGTTTAGGATAATAATAAGAAAAAAGGTAATAAGTAGTTTTAATTAATTTTATATATTATAGCTAAATTGACTTATATAAAAGGTAGAAGAGTAAAGAAAAGGTGGTGACTTACTATGAGTAGTAACTTGCTATGCAGATATGTTAATTATTTTTTTAATAAACGTAATATAATACGTATTAAACCTTAATAGGCAAAGAACTTTCTATAATACTAACTATAACTAAAGATATATTTTTAATATAAAATTAACTATTAGAAGGCATTAACAAAGGATCTTATAATTATATAAGCCTGGTTTACTTTTGTATAAAACATAGTTGTAAAGTATAAAATTTATAATAATAATATTTATAATTTTAATAAAATAAGCTTTTTAATAAAAATACTATTATATATAAAAGTTATTATAACTTCTAACTATAAAAAAAGGCTTTATATAAAGTAGCTTAGTAATTATAAATAGGTTTTTATTATTTAAGGTATATATATAAATAACTAAGCGTTATTTTTGTATATTATTATTAAAAATAAATATTACTTTTTCTCTTAATATACTAATAGCTAATTTTTACTTTAATAATATATTTACTTTAATAAAAATAAATAAACTATAAATAAAATTAGCTTAGATTAGCTATAGTATTTTAAAAAATATATAAAGTCTTATATAAAAAGTATTAAATAGCTCTTAATCCTTAATAGCTATAATAGCTATAAGTCTACTAAGTTTAATAATTACTATAAAAAATATAATATTATTACTTTTTATATATTTTCTTATTTATTATATAAGCTTTAGCCTCTTAATATTAGCTATTTTAATCTACTAAAAGTATTATATAATAAAAAAATAAAAAAAATAATATAAATATAAATTTTATATATTACTAAAGATAACTTCTTTTTTACCTTTAAAATAACCTTTTTTACTTTAATAAATAAATAAAAAATATAAGCTAATTTTAAATAAACTAGCTTTATACTTTTTAACCTAAAAATAGTTATTTCTTACCTAGATTTTAAGCTAAAAACGCTAATATTATCTAACTTATACCTAAGCAGCTAAGGCTCTTAAGACCTAAAGACACTAACTATAGTATATAACGCTATATAAAGCTTTATATTACTTAAAAAAAGGATTTATAGTTATTAATATAGTTTACTAATATACTTATATAAAGTAGTTAACTTATAAGCTAAAAGTATTACTAAGTTAATATATTAATTAGCTTTTTTTAAAGCTAAGAACTATAAGATTTATATAATAAATAAAGTATTAAGTAAACACTAAAAGGCTAAAAAAACCTAACTATATCTTAAAGGGTTATTTAATATAGCTAAAGCTAAAGTAATTTAAGTAGAAAAAAGGGTTATTAATACTAAAAGCAAAAATATATATTAAAAGGGGGCTTATATAAAAAAAATTTTTATATAGTTAATAATATAGTAATTATAAAAAAACTAAATATAATATATAAATATATTAGGTAGTATAAAAGACCTCTAAAAAAGAAGATAATAAGTAGTTTTAATTAATTTTATATAATACTACTTGATTAACTTATATAAATAGCTGGAGGGTAAGTGGAAGTAGGCGACTTACTATGATAAGCAACTTACTATATATGTATGTTAGTACTATTATTACTACTATTATTAGTAGTAACGTATATGCATAGTGAGTCGCCCATCAGAGTGAGTCGCCCACGTTCTTATCGTATATAAAAACCCTATTTTACAACTATTTATTAAAAATCCATTTTAAGCTAAAAATACAATAGGATTTCTGTTTTAGTATTTAATAAGCGTTAAATTATAGGAAATAATACTTTAAGAATTTTACTTTTAACCTTATACCTAGATCTCTTATCATAAGAGCTAGATAAGCTAGTTTATATAAGACACTATTATAAGTAGAGTAAGAATTTCTAAAATATTATTCCTTATAATCTAACTCTTATCGAACACTAGAGTAGAAATCCTGTTGTATATTTAGGTTAAAATGGATTTTTAATAAATAGTTATAAAATAGGGTTTTTATCTACGATAAGAACGTGGGCGACTCACTCTGATGGGCGACTCACTATGCATGTACGTTATTAGTATTATTATTAATGTTATTAGTATTATTAGTACTTATTTCTAGTTATCTACTATTATCTTTTAAATTATAGTAAGTAGAAGGTAAAATAGTATTTTCTAGAATTTTAATATCTATAGTCTATATAAGCCTTCTTTTAACAATATCTTATACTTTATAATAAGACTTATTTATACTAAGGCCTATTAATATAGCTTTTAAGCCTTTAAGGTCTAGTTTAGTAATTTTAAGACCTTTATTTTATAATAAACTATTAACCTAAGAACCCTTATATTACTTAAATCTAATTTGTTTTTCTATTTTAATTCATAAAAGGGTTTATAATTAATAGTTTTACTAAGGGTCTTATTATATAAATATATTACTATATATAAAGCTTTTCCTTATAGATATTTAAGTAAATTAGTAGTAAATAATAAAGCCTTTATTTTATTTAATAAGGTTCTATTTATTCTTTCAGCTATACTGTTTTGTAAAGAGGTATAAGGTATAGACTTTTAATAAATAATACTAGATTCTTATAATATAGCTTTAAACCGCTTATTTATATATTTAGTACTGTTATCTGTACTTAATACCTTTATTTTACTATTTTTAGGGCAGTTATTTTTACCTATAGCTTTAAAATTAGAAAAAGCCTTAACGTACATACATAGCAAGTGGCCCATCATAGCAAGTAGCCCACTTCCTCCTTCCTCCTCAAACTTCAACTTTACATCAATATTCCTCTATATATAATAATAAGTTCTTCTTTAAACAAAAGTCATATTATCCTTACAATTAAAGCTATCAAAAAAGACCCAAAACTATCTATATAAAAAGCAGCCTCTATCTATAATATCCTAAGAACAATACTTTAACACTAATACATTAAACAATTACTATACTATAAAACTTATATAAAATTAATAAAAATAACTAAGCTAAAAAAAACAATAATTCTTAAATAAGTTATTAACTTAATTAATTAAGGATTTCTACTATAACTTAATAATATATAAAATATAGCTAATTACTTTTTTAATAAATATAATATAATATATATTAAACCTTAATAAGTAAAGAACTTTATATAATATTAACTATAACTAAAGACACGTTTTTAATATAAAATTAACTATTAAAAGGTATTAGCTAAAGATCCTATAATTATATAAGCTTAGTTTACTTTTATATAAAATATAATTATAAAATATAAAATCTATAATAATAATATCTATAATTTTAATAAAATAAGCTTTTTAATAGAAATACTATTATATATAAAAGTTATTATAACCTTTAATTACTATAAAAGGCCTTATATAAAATAGCCTAATAATTATAAATAGGTTTCTATTATTTAAGGTATATATATAGATAACTAAGCGTTACTTTTATTTATATGTTATTATTAAAAGTAAATATTACCTCTTCTTATAGTATACTAATAGCTAATTTTTACCCTAATAATATATTTATTTTAATAAAAATAAATAGACTATAAATAAAATTAGCTTAAATTAATTATAGTATTTTAAAAAGTATATAAAATCTTATATAAAAGGTATTAAATAACTTTTAATCCTTAATAACTATAATAGCTATAAGTCTACTAAGTTTAATAATTACTATAAAAAACATAATATTATTACTTTTTATATACTTCTTTATTTATTATATAAGCTTTAGCCTCTTAATATTAGCTATTTTAGTCTACTAAAAGCATTATATAATAAAAAAATTAAAAAAATAATATAAATATAAATTATATATATTACTAAAGATAACTTTTTTTTTACCTTTAAAGTAACTTTTTTTACTTTAATAAGTAAAAAAAATATATAAGTTAGCTTTAAATAAGTTAACGTTATCCCTTTTAACCTAAAAGTAGTTATTTCTTACCTAGATTTTAAGCCAAAAACATTAACATTATTTAACTTACACCTAAGCAGCCAAGGCTCCTAAGACCCAAAAACACCAACTACAACATATAACGCTATATAAAGCTCTATATTACTTAAAAAAAGAATTACTAGTTATTAATATAACTTATTAACCTATTTATATAAAATAATTAACTTATAAGCTAAAAGTATTAGTAAGTTAATATATAAACTAGCTCTTATTAAAGCTAAGTACTATAAGCTTTATATAGTAAATAAAATACTAAGTAAACATTAAAGGGCTAAAAAAACCTAACTATGTCTTAAAGGGTCCCTTAATATAACTAAAGTAGAGGTAATCTAGGTAAAAAAAGGGGTTATTAATACTAAAGGCAAAAATACGTATTAAGAGGGGGCTTATATAAAAGGGAGTGAATTACATAGTCGGCAATATAGTAATTACAGAAAGACTAGATATAACATATAAACATATTAAGTAGTATAAGAGACCTCTAAAGAAGAGGATAATAAGTAGTTTTAATTGATTTTATATAATACTACTTAATTAACTTATATAAATAGCTAGAGGGTAGGTAGAGGTAGGCTACTTGCTATGATAGGCTACTTGCTATGATAGGCTACTTGCTATGTATGTACGTTATAAGCTTTTTTTTTAGTTTTTAATAATTTAACTTTAAGATATTTAGTATAGTTATCTAAAAGGGTAATAAAGTATCTATAGTTATTATAGGTTATAAGACTAATAGGACTATATAAGTTACTATTAATCTTTTCTAAATAACTAGTAGTTTTATTACTATTAAAGGTTCTGTTACTATTAATAGTTAATTTAGATTTAATATAAATTTTATAATTATTAAAATCTATTATTATAGGTTTATTATTTAAACCTATAGTATTATCTTTCATTTTACTAAGGTAATATTTACTTATATAGCCTAGCTGTTTATATAATAATATGTTATTTTCTATATTTTTATTACTATTATTATTACTAATAGTATTAATATTATAGATATTATTTTTAATAACTTTAATAGGTAAATAGTATAAGTTACTTATTTTAATCCTTTTAGTTATAATTTCTTTATTTCTTATAAGGTAAGTATATAAGTTAATAAAAATAAAAGATATATTATTATTTAAATAGCCTTAGCTTATAAGGTTAATACCTATTTTAGGTATATATAAGTAGTTTTTTAATAGTAGTTTTATATAATTATCTAAAAAACTTAATATAACAATTTCTATAGACTTTTATTATAATAGTTTTTATAAAACCTGTAACAAGCTAAGCCTTAAACATAGGTAGGCTCTGCCTTAGCTGAACGTCTAGCGACCCCCCAGCGATCACCCTAGTATTCTACCTAGCATGACCACCTAATAGCTTAACTATCTATATAACGCCCCAGTCAATAGTTCTCTTCTTTTTCCTTCTTCTCCTTAGCTTTAAATAAACTTAATTAAGTTACTTATCTATTGAACTAAACTCTAGACCTAGCCCTTTATATATCTAAAGCTTTATCTTATAACTTAACTAATCTTTATTAATAAATTAGTAACAAATGACTAAAATAGTAATAGCAGCTAATAAACGTCTTTAGAGGCTTTAATATAAAAAGCTATAATACTATTTGATATTTAAATTATTAAACTTATAATAAAGCTTAAGTAATAAGATGATAATAAATACTACTTAGAAGCTTTACTAAAAGATCTAAAACAAAGCTATTATCTCTTTAAAAAATACCTTAAAAGCTATAATAACTACTTACTAAATAATAAGCAAAAAGCTACTAAAACAAAAGCTACTTATAAACTTATTCAAGTTCTTAAATAAAAAGCATAAATACTTTACTTAAGTATAATAAATAAAAAACAAAATTAAATATAATTATTTATTCTATTAAAATAATATAAAAATTTAATATCTTATTAACTTATACTTAAATATTAACTTATAACAGCTTATAGTTATATTTTATGCCTTAAGAAGAGAGGAAGGTTAATAAAACCCTAGTAACTTTATAGTATACCTTAACTAAACCTATAAAAACCTTAATATTTAGCCCTAAACTACTTCTATAATCTATATAATATAATAGAAAAATAATAAGTCTCTAATAACTTTTCTCCTAAAGTTTAAGTAAACCTTTATTAATATAAACAATACTACCTAGCCTAATACTATATAAATCAACCTACTTAAATAATTCTTTTCACTTTATCTTTAGAACTAATTTATTACTATATTACTACTAAACACTTACCTTAAGTAATTATCTTATATATAAGAAATAGCGTACAAGCTTGAATAAACCTAGACTAGCCCCTAATCATATTATAAAAAGGTATTAACTCTCTATTAAACCCAAATAGTAATACTAAAATAACGTATATGCATAGCAAGTGGCCCATCATAGCAAGTAGCCTACCTCTACCTACCCTCTAGCTATTTATATAAGTTAATTAAGTAGTATTAACGTACATGCATAGTGAGTCGCCCATCATAGTGAGTCGCCCACTTCCTTATCGTACATAGAACCCCTAGTTTTCAACTATTTTTTAAAAATCTATTTTAAGCTTAAAATACACTAGGTTTTAACTATTAGTATTCGATAAGAGTTATATTATAAGAAATAATACTATAGAAATTCCTACCTGAGTTATTATACTACCTTACATAAACTAGCTTATCTAGCTTCTAGATAAGAGATCTAGGTATAAGGCATTATAAGGCTAGAGTAATAATTTCTATAGTATTATTTCTTATAATATAACTCTTATCGAATACTAATAATTAAAACCTAGTGTATTTTAAGCTTAAAATGGATTTTTAAAAAATAGTTGAAAACTAGGGGTTCTATGTACGATAAGGAAGTAGGCGACTCACTATGATGGGCGACTCACTATGCATGTACGTTATATAAAATTAATTAAAACTACTTATTATTTTCTTTTTTAAAAATCTTTTATACTACTTAATATATTTATATATTATATCTAGTCTTTTTATAATTACTATATTACTAATTATATAATTTATTCCCTTTTATATAAGCCTCTTCTTAATACATATTTTTGCTTTTAGTATTAATAACCCTTTTTTTTACTTAAATTACTCCTACTTTAGTTATATTAAGAGACCCTTTAAGATATAATTAGGTTTTCTTAGCCTTTTAATATTTACTTAATATTTTATTTATTATATAAAGCTTATAATATTTAGCTTTAATAAGAGCTAATTTATATATTAATTTACTAATACTTTTAGTTTATAAGTTAATTACTTTATATAAATAAGTTAATAAATTATATTAATAACTAGTAATTCTTTTTTTAAGTAATATAAAGCTTTATATAGTATTATATATTATAGTTAATATCTTTAGGTCTTAAGAGTATTAGCTACTTAAATATAAGTTAAATAGTATTAATATTTTTAGCTTAATATTTAAATAAAAAATAATTAGTTTTAAGTTAAAAGAAATAAAGTTAGCTTATTTAAAGTTAACTTATATATTTTTTTTATTTATTAAAATAAAAAAAGTTACTTTAAAAATAAAAAAAAAGTTATTTTTAGTAATATATATAATTTATATTTATATTATTTTTTTAATTCTTTTATTATATAATACTTTTAATAAATTAAAATAACTAATATTAAAAAGCTAAAGCTTATATAATAAATAAAGAAGTATATAATAAATAATAATACTATATATTTTATAGTAATTATTAAACTTAATAAACTTATAGCTATTATAGTTATTAAAAATTAAAAGCTATTTAATACTTTTTATATAAAACTTTATATATTTTTAAAATACTATAACTAATCTAAGTTAATCTTATTCATAGTTTATTTATTTTTATTAAAATAAATATATTATTAAAATAAAAATTAGTTATTAGTATATTATAAAAAGAAATAATATTTATTTTTAATAATAATATATAAAAGTAATATTTAGTTATTTATATATATACCTTAAATAATAAAAACTTATTTATAATTATTAAGCTACTTTATATAAGGCCTTTTATAATAATTAAAGGTTATAATAACTTTTATATATAATAATATTTTTATTAAAAAGCTTATCTTATTAAAATTATAAATATTATTATTATAAATTCTATATTTTATAATTATATTTTATATAAAAGTAAACTAAGCTTATATAATTATAAGATCTTTAGCTAATACCCTCTAATAGTTAATTTTACATTAAAAACATATCTTTAGTTAGTTATAGTTAATATTATATAAAGTTCTTTACTTATTAAGGTCTAATACATATTATATTATATTTATTAAAAAAATAATTAGTTATATCTTTTATATTATTAAGTTATAGTAAAAATCCTTAATTAATTAAGTTAATAACTTATTTAAGAATTATTATTTCTTTTAGCTTAGTTATCTTTATTGATTTTATATAAATCTTATAGTATAGTAATTGTTTAGTGTATTAATATTAAAGTATTATTCTTAGAATATTATAAATAAAAGCTATTTTTATATAAATAGTTTTAGGTCTTTTTTAATAGCTTTAATTATAAGAATAATATAACTTTTATTTAAAAAAGAACTTATTATTATATATAAAGGAATATTAATATAAAGTTGAAGTTTAAGGAGAAAGGAGGAAGTAGGCTACTTGCTATAATGGGCTACTTACTATGTATATACGTTAACTAAAACTATTAAAGTTAAAGTAACTACTAAGCTAATAACTAAAACTAATAATAGCTTAAATAACAGAAATACTTATTAATACTATAACTATATATATAAAAAAAGGTATATTAAAAAAAACTACTTAAAGAATAAAAGAACACTAAAAACTAAGATATTTATTACTAAAATTAAAAAAAAGTAAAGTAATAGTTTAATAAAGCCTTTATAAAAGCTTATCTATTTAATACTATACTAATAATATATTAAAAAAATAACTTTAATATAAAAATAAGTAGTAAAAGTAACTAAAAAAATTAAAAAATTAATAAAAAACTAAAAAAATACTAAAATATTTTATTAATAGTTATAAACGTTTAAGTAAATAAAAGATTTATTACCTAAGTACTTATTAACTTAAAATTCAATACCTATATAATAGTAAACATAAACATTTACTTAACGTCTTTACTTACTATATATTAACTATTTACTAAAGACATTTAATAAATTTATTAGCTAAGTAAAAGGAATTCTAGCTTTAGGTATAATAATATTTACTTTAAAGTTAAGTAATTATATATATAAGATTTATACCTAACGTAGTCCACAAGCAAGCTAGCTATACAAGCAAACAGGCTACTTTCTTATTATACCTTAAAGCCTAATATTTTCTCTTTTTATATCTTTCTAAAGATATAACTAAAATAACTAAGATTTTAAATACTTTATTTAATAAGATATCTAAAATAAAATAAAAGTTTAAAAATTCTTAGAAATTTGTAAAAAAGGTAATATTAAGAAATAGCTTATTAAAGCCCTACTTTTAAAATATTCTAAGGTATAGCTTATAATAAAATTTAATAGATTTATGAATAAGTTAATAACCTAGTTTTCTATAGTACTATAAAGTTTTATTTATTTTAACTTTATTTTTATAAAGATATTAAAAGATAAAATATTAGGCTTTAAGGTATAATAAGAGAGTGGCCCGTTTGCTTGTATGGCCCGCTTGCTTGTGTACTACGTTATATATAGTTATAATAACTATAACTTATAACTATTTAATAATAAGCTAAGTAAAATATATTAATTATATTATAACTATTAAAATACTATTAAAAAGTTAAAGTAATTATATTATTTACTTCTATTAGATAGGTTTATTATTTATATTAGTATAAGCTTATAAAGTATTATATTAACTTTAATATTATTCTAGGTTTTTTTTTACTTTATATAATAATTTTTTTTAGCTAATAGATATTAAGGTCTTTTAGTTATTTAAGAGTATTTAGTAAAAGGTGCTTTATAACTATATATAAGATAAGAACTTTATATTTATAAAGAGTAACTTTATTACTACTTTTATTAATATAACTAATATTACTTTTATAGCTATAAATATTATAAGAGGATTTAAAAAACAAGTATTTAGCTTATTAAAGATAATATTATATTAGCCTAGTTAATAAAAAAGATATAGTAAAATAAAGCTAATATATTATTTTACTTTATATGTTTTTTATTATATAATAATTACTTTAATAAGGCTATATTTACTATTAATTATATAAAAGAGAAATATAATAGCTTATAAAGTACCCCTTTAAAAAAGAGATTTAAAGTAATTAAAAAGTGTATAAGGAGAGAGCTCTTAGCTATTGAAACTGCGTGGGATAAAGGAAGCCAGCAAGTGGGCAGTTGACACACAAACCACACCAAACACCAAGGTCCCAGTATCGTCACGAGTGCACCTGGAGTGACCGATTACCCCAAGTGACTACCCCAACGCCTAGACCGTGAGATACTACTCTTTTCAGGTCCTCCTTGGCCTGATCAGGGCCATGAGCAAACCAGAAAAGTGTATCCTTCACGTCTTGCAGTCTGTTCAGATTTGCCCTTATTACTAAGTAGTACGCATGTGTGTGTCGTGATCTCTGGAGGAGGAGGATACCCTCCTAGACCTTAGAGGTCTAGTCAGGCCTAAGGAAACAAAGCAACAGTCACTTATTACACGTCTTGTTTTGATATCAAAGTGATGAATTCGTCCGTGTCTGCCTAAGTGCCTGTCCAAAGATGTCAAGCTTGTCTGTCTGCTTGGTGATCAGATGCCGATGCCTTCTCTCTGTGATAGTATCTGACTAGAGTCCCCTTTTGTACTTGGAAGGGTCCTGCTTAGTCACGTCTGATCAGGCCTGTGATTGTGTCTGCAGGCTGATAAAAGGAAAAACAAAAACGCGAAACCCTGCCCCTTTCCACTATAAGTACTAATAAGGTTATATCAAAGACTATAATAAAAGGCTAGTAATATAGTAATAAAAAAGCTAGGCTTAGTAAGCCATTAAGCTAAGCTACTTATTTATATTAAGTGTTACTTTTAATAATATAAAAGAAGTATATAAGAAGTAAGTAACTAAGGCTATATAAGTAGAGTAATAGTAGTAATAAGTAGTATTTAAAAGGATAGCTTATAGCTTAAAAAAAAAAAGAGGTCTATTAATAATATAATGCTTTAAAGTATTAGATAATAAATAAGTAGATAAAGTAATTAACTTTTAAATAATAGCTATATTATACTAAAGAAATTAATACTTATATTTTATTTAATACCTTAGATCCTTATTAGTATAATAAGCTAAAACAAATTCACTATTAATATTAACTTTACCCCTTTACTATAGCATACACTTAATTAATTTAAATATATAGCAAAGCCCCTTAGTTAAGGTAATATTAACTAAGTATTAGCTAATATTACTATAAAAGTAGTTAACCTAGACTTTAATCTTAAGATATTAATAAATATAAATAATCTTATTAATAAAGATATTAATAAGGCTATATTTAGTAAAGAATTAGTTAATATAGCTAAGAATAAAGATAGTAACCTTAAAATAGTATTAGTACTATTACTACTAGTAATATTAACGCTAATAATACTATTATAAGTACTTTTATAATATAAGTTATAATACTATATAATTGAAGATAATATAAATATCTAATAAAGCAAAAGCATAATAAAAAATAACTTACTTACCTCCCTATTAATATAGATTAAAAAGAAATAATAATATATAGTAGATAATAGTACTAGTAATAGTACTGTTATAGTAGTAGTTTAAATTTTTATTATTATATAAAAAAAGAAAAAAAGGTACTATTTTAAAGCCTTAAATTAAGGCTATTAATTAGTATTACTTTTATTATTATATAACGTTATAGTTATTATAACCTTTTAAATTAAAAAGTAGAGGTTTTTATATATAATAGGTAAAAGTGATACTATTCGTGATATAGGCTATGACTCCCCTTTTACTGCTATAACTCCCCTTTTTTTGCCCTTTACATAAGTAAAGGGTTTTTAGCGTAGAAGCCTAATAACTAAAACCCTTAGGTACTTATATTAATAATATCTTAGTATATACTAATAGCTTAAAAAAGGAATATAAAAAAAAGGTTTACTATATATTTACTGCTTTTTTAGTAATAAGTCTAAACCTTAACTTTACTAAATATAAGTTCTTAGTTAAAACTATTAAATATATTAGCTTTATAGTTAGTTACTATTAGATAAAGAATTTTATCTAACCTTAAAAAGTTAAGAGCTATTATAGAATAATAAGCCTTGAAGACTATAAAAAAGATAAAAAGTTTCCTAGGATTTATTAACTATTACTAAGTATTTATACTAAACTTTACTTAAATTATCTATTTATCTACTAAACTTATAAAAAAGACTACTATATTCTATTTAAAAAAAAACTATAAAAAAAGGTTTTTAATAACTAAAGTTAATATTTAATAAAGCCTTAATACTAATATATATACATAGTAAGTAGCCTATTATAACAAGTAGCCTACTTCCTCCTTTCTCCTTAAACTTTAACTTTATATTAATATTCCTCTATATATAATAATAAGTTCTTTTTTAAATAAAAGTTATATTATTCTTATAATTAAAGCTATCAAAAAAGACCTAAAACTATCTATATAAAAATAGCCTTTATTTATAACATCTTAAAAATAACACTTTAATATTAATACACTAAACAATTACTATACTATAAGATTTATATAAAATCAATATAAATAACTAAGTTAAAGAAAATAGTAATTCTTAAATAAATTATTAACCTAATTAATTAAAAATTTTTACTATAACGTAATAATATATAAGATATAGCTAATTACCTCCTTAATAAACATAACGTAATATATATTAAACCCTAATAAATAAAGAACTTTATATATTATTAACTATAACTAAACATACATTTTTAATATAAAATTAACTATTAAAAAGTATTAGTTAAAGATCCTATAATTATATTGTAAGACTAATAAAAATAGGGTAATAAAGAGGTAGATAGTAGGTTAAAAGGTGGCTTTATTAATAGTTGCTTAGATTGCTGTTTTTGTGATTGATTATATAAAAATCTTACCCTTAGGTAGGAAAAAGGGCTCCCTTATATAACTAAATTCCCTTAGACGTAAGAAATACTTTAATAGGGAATTTTCCTCTAGTTTAACTAGAAACTATCCTAAAATCGGTATTTAGGTAGTCCGGTTTTATTTTAACCTTATTTTACGGATATCTTAGACCCGGTTTTATCTTTTAACCTTATTAATAAATACCTTCTTTTCGGTATTTTCAAGGGTTTAGTCCTTTTAACTTTTAAGGTGTTACTTATTATAGTAATACTACCTATTAAGGTAATATTACCTATTTAAGTTAATTATATTATAGTAATAAGTATTTTATTTTATTTTATATCTTATATATATAGGCTTAGTTTACTTTTATATAAAATATAATTATAAAGTATAAAATCTATAACATATATACATAGCAAGTGGCCTATTATAGTAAGTAGCCTACCTTTACCTACTCTCTAGCTATTTATATAAGTTAATTAAGCAGTATTATATAAAATCAATTAAAACTACTTATTATCCTTTTCTTTAGAGGTCTTTTATACTACCTAACATATTTATACGTTATATCTAGTCTTTCTACAATTACTATATTACTAACTACGCAATTTACTCCCCTCTATATAAGCCCCCTCTTAACGCATATTTTCACCTCTAGTATTAATAACCCTCTTCTCTACCTAGATTACCTCTGCTTTAGCTATATTAAAGGACCCTCTAAGACGCAGTTAGGTTTTTTTAGCCCTTTAACGTTTACTTAATATCTTATTTACTATATAAAGCCTATAATACTTAGCTTTAATAAAAGCTAATTTATATATTAACTTACTAATACCTTTAGCTTATAAATTAATTATTTTATATAAATAGGTTAATAAGTTATATCAATAACTAGTAATCTTTTTTTTAAGTGATATAGAGCTTTATATAGCGTTATATGTTATAGTTAATGTCTTTAGGTCCTAGGAGCCTTGGCTGCTTAGGCGTAAATTAAATAGTATTAATGTCTTTAGCTTAAAATCTAGGCAAGAAATAACTATTTCTAGGTTAAAAAAAATAAGGTTAGCTTATCTAAAATTAGCTTATACGTTTTTTTTACTTATTAAAGTAAGAAAAGTTATTTTAAAAGTAAAAAAAAAGTTATTTTTAGTAATATATATAATTTATATTTATATTATTTTCTTAATTTCTTTATTATATAACGCCTTTAATAAACTAAAATAGTTAATATTAAGAGGTTAAAGCTTATATAATAAATAAAAAAGTATATAAAGAGTAATAATATTATATTCCTTATAGTAATTATTAAACTTAGTAGACTTATAGCTATTATAGCTATTAAGGATTAAGAGCTATTTAATACCTTTTATATAAGACTTTATATACTTTTTAAAATACTATAGCTAATCTAAGCTAATCTTATTTATAGTTTATCTATTTTTACTAAAGTAAATATACTATTAAAATAAAAATTAGTTATTAGTATACTATAAAAAGAGGTAATATTTGCTTTTAATAATAACGTATAGAGGTAACGCTTAGTTATTTGTATATATGCCTTAAATAATAGAAACTTATTTGTAATTACTAGGCTGCTTTATATAAGGCTTTTTATAGCGATTAGAGGTTATAATAACTTTTATATATAATAGTATTCTTATTAAAAAGCTTATTTTATTAAAATTATAGATATTATTATTATAGATTTTATATTTTGTGATTATGTTTTATATAAAGGTAAATTAGGCTTATATAATTATAAGATCCTTAGCTAATATTCTTTGATAGTTAATTTTATATTAAAAATATGTCTTTAGTTATAGTTAGCGTTATATGAAGTTCTTTGCTTATTAGGGTCTAATATATATTATATTGTATTTATTAAAGAGGTAATTAGCTATATTTTATATATTATTAAGTTATAGTAGAAATCCTTGATTAATTAAGTTAATAACTCGTTTAAAAATCACTATTTCTTTTAGCTTAGTTATCTTTATTGATTTTATATAAGTCTTATAGTATAGTAATTATTTAATGCGTTAATATTAAAGTATTATTCTTAGGATGTTATAAATAAAGGCTATTTTTTATATAGATAGTTTTAGGTCTTTTTTAATAGCTTTAATTATAAGGATAATATGATTTTTGTTTAAAGAAGAACTTATTATTATATATAAAATAAAATTAATATAAAGTTGAAGTTTAAGGAGGAAGGAGGAAGTGGGCTACTTGCTATAATAGGTCACTTGCTATATATGTATATTAATAATAATATTTATAATTTTAATAAAATAAGCTTTTTAATAAAAATACTATTAGGCATAAAAGTTATTATAACCTCTAATTATTATAAAAAGCCTTATATAAAATAGCTTAGTAATTATAAATAAGTCTTTATTATTTAAGGTATATATATAAATAACTAAGTATTACCTTTATATATTATTATTAAAAGTAAATATTACTTTTTCTTATAATATATAAATAACTAATTTTTACTTTAATAATATATTTACTTTAATAAAAATAAATAAATTATAAATAAAATTAACTTAAATTAATTATAATATTTTAAAAAGTATATAAAGTCTTATATAAAAAGTATTAAGTAACTCTTAATCCTTAATAGCTATAATAACTATAAATCTATTAAGTTTAATAATTACTATAAAAAATATAATATTATTATTTTTTATATATTTTTTTATTTATTATATAAGCTTTAGCTTTTTAATATTAACTATTTTAGTTTACTAAAAGCATTATATAATAAAAAAATTAAAAAAATAGTATAAATATAAATTATATATATTACTAAAAATAACTTTTTTTTTACCTTTAAAGTAACTTTTTTTATTTTAATAAATAAAAAAAATATATAAGTTAACTTTAAATAAGCTAACTTTATTACTTTTAACCTAAAAGTAATTATTTTTTACTTAGATTTTAAGCTAAAAACGTTAACACTATTAAACTTATATTTAAATAGCTAAGGCTCTTAGGACCTAAAGACACTAATTATAGTATATAATACTATATAAAGCTTTATATTACTTTAAAAAATTTTTTTATTAGTTATTAATATAGCTTATTAACTTATTTATATAAAATAATTAACTTATAAGCTAAAAGTATTAGTAAATTAGTATATAAACTAGTTCTTTTTAAAGCTAAATACTATAAGTTTTATATAATAAATAAAATACTAAATAAATATTAAAGGGCTAAAAAAACCTAACTATGCCTTAAAAGGTCCCTTAATATAACTAAAGCAAAAATAATTTAAGTAAAAAAAAAGGTTATTAATACTAGAGGTAAAAATATATATTAAAAGGGGGCTTATATAGAAGAGAGTGAATTATATAATTAGTAATATAATGATTATAGAAAGACTAGATATAACATATAAATATATTAAGTAGTATAAGAGACCTCTATAAAAGAAGATAATAAGTAGTTTTAATTAATTTTATATAATACTACTTGATTAACTTATATAAGTTGCTAGAGAGTAAGTAGAGGTAGGCTACTTACTATGATAGGCCACTTGCTATACATATACATTGTAATAATTTTATCCTAAAGAAAAACTTTTATTAAAGCTAATTACTTTAAGTATATTTTAAAAGGTATATTAATCTAAAAAGATTTATTTAAAAATACTAAGCTATTACTTATTATTTATAAAAGTTAACTTTTACTAAATATAATTATTCTATTTATAATAAAAAGTTAATAGTTATACTTAGTTATTTATATACTTAAAAGGCTAGACTATAAAGTATAAGCTTATTTAAGGTTTTAATAAACTATAAAAGCTTAAAATACTTTATTAAAAAATAAAAGTTAATAAATAGTAAAATAAGTAAACTAAAAAGCTTACTTTATATAAGTTTTATTGAAAATACTAACTTAAATAAAACGCTATAATCCTAAATATATTATTCTACTAAAACAAGATATAGTAAAAGAATAAAAAAATAAAAGAAAACTAGGTTAAATAGTCTAAGTCATCTTAACTTTTACCCTTAAAAGCAACAAAAGTATAATAAATAGGCTTTAAGTAGCTTAGGCTATTTAGGACCTTTTACAATATGTAGTTATCTTTAAATAATACCTTAAGCTCTAAGAGCTCTAGGATAAGACGCTAATATAAGATAATACTTATTTATAAGCTTTTTAAGCTATTACTTATTAAAAAAGAAATTTTTTTACTAAATCTAAAAATATAAATTAAAAGAATACTTTATAAATAAACCGTTTACGTATAGCGAGTTACTTATCATAGCGAGTTACCTATTATTCCTACTTTTTACCTCTTTTATTTTTATCCTAAGTTTTTTCTATATATAAACATATAATTTACCTTAATTAAAAGTTGTATTATTTTTGCTATTTAGGCTCTTAAAAAAGACCTAAAAATGTCTATATAAACAATTACCTTTACTTTTAAGGTCCCTTAGATAACGCTATATAATTAATGTACTAGATACGTTATATAAGGTAAAAGACAACTAAATTTAATAAAGATAACTATAACTAAAGAAAAAGTTATTTTTAAATAAGTTATTAACTTAATTAATTAAAGGTTTTTTTTTAATAAAAAGATATATAAAAAATAGCTAATTAACTCCTTAATATATATAATAAGATATATATAAAACCTTAATAAATAAAATTTTTTATATAACGTATTTTTAAATTAAAAGTATAATTTTAATATTAAATTATTTATTAAAGGGCTTTAGTTAAAGATCTAATAATTATATAAGGCTAGTTTATATTTATATAAAATATAATTATAAAGTATAAAATATTTAATAATAATATTTATAATTTTAATAAAACTAAGTTCTTAATAAGAATACTATTACATATAAAAGTTATTATAACGTTTAACTATAAGAAAAGGTTTTATATAAAGTAGCTTAGTAATTAGAAATAGGTTTCTATTATTTAAGGTATATATATAAATAGCTAAGTAATGTTTTTATATGTTATTATAAAAAATAAATATTACCTTTTTTTTTAGTATATTAATAGCTAATTTTTTAGCTATATAGTATATTTATTTAAATAAAAATAAATAAATAATAAATAATATTAGCTTAAATTAGTTATAGTACTTTAATTAGTATTTAAAGATATATATAAAATACTTTTACTACTTTTTAATCTTTAATAATTATGATAGCTATATATTAATTAACTTTAATAAATACTATAAAGAATAAAGTATTATTACTTTTTATGTAATTATCTTTTTATTTATTATATAAGCTTTAGCTTTTTAATATTAAGTATTTTAAGTTATTAAAGTATTTATATGATAAAAAAATTAAAAAAATAATATAAATATAGATTTTATATATTACTAAAAATAAGTTTTTTTTACCTTTAAAATAGGACTTTCTATTTTAATAAGTAAAAATTATATATAAGCTAGTTTTAGATAAGTAGGCTTTATACCTTTTAATTTTAAAGTAGTTATTTTTTAGTTAAATTTTAAGCTAAAGATTCTAATACTTTTAACCTTATAGCTAAGTAGCTAAGGCTCTTAAGATATAAAGATATTAATTATAGTATTAAAGAGTATATAAAGTATTATTTCCTTTAAAAAAAAGATCTAAGTATATTAAAATAATTTATTAATACTAATATATAAAGTAATTAACTTTTAGGCTAGAGGTATTAGTAAGTTAGCTTATAGGCTTATTATTATTAAAGCTAAAAACTATAAGCTTTATATAAAGATAAAGGTACTAAGTAAGCGCTAAAGGATAAAAAACACTTAATTATATTTTAAAGGGTTATTTAATACTATTAAAGTAAAAGTACTATAAATAAATAAAAGTAATATTAATATTAAAAGAAAAAATAACTTTTAAAAAGAGAGTTATATAAAAGGTATTAAACTATTTATGTATTAATATAGTAATTACAGAAAGTCTAGATATAATATATAAACTTATAAAGTAGTTTAGGATAGTAATAAAAAAGAGGGTAACAAGTAATTTTAATTGATTTTATATATTATAGTTTAATTAACTTATAAAAAGGTTAGAAGGGTAAAGGAAGGTAGGCGACTTGCTATGATGGGCGACTTGCTATACGTGTACGTTACTATAAACTAACTTTTATTTTATAACTATATATAAGTACTAAATAAATAAAAACTTGGTAATAAAATAAATATACTTTATATAAAGATAATTTAATAATCTTATAGCTCTTTTATTATAAGCTATTTTAGCTTAATCTATTATAATCTATTAAACGTTTTATATAAAACTATAATATCTATAAAAAAAGGCATATATAATAATAATTTAAAAAAAAGTTCTTAAAACCACTACTAATTCCTTAGTAATTATAAATCAACTTATTTATAGACTTTATTACTAATCTATTACTAAGTAGCCCTTAAATAATATACTCCTTATAAGTAATTATAAATAAACTTAATAAATCTATTACCTTTAAAAAAATAAAATCTATAAAAGTAAAGGCCTATATAAAACGCTTTTTATAGTACTATATAAGGTTTTATAGTATCCTTTACTCTATTATTAGTAGTAAAAAAATAACTAAACTAGCTACTTTTAAATAATATTTTATTAACTATTAAATATTAAATAGTACCTAAGTATTACTTATTACCTTTAAATGAATAATAAGACTAAAAGATTTAACTAAGAAATCTAAGCTTTCTTTTAAGCCTACGTTTATTATTTATAAAAGAATCAAAGAAAATAGTTATTTACTATATAACTAGCTTTAAATAATTAGTTTAACTTAATAAATAAAGTTTCTTTATTTTTTTTAAAGTATAAATAAAATATAAATCTTATATTACTTAAAAAAAATAAAACACTAATAACTAATAACTAAAAGGTTACTATAAAAGATCTAGTATAAAGGCTTAAAGATACTATAAACTTTATATAAGCTATTATATAATAAAAACAAAAAGACTTAGTAAATTAATAATAAATAACTACTAAAAGATTTAAAGTTAAAGACTATATTTAGCTATTTATAGCTAACTATTATTTACTAAGACTATTTAAGAAGCTAAATTAGTTATATTAGAAATATACTATAACTAAAGTAATCTCTTTACTTATAATAAAAGTAAATATCTTAAGTAAAATTTACTTAAAGTTCTATGTAAAATTCTCTATTAAGTAACTAATAATCTATTACTAAAACAAAATTAAAATAATACTTAACTAATACTTATACTAAATAATACTAAAAGTATAAAATAAGCTATTAAAAAGATATTAGTAGCTTATTAGTAATAAATAAATAAAGGATATTATAAAGAAACATTAATTAAATAAGCAAGCTATATATAACCTACTTAAGAGCTAATTAACGTAATATAAGACATAAAGGCTTTAAACGCCTTTAAGGCTTAAGGCTTATTAAAGGAATATTTTTACGTCTAATAAAAACCTTAACTCTTAGTAAAAGATATAATAAAAGTGCATTAAAGAAAAGGAGGGTATTATAACAGGCTAAGCCTTAAACATCATCAAGCTTTACCTTAGCTAAACGTCTAGCGACCCCCTAGTAATCACCCTAGCATTCTGCTCAGTATAACCGCCTAATAGCTTAACTATCTATATAATACCCCACTTAATAGTTCTTTTCCTTTTCTTTCCTCTCCTTAGCTTTAGATAAAACTTAATTAAGCTACCTATCTATTAAACCAAACTCTAAGCCTAGCCCTTTACAGAACCTTAGCTAACCCTTTTATTATAGTTTCTAAAATCCCTAAATAAGGTTTTATTTATTATAATATATGATTTAGCTATAGTATCTATTATTAAACTAGTTTTATAATTATTATTATTCTTAGTAATAAATTCCTTGTTATAACTAATAGAGTCTTTATTGTTAAATAACTTTTTCAAAGTATTTATATCTATTTTAGTTAGTTTAGGTATTTTAACGTTATTAATAGGTTTATTTACCTCTATAGGTGTATTTTTAATATTAATACCTTTAAATTTAATATTATTAGTTATAATTTAATATTATTAGTTATAATTTATACAAGTTAATTTAATATCGTTAGGATTACTTTTATTAATATTATTATTAACAATAATGGATTTTGCTAATATAGAGGCTTAGGTTTTATAGTCTTTAATAACTATAGTCTTATTAAGGGCCTTTTTAGCCTTTAGATCCCTATTTAGGTCCTAGTTACTAAGTACTAAGGCTAGATTTAGATAAAAGCACTTATTAGTGTTATAGTTATTATTTTCATAGTTATTAAACTATAATCCTTTAACCTTTTTTTAGGTTTTTATCTTATTAACTTTATAAGGCTTATTATTAATAATAGGTTTACTAATATTCTTATAAGCCTTATACTTAGCTAATAGGATTTTTATTATTATCTTTAGATAATAGTTTTTTAGATTTATTTAATATATTACTTAATAAACTATTAAGAGTATAAGAATTAGGACTATTTCTTAGATTTTATGTAATATTAGATATAAAACCTTTAAATATACTATTATTTAGCCTATTTAAAATCTAAGCTATTAATAAGTCTAAAGGTATATTTAAATTACGCTTAGTTAACTTATTAGATACTTCTTTAACTTTATTAAGATATTCTTTTATACTATTAAAATTAGATAACTTATTATCAAAAAAATCTTTAAATAGCATATTATTAGAAGTAAATCCTTTAGGGTTATAGGTCTCTTTTAAAGTATCTTAGGCCTTTTTAGTAGTTTTAAAGTACTATATTTATATAAGAGGCTTATCTTTTATATATAATAATAATAAACTAAAAGCCTTTTTACTTTTATATATAGTAGGGTTTTTAATATAATTATTATTATTATTAACAGGATTTTTTCTTATATTAATACTATTATTTTTAGTATTAATATTACTATTATTATTAGATATATTAATACTATTATGTTTAGTAGGAATAGGGTGTTTTAATATAGTATAATATAGATTTTTAGTTATAAGATATACGTTTACCTTTATAGACTATATAGTATAATTACTATTACCTTTAAGCTTAGGTATAATGATATTTTTACTATTAAAAGTAATTATAAGTATCTTATAATATATACTAATAAATATTGTATAGTATTTTACTTATAATAAGGTTTTTAATATCCTTTAGATATTAAATAGTAATAGTATTATTATTATTTTATAAATTTAGGTAAAAACCTTTTTATAAAATAAGAATCTTTTAGTATAATGTATTTTACTATAGCTAGATATACGTTATAAAACTAGGAGTTCTTTAAATTAATTCTTTATTTTTAAAGAAATAATTTAGTATTATTCGTTATATAATATAATATACCCGGGGGTGTTAATCAGCGCCGCGCAAAGCTAAACACCCCCTCCTCACGGAGGGGGCGAAAAAACCGGGTTGCTACTACGAAAAGGTGGTTGCTACTATGTCCCCACTTTGTCCTGACTTTTGTTATAATCTTACCAAAATAATCAATTATTTAGACATTTTATTAACAAATATTAACACTATCTAAACTAAATATCTTTATCTAATATAATTAATATGCCTTACCTATATAATAAGAATATAACTATTACTAAAAAAGCTACTAAAATACTATTTATTACCTAGTAATAAGTAAGCTAATTTGGTTATACTAGCAAAAACTTAGCCCTTATACCCTCTATTTGCTAGACTACCCAGGACTATAGAGTATCTTATACAGCAATTAAGAAGTATTTTTGTACCTTATAAGCTGGCAGTAATTTCTATATAAGCCTAAACAAAGGCAGCTAGCTATAGGTAATAATAGATACTAAAGATATAGCTTTTATGGCTTTTATTATATAGCTTACTAAAGCTGGCTTCTTAGCCTTACTAATATAGGTCAAAGAAATGGCTAACTATCTACGTAGCCTCTATAGTATACTCCCTATATTAGAGTATTTTGTTTATACTTAGCTTACTAACTACTTAGAGCTTTAGAAGAAGCCTATTATTAAGCTAGTTAAGATATACTATAAAGGAGCAAAGCTAGACCTTACCTTAATAAAGGACTTTTTTGTATAGTATTAAGTAATAGTCTAAAAGTATAATTTTAGCCCTTTAAAAATATAAAACGCTAATAAGTTAAGGTACTAAATTAGTTACTTTAGTAGTAAAATATATATAATATTACTTTAGTGACTACTAAAATATAATTATTTACTAGAGGTTATTAATCTTATAAATTAAGAGTTATATATATTAGTTAGATATAATAATATTATAGGTAATAGTATACTAAGATATCTGATCTTTAAAACGTAGCTAGTTATTGCTTAAGTAGATTATTAGATCTAAAAAAGTATCTACTTTATGTATTTAGTAACTGGCTTTTTAAACTAAGAGGTTATAATAGACTAACGTATCTGTATAGCGAGTTGTTACTTATAGCGAGTTACCACCTTTTCTTTACTCTTCTACCTTTTATATAAGTTAATTTAGCTATAACATATAAAATTAATTAAAACTACTTATTACCCTTTTTTTTATTATTATCTTAAACTACTTTACATATTTATACCTTATATCTAGGCTTTTTATAATTACTATATTATTATGCGCATAGTTTAGTATCTTCTATATAATTCTCTTTCTAGGGGTTATTCTTTCCTTTAGTATTAATACTACCCTTTTCTATTTATAGTACTTTTGTTTTAGTAGTATTAAGTAACCCTTTAAGATATAATTAGGTCTTTTTAGCTTTTTAGCATTTATTTAGTATTTTTACTATTATATAATACTTTTTTTTCTTAGTTTTAGTAAAAGTAAACTTATATATTAACTTATTAATACCTTTAACTTAAAAGTTAATAATCTTATATATTACTATTAGTAAACTACTTTAATATTATTAAAATCTTTTTTTAAAAGAACTAGTACTTTATATATTATTTAGTACTATAGTTAATATCTTAAGGTTTTAAGAGTCTTAGTTATTTAGCTATAAGCTAAATAATATTAACGTTTTTAGCTTAAAGTTTAAATAGAAAATAACTACTTTAAGGTTAAAAGGTATAAAGCTTATTTATTAAAAACTAGCTTATATATTATTTTTATTTATTAAAATAAAAAATATTACTTAAAAAAAAAAGTTATTTTTTATAATATATAAAATTTATATTTATATTATTTTTTTAATTTCTTTATTATATAAGTACTTTAATAAACTAAAGTACTTAATATTAAAAGGCTAAAGCTTATATAATAAATAAAAAAGTATATAAAAAGTAATAATATTTTATTTTTTATAGTATTTATTAAAGTTAATTTATTTATAGCTATTATAGTTATTAAAAATTAAAAACTAATAAAAACTTTTTATATAAGTCTTTATATATTAATTAAAGTACTTTAATTAATTTAAGTTAATATTATTTATTATTTATTTATTTTTACTTAAATAAATATACTATATAGCTAAAAATTAGTTATTAATATACTAAAAAAAAAGTAATATTTACTTTTTATAATAATATATAAAGGTAATACTTAGCTATCTATATATATACCTTAAATAACAAAAACCTATTCCTAATTACTAAGCTACTTTATATAAAGTCTTTTTTTATAGTTAAAAGTTATAATAACCTTTATATATAATAATATTTTTATTAAAAAGCTAGTTTTATTAAAATTATAAATATTATAATCTTATATCTTATATTTATAATTATATTTTATATAAGTATAAATTATCCTTATATAATTATAAAATCCTTAGTTAAGGCCCTTTAATAATTAATTTAATATTAAAATTACATTTTTAATTAAAGTTATTATTATATAAAGTTCTTTACCTATTAAGGTCTAATATATATTATATTATATTTAGAAAAAAGTTAATTAACTATATCTTATATATTTTCTTATTATAAAAAAAACTTTTAATTAATTAAATTAATAACTTATTTAAGAATTACTTTTTTTTTATTATAGTCATTTTTATTAAATTTGGTTATCTTTTGGCTTATATAACGCGTCTAGTGCGTTGGTTATATAGTGTTGTTTAAGGGACCTTAAAGATAAATATTGCTTTTTTTATAGATATTTTTAGGTCTTGTTTAATAGCTTAGATAATAAGGATAATATAACTTTTAATTAAGGAGGATTATATGTTTATATATAGAGAAAAGTTAGTGTAAAGGTTAAAGAGGTAAAAAAAAGGGAAAGGTGGCGACTCGCTATGAGTAGCGACTTACTGTACAGATATGTTATATATAGTACTTTAATACTAAATCATATACAAGGTTAGCTAAGTATTACTATATAGGCTACTTACTTAGAGACTATTTTAGTGTTAATATATATAGTTATAACGACTATAACCTATATCTGCTTAATAGTAAGCTAAGCAGAGTATACTAATAGTACTATAACTATTAGAATACTATTAAGAAATTAAAATAACTATATTATTTACTTCTATTAAATAAGTTTATTAACTATATTAGTATAAAGCTTATAAAGTATTATATTAACTTTAATATTATCTTAGGTTTTTTTTTGCTTTATATAACGTATTTTCTTTAGCCTATAGATATTAAGGTCTTCTAGCTATTTAAGAGTACCTAGCAAAAGGTGCTTTATAACTATATATAAGATAATAACCTTATATTTATAAAAGGCAACATTATTACTACTTTTACTAATATAACTAATATTACTTTTATAGCTATAAATATTATAAGAGAATTTAAAAAATCACGTATTTAGTTTATTAGAAATAATATTATATTGGCTTAGTTAATAATAAAAAATATAATAAAATAAAGCTAATATATTATCTTACTTTATTTATTTTTTATTATATAATCATCATTTTAATAAGGCTATACTTATTATTAACTATATAAAAAAGAAATATAATAGCCTATAAAATACTCCTTTAAAAAAGGAATTTAAAGTAATTAAAAAAGTAATTAATAAGAGAGCTCTTAGCTATAAGTACTAATAAGGTTATATTAAAAACTATAATAAGAAGCTAGTAATATAGTAATAAAAAAGCTAAGCCTAGTAAGCTATTAAGCTAAGCTATTTCTTTATATTAAGTATTACTTTTAATAATAAAAAAGAAGTATATAAGAAGTAAATAACTAAGGCTATATAAGTAAAGTAATAGTAATAATAAGTAATAGTTAAGAGGATAGCTTATAGCTAAAAAAAGAAGGTCTATTAACAATATAGTGCTTTAAAGTATTAAATAGTAAATAAGTAAATAAGGTAACTAACCTTTAAATAGTAGCTATATTAAATTAAAGAAATTAATACTTATATTCTATTTAATACCTTAGATCCTTATTAATATAATAAGCTAAAAAAAAATTTATTATTAATATAAATTTTATCTTTTTACTATAATATATACTTAATTGATTTAAATATATAATAAGGCCTCTTAGTTAAAGTAATATTAACTAAATATTAGCTAATATTACTATAAAAATAACTAAGCTAGACTTTAATCATAAGATATTTATAGATATAAATAATCCTATTAACAAAAACGTTAATAAAGCTATATCTAGCAAAGAATCAGTTAGTACACCTAAAGATAAAGATAATAATCTTAAAATAGTATTAGTATTATCATTACTTATAACACTACTAATATAAATAATAATATTATAACTACTATTATAATATAAGTTATAATACTATATAATTAAAAATAATATAAATACTTAGTAAAGTAAAAGCATAATAGAAAATAACCTACTTACTTCCCTATTAACATAGGTTAAAAAGAAACAGTAATATATAGTTAATAATAATACTAGTAATAATATTATTATAATAGTAATTTAAATTTTTAGTTATTATGCAAAAAGAGAAAAAAAGGTACCTCTATAAAGCCTTAGATTAGAGATATTAATTAATACTGCTCTTATTATTATATGACGTTGTAGTTATTATGGCCTTTTAAATTAAAAAGTAGAGGTTTCTGTGTATAATAGGCAAAAGTGATGCTATTCGTGATGCAGGGTAGCAACCCCCTTTTCGTAGTAGCAACCCGGTTTTCTCGCCCCTTACGTGAGTAAGGGGTTTTTAGCGCAGCAGACTTGATGACTAAAACCCCTGGGTAATAAATAAATAAATAAATAAAGTTAATCTAGTTAAAGCTACTTAGGCTTATAACCTATAAGATTAACAGAAATAAGGTAATAAAGAGATAGATAGTTAGTTAAAAGGTAACTTTATTAATAGTTGTTTTATTTATTATAACTAATAATAATTAAAATCTTGCCTTTAGGTAGGAAAAAGGGCTTCCGTTTATAACTAAATTCCCTTAAATATAAGAAATACTTTAATAGGAATTTTTACTTAGTTTAACTAGAAATTATCTTAAAACCGGTATTTAGGTAGTCCGGTTTCATTATAACCTTATTATATAAATAGTTATTATCTAGTTTTGTTTTAACCTTTACTTTTATAAATATCTTAGACCTGGTTTTATCTTTTAACCTTAATAGTAAATACCTTTTTTTAGGTATTTTAAAGGGTTTAGTCCCCTTTTTTAAACTTTTTAGGTACTACTTATTATAGTAACACTACCTATTAAGGTAATATTATCTATTCAATTTAATTATATTATAATAATAAGTACTTATTTTCTTTTATATTTTATAAACCTGGAGGTAGTCTAGACTATAATACTTTAAATAAGAGTATATTAAAGTAAACTTAATGTTTAGACTAAGAATAAGCTTAGTAGACTTAAATTATTAATAAACTAATAAACCTCTATAAAATAATACTTAAAAGCTAAGACCTAAGGTAAACTTAAGCCTTATTAATAAAAAAGGCTAGAAGTTTTTAACTTATTTTATTTAAGAAGCTAGTAAACAAGCCTTAAGCTAGTATAAGAACTAAGACTAAAAGTTTTAAGGGTTAAATAATAAGCTATTTTATTAATATATACCTAAAAAAAAGATAAACTTTAAAGCAAAAAACATTATTATACTACCCAGGGGTTTTAGTTATTAGGCTGCTACGCTAAAAACTCCTTACTTATATAAGGGGTAAAAAAAGAGGGGTTATAGTAGTAAAAGGGGAGTTACACCTTGTATTATAAATAGTATTACTTTTACCTGTTATACATAAAAACCTCTACGTTTTAATTTAAAGGTTTATAGTAACTATAACGTTATATAACAGTAAGAGGAGTATTAATTAATAGCCTTAATCTAAGGCTTTAAAACAGTACCTTTTTTTCATTTTTTGTATAATAATTAAAAATTTAAACTACTACTATAATAATACTATTACTAGTACTATTGTTTACTATATATTCCTGTTTTTTTTTTAATTTATATTAATAAAGTAGTAAATAGGTTAATTTTTATTTTATTTATGTTTTACTAAGTATTTATATTATTTTTAATTTTATAGTATTATAACTTATATTATTATAGTGCTTATAATATTATTGTTAGCGTTAATGTTATTAGTAGAAATAGTATTAATATTATTTTAAGGTTAAGGTTTTTATTTTTAGCTATATTAACTAAATCTTTGTTAAATATAGCCTTATTAACGTTTTTATTAATAGGATTATTTATATTTATAAATATCTTAGGATTAAAGTCTAGCTTAGCTACTTTTGTAGTAGTATTAGCTAATACTTAGTTAATATTACTTTACTTAAAAGGCTTTATTATATACTTAAATCAATTAAGTATATACTATAATAAAGAAATAAGATTAATATTAGTAAAAATATTTTTAGCTTATTATATTAATAAGTATTTAAGGTATTAGATAAGAAAATAAGTATTAATTTCTTTAGTATAATATAGCTATTATTTAAAGGTTAGTTACTTTATTTACTTATTTACTATTTAATACTTTAAAGTATTATATTATTAGTAAACCTCTTTTTTTTATAGCTATAAGCTATTTTTTAATTATTACTTATTATTACTATTACTTTACTTATATAGCCTTAGTTACTTACTTTTTATATACCTCTTTTATATTATTAAAAGTAATACTTAATATAAATAAGTAGCTTAGCTTAATAGTTTACTAGGCTTAGCTTTTTTACTACTATATTATTAGCTTTTTATTATAGTGTTTAATATAACTTTATTAATACTTATAGCTAAGAGCTTTTTATTAATTACTTTTTTAACTAGTTTAAATCCTTTTTTTAAAGGAGTATTTTAAAGGCTATTATATTTCTTTCTTATATAGTTAATAATAAATATAGCTTTGTTAAATTAATTATTATATAACAAAGAATATATAAGGTAATATATTATATTAGTATTATTTTATTATATCTTTTTATTAGCTAAGCTAATATAATATTATCTTCAATAAGCTAAATACTTAACTTTTCAAATCTTCTTATAATATTTAAAGCTATAAAATCAGTATTAATTATATTACTAAGAGTAATAATAAAGTTGTTTTTATAAATATAAAGTTATTATTTTATATATTATTATAAATTATTTTTAATAAATACTTTTAAATAGCTAAAAGACTTTAATATTTACAAGCTAAAAAAACTATATTATATAAAATAAATAAAACCTAAGATAATATAAAAGTTAATATAATACTTTATAAGCTTTATATTTATATAGCTAATAAACTTGTTTAATTAGAGTAAATAATATAGCTATTTTAACTTTTTATAGTATCTTAACAGTTATAACGTATATACATAGTAAGTAAAGTATTATAATGAGCGACGTATGTTCTCCTAATTCTTTACTCTTGCCTCTTATAACTACTTCTTTCTATAAATAACTATAAGTTTTACTTTAAATAAAAGCTGTATTCTTGTTATATTTAAAGCTATTAAAAAAGACCTAAAACTATCTATATAAAAGGCTACTTTTATCTATAATATCCCTAAAGTAATACTTTACTATTAATACGCTAGACGATTACTATAATAAGAAACGTAATGTACATGCATAGTGAGTCGCCTATCATAGTGAGTCGCCTACTTCCACCTACCCTCTAGCTATTTATATAAGTTAATTAAGTAGTATTATATGAAATTAATTAAAACTACTTATTATCCTCTTTTTTAGAGGTCTTTTATACTATTTGATATGTTTATATATTATATTTAGTTTTTTTGTAATTACTATATTACTAACTATATAATTTACTCCTCTTTATATAAGCCCCCTCTTAACATATATTTTTGCTTTTAGTATTAATAACCCTTTTTTTTACTTAAATTACTTTAGCTTTAGCTATATTAAGTAACTTTTTAAAATATAATTAGGTTTTTTTAGCCTTTTAGCGTTTACTTAATACTTTATTTATTATATAAAGCTTATAGTTCTTAGCCTTAAAAAGAGCTAATTAATATATTAACTTAGTAATATTTTTAGTTTATAAGTTAATTACTTTATATAAGTATATTAGTAAATTATATTAATAACTATAAATCTTTTTTTTAAGTAATATAAAGCTTTATATAGTATTATATATTATAGTTAGTGTTTTTAGGTCCTAAGAGCCTTAGCTATTTAAGCGTAAATTAAATAGTATTAGTATTTTTAGTTTAAAATCTAAATAAAAAATAACTACTTTTAGGTTAAAAGGTATAAAGTTAACTTATTTAAAACTAGCTTATACGTTTTTTTTATTTATTAAAGTAAAAAAACTTATTTTAAAAGTAAAAAAAAAGTTATTTTTAATAATATATATAATTTATATTTATATTATTTTTTTAATTTTTTTATTATATAATACCTTTAATAAACTAAAATAATTAATATTAAGAAACTAAAGCTTATATAATAAATAAAAAGGTATATAAAAAGTAATAATATTATATTTTTTATAGTAATTATTAAACTTAATAGACTTATAACTATTATAGCTATTAAAGATTAAAAGCTACTTAATACTTTTTATATAAGACTTTATATACTTTTTAAAATACTATAACTTATTTAAGCTAATCTTATTAATAGTTTATTTATTTTTGTTAAAATAGATATATTATTAAAATAAAGATTAATTATTAGTATACTAAAAGAAAAAGTAATATTTACTTTTAATAATAATATATAAAGGTAATACTTAGTTATTTATATATATACTTTAAATAATAGAAACTTATTTATAATTATTAAGTTACTTTATATAAAGCCTTTTATAGTAATTAGAGGTTATATTAACTTTTATATATAATAATATTTTTATTAAAAAGCTTATTTTATTAAAATTATAAATATTATTATTATAAATTTTATATTTTATAATTATATTTTATATAAAAGTAAACTAAGCTTATATAATTATAAAATCCTTTATTAATACCCTTTAATAATTAATTTTATATTAAAAATATATCTTTAGTTATAGTTAATATTATATAAAGTTCTTTACTTATTAAAGTCTAATATATATTATATTATGTTTATTAAAGAAATAATTAGTTATATCTTATGTATTATTAAGTTATAATAAAAATCCTTAATTAATTAAGTTAATAACTTATTTAAGAAATTTTTTTTTTTAGCTTAATTATCTTTATTAATTTTATATAAGTCTTATAGTATAATAATTATTTAACGTGTTAATATTAAAGTATTATTCTTAAGATATTATAAATAAAGGCTATTCTTTATATAAATAGTTCTAAGTCTTTTTTAATAGCTTTAATTATAAAAATAATATAACTTTTATTTAAAAAAGAACTCATTATTATATATAAAAGAATATTAATATAAAGTTGAAGTTTGAGGAGGAAGGAGGAAGTAGGCCACTTGCTATGATAGGCCACTTGCTATGCATGTACATTAAGAGACTTCTAAAGAAGAAGATAATAAGTAGTTTTAATTGATTTTATATAATACTACTTGATTAACTTATATAAATGGCTAGAGGGTAGGTAAAGGTAGGCTACTTACTATGATAGGCCACTTACTATACATGTACGTTAGCCTTTTATATAGATAATTTTAGGTCTTTTTAATAGCTTAGAGTATAAAAAGAATATGGCTTTTATTTAAAGTAAAACTTATTATTATATATAAAGTAAAGCTAAGAGGAAGAGGAAAGGTGTAGAAGGAAAGAGAAGTAGACGACTCACTATAATAAGTAACTCACTATACATATACGTTATTTATTGTTATAATTACTAACGTTAAGTATATAATAGCTAATAAAGATACTTAGTATATTATTTTATACTATTATAATAAATTATTATTATTAAAATATTAAAAGTATAGTTAAGATTTATACTATAAGAAATAAAAGGATTCTTAACCTTTAACTTACTTTTTGTAGTAATAAATAAGTTTAGTAAAAATATGCTTCTTATTCTAGGTTATATAATATATATAATAGCTTAATAAGCTAAAGTTCTTCTTAGATAATTATAGCTTTTAACTAAAATATACTTAAATTAATAATCTTAAACTAAGATATTAAGTTCTTATTAATAATATAAGAAGTATTATAAATAGAACTTAAAATAAGTTTACTATACTTTATAGTATATTATTCTTAGACTAATAAGCTATCTAAATATAAAAACTAAACTATTAAAATATTTATTAGATTATATCTAGAATTACTATAAATATAAATCTTAGTAAGTTTATAAGCTAATCTAAATAATACCTACTTAAGTATTATTCACTGTTTATTAAATAATTTATTATATAGTATAAAAACAAATAGTTATATTTAATTACTTATTGTAAGACTAACAGAAACAAGGTAATAGAGAGGTAGATAATAGGTTAAGAGGTAGCTTTATTAATAGTTACTTAGATATCTTTTGTATTAAATTTTACCCTTAGGTATGAAAAAAGAGCTTTCTTACATAATAAAATTCCTTTAGAAACAAGATATACTCTAATAAGGAATTTATACTTAGTTTAACTAGAAACTATCTTAAAACCAGTATTTAGGTAGTCCAGTTTTATTCTAACCTTATTATACGGATATTTGTTATCCGGTTTTATCTTAATATTTACTTTTACAGATATCTTAGACCCGGTTTTATCTTTTAACCTTATTTTATAGATATTGTCTGTTCAGGTCCTTTAAGAGATTTTAGGTCTCTTTTAGGTCTTTTAAGTATTACCTATTAAAGTAATATTACTTATTGTAATAGTATTACCTATTTAGGTTAATTATCTTTTAATAATAAGTATTTGTTTTCTTTTATGTGTTATACTCCTGTATCTAGTTAATAATGAGTATAGTCTTATTAAAGTAATTATTATATAATAAAAATATATTAGGTAAAATAATATGTTAGCTTTATTTTATTATATCTTTTTTATTAACTGAGCTAATATAACATTATCTTTCATATTCTAAACGCCTAATTCTTTAAACACTTTTATAATATTTATAACGTACATACATAGTGAGCGACGCATCATAGTAAGCAATACATGTCCTTCTACACCTTCCCTCTTCCTCTTAGCTTTACTCTATATATAACAATAAGTTTTACTTTAAATAAAAGCTATATTCTCTTTACACTCTAAGCTATTAAAAAAGACCTAAAATTATCTATAGAAAAGGCTACTTTTATTTATAATGTCCTAAGAATAATATTTTATAATTAACATATTAAACAACTACTATAATAAGAAATATAATTAAAATTAATAAAAATAACTAAGCTAAAAGAAATAGTAATTCTTAAATAAGTTATTAACTTAATTAATTAAGGATTTTTATTATAACTTAATAATATATAAGATATAACTAATTATTTCTTTAATAAACATAATATAATATATATTAGACTTTAATAAGTAAAGAACTTTATATAACACTAACTATAACTAAAGATATATTTTTAATATAAAATTAATTATTAAAAGGTATTAGCTAAGAATCTTATAATTATATAAGCCTAGTTTATTTTTGTATAAAATATAATTATAAAGTATAGAATTTATAATAATAATATCTATAATTTTAATAAAATAAGCTTTTTAATAAGAATATTATTATATATAAAGGTTATTATAACCTTTAATTGCTATAAAAGGCCTTATATAAAGCAGCTTAGTAATTATAAATAGGTTCCTATTATTTAAGGCATATATATAAATAGTTAAGCGTTATCTCTATATATTATTATTAAAAGTAAATATTATCTCTTTTTATAGTATATTAATAGCTAATTTTTATTTTAATAGTATATTTACTTTAATAAAAATAAATAAACTATAAAGAAGATTAGCTTAAATCAGTTATAGTATTTTAAAAAGTATATAAAGTTTTATATAAAAGATATTAAGTAGCTCTTAATTTTTAATAGCTATAATAGCTATAAGTCTACTAAGTTTAATAATTACTATAAAAAATATAATATTATTACTTTTTATATATTTTTTTATTTATTATATAAGCTTTAGCCTCTTAATATTAGCTATTTTAGTTTACTAAAAACTTTATATAATAAAAAATTTAAAAAAATAATATAAATATAAATTATATATATTACTAAAAATAACTTCTTTTTTACTTTTAAAATAGCCTTTTTTACTTTAATAAATAAAAAATATAATAAGTTAACTTTAAATAAACTAATTTTATCCCTTTTAACCTAAAAATACTTATTTTTTATTCAAACTTTAAGTTAAAGACGTTAATGTAATCTAATTTATACCTAAGTAGCTAAAGCTCTTAAGACCTAAAGATATTAACTATAGTATATAACGTTATATAAAGCTTTATATTACTTAAAAAAAAGATTACTAGTTATTAATATAGCTTATTAACTTATTTATATAAAATAATTAACTTATAAGCTAAAAGTATTAGTAAATTAGTATATAAATTAGCTTTTATTAAAGCTAAGTACTATAGGCTTTATATAATAAATAAGATACTAAGTAAGCATTAAAGGGCTAAAAAAACCTAACTATATCTTAAAAGGTCCTTTAATATAGCTAAAGTAGAGGTAATCTAGGTAAAGAAAAGGGTTATTAATGCCAAAGGCAAAAATATGCGTTAAGAGGGGGCTTATATAGAGGGGAGTGAATTTTGTGGTTAGCGATATAGTAATTATAGAAAGACTAAACATAATATATAAATATGTTAAGTAGTATAAGAGACCTCTAAAGAAGAGGATAATAAGTAGTTTTAATTGATTTTATATAATACTAATTAATTAACTTATATAAATAGCTGGAGGGTAAGTAGAGGTAAGCTACTTACTATAATAGGCCACTTGCTATACATGTACGTTAAGTAAAGTATATTAACTACATTAAGTAAAAATAGTTAGTTTAAATAGTATTAATATTTATTATAATATTATCTAAATAATTAATCATTTTAATAAAAATATAATGAAATTTAAGATAAAGTAGAGACATAGTAGTAACTACTTTTATATAATAGTAACCCGGTTTTTTTACCTCCTTTATAAAAAGGAGGTATTTAGCTTTACACGGTACTAACTAACACCCCGGGTAGTATAAGAGACCTTTAAAAAAAGGATAATAAGTAGTCTTAATTAGTTTTATATAATATTACTTAATTAACTTATAAAATAAGTAGAGGGTAATAAAAGGTATATAACTTATTATAACACGTAACTTACTATATATATACGTTAATTAATTCTTAACTTTACTTTTTATAATAAGTTTTTTATACAGAAATTAATAAAGTGTAAGATTAACAGAAATAAGGTAATAAAGAGGTAAATAATAGGTTAAAGGGTAGCTTTATTAATAGTTATTTTTATTGCTATGATTAATAATATTATATATATTCTTACCCTTAGGTAGGAAAAAGGGCTTCCTTATATAACTAAATTCCCTTAGACGTAAGAAGTACTTTGATAGAGAATTTTTTCTTAGTTTAACTAGAAATTATCTTAAAACCGGTATTCAGGTAGTCTAGTTTTATTTTAACCTTATTATATAGATATTTATTATCCGGTTTTATTTTAACTTTTACTTTTATAGATATCTTAGACCCGGTTTTATCTTTTAACCTTATTAATAAATACCTTCTTTTAGGCATTTTAAAGGGTTTAGTCTCTTTTTTATGTTTTTAGGTATTACTTATTATAGTAATACTACCTATTAAGCTAATATTACCTTTTTAGGTTAATTATATTATAATAGTAAGTATGTATTTTCTTTTATATCTTATACAAAGTAACGTTTACTTTAAATATAAAAGCGTTTGTCTTATAGTAGCGTTTATGTTTTTACTAATAATTAATTAAAAGTTTAAGTATATTTCTTTTAAAGTAGTAATAGTAATTATATTAATACGTTTTACTAAGCTATTATTACTATAAAATAACTACCTTAAAGCTTAAACTTTTATAGCTATAAAAGGTTAGTAAGTTAATAGCTTCTTTTATAGCTATAAAAAGCTACCCTTTTTATAATAAGTCTTTATAGCCTTAAAGATATACTTTTTTTTTAGTAACTAAGATTTATAAAAGTATAAATTATAGTTTATTCATATTTAGTTTTATTAGTAGTTACTAAGCTATTTATTATAGTAAATAGCTGCTATTTCTTTTATAATACAAACTTTTTAATTAGTTTTTTAAGTAATATTACTATAAAGACCTATACTTAGTTTCATTACTAAATAATGATTTTTAATTATATTATTACTTTTATATTTTAAACTATATAGCTTTTTATTTACTTTTAAATTATAGTTAAAGCCTACTTTTAATTTTATTTAATTTTGTTTTATATAAACCTTATTATTATTAACTTACTTTGCCTTTTCACTAAATATCTTTATTTTTTATTATTTAAGCCTTAGCTAATATAAACTCAAATAGTATAAATAACTAGTTAGTTTTTTTGAAGTAAAGCTAACTATAATAATATAAGCTATATTATATTCTTTAGTTTGTTATAAGGAAATATAATCTTTAAGTTAGTTAAGGATTTAATAATATAAATTAGAAGGTTTATTTAAAAAAACGGTATTAAAAGTAATATCTTTATTTATCAAAAGTTACTTAATTAGTTACTTTTAAGCAAAACTTGTAATAAGATAAAATCCTAAGCTTAACTAAAATAAAAGGTTATTACTATAATATTTGAAAAAAAGAAAAAAAAAAACTTTTACTAAGAGTGTTACATAATAGTTATAAGTAAAAGTAGTAAATCTATAAAAAGAGTTTTCTTTATATTAGTTACAAAACTAACAGGAATAAGGTAATAAAGAAGCAAATAATAAGTTAAAAAGTAGTTTTATTAATAGTTACTTAAATTACTATAATTAATAACATTTTCAAAATCTTACCCTTAGGTAAGAAAAAAGGCTTTCTTATATAACTGAACTCCCTTAGACATAAAAAATACTTTAATAAAGAATTTTCCCTTAGTTTAACTAGAAACTATCTTAAAACCGGTATTTAAATAATCTAGTTTTATTGTAACCTTATTATAACGTATATATATAATAAGTTACCTATTAAAGTAAATTACCTACCTTCTTATCGTATATAAAAACCTTATCTTTTAACTATTTATTAAAACTCTATTTTAAGCTAAAAATACAATAAGGTTTTGATTTTAAGGTTTAATAAAAGTTAAATTATAAGAAATAATATTTTAGAAATTCTTACTGTACTAATAATAGTCTCTTACATAAACTAGCTTATTTAGCTCTTGTAATAAAAGATCTAAGTATAAGGTTAAAGGTGAAATTCCTAAAATATTATTTCTTATAATTTAACGCTTATTAAACACTAAAACAGAAATCCTATTATATTTTTAGCTTAAAACAGATTTTTAATAAATAGTTAAAAATAATGTTTTTATATATAATAAGAAGGTAAGTAACATACTCTAATAAGTAACTTACTCTAATAAGCAACTCACTATATATATACGTTATAATAAAGTTATAATAAAACCAGACTACTTAAATACTAGTTTTATGACAGTTTTTAGTTAAACTAAAAGAAAATTCCTTATTAAAGTATTTCTTACGACTAAAGGAATTTAGTTATATAAAGAAGCCCTTTTTCTTACCTAAGGGCGATATTTTCAATATTATCAAACACAGTAATTAAAACAACTATTAATAAAGCTACCTTTTAACCTACTATCTACCTCTTTATTACCCTATTTCTATGAATCTTACAATACTATTATAATAGACTTTATTATTAAACTATTAAAAGTATAGTTAAGATTTATACTATAAGAAGTAAAAGGATTCTTAACCTTTAACTTACTTTTTATAATAAGAAATAAGTTTAGTAAAACTATACTTTTAATTTTAGACTAAATAATATATATAGTAGCTTAATAGGCTAAAGTTCTTTTTAAATAATTATAGCTCTTTAACTAAGATATACTTAAAATAATAATCTTAAACTAAAACACTAATTCCTTATTAATAATATAAAAAGTATTATAAATATGTAAGACTAATATAAATAGGGTAATAAAGAGGTAGATAATAGGTTAAAAGGTGGCTTTATTAATAGTTATTTTTATTGCTGTGATTGATAATAATATTTTCTACCCTTAGGTAGGAAAAAGGGCTTCCTTATATAAATAAATTCCCTTAGACGTAAGAAATACTTTAATAGGAAATTTTCCTTTAGTTTAACTAGAAACTATCCTAAAACCGGTATTTAGGTAGTCCGGTTTTGTTTTAACCTTATTTTACGGATATCTTAGACCTGGTTTTATCTTTTAACCTTATTAATAAATACCTTCTTTTAGGTATTTTCAAGGGTTTAGTCTCTTTTTAATTTTTTTAGGTATTACTTATTATAATAATACTACCTATTAAGGTAATATTACCTATTTAAGTTAATTATATTATAATAAGTATTTATTTTCTTTTACATCTTATAAAATAAAACTTAGAATAAGCCTATTATACTTTATAATATATTATCCTTAGACTAATAAGTTATTTAAACATAAAAACTAAACTATTAAAATAGCTATTAAAATATTTATTAGATTATATTTAGAATTACTATAAATATAAGTCTTAGTAAGTTTATAAGCTAATCTAAATAATATCCACTTAAGCGTTATTAACTATTTACTAAACAAGCTATTATATAATATAAGAATAAATAGTTTTATTTAGTTACTTAGAGATTTTAGCTTAGTAATTAATAGAAATATACTTTAAGAGAAACTTAAGGTTTTAAATATATTAACTTAGATATGTTTCAAGATAAATATAACTAAAAGTATAAATAGATAATATTTACTTTAAAGGAATATGTTTACTTATAGTTAAGGGTTAAATATTAACTTTTTAAATAAGTATTATTAAAGCATAAATGATAGTACATAAGACTATTTAAGGTCTTAGAATACATTAAGAAACTAGCCTATAAGTTAAATATCTTACTAACTATAAATATATACCTAATAGTAGCTATTACTAGTTTATTACTAGCTAAACCCCTAGGATATAATCCTTTTAGATAAAAACATATATATATTAGGCTATTAAATCTAATAAATATATGTTATAAAAAAAAGTAAAACTTTATTAGTACTATAAAATTAAAAGAATCTTAAATAAAAAATAAGTTTAGAAAAAACCTTATAAAAAGACTATAATAAAATAATTAATTAAATAATAAAGATATTAAGTATAAAATAATATATAAATAAATAAAATAACGTGTCTATATAACAAGTAGCCTATTATAGCAAGTAGCCTACTAACTTATTATACCTTTAAAGGTACTATTTTAGTTATTTTTTAAAACTCTAATTCTTATCTAAAATAAATATAACTTTATATAAAGGTATAAATAAGAGTTATAAAGTAATAAAAGATATATTAGAAATTATTGTTATACCTTAACCCTTAGAAACCTTATTGTTTACGTTAATAAGAAAGGTTTAAGTAATACAAAGGGTTAAGGTATAATAATAATTTCTAGTGGATTTCTTAGTAACTTATAACTCTTATTAAAAGCCTTTTATAAAGTTATATTTATTTTAGATAAGAATTAGATTTTTAAAAAATAGTTAAAAAAGTGCTTCTAAAGGTATAATAAGGTAAAAGGCTACTTGCTATACTAGGCTAGTTGCTATATATATACGTTAGCTATTATAGCTAATAAATTAATTAAAGACTTTAAAATAACCTAATTACGTCTTTAAGAGCTTAAAGATAAGGCTATTACCCCTATAAATAATAAAGAATAAGAAACAAAAGCTTTAAAGCTAAGAGAACTTTATTTTATTTACTAATTAAAAAGATATAAATTAATAATCTTATATTAACTTGAAAAAGATAAGTAAAATAAGCTAATAATAGCTAGTTAAAGACTAGCTAATATAAGTAAATAACTACTTATATATAAAAGTTATAAAAGGCTACTAAATAAAATATAGCTTAGCCTAAAATAAGGCTATAAAATAAGTAGAATAATACTAAAAAATAATAATAAATAGTAAAAGCCTTAATTAAAAGTAAATAAAGGTTATTAAAATAGTTAATATTTACTTAACTATAGTTAACTAAATACTTATATTACTTTTTTTTATTTACCTTATATATATTTTACTTTAGTTATACTATTATTTATTACCTTTTTATCTATTTTACTTTTCTTTAATTATTCTTATTACTCTTTTTTTTTTACTAAAATATCTAAACTTAACTTTATTTATCATTTAATTTTAAGCTATTAATTTACTATTTAACTTAACTAGCCCTTAACTATTATATTAGCTAGTAGTAAAGTTATTTACTTATTATTTAAATTAATTATATCTAAATTATAGTATTAGCCTTCTAAAAGGCTATTTTCCTATTATTAATTAAGTAATTATAATAATATAGGAACTTTCTCTTTATAACTATTATAATAGCTAAACATAAAGCTAAGAATATAGCTACTCTTTATATTACTAAGAAAACTAAGCGTTATAATAACCTAATCCTTAATACTAATAGTAACTATACTTTTACTAAGTAAAATCTTTACTATAAATAGACTAGTAATATAGCTTTTATATAAGACTTTAACTATTAGCTTACTTTAATAGTAATATTTATTTTATTAATAGTAGGTATATAAACCTAAACTTATAAAGCTAAGTTAAGTAACATAAAAAGCTTAGTAATAATATATATAATACTTTAAGAATTTAATTAAGCTAAAAAAAAGGTCTTTATTTTAGTACTTATAAGATTAATAATAATAATAATAATAATAAAAATAAGTCTAATAATAAAAAGTGTAATAAAGCTATTATTAAGCTTATTACTTAAATAAAAAAGTTATTTATAATAAAATATATTAACTCTATTTATACTATAAAGCCTATTATACCTATTAATCTAATAAGTAATAAGGCTAATCTATTAATTAATAAAAAGCCCTTTAATATAGCTATTACTATTATTAATATATTCTAGGTATATAATATAGCTTTTAATCAAACTATTACTATTAAGAAGTTTTATTATAGTATAAATAACTACAGAAATACTATCTTAGAGTATATTAAAGCTATAATTAAAAGTAAGAACAATAAAAAGACTTAAGTTATAGTCTTATTAGTTTACTTTAACCTTGTAGTATATAAGAATTTACTTATTATAAAAGATAAGAAAAAAGCTAAACTTAAAAGTGTTATTACTTATGACGTTTCTTTTAAAAAGAAAGGCTAATTTTTATTTTATTTATTAGATTTATTTAATTTACTTATAATAAGCTTTTAAACTACTAAACCATTTATTTATAATTAGTTATTAACTATTTAGTACCTAATATTAACTTAAAGAATAAATAAAGCTGCTTTTAGTATTAGCTTTAGCTAAACCTTTAAATCTTAGTACTATAATAATATTATAAATAAATAAATAGTTCTTATAGCCTTTAATAATATAACCTAGTACTATTTATTAAATAAATCTATACTAATATATACTACTAGTAAATATTTTATAAGATTAATAGAAATAGGGTAATAAAGAGGTAGATAGTAGGTTAAAAGGTAGCTTTATTAATAGTTGTTTTAATTGCTGTGACTAATAATAATTAAAATCTTGCCCTTAGGTAGGAAAAAGAGCTTCTTTATATAACTAAATTCCCTTAGACATAAGAAATACTTTAATAAGGAATTTTCCCTTAGTTTAACTAGAAACTATCCTAAAACCAGTATTTAGGTAATCCAGTTTTATTATAACCTTATTATACTAATAATTATTATCTAGTTTTGTTTTAACCTTTACTTTTACAGATATCTTAGACCTAGTTTTATCTTTTAACTTTATTAGTAAATACCTTCTTTTAGGTATTTTAAAGGGTTTAGTTCCTTTTTTAACTTTTTAGGTATTACTTTTTATAGTAATACTACCTATTAAGGTAATATTATCTATTTAAGTTAATTATATTATAATAGGAAGTATTTATTTTCTTTTATATCTTATATACTTACTAGTATTTCCTTTTAGAAATTAACCTTATATATACTTACTATAGCTAAAGGCTTTATAAGCCTTTTTATTTAATACTTTAAGCAAAATAGTCTTAACTATTTTCTGCTTACTTTAGTAATATCTATACTTAGTATACTATTTAATTAATACACCTTAATAATCCATATTAAAGATAATACTTATATACCTACTATAATACCTTACTAATAGCTAAAATAAGCTATACTATTAACTAAATTAATACTTTTATTTAAATAATTAGTTATAACTATATATAATATTATTATTAATATATAAAATATTAAAGATATATTTTTTTAACTAGTTAGCTATAGTAAATAATTTATATACTAAGACTATAATATCTGTTTATAAAGAACTATTTATAAGAATAACCTTTATATAGCTAATATAATAAAGAACTTTACCTTTAATACTATTAAGTAATACCTTTGGTTTATTAATAAGGCTATAGTAATACTTAAAAAAGTAATTAAAACTAAGTTTATTTAGATAAAGTAGGATATTTTTATGTAAGTTAAAATAATTAAATAAAATAAATTTAAACTACTTTTTTTTTAATTAATATATATGTATAATAAATGACGTATTATAGTAAGTAATATATGTTTATACCCTTTTTATTTTTTTGATTTTTATGTTAATTTTCTTTTATATATAAATATATAATTCTCTTTAAACAAAACTTATATTATTTTTATTATATAGGCTTTTAAAAAAAACCTAAAAATGTTTATATAAAGTATTACTTTAAACTTTAAGGTCTTTAAAGTAACTTTTTATTATTAATACACTAAATAACTATTATAAGCTAAGATATATTTAAATTAATAAAAATAACTATATTAGAAAAAGTAATAATTTTTAAATAAGTTATTAACCTAATTAATTAATATTTCTTTTTATAATAAAAAGATATATAAAATATAGCTAATTAACTTTTTTTTAAATATAGTATAATATATATTAGACCTTAATAAGTAAAGAATTTTATATAATAATAATTTTAATTAAAAATATAATTTTAATATTGAATTAACTATTAAAAGGCTTTAGCTAAAGATCTTATAATTATATAAGGCTAGTTTATATTTATATAAAATATAATTATAAAGTATAAGGTATAATATTATAATATTTATAGTTTTAATAAAATTAGTTTTTTAATAAGAATATTATTATATATAAAAGTTATTATAACGTTTAACTATAAAAAAAGGCCTTATATAAAGTAACTTAGTAATTATAAATAGGTTTTTGTTATTAAGGGTATATATATAGATAGCTAAGTAATACCTTTATATGTTATTATAAAAGGTAAATATTTTTTTTCTTTAGTATATTAATAGCTAATTTTTAGTTATATAGTATATTTATTTAAATAAAAATAAATAGATAATAGATATTATTAGTTTAAATTAGTTAAAGTACTTTAATTAGTATATAAAGCCTTATATAAAAGGTATTTATTATTTTTTAAATTTTAATAGTTATAATAGTTATAAATTAATTAACTTTAATAAATATTATAAAAAATAAAATATTATTACTTTTTATATATTTTTATTATTTATTATATAAGCTTTAGCCTTTTAATATAAAGTATTTTAGTTTATTAAAGTTCTTATATAATAAAGAAATTAAGAAAATAATATAAATATAGATTTTATACATTATTAAAGATAAATTCTTTTTTACTTTTAAAGTTATATTTTTTGCTTTAATAAATAAAAATAATATATAAGCTAGTTTTAGATAAATAAGCCTTATACTTTTTAACCTTAAAGTAGTTATTTTTTACTTAGATTTTAAGCTAAAAACGCTTATACTACTAAGCTTATTTTTTAATAGTAATAGCTTTTAGGACCTAAAAATATTAACTATAGTAAAAAAGGATATATAAAGTGTTTTTTTAAAATAAAAAAAGATTTAAGTATATTAAAATAACTTATTAATACTTTTATATAAAGTAGTTAATTTATAAACAAAGGGTATTAATAAATTAACTTATAAGGTTATTATTTTTAAGGCTAAGAATAATAGGCTTTATATAAAAATAAAGGTATTAAGTAAATATTAAAGGGTAAAAAAGACTTAATTATGTTTTAGAGGGTTATTTAATACTACTAAAGTAAAAGTATTATAAGTAAAAAAGATAATATTAATACTAAAGGGAAAATAACTATTAAAAGGAGGGTTATATAGAAGGTATTAAACTATATATGTAATAATATAGTAATTATAGAAAGACTAGATATAATATATAAACTAATAAAGTAGTTTAGGATAGTAATAAGAAAAAGGATAATAAGTAGTTTTAATTAATTTTATATATTATAGTTAAATTTATTTATATAAAAGGTAAAAGGGTAAGGAAAAGTATGTTACTTATTATAATGTATTACTTATTATGTATATATATTATGTTGCACTTTGGTGTAGATAAGATAAGTATAAAGATCGATAATTCCTATTTTACTTGGCTAGCTAGGAATTAGTAATGAAATACTAAGGGGTTCTTGTCTAGAGCTATCTGAAGCGTAGGGAAATCACTAGGAATCTGCTAAGGATTTCCTAGTAAATTCCTTGTAGTTATAAAAGTAGGTCTTACTAGGAATTTATAGCAAATTCTTAGTAAATATATTACTATTGCGTAAATAAACCTGTTGCCATAGCGTAGTAAATCTATTGTGATTTCCTAGGGATTTCCTAAGGTTATCTCTACCTGTGTAGAGAAACCTTTCTCTATGGATTTACTACTTCTACTTATAACTATTATATAATAATTACTTATATAAAAGATGTTCTTATTTTAAGGACTTTTTTATTAATTAATAATAATATATATAAGGTAAATAGCTATAAAGACTTAAAATAACTATAAAATAATAGAAAAATAAAATATAATTAATTAAATTAAATATAATTATAATTTTTAATAAAAGACTATTTATTATTATAGTATAACTAAGAATTTTTATATTATTATTAATATATTTATATAAGTATATTAATTTTAAAGTATTATAAAACTATTATTATAAGTATATATAATTCTTTATAAACTATTTAATTAGCTTATTTAGTATCTAGACTTTTTTTATAGTTGTTTAGTTATTTCTCTAAGTTACTAGTAACCTTATTATAGTTAATAGGCTTATTTATAAGGCTTATATTAATATCCTTTAATTGCTTAAATTAATCCTTAGTTATTCCTAGTTCTTTAAGTTACTCCTTTAATACCTTAGTGTATTCTTTTAGCTATGACTTAGTTACTTAATATACTATAATAATTCTTTTGTTATAGATATAAAGAGTATATACACTAATATAAGATATAACTTTAATAAAAGTTATTTTTTAGTATTACTTAGTAAGCTTTGTTTATTAATTGTTGTTTACTATAAAAGCTATGTGACTATTAGTAACTATTATAGTTATAGTAGAGATAAGAAGCTAAAGCTAGATTACCTAAAATAAGCTATAAAGAGATAATTAATTATAGTTAATATGTTTTATAAAATACTTATTAATAAGGTTTATTATTACTAATATAAGGTATAAGTAAAAGATAATAAAATAGTTATTTTAATATAAGTTAATATATAAATTAACCTTTTTTAAGTAATAATATATAAAGGATTTACTATAAGTTAATTAATAAAGTTCTTAATAATAATACTATTAAATATTATTTTTATATTTAAAGTAAGTTTATTTTTAGTAATAGTTAGTTACTTAAAGGTTAGTTATATAATTAGTAAAAGGTTTACTTTAGAGTTTATTTTTTTATAGTATAAAGTATTAGTATAAATTAATAAGGAAACTTTGTTTTGTTTCTTGCCTTTAATTATTACTTAAGCCTAAGCTTAAAGGTTATTTTTTATAGTTAAGTCCTTATTAGTTGTCTTAGTAGCTAAGGACTTAAGGATGGTTAGCGCTTATGGTGTAAGTGCTTAGAGAGCTTGTATAAGAGTAATAGTTTATTAATTATTAGTTTTATTATTCTTTTATTTAGTTAAAGCTTTATAAAAGCTTTTAATTATATTAATTATATTATTTATTTGTTTTTTAGTAAAGTTATTATTAAGAATAATTAAGGTCTTAGTAGTCTTTTTTGTTTATTAGGCTATTACTAAGATATTATAACTAGGAGTTTTACTAAACTTACTAAAAGGTATATAATATTATTAACTACTTATAGTTTTTTAAGGGAGCTTTGAATTATTATTAAAAGAGTTATAAATACTTAATATATTTATAATAGTTTTACTAGTATTTATTAATATAATAATAAGAACTTAGGTAAAAAATAGTTAAGTTTAACTATATTAAAAGCTAAGAGTATTTAATTACTTAGTAAAAGGTAATTAAATGTTTATTTTAAAGATTTATTTAGCTTTTATTTAGTTATTGGTAAAAGTAATTAAATAATTAATATAAAAAATAATATAATTAAAGAAGTTAGCTTTAACGTTATTTAGGCTAAGGTTATAAGTTTACTTGTAGTAAAAAGTAAAAATAATAGAATTATTAGTATAAAACTTCTTAAAAGTAGTAATATAACTCTTAGTTTTATTAATTAGCTAAGACTCTTTATTATAAAATATAACTATATAAAAATATTCTTTAAAAAGAAATAAGGCGTTATTTTAAGACTTAGTAAAATAAGTATAAAAGTTATATTTATAATAAAAGTTATAAAATAGATTTTTGTTAGTTAATTAAAGAATAAAAAAGAATTTTATAATATAGAATTAATAAGGGATTAATATATAAGCCTCTAGGCGTATAAAAGTTAATATATATATTATGCTAGATAGTTATTGAAGAATAAGGGAATTATAAGGAAAATAATATAAATAAATAAAAAGTAGGTAACTTTTGTTTATTTAGTAAAGGTAAAAGAAATAAGTAATAAGTTATACTAAGTTATTTATAATATTCTAGGTAATATTTAATAGCGTATTTATTTATCTTAGTTTATTAATAGTATATTTATTATAAATGGTATAGCTATGTTATTTAATTGTTTAGTTACTTAATAGTTCTTTTACTAAGATTTCTTAAGGGCTATTAGTTTAAATTTAACCTATAAATAACACTTTATTAGTTTTCTTTTAGCTATTATTTAATAGTAGTCTCTTTTAATAATAATTATTATTATTTAGTAGTTTAAGGCTAAACCTTAGATAATTTTCTAGGATTTTATAGTATATATTAGTATATTAATAGTACTTTTTTTGCTTAAATTTTTGCTTATTTGTTTATTATTTCTTAGTAATTTCTCTTAAACTCTTAGATAAGTTTATTAGTTTTTATTATATTAGTATTTATTTAAGCGTTATAAATACTTAGATATCTTTTTTACTTAATAAGATACTAAGTCTAAGGTTTTCTTTAACCTTAATAAGTAATTCTTTTTTTTAAGATATATTCTATTTTATAATATTAATAGTTATTTCTTTATTTTGTTTACTAAGGGTTATTAGTTTTTACTAGTTTTATTAAAGCTAATCTCTATTAATATAGATCTAATTATAGATCCTTAGCTAGGATAAGATAAGCTACTAATACTATTAGATAAATATTTATTATTAGTAGTAACTTTAGCTTATAAGCTAGTTTTTTAACTTTTTAAAGGACTTTTATTAGTTTTATATATTATAGTAATATTTTTTATAATAAATTTCTTATTAGTTAATATCTTTTTTTTAGTTATAAGTAAATAAAGTCTCTTAAAGTAAATAAAATATATTTATAATAGTAATTAAAAACTTATTTTATATATATTTATATTATTATAGTAGAAAATTTTACTTTTTTTAGAGTATTTTATAGTTTATATATATATTTATATTACTTAGTAAGTTTAATACTTTATTAGTTTTAAAACTATAAAGTATTTTATTTAATAAAGCTTTAATAACTTTAGAATATATATTATTTAATTTAGCTTATATTTATATTATTATACTTATTTATTTTTTATTAAAGAATTTAAAAAACAATGCTTTAATAGATACTTTTATTATTTAGTTTTTTTTTTAATAATTTATTAATTTAAAGATAATAGAATATAAAGAATTAAAGTATAGTATTTTTTTATAGAGTTTACTAAAAGTTAAAAAGAAACTTAGGATCTTTATCTAAGATAATACTTTTTAGTATCTTTTAATTATAAAGTTAAAAAAAATAAAGGAGAACTTTGGCTTAGTCTTTTATTATATATATAAAATACTTAGGGATTAGTATAATTGATTTTATAAACTTATTTAATACTATTAATAAGAATTTAAATAATAGGAATCTTTTAAGTTATTATAAGGTATTTTTAGATAAAACTTTTAATAAGCCTATAATAAAATCTATAGCTATAATATAGAAAGGTATTAGTAGTGTAATAATAAGTTATAATACTCTTAATAGTTTATGTTTTCTTTTTTTTAGAAGACTATAAATAAAATAATATTTATAATAAATTTAGATTTGTTTTATTATATTATAAATAAAAAAGTTCTTTTAAAGCTTATATTATATTTACTTATTTTTAGTATAATGGTTTTTATTATAAGTAAGTCTAATAAACTTATAAGCTACTAATTCTAGAATATAAAGGATTTTTTTTCTAAAGTACTTTATAAAATAAAGTAAATAATAGTTAATTTTAAATAAAAGTTTAAAGTTATATTATAGTTATTAAAGTTAATTTTATATTTTATTAAGTTTTTTATTCTTTTACTAAGAATAAGATTTATTATAAGAACTCTTATCTTATCTAATTATATCTTTATATCTAATAACTATATAAACTTACTATATCTATATTTGGATTAAGTAAAATAGGAGCTTTATAACTGTATATAACTTGTCTATATATAAGATAGGCTTATAAGAATCAGGTTAACCCTAGAATTCTAGCTTTAGATCTAGTTAACCTTAGATTCCAGAAAACTAACTCTTAGATTCTAGATAAAATTATTTTATTAGATAATTATATTACTAATAAGATATTAAGAAAAAGATATAAGCTTAAAATATTTTTACTTTTTAAAAAAAAGAAAAAAAGATATAATAATATAGAAAAATATAATAACCTTATCTTTTTACTTTTACTTTTACTAAGTCTTTTTATTTCCTTATAATTATCTAAGAATATTATTAATATATTCTAAGTGGTTATAAGCTTAGCTTATAAAAGACTTATACTTATACTTTTATTTAATATAACAAAAATTTAACTTTACTAAGAGATAAACTATATTAGCTAAGGGAATTTTAAGGAATATAGCTCTAAAGCAACTACACCTTATACTTAGTAGCCTATATTCAGCAGAATAAAAGGACTAGCTTACTAGGTAAATACTATACTTATTACTATATTCTATACTACTATAGCTTTAGGCAAATCATAATTCAATTCTATTCTACTGGTTGAAGGTTATTTCTAGTCTATATCTAATAAAGACTATATACCTTAAGCTGGAATTAAACCTAAGAGCTCTAATTGAGTTACTAATTTAACTAGTTAATCTAAAGGGTGGCTAAACCTCTAGACTAACTGCTTTGCTATCTGGTAAAAGCTTCTTTAGTTAAAGGCCTATATATATCTTTAACTTAAGATAACCACATAACGCTATACCGTTAATAATAACACTATAATAACCCAACTACTTCTAAGGCCTATTTTTTAAGACGAATCTAACAGTACTATTAGAATACTAATATCTTTCTTTAAGTAGCTAGAATTAACCTATAATAAAAAAAATTTATATTTTATGTTTTTTTAGTAGTCTAAACTATTTAGTTTAGGTAACTAGATTTAAAGCTTTATTTATAAGTAAAGATATTAACTTTAGTCTTAAAAACCTGTTAATAATAGTAAATTAAAAGGTAATAGATACTAAAATCTTAGCTTATATAAAGCTGTTTTATAAGGATTTATTTTTATAGGTTATAAAAGACTTTATAATAGGATATAAGGCCTAGAAGAAACTAAAGGATCTATATGAACCTACTAGTTTTATTAATAAATATTTTACTTGTAAAGAGTTCTTTAATATCTCCTTAGAATCTTTTAATTCTATGGAAAATTACCTTAATAAGGTAAAAGAGCTTATAAATGATCTTACTGTAAAATCTATAGTATTACTAAAACAAGTAATTATTGCTTAGGTATTAAATAGCCTAGATGATAGTTATAAAGGTTTTATAATTAACGTAATATAAGCTCTAAGAAAAGATTTAGATTTATATACTATTGAATTTTTATTTGTAAATCTTATAGATAAAGTAAAGAGAAAAGGATCTTCTATAGTCCTTTATACTTCTATATATAAAAAGGGAAATAAAAAGCCTTAGAAAAAGACTAAAGGGATATATTGTAATAATTATAAAAAATCTAGTTATAAAGTTAAAGATTATACTTTTCTTTATCCTTATAAAGCCCTAAAAGGCTAGATAAATAAGAATAAAAAATCTAATATATATTAGAAATATAAAAGAAAAGCTAATCTTAGAAAAAAATAACTTAATAAGGTATAAAAAGCCTTAATAGCTAAAAAGGCTATTATAAAAGAGCTCTTAGATAATCCTGAATCTGAAGATGTAAATATAACTATAGTAGAAACAGAACCTATGGATATTATAAAAGATAACTAAGAGGAAGAGGATCTTATTGATCTAGACTTTGAAGATGTAAGTCCTCTTATACCCTTTATAAGCTATAATAATAATAAGATATTAGGTTATAATATAAATAATATAAGTAGTTTTATACCTATATATATAAATATTAATAATAACTATACTATATTCTATATAGATACTGCTGTTATAGTAAATATTATAATAGATAAATCTCTTTTTATTAAGACTACTATAATAAATAAATAAGTTAACTAGAGAGAAGCAAAAAAGTAAAAAGTAACTCTTATAAGTAATATTATTATTTCTTTTTTTTAGATAATAATAATATATATATCTTAAAGAACTGTTATTATATGTTATAGTTAGGTATTAACCTATTAAGTTAAAATAAGATAAGAAAGCTTAATATAGCTTTTTTTTTTGGGATATAAAGGTATCTTTAATTAATATAGTTAATAAAAAGACTTTTTGTAAGGGGGAACTAAAAGATAAACTATATTATTTAAATATTAAAGTCTTAAATAAAAAGGATTTATACTAAAATAATAATAATAATATATATATAAATACTATAAAAGATAATACCTTTATAAAAAGAAAATCTTATAAGTTTAAAAAGGTTAATAATAAAGAAGGAAATAATTATATAAAGTGGTATAATAGATTAGGTTATGTAAGTCCTAAAGTTCTAAAAGAACTATAGAATAATATTAATATAAGTAATAATATAACTATAGAAGAAGATAACTTAATATGTAATACCTGTATAAAGGTAAACTTTACTACAAAGGTTAATAAAAACTTAGATAACTATAATAAAGAGTATAACTATATAGAAAAAGTTGCTTTTGATCTCTGTGGACCTATAACACCTTTTACATATAATAAATATAGATGGTTTATTATCTTTTTAGAAAGGAAATCTAGACTTACCTCTATTAAACTCTTAAAAACTAAAGAAGTAGAAGAAGTAAATACTGCTATAACGTACATGCATAGTAAGTCGCTTATCATAGTGAGTCGTCCACTTCCTCTTCCTTCTACACCTTCCTTCTTCCTCTTAGCTTTATTCTATGTATAATAATAAGTTTTATTTTAAATAAAAGCTGTATTCTTTTTATACTTTAAGCTATTAAAAAAGACCTAAAATTATCTATATAAAAGGCTACTTTTATTTATAACGTCCTAAGAATAATACTTTGTAATTAATACGTTAAATAACTACTATAATAAAAAATATAATTAAAATTAATAAAGATAACTAAGCTAAAAGAAATAGTAATTCTTAAATAAGTTATTAACTTAATTAATTAAAGATTTCTATTATAACTTAATAATATATAAGATATAGCTAATTACTTTTTTAATAAACGTAATATAATATATATTAGACTTTGATAAGTAAAGAACTTTATATAACGCTAACTATAACTAAAGACGTATTTTTAATATAAAATTGACTATTAAAGGGTATTAGCTAAGGATTTTATAATTATATAGGTTTAGTTTATTTTTATATAAAATATAGTTATAAAGTATAGAATTTATAATAATAATATTTATAATTTTAATAAAATAAGCTTTTTAATAAAAATACTATTATATATAAAAGTTATTATAACTTCTAACTATAAAAAAAGGCTTTATATAAAGTAGCTTAGTAATTATAAATAGGTTTTTATTATTTAAGGTATATATATAAATAACTAAGCGTTATTTTTATATATTATTATTAAAAATAAATATTACTTTTTTTTTAATATACTAATAATTAATTTTTATTTTAATAGTATATTAATTTTAATAAAAATAAATAAACTATAAATAAAATTAGCTTAGATTAGTTATAGTATTTTAAAAAGTATATAAAGTCTTATATAAAAGGTATTAAGTAGCTTTTAATCCTTAATAACTATAATAGCTATAAGTTTATTAAGTTTAATAATTATTATAAAAATATAATATTATTATTTTATATATATTTTATTTATTTATTATATAAGCTTTAGTTTCTTAATATTAGCTATTTTAGTTTATTAAAAACGTTATATAATAAAGAAATTAAAAAAATAATATAAATATAAATTATATATATTATTAAAAATAACTTTTTTTTTACCTTTAAAGTAACTTTTTTTACTTTAATAAGTAAAAAAAACATATAAGCTAGTTTTAAATAAGCTAGCCTTATACCTTTTAACCTAAAAATAGTTATTTTTTATTTAGATTTTAAGCTAAAGACGTTAATACTATTTAATTTACGTTTAAGTAGCTAAAGCTCTTAGGACCTAAAGATATTAATTATAATATATAATACTATATAAAACTTTATATTACTTAAAAAAAAGATTTATAGTTATTAATATAGTTTATTAATATATTTATATAAAGTAGTTAACTTATAAGCTAAAAGTATTACTAAGTTAATATATTAATTAGTTTTACTTAAGGCTAAGAACTATAGGCTTTATATAGTAAATAAGGTATTAAGTAAACACTAAAGGGCTAAAAAAACCTAATTATATCTTAAAGGGTTACTTAATATAGCTAAAGCTAAAGTAATTTAGGTAAAAAAGGGGGTTATTAATACTAGAAGTAAAAATATGCGTTAAGAGGAGGCTTATATAGAGGGGAGTAAATTATATAGTTAGTAATATAGTAATTATAAAAAGACTAAATATAATGTATAAATATGTTAAGTAGTATAAAAGACTTCTAAAGAAAAGGATAATAAGTAGTTTTAATTAATTTTATATAATACTACTTAATTAACTTACATAAATAGCTAGAGGGTAGGTGGAAGTAGGCGACTTACTATGATAGGCGACTTACTATGTATGTACGTTATTAGAATATATAAATAAAAATAACATAAATAATAATAAAATAAGAGAATTTAATACAGATAATAGTCTAGAATTTAATAATAATACTATAAATCATATATATCTAATAAAAGGTATAAACTATAATATAAAAGTTCCTTATATATATAAACCTAATAGTATAATAAAAAAAGTTATTAGGACTATAACTAATAAAATAAGGGCTTTACTATTACAAGCTAACTTACCTTTATATCTATAGGGAAAAGCTACTTTAATAGTAGTAAACCTATATAATATAACTCTATATAAGGCATTAAACTATAAAACACTGTTTAAAATAGTAAATAATATAAAGCTAAGTATAGATTATATAGTTACTTTTAGCTCTATATGCTGCTATAAAAATAAAGACTTTAAGATAAAAAAATTAGATAATAAAGCTATAAAAGCTATTATTCTAAACTCTAAAAATAATATATATAAAGTATATGATTTTTAGAAAAGATCCTTTTTTTAGACTAGGGATATTACTATCCTAAAAAATTAATTTTTATTTCTTAAAATACTAAATAATACTAGTAATAATAATACTAATAATAATAATAATAATAATATTCTATGTGACAATATAAGTAGAAAGAAAGCCTTAAATTAAGGAGGTAATATAATATATAATAACAATTATAATAATTATAATAACTATAATTATAATAATTATAATTATAATAACTATAATTGTAATAATTATAATAATAATAAATCTAAGATAATAATTAAACTTTCTAAGCTAAATAGAAAGCTTAAAAATAAATATAAATAGGTAGTAGACTAAGAAAGTGCTTTATATACTATAAAAGACTACTTTACTATTAAACCTATACTTTTTACTATAAATAACTATAATAATAAAATAAATTAGTTTAATAAAGCTTTTTATATTTTATTTATAACTACTATAAAAGACCCTTCTACATATAAGTAAGCTATAACCTCTATAAATAGAGATTGCTAGATTCAAGTAATGTTAAAAGAAATATTAGGTCTATATAATTTAAATATTTGGAAAATACTGCCTTTACCTAAGGATATTAAGCCTTTAGGAGGTAAATAGGTATATAAAATTAAATATAATAATAATAATAAACCTATTAAATATAAAGCTAGATAGGTAGTACAAGGTTATAACTAATATATAGGTATAGACTACCTAGAGACCTTTAGTACTACTTGTAAGCTAGAAAACTATAAAGCTATATTTATAATAGGTATTAAATTAGGCTAGATATTTAGGTAGTTTGACGTAACTAATGCCTTCTGTTATGCCGATATAGATAAAGATATATAGGTCTAACAACCTACAGGATTTTCTTATATAAATAATACCTATTAATATATAAATAATAACTATAAGAACAGTAACTTATACTATAAGCTAAATAAAGCTTTATATGGTTTAAAATAAAGCTTTAGACTTTAGTATAAATATTTAAGATTTATAATAAATAAATTAGGCTTTAAAGAATCTTCTTATAATAAAGGAATCTTTATAGCTAATAATAATACTATATAAGCTATATTAATATGTTATGTAAATGATATTATAATAGTAGTTCTGTTAGAAGAATATATAAATATCTTCTATAATACTATAAATAAAGAATTATAGATAAAAGACTTAAGAATACTATATATGTTTCTTAGGAATGAGATAACTATATATAATAAGATCTTATATATATATTAAATAGAATATATAATTAAACTTCTAAATAAATATAATAAAAGGGATATATACCCTTATAATATACCTTTAGACCTTAATATAAAACTAAGGAAAAATATAGGGTAAGTAACATAAGAAAATATAATAAAATACTAACAGGAAGTAAAATCTTTACTTTTTGTTAGCCTAAAAACTAGGTCTGATATTATATATTTAGTTAATATATATGCTTAATATATAAGTAATTTCTTTAAGGAGTATTTTATAGCTTTTAATAAAATATAGGGATATTTAAATAAATATTTTAATAAAGGATTAGTATATAACTATAATATTAACCTCTAATTAGTTGGATTTTTAGACTTGAATTGGGCTGGAGATCTAGATGATAGGATGTTAATTATAGGATATGTAACTACTTTAGGGTACTATAATATAATAAGCTAAAATAGTATAAAACAGAAAACTATTACTTTATCTACTTGTGAGGCTAAATATATGGCTTTGTGTAAAGCTATTAAGGAAATAATATACTTATATAATTTATATAATTATATAATACTAAAATTAGATTTAAAACTAAATCTTAATATATCTATTATTCTTATAGATAATGAAGCTGTATAACGGATAACAGAAAATCCAGAGCTATATAAGAAAGCAAAGCATATTAATATAAAATATCACTTTTCTAGACAAGCTGTTAATAATAATAAGGTGTCCTTATTTCATATATATACAAGTAATAATATTGCTGATATATTTACTAAAGCAATAAATAAAAATACATTTAATTACTTTATAAAGACTATAAACCTTAATATAAAGGGGTTTTTACCTACAAAAACTAAAGATAATAATAATAACTTTAATATAAAGAAGGTTAAACAGCTAAAATACTAAGGTTTCTCCTTTAATAAAATTTTTTTTTTCCTTATAATATAAGGTTTTTTACTATAACAATATATATAACTATAATAATATATATAAATATAACTACAGTTTTTCCTTTATATATAAAGGTTTTTACTATAAGACATAATATACTATAAGTTTATTTTAACCTAGAATAAACTTAAGGGGAAAACTAAGAATAAGATTTATTATAAGAACTCTTATCTTATTTAATTATATCTTTATATCTAATAACGATATAAACTTACTATATCTATATTTAGATTAAGTAAAATAAGAGCTTTATAACCATATATAACTTGTCTATATATAAGATAGGCTTATAAGAATCAGGTTAACCCTAGAATTCTAGTCTTGGATCTAGTTAACCCTAGAATTCCAGCTTTAGATCTAGTTAACCCTAGATTCCAGAAAACCAACTCCTAGATTCCAGATAAGATTATTTTATTAGATAATCATATTACTAATAAGATATCAACAAAAAGATATAAGCCTAAAATATTCCTACCTTTTAAAAAAAAGAAAAGAAGATATAATAACATGGAAAAATATAACAACCTTATCTTTTTACCTTTACCTTTACTAAGTCTCTTTACTTCCCTGTGACTATCTAAGAATATTACCAACATATTCTAAGTCTTTTTATAGCCTTTCTAGATTTCCTTTTAAAATTCATAGTCTATTCTTAAGTCTATAAATACATAGATTATATTATTTAACTATATTTTATCTAGTTTCTTATAATCTTCTTAAAAAAGAATTATTTTATTTAGAAGTCTTAATAATATATTAGCTATTATGTTTAAAGTTCTTAGAATATAGATATAAAATAAGTTAAATTAAGATAAATATTTAGCTATAAGTACAAAGTATAGATTTGCTTAGTGTTTATTTATTATAAATAGAGTTATTTATTATATTACTTTAGAAATAAAAGTATAATCTATAAGAATTATAGTAAGATTTATTTATATTAAAGTAACTATAGTTCTAGTTTTATAAATTATTTAGACTAAATAAACTACTTTAAGTTTTATAACTTAGTACTTTTATTTTATTTAACTAAAAATTTTACTTAGGTATATAATTAGTTAAATTAATATATAAGGGATTAGTTTTTTTAGTAATTATTTAGTATTTTCTTTAAAATAAAATAAAAGAGCTTTAAATCCATAGTTATAAGAAGCGTTTAGTTAAATAAATAAGGTATAGTTAGGATTATAGTAAAATAATATGTTATTTACTATAAGAGTATACTTAACGTTTTTAAAGCTATTTATTTATTCTTTAGTTAGAATAATTATTGTTTATTTATAATAGTTTTTTTTCTTTATTTCTTTAGTAATCCTTTAAGACTAGGCCTTAGCTAAAAGAAAAGTTTTTAAAGCTTATAATAGTTATATTTTATTAGTATAATATAAAATAAGATATTATAAATATTTAGTAGACCTTATCTATTTTTTTAAGGCCTTTAAGTTTAAAAGAAATTAGATTTATTATAATACTTTTATATAATGTTTTGTATTACTTAGCTTAAATACGTTAACTTTAAAGCTAAGTAACTAGACTAATAAGAAACTAATAAAAGATTTATTTAGAATAAAAATTAAATTCTTTTAATTAAATAGCTAAAAGATTATTTATAAGTGTTTTTTATGTTTTTTTTTAAGTATTTAATATTATAACAATATTACTAATAAATACTTAAATAAAATCTTTAAATAGATATAAGTGATTATTTATATACTATTAAACATAAATAAATAAATTCTTAAATTTTATAAGAGCTACTATAGATTTTTTTTATCTATAGTAACTAATAATTATAAATTTATCTTAATGCTTTTTCTTTATTAAGAACTAGTGAAAGAAGAATTAGGTATTTATAATAATAATAAAAATTTTTTTTTAATCTTTTGTATTACTTTTATTTATAAGGGTATTAGGTATATATTTAGGATAGTTATATAGTTTAAAGCTTATAAATTAATAACTATATATCTTTTTAGTTTACTATTAACTATTCTTTATACTATAAAGGCTAGTGTTTTAAATAAAGTTAAGTTAGTTACCTATTTTAGCTTATTATTAGTATATATATTATTTATGGTTTTATTTAGGAATTCTTGATCCTTAATGCTTTCTAGGTATAGACGTTAACTTAGCTAATATTTGTAGTAGTTTTTAACTAAGGGAATAGTTAATTTTTTTTAAGGTTAGTTTTAATATAACTTGTAAGTTTTTATAGGTTTAGAAAGTCTTTTATAAGTTATTTTATTTAATTAATAAATATATTATTAAGATTATAAATAGTTTTTCTTTTACTTATAGTAATAAATTCTTAAGAATAGTTTATTTAATTTTAACTTTTTAATTTTTAGTTAGTTTTTTTTAAAAGATATGACTGTTTTTTAGTTTATATTAATTAGTTAATAGTTAATTTAGTTTAATCTCTGATAAAAAGAAAATTACTTTATATTTAAATAGTAAAATAGAACTAATGTTTTAATTCTTTTATATCTTTAATAGGTATAAGCTATAATTAAAGATAATAATAAGTAGCTTATAACCTATAATAGATTCTATTTTGTTTTCTTATATAAGTTAAAATAAGAGTAGTTTTGTTTTAAACTATTTATATAATTAATTTAAACTAATACTTTAAAGTAAAGGTTAATTATAACGTTTCTAGTATTTTTTGTTATATATTAATAAAGGGATCTCTTAGTATATATTATATAAGGATTTTAATTTTATTATATAAATGTATTTTAATAATTTTTTTTAAATTAAATATATTTATGTTATTAAGAATATTGAATTCTTAGCTTATAAGAATTCTAGTAGATAGTTTTTTTATTGCTTACCCTTAAAAGTATAGGATGGCTTTTTTATTCTACTTATAGATTTTTTTAAAGTATTCTATAGTAAATTTAGCTTATTTTAGAGTTAAGGATTCTTTTACTCCTTAGAGGTAAGTCTAATAGTTAATATCTAAGGTATAATTTAGAATTTATTTTAAAAGATCTTTTTATATTAAATATTTGTTTATTTTAATATTTATATAAGCTTTAGTAGTTATAATAGAGTTTTTATTTATATTTATATAAATATATGTATAAGTATAACTATAGAGAATATAGTATTAACTAAAACTAGCTTACAGTAAGCTTTTTACTTGTTTATTACTTAGAGGCTTAATAATTATATTTTAATATAAAAAAAGATATTTTTTTTAAGCCTTTTGTTTCTTAAGTAATAAAAAGTTATAAGTAAAATAAGCTATAAATAAAAATTATTTATTTATATATTTTAGTATTTGTTAGTAAAATTTATTAATAGCTAAATCTAAGTAAAAGTTTATTAAGTCTAGAGAAGTTGTAACTTTATTTAAAGTATTTAGACTACTTAACTATTTTATTATTAAATCTTTTATATAAAATAAGTTAATTACTATAAAACCTAAGTCTTATATATATAAGTAGGTTTTTAGATTAAAAGTATTATCCTTTTTCTAAATATTTATATCTATATAATTATTTTTGAAATTTATACTTGTTCTTAGTATATATTAATACATAAGCTATATTAATTAAGAATCTTATATTAGTTTATTAAAATTAGGTTTTTAGTATTAATTAAAAGAAGTTTTCTTAAAAATATCTTTTATATTACTTAATTCTTTTTTTAGTTAACCTTTTATAGTATTAGTATAATCTAGTTCATAATAGTTAAGGAAACTTCTTTTTAGTTATTTTAATACTATTTAATTTTATATTTAAGATAATTTAGATTTTTTAATAGGGGTTTTTTTTAGAAGTTAACTTTTAACTAAGTATAGTTAATTTTAATAGTATTTTTGCTTTAACTAAATGTTTCTAGCTATTATATTTCATATTATATCTTTAACCCTTTTAATAAAAAGTTAAATATTAAAGCTAATATACTTAATAGGTATCTTTATCTAGTTATAATAGATTAGTAATAAGATTTAGGTTTATTTTATTATATACTAAAAAAAAACACTTGTTTTTTAGTTCCTTAGTAGCTCTAGTTAGCTATTTAACTTAGGCTATAAAATAGTAAATATTTACATAATCTTTAACGTCCTCTAAAGTATAATAAAGTTTTTTAAGTTTTTATTCTATTACTTTTTATAGAATCTTGAATTATTTTATAAGTAAGTCTACTTATAGATCTAATCTATTATCTAGGTCCTATAATTCTTCCTAGTTATCTTTATCTAAATCTCTAGCATATTATTTATTAACTACTCCTTTTAAATAAACATATAAGTTTAAAGGTATAGCTCTTATATAAGTAATAGATATATAGGTATATCTATAAAATAAATTAATAAATCAATAAATATTAGTCTATACTGTTTTTATTTTTTCTAAATAGTTATTCTTGTTATTTTTAAAAGATTTTAATAAATTAAATTATTTAATATTTTTTGCTTTAAATTAAAAGCTTAATTAATATTTATATATCTTAGAATTAACTAGCTCTTTTAGTTTATTTAGTTTAGATAAGTAATTAAGGTTTTTATTTAATAGATTTAGTAGGTTTTTACTTTAGTTTTTATTATTATTTTTCTAAAAAGATTAAAAAACCTTTTCTTTTTGTTTATAGTATAGTTACTTTTTATATAAAGGTTATTAGTATATAGACCTTTTTTATTCTATTACTTTTAGTAAGCTATTATTAAGGGGATCTATCTTAGGGTAAAAATTGTAGCTTTTTATTAGTTTTTTTTATAAAAAATAGATTTTTTAGTTTTACTTTTCTTTAAAGTAAACTTTAATAATAAGGTTTATAAAAGTAAAGTTATCTTATTTAATAATAATAGAACTATTTAAGGGAATAAGGTTTTTGTTTTAGAATTTTTATTTATTAATTCTTTATAAAAAATGCTTTTTTAAAGAATATTAATAAAGGATTTTTAGTGTACTAGAGGTAAGGATTAGTGTAACTTACTAGAAGATAAAGATAAAGCTAAAGTTGTTTCTATAGTTAATAAATATTATAGTAGATTTTATAAATATATTTATATTTTATCTAAGTATTTAGAATTAGCTATAAGCTAAGTCTAAATAGTCTTCTTAAATCTTTAAGGATAAGTTATTTAAGTTAATAGATATGCTGTTAATAAAGGAAGATATTAATACTAAGCTTATAGTAATTATTAAGTAATTTAAAGGAGTATATATTTAGCTAGTAAAAGCGTTTATTTATATACCTTTAAATAGTATAAATATATACTTATTAGTTAAGCTACTTAGTATAGATTTATTAATAATAGAATTTAGTCTAAAGTTAATAGTAATAATAATAGTATAAATATATTTATTTATGTTTTAGTAATAATAAGTATTTTACTTAATTTAGTATAAGTATTAGAACTAGTAAGATTTAAGAAAAAGCTTAAACCTTTATTTTATTATTTTTTATTTATTTACTAAAACTCTTATAAAGACTTAAACTTCTAGTTTTTTTTTTATAGTTATTATAAAGTATTAAAAAAAGCTTAAATTTTTACTTTATTATCTTTTTTTATTAGCTTAAGTACTATAAAAATAGTTATTTTTAAATAAAAAATAGTTATATTATTATTTATTATACTTTAATATAAATAAAATAAATATAAAGATTAATAATTTTTATTTTATTTAGTTAACTAAGAATTAGTAATAAAATACTAAGGGGTTCTTATTTAGAGTTATTTAAAGCATAGAGAAATTACTAGGAATCTACTAAGGATTTCCTAGTAGATTCCTTGTAGTTATAAAAGTAGGTCTTACTAGGAATTTATAGTAAATTCTTAGCGGATATACTACTAATATATAAGTAAACCTATTACCACAGCGTAGTAGATCTACTGTGATTTCCTAGGGATTTCCTGAGGCTATCTTTACCTGTGCAGGGAAACCTTTCTCCGTGGATTCACTACCTCTGCTTGTAACTATTACATAATATATTAACTAATATAATAAAAAGAAAAGACTAATTAAGGTATTTAAAAAAGGTATTTAAGAATTATATAACGTATATATATAGTGAGTAATGTATTATAGTAAGTAACGTATATATATTTACTTTTTTATTGTTTAAATAAGCTAAATAAGCTATAACGTATATATATAGTAAGTAATATATTCTTTTTTACCCTTTTACCTTTTATATAAGTAAATTTAACTATAATATATAAAATTAATTAAAACTATTTATTAAATTTTTTTTTTAAACTATTTTATAAGTTTATATATTATATCTAGTCTCTCTATAATTACTATATTATTATATGTATAATTTAGTACCTTCTATATAATTTTTCTTTTAATAGTTATTTTTTCTTTTAGTATTAAATTATTTTTTTTTACTTATAGTACTCTGTTTTAGTAGTATTAAGTAACTTTTTAAGATATAGTTAAGTCTTTTTTGTCTTTTAATATTTATTTAGTATTTTTATTCTTATATAAAGCTTATTATTTTTAGCTTTAAGAATAGTAATCTTATAAGTTAATTTATTAATACTTTTTGTTTATAAGTTAATTACTTTATATAAAGGTATTAGTAAATTATTTTAATATACTTAGATCTTTTTTTAAAAGAAAAAGTATTTTATATAATTCTTTTTATTATAGTTAATGTCTTTAAGTCTTAAGAGTTATTATTTTTAAAAGTAAACTTAGTAGTATAAGCGTTTTTAGCTTAAAATCTAAATAAAAAATAACTACTTTAAAGTTAAAAAGTATAAGATTTATTTATTTAAAATTAGCTTATATATTATTTTTATTTATTAAAGTAAAAAATATTATTTTAAAAGTAAAAAAAAACTTATTTTTAGTAATATATAAAATTTATATTTATATTATTTTTTTTATTTTTTTATTATATAAGTACTTTAATAAACTAAGATACTTTATATTAAGAAGCTAAAGCTTATATAATAAATAAAGAGATATATAAAAATAATAATATTTTATTTTTTATAGTATTTATAAAAGTTAATTAATTTATAGCTATTATAATTATTAAAGATTAAGAGGTAATAAGTACTTTTTATATAAGGCTTTATATATTAATTAAAATACTTTAATTAATTTAGGCTAATATTATTTATTATTTATTTATTTTTATTTAAATAAATATATTATATAACTAAGAATTAGTTATTAGTATATTAAAAGAAAAAGTAATATTTACTTTTTATAATAATATATAAAGGTATTATTTAGCTATTTATATATATACTTTAAATTATAAAAACTTATTTATAATTACTAGGCTATTTTATATAAGGCCTTTTTATATAGTTAGATATTATAATAACCTTTATATATAATAGTATTTTTATTAAAAAACTAGTTTTATTAAAATTATAGATATTATAATTTTATATCTTATATTTTATAATTGTATTTACCATAAATATAAATTAGTTTTATATAATTATAAGATTTTTAGTTAAAGCCTTTTAATAATTAATTTAATATTAAAATTATATTTTTAATTAAAGTAATTATTATATAAAGTTTTTTATTTATTAAGGTTTAATATATATTATATTATATTTAGAAAAAAGTTAATTAATTATATTTTATGTATTTTTTTATTATAAAAAAAAACCTTAATTAATTAAGTTAATAACTTATTTAAGAAATCTTTTTTTTGATATAGTTATTTTTATTAATTTTAAATATATTTTAGCTTATAATAGTTATTTAGTATATTAATAATAAAAGGTTACTTTAAAGACCTTAAAGTTTAAAGTAATGCTTTATATAGATATTTTTAGGTTTTTTTTAAGAGCTTATATAGTAAAAATAATATGAGTTTTATTTAAAGAGAATTATATGTTTATATATAAAAGAAAGTTAGTGTAAAAGTTAAAGAGGTAAAAAGGGTATAAATATACGTTACTTATTATGATATATCACTTACTATATATATACATTAATATATAAAATCAATTATAACTACTTATTATCTTTTTCTTTAGTGTTATTTTAAATTACTTAATATATTTATATATTATATCTAGTCTTTTTATAATAACTATATTACTGCTTATATAATTTTTTGCCCTCTATATGAGTACTCTTTTAACCTATAATCTTACCTTTAGTATTAATAATTCTTTTTTTAGCTTATAGTACTTATAAGACTAATATAAATAGGGTAATAAAGAGGTAGATAATAGGTTAAAAGGTAACTTTATTAATAGTTGCTTAGATTACTTAATTTATTATTATGATTGATAATAATATTTTTTACCCTTAGGTAAGAAAAAGGGCTTCTTTATATAACTAAATTCCCTTAGACGTAAGAAATACTTTAATAGGGAATTTTCCTTTAGTTTAACTAGAAATTATCCTAAAACCGGTATTTAGGTAGTCCGGTTTTATTTTAACATTATTTTACGGATATCTTAGACCTGGTTTTATCTTTTAACCTTATTAATAAATACCTTCTTTTAGGTATTTTCAAGGGTTTAGTCCCTTTTTTAACTTTTTAGGTGTTACTTATTATAGTAATAGTACCTATTAAGGTGATATTACCTATTTAAGTTAATTATATTATAGTAATAAGTATTTATTTTCTTTTATATCTAATAATTACTAATATATTTATTAACGTAATAAATAAAAAACATGTTTAATTACCTTATAAAGACTATAAGCCTTAATATAAAGTGGTTTTATTTATAGAAACTAAAAATAATAATAATAACTTTAATATAAAGAAGGTTAAATAAATAAAATACTAAGGTTTTCTTTTTAATAATTCATTTTATACTTTTCCCTTATAATATAAGGTTTTAACTTATAACTAAAAACTATAACTAACGTACATGTATAGTGAGTCGCCCATCATAGTGAGTTACCTACTTCCTTTTCCTTTTACACCTTTCCTTTTCCTCTTAGCTTTACTCTATGTACGACAATGAGTTTTACTTTAAATGAAAGCTGTATTCTCCTTGTACTCTAAGCTATTAAAAAAGACCTAAAATTATCTATATAAAAGGCTACTTTTATTTATAACGTCCTAAAAATAATACTTTATAACTAATACGTTAAATAACTATTATAATAAGAAATATATTTAAAATTAATAAAAATAATTAAATTAAAAGAAATAGTAATTCTTAAATAAGTTATTAACTTAATTAATTAAAAATTTTTATTATAACTTAATAATATATAAGATATAACTAATTATTTCTTTAATAAACGTAATATAATATATATTAGATTTTAATAGGTAAAGAACTTTATATAATACTAATTATAACTAAAAATATATTTTTAATATAAAATTAATTACTAAAGGGTATTAGCTAAGAATCCTATAATTATATAGACTTAGTTTACTTTTATATAAAATATAGTTATAAAATATAGAATTTATAATAATAATATTTATAATTTTAATAAAATAAGCTTTTTAATAAAAATACTATTATATATAAAGGTTATTATAACTTTTAATTACTATAAAAAGGCCTTATATAAAGTAGCTTAGTAATTATAAATAGGTTTTTATTATTTAAGGTATATATATAAATAACTAAATATTACTTTTATATATTATTATTAAAAATAAATATTACTTTTTCTTTTAATATACTAATAACTAATTTTTATTTTAATAATATATTTACTTTAATAAAAATAAATAAATTATAAATAAAATTAGCTTAAATTAGCTATAGTATTTTAAAAAGTATATAAAGTTTTATATAAAAAGTATTAAGCAGCTTTTAATCTTTAATAGTTATAATAGCTATAAGTTTACTAAGTTTAATAATTACTATAAAAAACATAGTATTATTACTTTTTATATACTTTTTTATTTATTATATAAGCTTTAGTCTTTTAATATTAGTTATTTTAGTTTATTAAAGGTATTATATAACAAAAAAAATTAAAAAAAAATATAAATATAGATTATATATATTACTAGAAATAACTTCTTTTTTACTTTTAAAATAACTTTTTTTACTTTAATAAAAAAAAATATATAAGTTAATTTTAAATAAATTAGCTTTATACCTTTTAACTTAAAAGTAGTTATTTTTTACTTAGATTTTAAGCTAAAAATATTAATATTATTTAACTTATATTTAAATAACTAAAGCTTTTAGGACCTAAAGATATTAACTATAGTATATAACGCTATATAAAGCTTTATATTACTTAAAAAAAAATTTATAGTTATTAATATAGTTTATTAATATACTTATATAAAGTAATTAACTTATAAGCTAAAAGTATTACTAAGTTAATATATTAATTAGCTTTTCTTAAAGCTAAATACTATAAGCTTTATATAATAAATAAGGTATTAAGTAAATACTAGAGGGCTAAAAAAACTTAACTATATCTTAAAGGGTTACTTAATATAACTAAAGCTAAGGTAATTTAAGTAAAAAAAAGGGTTATTAATATTAAAGGTAAAAATATATGTTAAGAAGGGGCTTATATAAAGGGGAGTAAATTGTGTAATTAGTGATATAGTAATTACAGAAAGACTAGATATAATGTATAAATATGTTAGGTAGTATAAGAGACCTTTAAAGAAGAGGATAATAAGTAACTAGTTTTAATTGATTTTGTATAATATTGCTTGATTAACTTATATAAATGGCTAGAGGGTAAGTGGAAGTAGGCGACTTACTATGATGGGCGACTCACTATGTATGTACGTTATAGTTCTTTCTATATATATTAAGGTTTTTACTATAAGATATAATAAACTATACGTTTATTCTAAACTAGAATAAACTTAAAAGGAAAACTAAGAATAAGATTTATTATAAGAACTTTTATCTTATTTAATTATATTCTTATATCTAATAACTATATAAACTTATTATATTTATATTTAAATTAAGTAAAATAGAAGCTTTATAACTATATATAACTTACTTATAACGTACACGCATAGCAAGTTACCTATCATAGCAAGTCGCTGACCTTCCTCTACCCTTCTACCCTTTTTATAAGTTAATTAAACTATAATATATAAAATTAATTAAAACTACTTATTACCTTTTTTCTTATTACTATCCTAAACTATTTTACAAGTTTATATATTATATCTAGACTTTCTATAATTACTATATTATTATATATATAGTTTAATACCTTTTATATAACCCTTTTTCTAAAAGTTATTTTCTCTTTTAGTATTAATATTACTTTTCTTTATTTATAATACTTTTATTTTAATAATATTAAATAATTCTTTAAAATATAATTAAGTCTTTTTTTTATTTTTTAGTGTTTACTTAGTACTTTTATTTTTATATAAAACTTATAGTTCTTAGCCTTAATAATAATAAGCCTATAAGCTAATTTACTAATACCTTTAACTTAAAAGTTAATTACTTTATATATTATTATTAATAAGTTATTTTAATATACTTAGATCTTTTTTTTTAAAAAAAGTAATACTTTATATACCTTTTAATACTATAATTAGTATCTTTATATCCTAAAAGCCTTAGCTATTTAGCTATAAAGTTAAAGGTATTAATGTCTTTAGCTTAGAATTTAAATAAAAAATAATTACTTTAAGATTAAAAGGTATAAAGCTTATTTATCTAAAATTAACTTATATATTATTTTTATTTATTAAAATAAAAAATATTACTTTAAAAATTAAAAAAAACTTATTTTTAGTAATATATAAAATCTATATTTATGTTATTTTCTTAATTTCTTTACTATATAAGTACTTTAATAAGCTAAAATATCTAATATTAAGATACTAAAACTTATATAATAAATAAAGAAATATATAAAAAGTAATAATATTTTATTCTTTATAGTATTTATTAAAATTATTTAATTTATAGCTATTATAACTATTAAAAATTAAAAAGTAATAAAAGCTTTTTATATAAGTCCTTATATATTAATTAAAGTACTATAACTAATTTAAGCTAATATTATTTATTGTTTATTTATTTTTACTTAAATAAATATATTATATAACTAAAAATTAGCTATTAATATACTAAAAAAAAGATAATATTTGCTTTTTATAATAAAATATAAAGGTATTATTTAGCTATTTATATATATACCCTAAATAATAGAAACCTATTTTTAATTACTAGGCTACTTTATATAAGGCCTTCCCTTATAATTAAACATTATAATAACCTTTATATATAATAATATTTTTATTAAGAACCTAGTCTTATTAAAATTATAAATATTATTATCAAGTATTTTATACTTTATAATTATATTTTATATAAATATAAACTAGCCTTATATAACTATTAGATCTTTAACTAAAGCCCTTTAATAATTAATTTAATATTAAAATTATATTTTTAATTTAAAAATATATTATATAAAGTTCTTAACCTATTAAAGCCTTATATATATCCTATTATATATATTTAGGAGTTAAATAACTATTTTTTATATATCTTCTTATTATAAAAAAAACCCTTAATTAATAAAGTTAATAACTTATCTAAGAATCACTTCTTTTTTAGTTATAATTATCTTTATTAAATTTAGTTTTTTTTAGCCTTACATAATATATCTAATATATTAATTATATAACGTTATTTAAGGGACCTTAAAGGTAAAAGTATTTATTTATATAAATATTTTTAAGTCTTTTTTAAAAGCCTAAATAGCAAAAATAATACAACTTTTAATTAAAGTAAATTATATATTTATATATAAAAAAATTTAGTATAAAAGTAAAAGAGGTAAAAAGTAGGAATAGTAGGCGACTCGCTATAATAGGCGACTTACTATACGTATACGTTATATAAAATATACTTATAATAATAAAAATAGTCTAAAAAAGACTAGCTAAGAATCAGGTTAACCTTAGAATTCTAGTCTTAGATCTAGTTAACCCTAGAGTTCTTAAAAACTAAATCCTAGATTCCAGATAAGATATTTTTATTAGATAATTATATTACTAATAACGTATCTGTATAGCAAGTAGCCTATTATAGCGAGTAGCCTACTGCCCTATTATACCTTTAAAGGTACTTTTTTCATTATTTTTTAAAAATCTAATTCTTATCTAAAATAAATATAACCTTATAAAAGGCTTTTAATAAGAGTTATATGTTAATAAAAAATCCGCTAGAAATTACTATTATACCTTAACCCTTTATTTTACTTAACCTTTTATTTTACTTAACCTTTCTTATTAAAGTAAACAATAAGGTTTCTAAGGGTTAAGGTATAACAATAATTTCTAATATATTTCTTATTACTTTATAACTCTTATTTACACCTACATACAGAGTTATATCTATTTTATAGAAGAATTAGAGTTTTAAAAAATAGTTAAAATAGTGCCCTTAAAGGTACAATAAGGTAGTAGGCCACTTACTATGATAGGCTACTCGCTATACAGATACGTTAAGATATAAAGGAAAAGATATAAACCTAAGATATTTTACCTTTTAGAAAGAAATAACCAGAATTGTATTTATGAATGAATAACCTTATCTTTTTACCTTTACTCTTACTAAGTCTCTTTACTTCCTTATAACTATCTAAGATTATTACCAGTATATTCTAAGTGCTTAAAGTATAAATATAATATAGGTTTTTTTAAAAGAGAATTCTATAGTTATATATAAAAAGAACTTAGTATAAAAAGAGAAGGTATAAAAGTAAAGAGAAGTAGCTAACTTACTATAATAGCCGACTTACTATATATATATATATATATATATTACCTTTATATATTATTATAAAAGATAAACGTTACCTTTTCTCTTAGTATATCAATAGTTAATTTTAAGCTATATAGTATATCTATATAAGTAAAAATAAATAAATAGTAAATTAAATTTACTTAAATTAGCTAAAATACTTTAATTAATATATAAAGTCTTATATAAAAGGTTTCTATTACTTTATAATCCTTAAAGGTTAAAATAGCTATAAATCAATTAAATTTTAAATAATATTATACTTAGAATATACTAGTGATATTCTTGGATAATTACAGGGAAGTAAAGAGACTTAGTGAGAGTAAAGGTAGAAAGATAAGGTTATTACATTAATAAATACAATTCTAGTTATTTCTTTCTAAAAGGTAAGAATATCTTAGGTTTATATCTTTTTTTTTAAATATCTTATTAGTAATATGATTATTTAATAAAAATATCTTATTTGGAATCTAGGGTTAATTAGCTTTAAGACTAGAATTCTAGGGTTAACCTGATTCTTAGCTAGTCTTTTCTAGATTGCCTTTATTGTTATAAGTATATCTTGTATATAGGTAAGTTATATACAGTTATAAAGCTTCTATTTTACTTAATTTAAATATAAATGTAGTAAGTTTATATAGTTACTAGATATAAGGATATAATTAGATAAGATAAAAGTTCTTATAATAAATCTTATTCTTAGTTTTCCTTTCAAGTTTATTCTAGTTTAGAATAAACTTATAGTTTATTATATCTTATAGTAAAAACCTTTATATATATATAAAAACCTATAGTTATATTTATATATCTTATTATAGTTATATATACTGTTATAGTTATAAGTAAAAAACCTTATATTATAAGGAAAAAGTATTTATATATAAAAAATATTAAAGGGGAAACCTTAGTATTTTAGTTATTTAACCTTCTTTATAATAAGGCTATTATTATTATTTTTGGTTTTTATAGGTAAAAACCCTTTTATATTAAGGTTTATAGTCTTTATAAAGTAATTAAACGTATTTTTATTTATTACTTTAATAAATATATTAATAATATTATTACTTATATATATATAAAATAAAAATACCTTATTATTATTAATAGCTTAACGTAGTTCATAAGCGAGTAAGCTACATAAGCGAGTAAGCTACTTCTTTTCGCTAGAAAAAGCTTAGTTTCTAACTATTTATTAAAAACTTAATTCTTATTTAAAAAAGGCTTAGCTAGAGACTTTATATAACAATAAGAGTTATAATTCAAAAAATAATACTATAGAAATTACTATATAACCTTAACCCTTATAAATATAGAAAAGCCCTTATCTAGCCCTTAAGATAAAAGCCTATTATCAGTTATAAGGGTTAAGGTTATATAATAATTTCTATAGTATTATTTTTTGAATTATAACTCTTATTGTTATATAAAGTCTCTAGCTAAGCCTTTTTTAAATAAGAATTAAGTTTTTAATAAATAGTTAGAAACTAAGCTTTTTCTAGCGAAAAGAAGTAGCTTACTCGCTTATGTAACTTACTTGTTTATGAACTACGTTATCTAGAAAAATAATATTTTATATTAATATACTTTATTTTCTCATATAACTTTAGATTTTCTATTATTTATTATATAGCTTTATTATCTATAAGGATAATAAGTATATTTAAATTTAATTTTAAATCTAATTTTAGTATTATATAACTATATAAAATATATAAATATATTATTTCCTTAATAGCTTTATATAAAGCTATACATTTAGCTTTATAAATAAATAAAGTAATAGTTTTTTATTTTATATTATTTTAGCTTATTATATTGTACGGATTTTACTTCTTAGTAGTATTTTATTATGTTTTTAATAATACTTACTTTGTATTTCTTTTTAGTTTTATATTAAAGTTTAAAGGTAATTATAATATAAAAGTATACATTTCTTTTATTATATTTATTTAAAAATTCATTCATATATTTTACTTAATATATATATAAGATCTTATTCTTATTATTTCTAGTTATTTTATTCCTTAAAAACGTATATAGTACTTTTAAGTCTTTTATTTATAATCTTTTGTTTATTATATTATAGAAGATATTTATATATTCTTTTTTTAAAGCTATTATTATAATATTATTTATATAATATATTATTATAGCTTTTATAGTATTATTATTAGCTATAAAGATTCTTTTATTATAAAAAGATTCTTTAAAGCTTAGTTTTATTATAATAGATCTTAAATATTTATACTAAAGTCTAAGGCTTTATTTTAAACTATATAAAGCTTTATTTAGCTTATAGTATAAATTACTATTTTTATACTTATTATCTATATATCAATAAGTATTATTTATATATAAAAATCGTATAAGTTATTAGACCTATATATCTTTATTTATATTAGTATAGCAAAAAGTATTAATTATATTAAATTACCTAAATATATAGCTTAGTTTAATATCTATTATAAATATAGCTTTATAGTTTTCTAGCTTACAAATAGTACTAAAGGTCTTTAAGTAGTCTATACTTATATATTAGTTATAACCTTATACTACTTATTTAGCCTTATATTTAATAGGTTTATTATTATTATTATATTTAATTTTATATACTTATTTACCTCTTAAAGGCTTAATATCTTTAAGTAAAGGTAATATTTTCTAAGTATTTAAATTATATAAACCTAATATTTCTTTTAATATTACTTAAATCTAGTAGTCTTTATTTATAAAGGTTATAGCTTATTTATATATAAAAAGGTCTTTTGTATTTACTATAGATAAAATATAAGAAGCTTATTAAACTAGTATTTCTTATTATTATAGTTATTTGTAGTAAAAAGTATAGGTTTAATAGTAAGGTAGTCTTTTGTAGTATATAAAGCGCTTTCTTAGTCTATTACCTAGTTATATTTATCTTTAAGCTTTTTATTTAGCTTAAGAAGTTTTATTATTATTATTATTATTATTATTATTATTATTAACGTATATGCATAGTGAGTTGCCCATCAGAGTGAGTCGCCTACGTTCTTATCGTAGATAAAAACCCTATTTTACAACTATTTATTAAAAATCCATTTTAACCTAAATATACAACAGACTTTCTGCTCTAGTGTTCGATAGGAGTTAGATTATAAGGAATAATATTTTAGAAATTTTTACTCTACTTATAATAGTGTCTTACATAAACTAGCTTATTTAGCTCTTATGATAAGAGATCTAGGTATAAGGTTAAAAGTAAAATTCTTAAAGTATTATTTCCTATAATTTAACGCTTATTAAATACTAAAACAAAAATCCTATTATATTTTTAGCTTAAAATGGATTTTTAATAAATAGTTAGAAAATAAGGTTTTTATTTACGATAAGAACATAGACGACTCACTCTGATAAGTAACTCACTATGTATATACGTTATTATTATTATTATTATTATTATTATTATTATTATTATTATTATTATTATTATTATTATTATTATTATTATTATTATTATTATTATTATTATTATTATTATTATTATTATTATTATTATTATTATTATTATTATGATTATTATTATTATTATTATTACTAATATTATTTAGTATTTTAAGAAGTAAAAATTAATTTTCTAGAATAATAATATCTTTAGTCTAAAAAAAGAGGTTTTTTAAAAATTATATACTTTATATATATTACTTTTAGAGTTTATAACTATAGCTTTTATAGCTTTATTATTTAATTTTTATACATAATTAGTAATATAGTAATTATAAAAAGACTAGATATAATATATAAATATGTTAAGTAGTATAAGAGACCTTTGAAGAAGAGGATAATAAGTAGTTTTAATTGATTTTGTATAATGTTGCTTAATTGACTTATATAAATGGCTAGAGGGTAGGTAGAGGTAGGCCACTTGCTATGATAGGCCACTTGCTATGCATGTACGTTACCTATAAAAGTAATTATATATTAATAATAAGGGTTTTTTTTTATATCTTCTAATTATTAATAGGTACTTATAAGTAATTAAATAAAAAAACTATTAGTTACTATAATTTTATAAACTATAATATTACTTAAAAAATAAAAGTAACAGATAACTTTTAAAACCTAGTTGTTTTTTACTCTTAGTTTATAACATATCAGGCTAGCGTAAAAAATATACGCTTATGCTACAAACCACGTTACTAAACGTCTATCCGCTATCCCTATGGTAATACAAAGTACATGCATTGTTTGTCCATGCCTTCCAGCACGCTAACCCAATCCGCTTCCTCTTCAGTATGCTTCGCCACTTCCTTTACATGTGAATTGGCTTTGAGTAGGTAGCCATGGCAGCTTCCTTGAAGGCCTCGGCCAAGGTTGGGTGGGCGTGGCATGTACGGGCGATATCCTCGCTCGATGCACCATACTCGAGTGCGAGAGTGGCCTCAGCAATCATCTCACCAGCATTAGGTCCGATGATATGGACTCCCAGAATTCTATCCGTTTCGGGATCCGCCAACATCTTCACCATGCCTTCAGTGTCGAGGTTAGTCTTCGCGCGCGAGTTGGCGCTGAAGGGAAAGTCCCAATCCGATACGGGATGTTCTGCGACTTGAGATCCTGCTCGCTCTGACCGACCCAGGCAACCTCGGGGTGGGTGTACATGACAGAAGGGATCACACCGTAGTTGACGTGGCCATGACCCTTCTTGATGTACTCGACCACAGCAACAGCCTCCTCCTCGGCCTTGTGCGCAAGCATTGGACCGAAGGTGACGTCGCCAACACAACGGATGTGGGGAATCTTAGTGCGGTATTCAGAGTCGATGATGACACGGCCTCTCTCGTCCAGCTCGAGGTCGATGTTCTCAAGGCCGAGTCCGCCGGTGTAGGGTCGGCGGCCGATAGCCACCAAGACGACGTCAGCATCAAGCTATTCAACTGGTCAACAACTTCCCATTAACAAATTGGCGGATACCGTATTGATGCTTACCGTCTCAGGCTTGCCACCCTTGGCAGCGTCAACCTCTAGCTTGACCTTGTCACCAGTCTTGTCGCCGCTGATAACCTTGGTGCCCGTCTTGAAGTTGATGCCTTGCTTCTTGAGGATCTTCTGCGCGCTCTTAGCGATCTCGGCGTCCATTCCAGGACCGCCAATCTGGCCGAGGAATTCGACAACGGTCACCTTGGTTCCCAGTCGGGACCAAACAGAGGCCATCTCCAGGCCAATGATACCGCCGCCAATGACCACAAGGCTCTCGGGTATCTTGTCAAGCGACAGAGCACCAGTGCTGGTAACGACACGCTTCTCGTCAATCTCAAGACCGGGGAAGGGCGTAGCCTCGCTACCGGTAGCAATCAGGATGTTCTTTCCCTTGACCGAGGTCTCGCCACCATCATTGAGAGCTACCTTGATCTCGTTCTCATTGACGAAAGTGCCGGCGCCCTTGATATATTCGACACCATTCTTCTTGAAGAGGAACTCGACACCTTTGGTCAGGCCACCGACAGCAGTGTCCTTGGCCTTCATGAACTGCTCGAGGTTTACCTTGACGTCGGAAACATCGATCCCGCGGTTCTTGGTGTCATGCTTGATGGTGTGGTAGAGGTGTGAGTTGTTGAGAAGGGCCTTAGAGGGAATGCAGCCAACGTTGAGGCAGGTGCCGCCGAGCGTGCCTCGCTTTTCGATGCAGGCAACCTTCAAGCCCTCTTGACCGGCCTTGATGGCAGCGACATAACCAGCAACACCACCGCCGATAACGACAAGGTCCTTCTCCTCAGAAGCCGAGGCGTAGGCGCGAGTCCATCTCGACAGCTGGGTGGGAGTGACAACAGCGGGAAGACTACGCGCAACAGCGGTTAGCTAGAAGAGGCAAAGCCGCGAGAATGTGGACTTCGGGCTCACGAAGCGTGTCTCCTGAAGGCCGATTTGGCCCCGGAGCGCGGTATCAATCGACTGGAGAGCATGGTAGCTAAACCGAAGGGAATACGCGGTGGTTGATCAGGGGGAGAAATGGGTGGAGGGAGGAAATTTGAAGGACAGACTCGCGGGATGGGCGAATAGGTGTTGGATGGTCAATGTTGGGCAAGCTTCGGATTGAATTGGAGCTTTCGGCCATTGGGGGGCCTGAATTTTTCGAAGGGGAAGCCGCACTGCACACCGGGGCGTGGATGAACCAGATTACGGCCCTACGGGGGCCTTGTGATTACCTCATCCTGTCTCTGTTGCTATCGTCCCCGTCCCCTTTGTTGTCCCCCTGGCATAATAAATGGCTTGTCTCTACAACCCTCTACAGACATTTCTGCTGCTTTGTATAAATTCCATTATCATTCCCGTCGCTATTGTGTCTAATGACTTATTTCCCCGAAATCTTTCTGAGCTTTCTTCTACTACTGTCGTTGTCAGTCCATTGTCTGTATGTACCTCCTACTCTATTCCTACCACAATACAAAGAAGACAACGGCTAAATAGCGATATAAAACTGTAAGAGAAAAAGAACAGTCATTGGTGAGAATTCTACCCAAACTGATGTATGCAGCGCATGGCATACTTCATGACTATCGGACCTATCACTTGGCAATTGAGACTGCGTGCTCTGTTTTTCTTTGCTGTCAACCGATGACACGGTGCACGGTCAGTAAGTTTCTCAGCGCAAAAGTAATGCCACTGAACTGCCAATGCAGATGCTTTAACGCGTGGTTATGTAATCACCGTTCCATGACTGCATTCGACATGTTAGATGCACACCTCGCCAGGGGCGGCGAGCAACAGTGCCTCCCCAACGTTCTGGTTCTTCCCGTCATCTCCCGTGTTGAGGCGACATTAGCCGTTGCGCCCGCGCGCTGCTGTCATCAGCTTTCGATGTTACAGCCGTCATTAAAAGACGCACTTAACGAAAAATATACCGATACATTACTTCTTGTACCCTCACCTCTGGCTGAGATTCACTCCCCGGCATTACGGGTGAGATACCGACCACCCGCTCCACCTCCCGGAATTGTTCGGCTACATTGGAGTCAAATCATCTTGTTCACTTCGGCTTCTTCCTGACACTTCATCGTTACTCGTTCACTCAAGGTAGTGCCCAGACACCATCTTTTGGCCAGCAAAAAGTGGCGGCATTATCTTTTCTTGCTATCATATTACTAACGACTTCCAACTATGCCTCATCAATACCTGGCCTCTCAAGCAACCCCTCAGCAACCTTGCAGGCCTCCTTGACCTTCTTGGTATCCTTTTTACCTCCAACCAAATCCGTGACTCGTACCTTTTTGCGCAAGAAATAGCCCAGACTTCGTGCGAGGGCTGGGGCCAAGCCACTGCCTAAAGGCACGCTGAGTGCCTGTTCCAAACTCTTATTCTTGACCCGGCTACACTCTTGAAGCACAGTGATGAGCATCACCTCGACGAACAAACTCGTTGTCTCCTTGACGTACGCCAAGTTGATAGGTTTGAGGATCCCAAGGCCGATAGACCCATCGGCAACCAGACTTCCAACCATCTTGGCAGTGTTGATGAGCCGCCGATCATCTGCTGCCTCCTCGTCCTCTTCCTCTGGTTCTTCTCCAAACAAAGGCTCGCCGAGTCTGCGGAACAGCGTCCATAATGTGTCCCTGAAAGCATGCTTGATCCTCGAGTCGCTGCAAAACTTTCTTGCCACCAGAGTGTAATAGGGGTTATAGTGTTGTTGTGCCCCTGAACATTGAAGCAGCACATTCGGCACCTCGCGTCGGTTGTACTTGTTGAGCCGCAACTTGAGAATCCGCATGTACGCGTCTTGGTAGTCGGCGGCGGCCACTAAGGCAATAAAGATGGCTCTTCGCACGTCTGTATTCATGCCCTGTTCTCTAGCAAGCTGGGCGTAGTCGGGTGTGGCCAGGTCATCGGCGTCCGTAATGGCCACCTCGTCATCATCGTTGATGCCGTTACCGGACCCCGATCTTTCCGGTACCGCAGCCTTGTCATCGTTTTGTTTCGCATCTTGCGCACCCTGACCTGCCCAACTAGCACCAACCAGCCACCACTTTCCAGTCCTGTCTGCGTTCTCAATGTCCTTGAGACCAATCCGCAGAGGTTCTGTAGCTCTAAGTTTGAGTGTGTCGAGGGACCCCAATACCTTCCTCATGCGTGTTACATGCTCATTGAGAATAACCAAATCCTGTGCGCCGGCCTTGATCTTGTTGTTCTTGAGGTCGCTGATGGTTTCAATCATGAACTTTGTACGAACCGTCAGGTTACCCTCCCCAATCTTGGCCACGGCTGGACGAATCAGGCTAACAATGTCCTTCAGGGCCAATGGGTCGTCCTTGCGCAACTGGGGCCCGCCACGCGCACAATTCGCAGCAGAAGCTCGGCGTTCAGCTCTGAGAGGTCGCCGAGAAGCAGCCGCACAAAGTCGAACATGAGATTGCTGCCAACGACGCGGAAGATGTACATCTCCGACAGCACCGTGAGCAAGTTGGACGTTTCTTTTGTCGGTATCTGCTGCTTGGCCGCTGCTGCAACTGCCTTCCTCCTCTCCACCTGGAACCGCTCTACGGACGTGGTGAGGAAGTGGGCTGCAAAGTCGACACCAATAACTTTGTAGAGGGCCGCAATGAAGCCGGCAGAAAGAACCAACAACGTGTCAGGCTTGCTCGTAGGGTCGCAGATCTGAGCCATCAGAAGGCTGGTCAGGATGTTGTTGGTGTGGCCCCTGGGATGGTCCTGGTAAATTCTTTCGATCTCGCCAACAATGGACGTCAGGTTGGCTTCAGTCACTCTGTTGACAGGGCCTTGTAGTTTCCTACGAATCTGGGCCTCCATGTCTGCATCGCTGCCGGATCTCGCCCGCAATGATGGGGGAATGTACTTTGGAAGCTGTGTGCCGGCTGCAATCGGTGGTAAATAGGGGTTTTCTCTGACACGTTTGGTGTCTTGTATTGTCTCTTCCTCTTCCGAGTCGAAGTCATTGAAGGAACCCTGATCGTCTGAAGCGTCCAAATATTCAGAGGCCATGGCATCGTCGTCGTCGTCGTCGTCGTCGTCGTCGTCGTCGTCATCGTTACTAGTAACTTTGAGTTCGTCGCTGGATGATTCCTCATCTTCTTCATCCTCGTCGTTTTCTGAAGCGCGCTGTGCTTTCGCAAGTATGCTATTCGCTTTCCTTCGTTTTTGCGCTAGCCACTCTTCGGCCTCACTCTTCACCTTGCGGCCCCCTTCATCCGAGTCACTGGCGTCATTAAGATCGCCCAGCAGATCGTCCAGCCCGTCATCCTTGAAAGACTTTGGCAGTGACTTGCGTCCCTTTTTCAACCCTAGTTTGCGCTCGAGTTGCTCAATCTCAGCATCGTCTTTGGCCAGCTTCTCTCGTACGCCACGGGATGGTTGCTTTGCGGCTGGTGGCTGCTCTGTTTCATCACTATCGTCGGCCTCGCCTGGATCTTCTCGTTTCCGCTTTTTCAACATGGATTTCCAGGGATGTTGCTGCGCAGGTGGTTCCTCGGCATCATCAAAGGGGCCCTCGTCGACGCCCTTCTGGTCTCTTTCGTTGTGACGTTGGATTTGTTTAGTGGGATCCTTCCGTGCTGTGGTCTGCCGCTGCTTCTTCGATTGCCTCTCGGCTCTCCGCCGGTCTTTTCTGTTTTGCTCCTGACTCTTCCATCGTCCGTTGGATCGGGAGGTGCTGGACTTTTCTGGTTCGCCGATCTCTCTGAGGAGTTGCGAGGGCAAGGCAAGCGGCTTAGGGGCCATCGCGGTGGCTGCGTCCGTGGTTCAGAGCACAAGTTTTGGTAGGGCGACGCGATGGCAGTGTTAGAAAGCTTTTGAGAAGCCTCGCAATCAGAATGCTAGGCCACTGATCGAATTGAAGTATGGTGAGGGGCGCGGTTGTTTGTAGTATTTGGTTCAAAAGTATTTCGCTTGGAGACGTTTAGGGTCACTATCTGCATCGTGGGAAACTTTTTAGTGGAGCCACGCGGTCGACTAGGCCACGGTACCGACGGCGGGGAATAATGACCAGCCCAGGTAGGTGGTGGTGCTACGTACAAGCTGAGGTGGGCTGGCAGGTACACAGAGGGCCTTACAGGGGCAGGCTTAGGTACATCGTAAATCGCGGTATCATATCCTACTGCGGGGCTGCAGTCTCCCAACTGTCCCGACTGGAAGCGTCGCCCTCACACATTGTTAGGTCCTGTCAACTCACGTCGTACTGCCACTCCCATAGCATAGCGATTTTGACCTCGACCTCACCTCCTTACTTGGAGCTCCTCTTATGGAATAGCACGTCATATAATTTTTTTTTCCAGCTTTTAATAACGGTAAGTAGTGGAATCAGGGCGACGCCAGCGGCGCCTTCGATCATGCTGGGCCACCTGAGCCACGACGAGGTAAGAATATTTATTCCAGCTTCCCCTTTACTATTGCATACGTCGCGGAGGTCGCTCTCCTGTTCTTCACGCTCTGGCTAACTTGCGCTGCGTGTAGTTTTTCGGCAAGTTGGCCGACCTTTTTGAGCAGCGCAAAGGGAAAGGCCATGGCTCGATCTTTCTCGTCCAAAAGCGATGTACGGCTGTCACAACTGCCCCCCCACCTTCATTTTGCTGAGATACTGACGCTTCCGTCCAGTGTCATACGAGCAAGGCCTGCCTTCACTGACGACTGACGAACCGTTTCCCGATCTCCGTCCCGCGGAACCGCTGCCCGTCATCGTGCGCGCAACCAACGGCAAGTCAAAGAAACACAGGGATACCAAGGTCAAACTATCAACTATAGTTGAGCCTGATGCTTTGGAGGCTTTCTATGCTCGATATGCCGACATCTGCAAGGCGGGAATGGCGGCGCTGAAGCCGAGAGACCGGAGCAAGAAAAAGGCCAAGGCCAGGAAGAAAAAGGGAGGGGCTGTTACGGCACCTACTGCGCCCTAATGTCATGCTGGCTTTGGGCGAGGCCTGGTACTAGGGAACCACCGTACCGAGCCTGCGCATGGTTTTATGGATAATTGACGCTCTCTCTCAAATGCTGCTTCATAGCTGAAGGGATCAGGAAGACATGGACCGTGGATGAATGGGCCAACGATGGGCATGTGCTACCGGAGGCGGTCGGAGTGCACAGTATACGACTATGGCTTCTCGACCCGAGAGTGGTCACTGTTGCGGCCCTGAAGCTCTTCAGCATCTGCGACGAACGGCAGCGAGCAATTGGAGGCTGCAGATGATGAACGGAAACTTGATAGACAGGGCTGTGTGCCGGGCCACGTGCTCAGAAGTTGATATTTCTGCCTCCTTTGCACGGTCAACCTAATTGCCTCGAATTGTTCCATATCCTTCTCCAATCTGTTTCTGGAATGGTATATTCAAGACTTCAGAAGGCAGTCAGCCAGTCATTTGTGGTTTACGTCATCGTTGCCGACCCCGTTGAGAGCCTCTCTGACTTGTGCGCACGCTTCGCACTCGGCGCGCCTGGGTTTCTTGGGGTTGCCAACGTACATGCATAGACTGTATGGGCACAGGGAAGCTAGATCATTGCTCTCGCAGCTTGTCAACTTCTTGTATCTCTGCCACCTTATTCCGCAACCCATACACCTGTAAAGATAGAGTTCGCACATCGACCGTCGAGTAGCTGATGATTGGCTATAAACGGAAACGATGCGATAACACCGGCTGGTATCCTGGAGCTAGACCTGTAAACCTGGGTTTTGCGTGGTTTTGCGTGATTTTGCAGTACAGTTACAATACAGCTTGCCCTGTCTTATATACTTCACATAGGGAACAGATCTCTGTAGTGTGCATTCCCGACAGGACTGCGCCAGTCATCCGGTATGTGGCTGGCTTGCTTTGCGTCTGAGGCAGCTGGCCATGACAGTGACCGGATGAGAACATGCCAGGACCCTGCCGATGGATAAGTGTCAGGAGGTTACACAGTTGCCAACACAAACATCGTTGACCCAGGTACCCAAGCTTAGAGGCCGCTGTTCTCACGGACAGTCATGTTGTCTCTCATGTTTCGCGTGTTGTCCATGAGGTCAAGGCTCACTTATCATCAGCATCTGTTGCCTTGCCAACTCCCACATCCATCTGTCAGAAATACATGATGTGCGCTGCACCATGTTGTACCAGAACGCCTACTGATTTTTCTTCCGCGACCCTGGAGACGCCAATGGCATGCTAAAGGATTGTCGTCGACCACGCAGCTTGTAAGCATGTCGCCTGTTCGCCGCGTCTCCTATGATCACCACATCGCCGTTGTCCAGCCCATTTCATCATATCCGGCAACCACCATCGCGCGCAAAGTTCGGATGCTATTTCGAAATACATTCTAGGTAGAGGTTCTGAATCACCTCCCGCCTGGCCTTACACAGAATTCAAGACACGTGTCCTTAACAAAATATAACTTTTGTGTGAAGGTCCACGTCGAGCCCTGAGAGGAAGGCTGTGCCAGGAGTACTTGCCTGCAATGACTGTACTACCGGGGCTACCAGGGTCGAAATGACCATCCTAATTGATAACACTACATGATGAAAAGTCGTCTCGAAGTTGGCCGACGAGTTCATGTTGCGACCAATCGTGACCCAGTCCATCCCGCCTTGAATACCCGAAACATGAGTCGAAGAAGACGTTTTGCTGTTAAGAAAACGAAAGACAATCGAGGAAGAAATGAGAGAAAGAAAGAAAAGGTTTTGTAGGCTGTCGTATGAACCGAGGATAGGAGCAACTCGTCCAAAGTCAAATGTCGATCCGCCGTGAAGACGATCTGTACGCTGGCTGGAGGCAATTGCCAACCTGAGCTTTGCCGAGTCCGTTGAGAGCAACACCAATGGCCCATGTGTCAGGTCAAATTCTGCCCTTACATAATCTGATCTTGTGTCAAACCAGCATGGGCGTCTGTCTCCATGCTGTCACCGCCACCTGCAGCGTTCAGGTATCTGACAAAGCTTAGACCCAAGGGTCGGCCTCCGTATTGGTAACCCTGGAACTTGGCGATCGCAGTTTCAGCGGTCTCCGCAGAATCGAAACGAACCACACCGGTTCCGCGCGATCTACCACTTGGCTCATACTGAATCTCCGCCTGCTCAACCTTGCCGATAGTTGTGAAGAGTTCGACGAGATCTTCATTGCTGGTAGACCAGGGAAGCTGCGAAGAATTAGTGCTCAGTCATAAACTGGCAAATAGGTCAACTCACGTTTCGTACGTAAATAGTTTCGCTCCTGTCGGTCCCAGCAGTAGCGTAGTCAGTGAAGGGGTTAGGAGGAACCGAAGGCGCGTTGCCAGCATCGAAGCCACCGGGGGCGCCGGGGCCACCAATACCACCAACACCAGGACCGCCGCCGAAGCCTCCGCGACCATAGCCGCCGCCACCGAAGCCACCACGGCCACCGCCGAAGCCGCCGCGACCGTAACCGCCACCAAAGCCGCCTCGCATGCCGCCGCCACCAAAGCCGCCTCGGCCTCCGAAGCCCATAGGACCTCCAGCGCCAGCGAACCTATCCTCGCGAACTTCCAGTAAGCGGCCCTGCCAGTCGTAGCCATTAAACTGCTGGATAGCGTTGCGGGCATCATCAGGATTCTCGAAAACGACGATTCCGGAACCCTTGGGGCGACCGTCTGGTCCTAGGTGAACATCGGCGCGGATGACGACTCCGTTTCGAGCTAAGGAGTACACAGTGAGTCCAAGCACCACTAAGGGGGTTGGGGGTTTGATCGCCAACGGCGTCATGTGATAGAGGTAGAGGTCAACTTACCAGCCTGTCTGAACAGGTCCTTGAGGTCTTGCCAGCCTACAGTGTATGGAAGCTAGTGAATAGGTCAGTTCATGCTATCCAGCATTCCAACTATCACATAGACAAGGGGATCACAAACGTTGGCCACGTATATTTGACGGCTGCCACCGCCTGGGTTGTAGCCGCCACCACCGCCACCACCGCCGCCGCCGAAGCCACCGGGGTTCATGCCACCGCCGCCAAAACCGCCGCGGTTGGCCGTGGCACCGATGAAACGAGGCTCAGCCTCGCGGTCCTAAAGATCGTATGGTTAGCTTGCGCTCACGTTGACTTGCAGATCTTGGTTCTTTGTACGTACTTCTCGAACATAGACGAGTCGGCCCATTAGGTTCTGGTTGCTGAGCGTTGCCACAGCGTTCTGGGCTTGGTCCCGCGTCGCATATTCCACAATTCTAGAGATTGCTGTTAGCACTAGAATATGCAGTATAGAGATGAACCGGAAACTTACCCGCATCCCTACATAGACCCATGGACACACGTCCCAACCCGTCAATCCAACGATTCCATCAATAGCCAGAGGGAAGAGTCCACAAAAGAAAAACCAGCCATAGACTACGTGTAGAAGCCCACCTTCGACATTCCATTTGGAAGTAATAACACGTCGGCGAAGAGAACCTCTCCGGCTAAAGTGAAGAAGAAACTTGTCAGCCCGCGTGTCTCCAACACCAAGCCGTTGAGGCCGAAAAGACACACTAACCCTGTCGCATGAAGTCCTTGAGATGGTGCCACTTCACATCGTAAGAAAGGTTGCCGACGTAGACGCGGCGGTCCTGCTGAGACGTCTCCCTAATGTTGCTCATCATTTGCTCGCGGGCGGCTGCGCGCTCCTCGTACGATCGGTGCGGCGGTGCTCCTGCGTACCCAGTGCTAGATCCTCCAGATGGAGCTCCGGTTCCAGTCATGGGGAACGGTCTCTCCTTCCGCGGTACTCGTCTCTGCTACGGGATCGGCTTCGAGGAGAAAAGGAACGGCGTCTTGAAGCGCGGTTGGGACTACGTGAACGCCCACGTCGAGGGGAACGAGATCTCTCCCGCTGTCGCAAGTTAGCAGAGAACGCCGCCATTGGCCGTTGAATCGTGAAAGCGGGACAGCCGTCGTTAGTGATGTGGTTCCAGGCGGGTTCGTCACTTGACGATGTCGAATACGAGGGAGCGTTAGACGTAAGAATTGCTTGCGTGAAGCACATGAGTCGATGTGGTGAGGGGACGTAGCCTCAAGGGGAACAAGGTAGGAAACGGCGTTGTGTATGTAGGTGCGGCCCGGACGGCTGACGAAGCAAGGTGAGGAAGGTGCTGCCACGACACCTCCTCCCCCGATCGTCAGAAGAAAAGGAAGCTAGCTCGCTCGCTGTGCTGTCGCAAGCAGAAAGGCCAAGGAAAGAGCAACGATAATGAAAGGTGCCTGGCGATGCCGCCAGCTTCGGGGCAGCGCGGCGCACCTCGTGAGAAGCGGGCAAACCCCGCGGAGGCACGAGCACCGCCGCAAGTGCGGGTGCGGGCGGAGACGACAGAGGATTCAGGGCAAGACGCAGCAGGATAACGACACCGATGGGTTGCTTGAGTTTGAATGACGAAAGGAATCGGGGTGATCTTACACTTACAGGTCGATAGGTGTCGCCGGAGTCAGCTACGAGGTCAAGTTAGTCTGAAGGTCGGGGAGGCAGAAATTGCTGGAAGTGTTTGCAAGAAGAAAGCAGGAGAACACGAAGTGGTTGAACAAGGAGACGGAGACGGAGGAAGGAGGAGGGTGTACCAGCAGTGATATTTGGATAGCTGAGGGTGGGCAGTACCTAAGAGAAGGACGAGGGGGTACGAGGGCAATTGGTGGAGAAGGAGCGGAAGGACATGCAGCTAAGGTACGGTACCCAAGGCAAGGTAGGTGCGGTACTCTGTAGAGGAGGGGTGGGAAAGCACGAGGAGGGGGAGGGGGAGCAAGGAAGGGAGGGGTGGGTGGGAAACCAGTACAAGGGGGAGAATTGTCCAGCAGATGTAGGCAAGGTGAGGAAGCTATGGGCTGGGCAAGGTGGTGTATCTGCTCACGCGTCTAGTGTATGTATGTATGTGTATGGTATGGATGGATGGATCAATGGGCGAGTGAGCGAGTGAGTGTATAAGGGAATGGTTGGATGATGGGGCGTGATGAATGGGGGTTGAATGGTTGGGCGGATGGAGGGATGTCGGCATATGTTCCAACTCAGGCATGTACACACAGAGTAGCCATGTGTGCATGTACGTGTGTGTCTGTATGTAAGGCCGGGTGATGCCGTGGTTGGCCAGGGCAAGCGGCAGGAGGAAGAGAGGATAAGCAGGGCGAGGTGATGGGATGGGAAAGCCGCTTGGGAAGGTGCTGGCCGAAAACGCCGCATAAGCGTTCATCAAAGCCTCGCCATCCCTTCGAAATGTGAATGCTTCACTTCAAAGTGACAAAGTGAAAGGCGTCGAGGAGGTGGACAGAGTACTTTACACGCTGAAGCAAAACGACGACGTCTTCATCGTCGTAAGAGCAGGGTTGAAAGTCGGGGAGGGGGTTGGGGTGAATGTGTACATTGTGTAGAGAACCATACAGTGACGAGGGAGCAGGTGATAGCAGACAGGAAGAGGGACTGGCAAGCAAGTACAGCCAAGGTGAGGCAAGGCAAGGGAAGGCAGGGCAAACAAGGTGATGCGTGAGGTTACGGTACTGTGGAGGAGGTGCAGGAGTGCAACAGCGTTGAGACGACAGAAAATGCGAAGGCAAAGCTGAGTTGGAGCTCGAGCAGGAGCTGAAGCAATATCTGAAGCAGAACAAGGAACAAGCCGAACGTGGTGACGAGCGACCATCTAAAGGGGAAGGGGAGAAGGAGACGAGCTGTGATGGAAACAGAGACAACAGAGACGAGACGAAGACATACCCATGGTGATTGACGACTCGGGTGATCCGAGAGGGAAGGGTGGAAGACGACTTGGCTAGCAGCTCAAGATATGCGGTGCGGCGACGTGATGCGCTGCTGGTGGTTGCTTGTAGCTGCTGGTGCTGCTATGGTGTGCAGTGCGGTGCTGTGATGCGATGCGATACGATGCGAAGTGATGTGACGCGCGCGCGTTGCTGTCGAGATGAGATACCTGAGGTCAGGTAAGGCAGAATGAAGAGTGTGTACGTGGTATGTGGTGACTGATGGATGAGGTAAGTAAGGTAAGCGCAAGGCAAGGCAAGGTGAGGTTGGACCAGGTAAAAGTCGGGTCGGGTGGGTAAGGTAGGCGCGGGCTCGCAAAACAACAGGCAGCGAACAGGCGTCAACGGGTGTGGGTGCGGATACGGGTGCGTGTGTGTGTGTGTGTGAGTAAGGTGGTGTCGGATGTAGTGCGCGAGGAGAGAAAGAGAGGGAGAGAGAATGTGTGGTCAATTGGACGTGCGTGGGCGGCAGCGAAACGAAACGGAACGGAGAGAGATGACGCGAATTGGGTCGGAACAACTTGAGCGACGCGATTTGAATCAGGTACAGTTGTTGTACGCGCGGTGGGGGCAGCGTCCACTGTTGGGAGACGGGGTGAGGATGTAGGTACTTACCTCTAGGGGCAGAGAGAAAAGAGGTACCGACAGTAAGGTACGGATGTACCGTCACTATTGGTGACGGCAAACGGTAGAGACGGTGCCAAAGCTGGTTGGTAACCGAAAGACGTCAATTGTTGACGCAAATGATGCGCAAGGCAGGGAGCACTAAATCGATATCAACCCCGAAAGGTTTTGGAAATGTGAGATCTTCTTCTTACCTTGAGCTGAGTGAGGGTGAAGTAATTTGCCTTGGCTGCAGATGAGGTCGGTCGGTTCCTGCGAGGGGATGAGAAAAAGCTACAGATGAGGCAAGGCAAGGCAGAATCAAAGCTGTCGTAAACACACAACGCGACATTGGCGCAACGATAACCAATGAAAAGCTTAAAAGCTTCAGGGGGCAAAAAGACGCCAGGCATACCAAACACATGAGGCATCCAACTTCAGCGACCCGCCCAGCGCCAAAAGGCAAGGGGAGGGTGCCTTGTGGTGCTTGTGTCCCTTCTTGTCTTCGGTTGGCATCTGCCCGTAGCTCCCAGCTTAGTCTGTGCTCATGTACCCCAAGCAAGCAGCTCACATGGCTTCCTCCCAATTTTCAACAGCGATTGGCCACAGGGCCGCTTCACATGTGGGACTAAACTGCAGGAAATGTGAACAGGCACAGCAGATGGCGGAGCTCAACTCGCAGTTGGCGACGAATCAAAATGCCACCTTCGGTTGCGACTTGCGTAGGCTACCTTGGTACAACTTGCGTTGCTTTGGATGAGCTGGGCGACTCCAACTAACTACTGTGCTCGACTTCGATTGGAAGTGCCAATTGATCTTGATTTTTGTCCACCCTCGGCGCACATTTACACACACATGTAGTGGCACGTTTGCCAGGCAGAAAACCGGTTGATCCAAGTCGGATAACGGCTGTTGTTCGCCAAGTATAGTAGTATGCGTGTCCTATGTGCACCTCAGCATCGTCAACGTCACTCAGCTCATACGTAAGGAATGGACTGCGCGAGTGTGTACTATGTACAAACCTCACCTTACCTGACATTTAATATCCACTTCCTACCTCCATATGAAGAGCCGCAACGCATAGTTCTCCGAGGAAGGGTACTAAGATGTCAAGATACATGTATGACTAGGCGTGGTTGGCTTACGGCGTTCTCCATGCCATCATCAGTGCAGAACGCAGATACGGTCGCATTGGGTCTTTGCCAAGTGAATTCCGGGTATCGACGCGCCGGCGAAATATATTGCACCGATGAGGGTACCCGGGAGACAGTTACTTTCGAGTTGGGCGCAAGTACATCAGGCTGGGAGGTAGCGACGACCATTACTACGCATGTAAAGAGGCCGGTACCTTGAAGCAGTTCCAGATGCTCCAGACCCTGTCTTGAGCGCATGCAATCATCAACGACCTTCCCACCTTGTTCCCTGCGCAGCACGCAACCTTGAGGGCTTCGGCTGGTGCTTTGCCTTGTCACAACTGACACCTTCTCCAGTCTCGTTGGCCTCTAATCGTCCTCTCTGTCTCGCCTTTTTGGTTATGCCGATACCAAATGCTGCCTCTCCAGGTCACCACCCACGCCCGCATTATCGAAACCGGTCCTCGTTTAGCTCGGTCTTTATTTGGAAATCATTGACGGCCAGATAAGCTTTCGCTTGGTATTCTTCTGTTGATAGACTGTCAGGATCTGTCGCAGGAACCTTGAAGACCCTGAGGAGGTTAGCTAATGGATAGGCATCTAAGGTACAACTCGAGCCACATATGGGCGTGAACCTGTCTGGCCTGGCTAGTGTCCGGTTCCACATCTCGTAAGCATTTCCCGCATCCCGTTGCAGCGTGAAGGGTGAGCATAGGGTTACCAGTTGCATATTCATGAGTCAATGGACGGGGCGTACGGATAGTCGTGCTTCACGTCCTTTGGGGGCGCAGAGTGTTTCTTTTGCCCACTGAGCTTGCACGTCGTGTTATCATCGGCCACGGTTTGGGCAGCACGACTATGTGTGGTTCCTAAGCGCCGATGGGCGTAGCCCTCAGCCATTCCCCAGCACATCGCCTCATCTCTTCTCTTATCTGAAGAGTCAGGTCCAGCTCATAGACACACCCCAGGACGCGAGACAAGCGTAAAAAAATACTCAAGGTGTTTGAAGCCCAGCCTTTCTGCTTATGCTGTCCTAATCGTTTCCAGGTTCACAACACGGTACTCAGGTCGCGGCCATAGTTCTCAGTGTGTTTCCGTAACGCGCATGGCACCACCTAGAAGAACTGCCAAATCGCCCAATTACCTATCTTGGTGAGAGATACACCTCTCACGTCTTGGGCCGATATCGATACTCGTGCCAATACTGATGTGGTGCAACAGAAGGCAGGAATATAAGGCGTCCCGGATCACAGGATCATGGGCCTTCTGTGCTTCTCCAGGGTCCATCGAAGCAACCTGAAGTCTCGCAGCGAGGCCATGGTATACTTGCTATCTGGCCCGCTTTCTGCGATCATCAGCAATGTATCTCCTCGGCAACTCAGATAGCTTGATTTCCTCCTGTTTTCGTCTTTCTTCTCCAACATGGCATGATGAAGTACCTTTCAGTACGGCACGGGCAGTATAAAGACCGTCCTAGGTCTTCCGAAGGAGTGGCCCACCATGCCAACCTCAGGCTGCACTCCTGGCCTGGGTCTCGTAGCGCCCTGTGCTGGCGCCGCCCTACAACACAAGACACTGTTTGGAAACAAACGCTCGGAGTCTGGACGCTGGTTGATCCCTGAACTCCCCCAAGTTGATTTGAAGAATTAGGCGACGCGGGATCATCCGCCATTAGAACCAGCGTTCCAGTTTTGTCGCTATTCGGAAAGGCATAACAGCCAGATCGACCGAAAGGGGCAGGGGGAAAAGGCCTCACCACCATTGCTTGCTGTTGTCGTCGATTCGACGCCACGAAATCCGCAACCCTCCCTTTCCCTGTTGCCACAACCACACTGAAGCTCACCTTCAAAAGCCATGTCCATTCCTTACCGCCCGGCCGCTAGAACGGCCTTCCGCTCTCTGCGCCAGTGTCCGAAGGGCGCCTTCGCCGGCCCCCGGATGAGCCGGTCCTATCAGTCCTACGATCACCCGGACTCGACTACGTCCTTTCACCCGCACGAACAGACGATCTTGTCGGCGGCCTACAAGTATGTGCCAGAGCACGGGTTCTCACACAAAGCTCTCGCACTTGGCGCTAAGGATGCCGGATACCTCGACATTAGCACCAGCGTGCTGCCAGACGGCCCCTTCAGCCTGATCCGCTACCACCTTGTGACAAAGAGGGAGGGTTTGGCCGCCAAGGGCAAGCAAATATTTGGAGAGATGTCGCAAGCCGGCGTTGGCGAGAAAGTCGAGCGTCTCACATGGGAGCGGTTAATAGAAAACAAACCCATCGTTGACCGCTGGCAAGAGGTAGCGCAAATCCCTTTCCCTTTACCCTTTTCTTTGTCCATCCCACTGCCTGCTATAGGCAACAAGCTTGTGGTCCCATACTAATGATGGATGCGACAGGCATTGGCCGTCATGGCGCAACCGAGCTATGCAACCGCTTCGATCAAGGAATTGGCCAGATTGGTGGACGAAATCTGGTTCCTTTCTGGCGACATCTCCGTCGACCCTTCGTGGTACACTAAGCGCGCGAGCTTATCCATGATATACGCCTCAAGCGAGCTTTTCATGACCAATGACAGATCCTCCGATTTCCAGGATACGAGAGATTTCCTTCGGCGAAGATTGGACGAGGTCAGGGAGGCTGGTGGTGTTCTAGGCTCCGTGGGACAGTGGGTTGGCTTTACGGCTAGCGCGGGCATAAATGTCTTGAGAAGCAAGGGACTTCGAATCTAGGCTTTGGCTCAAGGTCTCTGCGATCGATACCTCCGCCGCCCATCTATCGCGACCCAGGCTGCTGTATATTATCATGTATTTACCATATACACTTCATTCTATTAGGACAACGTCCTTGACCTACCCAACCCTCCTTCTCAGTTCACCATCCAGCTAGATACGCTGCCGACAGCTTGGGGATGAGCTCGACAAGACACTCGAGCGCAATTTACGAAACGCCCATCGCCACAAGATCCATCCATACGCTTGTGCCATCGTCAAGATTGTGCCGTCCTTGACGCCAGTGCCAGTACGCCGCAAAAACAGCAAAAGACAGATCCTCTTACAACATTAGACTAAAGTCCGTTGCCGGGGATCAGTGAGACTAGATACCACATTAGCTGGACATCCATGCAATGGTCAAGAGCTTACTCCCCAGGAAGTCATAACTTACCGGATGATCTTGACGTCCTTGTCGAGTGTGGCCCGTCCCTCAATCGCGTTTGGTGTGATCATAATGTACTGTCGTGACACTGAGCGTCGAGCGGCAGTAATCTAATAGGAGGCATGATGTTAGCTACGGAAGAGGCTAAGTTGCGCCGTTGAAACAGGACTTACCAGCATGTTTGTGCTGATGGTGCGGTTGACATTGTCCATGAAGACGTCAAACTCGTCCAAGCACCGAAGAGGCGATCCCATAGCCTCCCAAATGGCCAGCAGCATGCAGATGGACGAGAATGACTTCTCGCCTCCCGACAACGTCTTTGTGCTCCGACCACCAGTCCCTTTTCTGGTTTCATCTGGTTCCACGAAAAGCTGCAGCCTCCTTTGAGGATGGTCAATTGCAAGTTTGCCTCTGAATCCACGCTCGCTCAAGAGATACTGGAAGCAGATGCGAGCGCGCGCTGAGATGTGTCGCTGGAACAGCCGCCACCGATTCAATCGGTCTTCCAAGTTGAGCTTGCCTGCCGCCTGCTCTTCCTGCTGCCCCTTGTACAGCTGTTGCGCAGCTTCGAATGCAGCTTCCGCCCTGGCCGCCCGCTCTTTGATCTCCTCATCCGAAGCTCCGAGTTTCTGCGCTCTCTTCTCCAGCTGTTGATGAACAGTAGCGTACTTGCTCTCGATGCTCTTATGAGTTTCACCCTCCTCGATATAAACTCGCTGCGGCGCCTTCTCCATGGCCTGCTGGGTGAAGTTGGCGACAACCTCGGCCTGCTCATCGCGCCTCGTCTCTGCCCGTTCTTTTTCCAGAACCGCATCATCACGGTCCTGGAAGGCACGGTTCTTCTCCAAAACAGCCATCTTCCGTAGGTCTTCGGCTTTCTGGACTGCGAGCTGTAACTTCGCGATATGGACCTGGAAGTCTTTCATCCGCCCCTTTTCTTCGGCAAGCGTCCTTTTGCACTCTTCACATCTCTTGTTAAGATCCTCCTGCCGTAATCGCATCTCGCCGTACTGGGTACCATGATGCTCTCGCTCTGCCTTAATCTTCTCTAGCTCTTCCCGGAGCGAGATTAGTCTGCCGTCAGCTCCTTCGTACTGGTCGAGCTCTGCCGAGATGTTCTCAATTCTGGCTTGAACCCGCAGCAGCTGCCGCTCCAGTGATTGGTTCTGTTGGTCTTGAGTCGACAGAGCCGACTTGCATTTCGTAACCGCTTGGTCAAGCTCGCGCCGCTTCAGCTCGATGGACCGCAAGTCTCCCGGAGATGAGTCAGGGAATCCTTGGCGAGACTGATTTGTGTCTCGTCATCTGATTTCATTCTCGGCGCTCGTGGGAAAGGATTGATGGGCTTTGGCTGAATCCTGCGCCGCCTGAACGGGCCATGCGAAGGCCGGTGCCGCGTTTACCAGCGCCATCGTGAAAGGAAATACAAGCTTGTACATTCGGCGGTGGTGAATCGCTCATCATGACATCCTGTGCTTTTGCCCTTTCTCTTATCAGGACAATCTTGTCGATCGTATGGGCCACGATGAGCTGACTGCGAACCCAGTCGTTGTCGAATTTGAGTACGCGAAGAACCGTGTCGAAAGCCGGGTCCGGTTCCCTTAGCTTCACGTTGGGTGGCAACCGTCTGCCGATGATTATCGGAGGTGTCCGACCCAGGTTCACCTGCTGCATCAGTCTGGCCAGACGTTGTTGATCCGTCTTGTTGGACACAAGGAAGCCATCCAGAGTCGCACCAAAGATTGTCTCCAGAATGGGCGACCATTCGGGCCGAGTAAGTTGGACATGGGCTCCAATTGGGCCAACAGGCTTCTCTTGAAACCCGTTGTCCTTCTCGATAGCCTGGAGGAGGAGAGGAATCTTCTTGTCGTAAGCAGCCCAGATGGACCCTCTGTTCTGCTCCAGGTTGCGCAAGCGGCCCTCGGCCGAGGATATCTCTGCCCTCTTTCTATCAAACTCGACCTTGCCCCCCTCTGCAGCCTTCTGAGCGTGAATCAATTCCGCTCTGAGCTGCGGTAATCTGTCGTTCTCCTCGGCCATCTGTTCCTTGATCGAAGCCTCTTCCGATTTTGCTTCGTTCAGGAGTGTCTCCTGTTCCTGACGAGCACTGCCAGTTCCGGCCCCAAGGCGTTGCTCCTCAGCTTGGATCTTGCTTTCGAAATCAACAACCCTTGCCCGGCGTTCTTCAGGCGTTGCTGAACATCTCTGAGCTGGTGGTGTATGTCGGTAACAGACTTCTTGGCATCTTGGTACGCCCCATCAGCGGCTTCAATGTTTTCCTGAATCGCACTAATTTCCTGCGATTCGTTCTCCACTGTTGCTTTGGTACGCTCCAATTGCTCGTCACGCTGGGTCAGAGCTTGTGATGCCTGCTCGATGTTTACTGTGGCGCGACGAATTTCCTCGTCTAGGGCGGCAATTTCGTTATTATATTTCGCTAGCGTATCCTCTTGCTCGGCCACTTGGGACCAATACAACTGGTTTCGTAGCCGGCGATACGTCTTCCTCATCTCCTCATTCCTTTGAGCAATGTCCTTAAGCTTCTGTGCCTCAATATGCTCTCTCTTGGCGCGGCGAACATGCTCCTCCAGACTCGGTAACTTCGCCTCGTGGCTTTCAAGAATCTCCGTCAGCAATTTGTAGTCATTGTCGAGCTGTTCCAGTTGCACGCCACGGACAAAGAATTTGTACTTCATAGATGGCGATGAAGAGTTCAAAAACTGACGTGCGTTGTCTTGCGATAGTACGTTGAGTGGGTTGTCGACCTGCAGCGCCCAATATTCGGATATCTCATCGACGTCGGCCTTTTTTGTAGAAATTGTCTTGCCTGCCACGCTTTTGAGCTTGAAGCCACTGGCGCCCGCCCTAGAAAAGTGACGCTCGACCGTGATGGTGTCGCCATACAGGTCGTGTTGGTAGGCGTCGATGCCCTGGTTTTTTATCTTGACAACGATGACGGAGTTGACTTGACCTTCTTTGATGAAGCTCTTCAGACTTCCACCTCTGTTGGTGGAGCTGGCCTTGCCGCCAAGGCATAATGTAAGGGCCGTCAGCACAGCACTCTTACCGCTGCCGTTCTCGCCAACGATGAAGTTGATAAGGGGCCCCAGCTCAACGTAGAGCCGCTCATGACACATGAAATTGACGCACTCGACACTCTCGATGATGCCGTTCTCGGCTGCGTGATTGTCGCCGATGCGTTGCGGGCGGCTTTTGATCTTTTGTGTAGCACGCTGATCGTCTTGGTCCTCGTACTGCAAGTGCCTGAAGCCATCGTCGCGAGCAATCTCGTATTGAGTTCGTGGCGGGGAGTCGCGTCCGGGTCGCCCTCCGTGGTCTTCATCATCTTGGTTGTCTTCGACAGCCTCGCTATCTGAGCTAGAGGTTTCGTCCCTCTGGGCGGCTGCATGCTGCTTCGGCTGTACCGAGTACGACAATCGGACTCTTTTTGACTGCAGGTAACGGAAACGTCAGCAATTTAAGCTAGATATAGACCTGGAGCTGTGCCATCCTTCGAGCGTACTTACAGACGTGCCTTGGCTAAGGGACGACCTTGCGTGCTGGACGTCTAGTACCTCATCGTCTGCGCCGCCTGCTTCCAGGACGGCGTGTGACCTTTTGGCAGGAGCCATGGCGTTTTTGGGTAGAAAATGCGCCCGCGTGGTCGCACTTGCCTCTGATCTGACAGGCCTTCTAATGCTCCAATGTGATGATGAATCTTAGTAGGCCTCGACGATGATGGACGTCATGTGTAAGTTAAGTGAGGGTCTTGGACGAAGCACGACGGCTTTGTGCGACGCGTTGGGAGGCATGCAGGGATACGCGCCAGGTATGAATTTCCGCGGCGGGGCTTGCTCGGAACCTGGCACTTAACGCGCACAGTGCTGTGTCAGTGTGTGTTAGTACTGGCAAGATGGGTACATCGAGCCGCGAGCTTTCAGTGGAGGGATCTTGGAGAGGCTTACCTAGAAGTTGGTATCCAAGCACGAAGGTGTTTGTACTCTTTTTTTTGGAGCATCTAAGCGGGGCAAGTGCCATTGCTTGTACCTCAGTTTCGAGCACCTGCCAGCACGGTATGAACCGCCCTACTAGGCTACCTTCGTCCTTAGCTGAGCCAAATGAAATGGATAGTTCCAGTGGTTTCGCCTCATCACATGCATGCCAGGCAGATGGCTACCAGCTATAGCTCCGTCAAGTCAAAACGGCTCATTCGCATCGAGGTCGTGTCATCGTCTACGAGTTTGATCTTTGACCGCGGCTTACTCCACTCTTAAAGTATCGGCCACGGCCACGGCCACGACAGCTTTTCAAAGCTCCAAGTGAACCCTTCCCTTTGACTTTCTTAGTGTTACAGACTCCTATCCCTACATCTACGACTGCCAATTCGAACTCAGCCCAGGGACACAGAAGGAATTCACCTAGCCGATCATCAGCTATGGCCCAGCCAATGCTGGGACGGCAGATGGGAACCGCTAGCGACGACTCCAACGTTAACAACGCCCAAAGCCTGCCGGAAAATTGCGTACAGTATTGCATTTTCCTGATCGACTCCGACGCCCAGAACAACCAGAAAAAGCATCTCTCCCGTCTTGAGGACCTGCGCAAATCAGCTTTACGGCTTACAACTCGCCTGACGGCTGACTATATTTGGCAAAAAGGCTCGCTTACCCTCGATGTGGTTACCGACCAAGGTGCGCCCTGAACATGTCAGAGCATTCATGTCACGCCTAACACTTGCCTAGGCCTGACCTTCCTACGAGGAACAACCGATTACGGAGATGCCATCGAGGACGAGTGGCTGATAGTATACATCCTCAGAGAACTCTCTAAATCTCACCCATCTGCCTGGGTGCGCGTGTTCGATGCAGATGGGGAGTTCCTCCTCATAGAAGCAGCCAATGTTCTTCCAAAGTGGCTGAGTCCAGAAACTGACCAGAACCGCGTTTGGATCAACCATGGCCGCCTCCGCATCATTCCGCAACAATCCGACAAGGGGTCGAAGTCAAAGCTACTGACGCTGCCAGACGCCGTGGGGATCATCAGAAATGCCCCTGGCTCGCTAATTCACTCAGACTTCATCGAAGCCGAGGCATTCTATCGCCTAGAAAAATACCCTGGCCAGATCCAGAACTCTCTGCATCACGCACTCGTGACGATCCCCCGAAGGCTAGCCCATGTTCTTCACCAGAGCCCGAAGGCTGTCGCTCCGGCTGTGGAATCTTTCTATCTCCGCGACGCATTAGATTTGAAAACTCTTCTGTCTCGGAACAATGACCTCCACTTTCCTCCGAAGGATCTTGTCACGCTGAGTGTAAAATTCACCAGAGTATTATTTGCTCAACTCAGATCCCAGAGGTTCGAGCCTCCCGTTCCGTGGGCCACCTTGATTCAACAAGCAAAGGGGACAGAACAAACCCGTCTCGAAATGGGCATGAAACTCACATGCGGATTTGAAATCATGCTGAACAACATTAGCAAGACCGACAGTCGTGAGGCCCAGGAGGCGAGCATCGTTGCCGAGGACCTTAAAGAGGACGGGGACTCGGTCCTGCCTGGGGATGATGAAATCATTACATGGAAAGATGCTCACCGAGAAGATGACGAGTCGTGGATGGATATAAATTACGAGGATTTTGAAAATGAGCTATCAGGACGGAAAGGCGGAAACCGCAGTGGACCCAAATCCGGGTTCGGAGATGCCACAACGCAGGCAGACCTGCGAAAGATTGTATCTCGGTTTGAGGCCTTCTTGAACGACGAAAGCGCAGGCCTCGACGGTGTCGAGGGTGACGAGATGGACGTCGATGACGATGACGACGACGACGATGATGAGAGCGATGAAGACAATGACGATGAAGACAAGGCGGTCAGCTTCGACGAGGCAGAGTTCTCTCGGATGATGAGAGAGATGATGGGGTTGGCGCCGGCAGAGTCTGGTACGACACCAACATCGAGCGAGTCGGTTGTAGCACCAAATAAATCTGCACAGACCGGGCTGGACGAAAACACAGATGAGAAAGAATCTGATGACGAAGAGCTCCGGAAGCTAGCTTCCCAGTTGGAAGCAGAGCTTAAACAACATGGCGCCCTCAAGTTAGATCAGCCACGGAACAACGCTTCTGTACTCAAAGATAAGGGCAAGGGCAGGCAGAAGGCATCTGTTGACGAAAGGAATATGGCAGCGACGACTGATCATGTAAACACTGAGTACGAAGACGAGAACGATGGCGACGATGGTGAAGTCGACATTGACTACAACCTAGCCAAGAACCTCCTCGAGAGCTTCAAGGGACAGGCAGGCATGCCAGGCCCAACCGGTAACATCCTAGGCATGATGGGACTTCAACTCCCGCGAGATGAAGACACGAGTGACGTCGAGGAAAGCAAAGGAAGATGAACAGTTATAAAGGTCGAACGCTTTATGCTTGGTCGCTAATCGACTCTGTTAACCGACCTTGGCACGTCCCAAAGGCAGATGGCCGTACGCCAGGCCCAACAATGTACATGTTCCAATTAAATATGTTGCGAGAAGGCTTCGCCGCTCGCGATGTCTCTTAGGCCACCCCTCAAAATGCGGCGGATAGTCTAATCGTCCTTGCTACTGCTCTTGGAGCGTTTCGCCGGGCTCAATTCGCCGCTTGGTCTTCTTCCCCTCCGAATGCCAGTATCGTCCAGCGCGTCCAATTGTGCCAAGATGGCATTGAGCCTTTTCCGAGCCTCTAGCTCGTGGCTATCTTTTTGCGGCCGGAAATACCCCTTGGCGATATGGGTGACAGTGTGGTAACAGTCGTACAGGAGAAGGCGGACGTGAGCTCTCTCCTTGTCCTCGATCATGTCCGAAGAGAACATGGACGTAGTGGGGCCCTGCCCTCTCGAGTCACCGCCAAACCCCGCGAGAAAGTCGCTGCTCGGGTCCCGGCTAAAGTTGAGGGCGAATAACGGATCGCCAAAGACAAAATTACTCCAGTCCTTCATCCCGGTCATGATGATGTCGTTCTGATAATACAGAGAAATGGTTGCTGCATCTTCTGATTCTGACTCTGTCGCATGATCGGCGTCCTCTTCACCATCCGCATCACTGCCATTACTTCGAGGGACATCTTCCAGAGCGCTCTTAGATCTGCTTGTTGCAAGCGATACGGTACCTCCTCGGCGCAGTTTTCTCAACGCAAGCGTGTTGATATCCTTCCCGATGTCAACGGCCACGAGTCGGGGTGTTTTGATACCGTCGAGAGTGTGTTCGAGGCGCTTGAAATGCCGGCGAATAGTACCATATCCCAGCATAACCTGCATATCCTCCCCATCTCGAAGAACAGCTTCCAGCATGGAGTGGAATGTTGTGGTCCAGGACTGGACCCCCCTCGATTCCATCAGTCTTGCGTTCACGTCTCGCCTCGCTGGCTCTATCGGGTCTGTCGCGGGTGGTGATGCAGCCGAAGGAAGGACGGCAAAAGCGGGACCGAATCGCCCAGTTGGGGATACTTGCTTGCATAACTGCCTGTACAGCTGTCCGATCTGGTAATCGACTGTCCTACGTTCTGAGGGGGAGAGTGGTGGGCTCAACTCGGAGATCGGGGTGCCTTGTATTGGTTTAAGGAGGTTGTATTCGAGGCCTAACTCGTTCAAAGTCGCCGCATGCGATACGAGTGTTGGTACCAGAGCACGTAACTTTTCTGCTGTGTCGTCAAGGGAGTTTCCACCCCCTTTCACCCCTTTGACCAAATCCGAGGAGGGTGCCAGCAAGTCGTCCGGCTCGGGAGTTCGCTCCTGAAGAAGAGGCTGCTCGATGGTCTTGCCAGCAAGCCATTTCAAGACTGCCGCCTCCGATATGACGGAGGCGCGTTCAGACCGAAGGAGCTTGATCATGGGCGGTGGAGGGACGACGAGAACGAGGCTCGTTCCGTTGGAGACTTTGACCCCATAGACGCGTTGGCAATGGACCGAAGGCATTACCTGGACTTGTTGGACGGTAGCTTGGGGCACTAAACGGCTTATAACGGCCTGAATGGGCTTTACTGGAGTCGGCGCGTACATGGACGTCGCTGACGCTGAGGCGTGGCACGGGTTCTGCCTTACGGGAGGCCGATGCGTGACGGACGGGATGTTGCAGGTCTGCGGAACGTCCAGGCAGACGAGCTATATGGAAGGTGAAGCCGAGATATGAATGCGGTGGCACCGACTAGGAGCCATGTGAAGGGTATGGGGAGCGGTAGCTAGATATAGCAAGCCCTTGCTGGTCTCGAAACGGGAACGTTGTCGGGATGTACGAGGTAGCAATGACTATGAACACACGGACAGGTCCGGCCGGGAGTTTCGGACGCCGCTGTGCCAAGAAGGGCAATGTCAAGAGAGAAGTCCAATGGCAACGGGTGGCTAGCGAGTTGGGTCTGGAGAATGGGCGATCGAATAGAAGATGACCGGAAGACTGCCTGATACTCTCTGGGGTCCAAAAGATGACAATGATGATGGTATGATGCTAATGCTGGATGGACTAGGCGCATGAGAATGACACGAAGACGAGCAGAAACAAGAGAAAGGATGTAAAGTGCATGACAGGACCGGGATTAAGGGCGTTCAGGAACTCGGCCCCGTCAAACCCGAGCGAGCAAAAGCAAGGTAAACGGAGGAGGTGGTGAATGTGGTGGGTATTGGCGTTGATGTTGTGGTTGTAGACCAGCAGTCCTTGTTCGAACAGCAGGATGAGCTGGCGGCTGTCACAGTATCAACATGGGGGCATCTGTTATTTGGGCTTCATGGAACGTCTCCGTATACTTTAACCGAGCGAATGTGAGGGTCCAAGTACGCTAGGCTGTCGCGGAGCAGAGGTCTAGGGGGAGAAGAGAGACATGAGCAAGGCGGGCGGCGCGCAGACATTGCTCCAGGCCATGAGGTAGCCGAGCTTTGAGAACGGCCTTGTCCTATCCAGGGCAAGCGAGAACCTTGCGATAGTAAGCCAACGAAGAGACGGACTAATGAGAAGGGACAGCAGGCGAGCAGCAGGTCAACCGACTAAGTCGACGGGTTCGGTGGTGACGGGCGAGGCGTCGCGCAAGGAGGAACACTGGGGATAAGGCGAAGAGGCGCTCAATGAGCGTGTGAGAAATAAGCGAGAGAGACAACGCTAAGGAACGGCCTTGTGTCTGTATGGCTGCCATTGCAGGCTACATTGCTCCTCAGATGCGCAAAGAGCGAGGGACAGTGTGTCTGCAAATATGTGTGGGAGCTTCCCCATACATCGTCTATCCCTTTCTCCTGCCCTCCGGGAAAGGCGAGCCCGAGCTCGGCCCCAGGCCCAATCAGATAGCTTGGAACAACATTACGAGTGCGACGGACAGTGACCGAGAGAAAGGAAGGAACAAGATTTGAGAGGGTAAGATGGGGTTCAAAGGGGTGGCTTTGCGATGCAACATGCTAGTAGGAGACGAAATCCGTGCCACTTAGGGTCAACTCAAGCGAGGCTGCATAAGACGATGTCTTTTTGAGAAAAGCTGGTGATAACTGGAACCATCATGCAGTTGGAGATTTCCATACCCGCATAAGCAGCAGTACATGTGCGGTAACGGATGGTTTGGCGCCACTCGAAGGATCCCGCGGAGAAGGTTGTGTGGGCTAAGGGACGTAAGGCACGCTGTCGCGTTGCATGCAGCGTGCTGTCTCCTTGTGTTGTGTCAAGTTGCAGTGGTCGCCAAAAGTGTGTTTACGGATGAGCTACAGCTCAGCCTGAAGCTTTGATGCTGCAAGCTAAAAGACCATATCGAGGTGGCGTGAGGAGATGAACAGATGGTAAGGTGATTTGAGTGATATCCCATCGACAACAAAGAAGGGATGGATGGAATGGAGGTTCGTCCACTAGCATCGTTGGGGTTCTTACACAGTACATAGACTCAGGGAAGAGGACAGGGGCACCCCAGCTGCGCTATGCATCGAGAAGCGAGCCGGGAATTTGGTGATTGGACACCGTCAAGCGAGCTTGGTGGGGTACGGACGTCCGCCCGCAGTCTCGGGGCGGTCATCGACTGGCCCAGACGTGGGAAATTGTACATAGACACACCGACCGAATCCAGATCCACTCTTTCCGGGTCTTTCCAGCCTACGGCGCGAATACCTTTACCCCCTCGGCCCTCTTCAATCTCTCCCCCACGCCTCCCTCCCAGTGCAATTGACGATTGTCCAATACATCTGCCGCCTCTCGCACTGGGAAGCAGGTACTTTGAAAGTCCGAACCAACCCGATCCTACTTGGCTGTCCCATCTGAATCCATTCATACAAACTGAAACCTTCCGTGTACTAGCAGACTAGATCGTGTTGTACGATCGCATTTCAACTTGTCAGCAACTTGCTCTCAACTCTAAAAACTAGCTCACCGCACATGTACTATTTTGAGACCATGGTGGCAACCTCATGTCTAAGCATACAAAGAAATATTCATACTCGCATGGATTGGATAGCCCCGTTGCGCAGATTGCTTTGCACCGGCAACACACCAGAGCACAGTCCGATGCTGATTCTAAGCAAAAGAATACGTAAAGTTCTGCGTCGAGCTGCCAATGCTCCGTCAACCTGTCCAACCAAAGACCGGAGCAATCAGGTGCAAGTGTATTTACGAGAGGAATCCCTACAATGCTAGGGGGGGGGGCTGAGATTTACATGCATCGAGCCGTTGGGATCATCCAATCTCAGCTCTCCTAGATCGATCTTCCAATAGGCCCCTGGGAACCTGGTTGCATAGGAAGAAGAGGACTAGAAGATTGGAAGCCGCTGACGGTTCTGGAGACTCGTCAAATTTATACATATGAGGCTTAGCGCCGACATGGATACAGACGTACGTGCGCCCCACTCCCATCACGACGACCCCTGGTTCGTTTTGGGCACTTTTGGCAGCACCGTTACTGGATGAACCTCAGCTGCATTCTGACAAGAACGCCCTTTTCAAATTGTACAGCTTACCTCTTACACTACACTCTTAATAAGTTCCATGGACTTCGGGCAGCTTGACAGCTCAATACACATCACTCAGCCTCAGACAAACCCGAGGTACGGTGAGCAGGTAGTGTGTTGACCAGTGAGCGAACCTTCCCGCAGCTGAGAGAGAGGAGGCACACTGAGACCGTCAGCCCGTCTCCCTAACGCCGTTTCCATGCCTTCGGATACGTCCGGTGCCAGTAGCCTGGCATCATCTGCGTCCATGCCCAGATAGAGAGCTACATTTCCGAGTGGCTTAGAATAATCTCCGATCCCGTGTCGCTTCTGCAGACGCAGAATGGGCTCGAGCTGATGTACTTCTCAGTAATTGCGTCGATGAAATGATCACTCGCAATCTCCAGTGCCAATGCCTGTAATCTAGTGCTGGCGCCATTTGCCTTGCGATTTTCGTTGATAGATGTGTTCCGTGCTTCACTTTCTCCGTTGACCTTGCGCGTATGGGAGCATCATCTCGCCGAGCGCCCAGTAGGCCAGACGAATGAATGGCGGGACAAGGTTATGTATGCCTTGTTGGCGGAAAAGTCCAGTAAAAATCGCCGTCAGCTGTTCCAGAATTCTAGCCTGTCTGTCTCGACTACTGTCGAGTGCCTGCGCATCCAGGTTTACATCAGGAACAATGCCCAGCTATCATTTCCGACCAACTAGCTGGAAGTCAGATTGTATCCTTTAGAGGGTAATATGCCATATCACATCTATTACACTGCCTTCTCCGCTTTCGTAGCAGGATCCTTTGGGTTCGCCCCGGGGGATGCTTTGTACAGCTCGTTGACATTGAGCTTCTTTAGCCCATCCCAGTCGCTGCTCTCAATGACACTCATGCCGCAGAAGCTCTGCCATAGCAGTTAGCTAAAGGTCGGTGAACGCCTGATCAGCAGCACAAGTCACTTGCCTGGAATACATCAACTAGCACAACCTTATCGGGGTTTGTGAGGTTGACTTTGTGTCGCGGCTTGACGGTCTTGGCGATTTGCTTGATGAGCTCGTCACGGTCGAGTGAGCTATTGCTGCGTATCGAAGGCCGGATGGCGTACTGGTGACGTGTTAACACTAATTCGGGCCAGAAACCCCGTTTTATGGGACTGACCGTGAAAGCTGGCTTTTCGCCATCCTTTGGCTCTTCTGCCGCAGTAATCTCCGATTCTTTAACTTCCTCTCCTTCGGCCCTCGTATTCCCTGAACTCCCCTTAACCTCGCCATCCGTGACCTCGGAAGCGTCCTCCATCGTCAACTCAAAGTGTGCTGCCAGAGCCTTCCTGGCCACTCTCGCGACGCCGTTCTCTGAGGCTTTGTCGACAAAAGTAACTGGTGTCAGCCGGTTGATGTACTTGGTCTTACGCTCCTTCAGATCGATGCAAACGCTGGCGTCTTGACAAATCCGGCGGCAGAGCTCAACAGGATCAACAGGATCTCTCGTCTTCATGAAGAAGACACACTCAATTCCAGCCTTGATAGCCTTGAAATTGCGCTTAGACTTGCTTTTGCTATCGGCATTGATGCCCTCGAGCTCCTTCTTGATGGAGGCCTCGATGTCCTCGTCATCGTTGTCTGATTCGACCTCGTCGCCAGGAGGGACTATACCATACAGCGTTTTGCCATACTACGAAGACAGACATATTGGTGAGTAGAAGTAACAAAGTGACGATAGATAAACAGACCTCATCGCAGAGCGTGTTGAACTCGCTAATTGCTTTCCCGTCCATGCCTCTTGCAAATGTGACCCAGATGCCCTTGTCTCCAACGCCAAGGGTCACGCCCTTGTCCTGGAGGCTGGCAAC